>NC_071669.1:20519500-21176250 GCF_028554725.1 Zeugodacus cucurbitae
ATGACATTTAATTGCAATTGCAGATTTTATTAATGGAGTTAACTTTGATGCTAAAATAGTGTATTGGCGTGGAAAACATTTCAAAGAATTGCTGCTACGTAAACAATACAACAAGTAAGTAGTTCCCCAACCATCTACCAAGAATTTGCCAACTTACGTGTTGAGCAAGAAATGTTGGTGGTTTTTAACGTAAAGCCGGCTGGGAAACGAAGCCTCATTGGCAAGCGTGAATAAAGGTCGTTTATTAGCAAATGAGGATAGTTTGTTTAAGTGTAAACATTTAATTACTTTTTGAAGTGTCGGAGTGCATACAAGAAATAATTAATAATTATAATTTTCGTTAGGCTCCTTAAAATGTCGAGTCTGGATATATACGACGACACAGAGAACCTTATAAGCAGTGATGAATATAGCGAAGAGGATGATGATGAACTTATGAATGTTGCTATAAGTTCGCAGCAGAAAAACAAGCGTGGAAGCACTGAACGCATATACAATGTACCAGCATCCATGCGTTCCTCCCGAAAAGAACACAGACTGCCGTTCAAAAGAAAATTGTGTAACAAATACAAAGCTAGAGCCTTGAAATGGTAAGTACCATAACCGTGCAGATCTGTAAGCAATTTATTTTATTTTTTTTTTAATTTATATTTGCTCAACAGGCTCAGTGGAAAGGCGAAACGTGAAAAGAGTAAGGAGTATTTACTATGTTTAAAAAGGAAAAATACGCCCGTTATTGAATCTCATACGCGTGAACGTGCATATAACTCGCCAGATAATTATAAGGAAGTTAAATTAACAAATAACTTAGCAGAAACTATAGATTTAGATGAATCTGATGTTGAGGATATCTCTCCTATCAAAAATACAGATGTGTGTAAAGCAGAGCTTGAAGAGGAAATCAAAGAGAAACCAAAGGAAGAAATAATTGCTAAACCTAACGTTATTGAAAAACAAGCAGAAAAAGAGTTGGTAGAAATACAAAACGAACCAGTTGAAAAACCAAATCCGCTACCGGAAATGCCAACAAAACAGGTAATTAAATTTGTATATGTATTAAGCAATGTACTAAAATTTTTCAAAAATTTTAAGGAATCGCCAGCACAAATGAAAGAACAAAAACAAGAGGAACCAAGTTGCAATAAAAGAGCACGCTCTCCTTCGCCTGTAACAGAAGATACTTGTAATGAAAATAAAAAACACCAACCGGAGCGGCCAACTTCCACACAACTGTACAGACAAATCAATGAATTGTTTCCCAAGTACGATGAAGTACTTGGAAATCATGTAAAACATAATAACACTACATTGGATGCTCTCGATGAGAATATGACACGTTTAATGCTGGACATACAAACTTTGAATGAAATACTTGAAGCAAAAGAGACCGAATGGAATCGACTGCAGAACTTGAAAAGAGTTAAAGAGGAGATACTTGCACGCTTAGAACGAAAGAAACATATACTTGGCCTAAAAGATCGGAAATTTGATGAGCACAAATATAATTTGCAAACTTTGAAAGAGCTGGAAACGTATCTATCGGAGTCACAGCCGTCAACGTCAGTGAATGTTGGGCTCTCCACGACACATCAACTCATTGAAAATCGTGCAAGTATGAAAAGGGAAGAGTTACAAAGAGAGCGCAACAACACAAATCGGTTGCAAAGGTAAGTGGACACTTTTTTCCTTTTAATATTACAGCTATATACATTAATATATATTAACAATTTTACTCCTTGCAGCATACTAATATCGAACAACATTCTACAGCGTGCAGATACCTCTACCTATGATATGGATAATACGAAAAATGACGTATCTCCCATCCATCAAACAGCGTTTAACGATGATAGCCCAGAGCTGCACAAGTATCAGTATTTGGAACAGAAAATGAAATCGAAGATCGGGCGACAGGGACCATTTGTGGATGTAAAAAGTATGGTTGCTGATTTTCGACAACAAAATCCCGTTGTCTTCCCGCGCGTTGGCAAACGTATTAAAACCAACGATGGTAATTACAGCGTCCGAGCGCTGAGTACGCCGCCAAATGTGAGTTTTTTTGTTGATTCGCATAAGCAAATTTGAGTGTAATGTTTGTATGTCTTTGCAGTGTGTTGATCCCAACAGCGTGTATATGGAGTCGTCGTATAACTGCAACGGTTCCAATTATACACCAACATTAGAAAAATTGCTCAGTACAACGTCGCGCAACAACAGCTCCTTACACAGCAAACCCAGTGCACCAGCAACACAAGGATTTAAATTTAATACAGAAAGCCAAAAAAGTTACTATCGTCTGCAGAGTGATAATGGCTGTAATGAAATTTCAATAACGCCAGTGAATTGCGTTAATCGCTACCCACAAAGAATACAAAATTCCAAATCGGGACTACTACGTACGGCACTAGATGTGGTGAGTATGAGAAAAAATGTATAAATTGTGTTAAAGACTTAAAGACTTTTTTTATATATTATATATAATCCATTTCTATGTAAATGATTTAAATATTATGTCCGTTTTTGTCATCTATAGAATTCCCAACACAATCAATACTACGACATGTCCAACTATGTAAAATCCTCACACAAAGCTATGCGCAATATGCACGACAGTGATTTGCAATTGTGTCAAGAGTGTAAAATGCATGAGGCGCGCTTTGTTTGTGCTGGTTGTGGCAATCAATGGTACTGTAGCAGAGAGTGTCAGGCAAGTTTACCCTCACATATGTATATGCATACTGTTAAATTATAAAAACACTTTAAAAAACTTATCTTTGTTTTCTATAGGTTTCCGCTTGGGATAAACATTCAGATGTGTGCAGTGAGTGAAATGCGCAAAATCAGTTTCACTCACACAATTGACGCCGTAAACATTTATGTGTTTTTTCATAATAATATTATAAATATGTATGTCTTTAGCTTATAGAATTTCAGATTATTTCCTAAAGTTTCCATGACTTAATGGCATCTTATACTAAAAAAAAAAAATAATTAAATAAACACAAAACCATATAGCATTAAAGTAATTTCGCTTGATTTTCTACTTTTTTCGAAAAAGAATATTTATATCGATAAAATACTTTTTTTTCAAAATTCTTAAAAAAATAGTAAATAAATCGTATAAATTTATGAAAATAATTAGAAATTATTTTAAATTTTTTTTTTGTATAAAAAGATATTAAAATTTTCGTGATGAATACAATTACTGGTGTGAAGCTGAATTTATATTATGCACAACTATATACAGTTGAACTTCCATAACTCGAAGTCTTGAATTTGCAATAGAAGTCAAATATGATACAAATTATCTTCCATAACTCGGAAGTTTCTCTAAGTCGAAGTTTTTATTGTGGATTATTGGGATCGAGTTAGGAAGTTCAACTGTACCCTGAATTCTTCGACACAGCACTTGAAAATTTAAAATGTGAGAAATCTTATCTGTAAAAATTTTTAATATTGGGCATAGTCATTGAATCCGTTTCGATCGAAAAATGGTTCGATTCGATCGACCGAAAAAAATACATTCTTCTACGAAATCATTGAATCCGCAAAATAGAAAATTCCGTTGGTGAATGAGTTGCGGAAATGTTAAAGAAATAAACCATTTGGAAGTTTTTATGTAAATAATTACTGATGACGGACTAAATTATGTTTTATATGGGTATTTTAGAAACGAGAGACAAAAACACTTTAACAAATCTTAATTTGAGGCGTTTATAAAGTTGCCGCCCTCCCCCCTCTGCTTTTATTTCTTTTACATTTCCGCAACTCATTCACCAACGTATAGGTTTCGACCAAAATTTTAGATTTTACGGATTCAATGATTTCGTAATTAGCGACATCTATTAGCCGCGACATGTATTTTTTCAATTCGGTAAGTAAGTTCAATGTGATCGTAAATTGTATTTTTGATACGGTTTCATTGATTCCGACGTAAAATTTTACGATCGAATCGAACCATTTTTCGATGGAAACGGATTCAATGATTAGGTCCAATATACCGCTAGGATATTAAAAATAAAAGAATTTTTTTAACAATCCATCTTGCAATAATGAAACTTAAATGTTTTAGGTTAAATTAAATTTTACAGTCGAATTTATTTTATAATGCCCACCATTACATTATTTACTATACGAGTACTTAAATACTTTTTCTTTAATATAAATTACAAGATACATACATACATATATACATTAAATAACATATCAGTATCAACACTTAAAACTACAACACCCTTAATGGACTAAACATAAGCACTAACAGTGGTAAATTTTGGTTATTCACTGGCCACAGATTGTTCGCGCTCATCAAACACACTTTTAGCGTAGTTGATCTAATAAAATAGAAAGCACAGAAGGTAAAGGTTTTATTATATATATATATTTTTTTTTTCAAAAAATACTCACACAACGTGCTGCACGCTCGGCCACTTCCTCTGTTTGACATTTGACACGCGGTCGTGTAATCTTCGGCAGATTGGTGGAAATCTCTATGTAGAAGCTCGGTGTATGCTTGCTACCACCGGGCGCACCGGAATTCACCACATTTGTGGTCAGCGGATGACATGAGAGTACTTCGCTTAGGTGACACTCAAACATAATCGCCGGGTCCTCATCGCAACGTGAAAAGATGCGTATGAATTCGGTGGTGACTAGTAGACGCAGTTTAGCATCTTTATCATTGCACAAATTCGGTTCATAAGACATGAGTTTCTCGGTGAAGTTTCTACGATTTATTATGTATAAATATTGTTGGCCCTTCGCCTGTCGATACGAGTAGGCGGGTAGCAGACCACCCGGCGCACCGGTAACGCAACGTGGCAAACGCTTGCGATCGGGCAGCATGCGTCCCGAAGTTTTGCTCGTCTCGCGTACAGCGCTCGCCGTTTCCGATGCCAAATCGAGCACACCAATTATGGGTTTCGTTACGGTGCCGACCAGTCCTCTACCGAGTCCACTCAACAGGCCGGGGAAGCCATCCGATTGTACGCCCGTGTAGGTGTGCCGCACAATACTTGTGACGCCACCAAGCAAACCGAAACCGAGTCCTTTGAGACCCGCCGCCAAATGATTACCCGATGTATTCGACTGTATTTCTAGTATGCGTTGACGCGTCTCATTGTCGTGTTCGTCGAGTACAACGCGCCCCAAACTGTCCGATAATGTTTCCGTTAGTTTAGCTGTAGAATTGGAAATGCCATGTGTGACATTCTTCACCAGACTCTTGACAGAACCCTCAAATATTAGACCGGACACACCTTCCGAGAGATCGTTGGCAAAGCCCAGCGGATTACCCAGAAAGTCGACACTGCCTAATATCGAGGCGGCATGTCGCTTTATTTGGCTTACAAAGTGGCTCTTGATTGCTTTCAGATACACCTCTAAGGGCTCAAAGTGATGCTTGTCGGAGAACTTATCGAACTCTATGAGTGCATCTTCGAATTTGACTAAAGTCAAGCCAAGCGTCTTCTTCGTTTCGAATAGTTCTGGTGTTAATTTTGGCGCAGTAAATACGGACACACGCACCTATAAATTAGAAAATGTAAATACTAAATAATCTACACGAAAACAATAATTTATAAAATTACCTGACTTGAACCAAGATTAAGCGATTCGAAGTAGAATCTACGCGGATTCGTTGAAAGCGATAACTCTTCGATATTTTGCAGTCCATGATCATATTCCTTATTCGTTTTGTACTTATCCGATTTGCCCACACCGCAAAAGTAGGCCGTCTTTAAAATCAGTCGTTCTTCAAGTATCAACACACACGGATTTATATCGAAGGTTAGATACTCGAAAATTATAGCATTCTTATTGGGACTCGGCAAGAGTTTTGCTTTCAAAATCAAAGCGCTGCTGGGCAAATCATCATCATCGCTTGTGCGTACGGTATGTAATAGAACAGGACAGGCGGTATCCAGAAGTTGATTGTCGATTTGCAGATCGGCCACTTTAAACTCCAAGGACTTAATGAAACGCGTTGAATGCACATCTATCGAAATGGTTTCTAACGTTATGAAGGCTAGTTCCTCGACAGGTTGACATGTTACAATGGAAATACCCAAACCCTTTTGTAAATCGACTTTAAGCTGTGGAAGAAATCAATAAAGTTACTATTATACAAAAATAATTTGTTGATTTCAGAGGGCGGAGTACTTACCGAAATTTCATCGAACATATTGCCCTTGTGCTCATCCACCGTCAACCGACTGCTGATCGATGCATGATTCCAGTTGGGATCTGGTGTCAGCGTGACATCCTCTGGCTTCACTTTTACATCATGTATTTGTACCGTACGTATCGGTCCATCCATTTTGCTTAAAATCTCTAAATGTCCGGAACCAGGACGCAGTTTCTGAATTTCAATACTTTGCTCAAATGGAATAATATCACTGCTGGTGACACGTGAACTCGATTGTATGCGACCCAACACAACTTCCGAACCAGGACGTAAACCGAAAACGCCGTTGCGGACCTTAAAGGTTTGTAAATTATATAATTGTTAGAAATGGAATGAATAATGTCACACCATGGCATCATCACTCACCTGCACACACATATTCGTATGACACATTAGCCGACCATTCTCAAAGCGCCACCGCTGCGTGGTTACTCGTTGCTTATTCGGCGGTCTTATGACCAAATTGGTATAATCATTCGGATTGAGCGCCGTTTCCACATCTAGCACCATACGATAGCCATACGTTTCACTATATTTGCCGAATTCCGTTGGTGGCGAAGAGCCTTCGTGCTCCAACTGACCGAAAGAGTTCATCAGCCATAGCTGCGAACGATCGCCGGTGCACTTATGCGCGACTATCACCTTTTTATCGCGTACCGCCAAAACCAGTTGCTGCCCCTCAATCCCCAATTGTGACATTTCCGCTTCGGTATAGGCGAATGTCTCTTTGAAAGCGATATAAATGAAGTTGGCATATGTGATGCTGTTGGAGGTTTCCATTTTGTTAAGTGGAAATTCAATTGTATTGCCACCAGGCACCTCGATTTGCAGCATGTGCGCACCTAAGGGATCGTCCAAAGCGTATGCCAGCGACGATTGCGGTCGTACGGTTGAGCGCCAATGTGGCTTGCAGGCATATTGATAGAAATGTATCATGATTTCCGAATAGTTATCGATGCGTATGGGTGGCGGTAAGGTGTGCGCATCGCTGAATAGAAAGAAGTATGTGGCGCCTTTGGAGATCACCTCGAGACGCAAAAAGAACATTTCGCCCAAATCGTTGCGCACGTTAATATATATGGAATGTACTTCGTTGATGGGTATGCCATGTGACCAATGGCAGAAGCTCACATCGCTGATGCGCACACACAGCAGCGGCTCCTGTTCGTAATTGGGCCAATGGAAGGGGAAATTACAACCAGGCAGTGCGGATATTATGTGCTCGGCGTTGGTGGCATCCTACGGTGTAATAATTGAATAAATATCAAATAAATAAATTTAATAGTTTTAACTCGCTACTTACCGGCTTTTTGATATCACATTTTTGTGAAAACTCCAATTTTCTACTGGATTTGTTATAAAGCTGATAGCGAGGTGATAGAATTACGAAGGTCGTCCATGAATATAGACCACGACCTCGGCGTATATTTATGCCAATGGCATAACAGCCTTTGTAACGCTCAGCGCGCAATTGACGCTGGAAAGTTTCTTTGTGTATATTAAAGCTTTTGCACCACTGTGAATAAAAAAACAACAACAAAGTTTATTAAATAAATTCAAAAATTATACGTTGTTTTTGGTTTATACGAACGATCACCATGAGCAGAAATATCATAACTCCGCCCGAAATTATCTCTCCTTTCTTATACTCTCGCAACAAAGTTGCTAAGAGAGTACATATATATTAGAGTCACATAACGATTGTTTGTAAGTCATAAAACTAAACGAGTTAGATATAGATGACGAGACGAGTTAAAATTCGTAACTTGAGTAAAAATTGAGATATCATGACGAAACTTGGTGCACACGTTTCTTGGGTTGATATTTAAATGAAAGCGAAATCGGACCATTGCCACGCCCACAAAATGGTGAAAACCAAAAACGTATAAAGTGTCATAACTAATCCAAGAAACGTGTGCACCTTCCCCTAGCACCGATATACCTAAGTATAAGTTTTTCATCCTTACACCTTATAACACCTTATAAATCGGTTAATATGTGAGATATCTTAGCAAAATTAAGTGACCGTATAGTCGAAGTGACTTTATGCCGAATATATGGGTCAAATTGTGTTATCTTAAAATTTCATCAATCAATTGCGAGAGTATAAAATGTTCAGTTGCACCCGAACTTTGCCTTTCCTTACTTGTTTATTATAAATATATTCTCACCGGATTATTATTGCCATAACTATTGCCCAGTCGTATCTCCAGTGATGGTGAACCTTCCTGATCGGAGAAGGAGAAAAGTAACGGTGAAACAATGCGCGCCTGCTCGTGTTCATCGAATTGACCAGATCCCAAACGATTGGTGCCCTCTTGTCGATACACCAGCGGTAAACCGGTGCGATTGATAATCCAAATGGGCGCACTGATAAAAATCTCCATACCTTTGCCTTGAAAAGATTGTATGGAGACGCGCAGATAAAGCTCACGATTTAGTATGTCAATCAATTTCAGCTTTGGCTCCACAATACCAGTGTGACCCATGGGTATTTTCAGTTGACCAGAGAGCTTGTAGTTATCCAATGTTATGCTGAGCACGAATGAGTCGCACGCGTTGATCGTGTGTATATTTACAACTTCTGACGAATTGATTCTACCTTGAATGTGGCCCGAGATTTTGAAGAGCAAATCACAGGAAAGCATATTTTTCAATTTCAAGGGGGGCAGGAGCGTAATCATATGGCCCGGTGTGTTGAAATCCCTATTCGGATACTTAACTTTGCGTATTTCGACAAGTGTATAGAAGACCGCATTACTTTTGCCGTAACATGTGAAGAGTTCGTCCACCGAATCTTTAGCGCAAGTGGTCCACGATATGCCACAGGTGCTGAACTCAAATTCATCGCAACGATTGCTGCGTAAAATAGAGTTTTTCCTTACGAACACAGTTCTACCTTCGGATGCGCTTTCCACCAATTGATCGGGCGATTTGGTCGGTGTGTATGGGCGGAAATAAATGAGTGAATCCACCAAACGTAGCGGTACACTTAGTTGCTCGCTCGTTTCAAGCACAGATAATGCGACATTGTCTTCATGTTTACCTTCCATTTTAAGTAAAACCCGCTCATTCAAACGATTCACCACCGTCAACGCCGAACGTATTGTAATCATTTTCTGCGCCGAGCCGAACATCGATATGTCGAATACAATGCGTGTACGTTTCTTATATTGCATATCCAAAGTGGAATAACGGAAAAATATACCAACTTTATCGATTGAAATTGGACCGATCAGAGTCCAGCCCTGAATTTGCACCAAAATCTGATGTGTATTCAATTTGTGAGAGTTCATGTGTCTAAGCTTGGTTTGTGGACCAAAGTCGAAGGGCAAAATTTCATTCGGTTGCACCGCCAACCAATCGCACATGATATCCGGCTGATTGACCTCGGTGCGTGTTATGCCGCCTGGAGAAGAGTAGAGTGTCTTGAAGTACAACGGCTCACCGGTAAGATTCTTCAATGCGAATGGCACAAATGGCGAGCGCCGCCGAAAGCCTGTTAGCGAGTCGGCATTGTTACTCTGCCCGTAATAGTCTTTTATCCAGTTATTGCGTACAATATCGCAGAGTTCGACCAGCGTCGATGTTATATTCAGCTTGAGCAGCTGTTTACTGCTCACTTGCATCACCAACATGCGTGGTATCATCACGTTTGCTTTCGAATATTGCCAATGCGCCGAACATTCCCACTGCTCCACAACCGGCTCCCAGCCACTCAAGCGCCGATTATAGTAATCGCTAGCGAAGATCGTTTCCAGTCGGCCCTCTTGATACAATGGCGTGCTGTAACCAGCCTCCACGGGTGATTTGGCTTGGTCCAAACGCTGCGCCAGCGTCAACTGCGACAGCGCAATCTCCAACAGTGGCACATCCGCGTCCATGCAATCGTCAATGACACAAATCGATATGCAATTGGCGCTTATGAGCAGATTGTGCACTTCCAGATACCCCTGATCGGTCTTCACATGCTTCTGTTGTAACAACCAATTGGCGGCGTCGTTTAAATTATTGTTGTTCACCTCCATGGCTTCCCAGCAATCTTTAGTTTTGAAACCCATTTTGACCAGCGGCGCAATCGCCTCGAAATTCGCATAATTGGCGCGATTGAGCTTCTGTGAGGTCTTCGCCTGATTGGGTATGGACTGCAGCATTTTCGAAAATAACTTGACATCGTTGTACGATAGCCGTATGGAGAGTTGTTTGTGTATGATGATGTGGAAACAATTGTTTTTCAATTCCATATTCAGCGAGAAGGGATCGATAATGGAGAGCGCGCTCTGCTCTTCAGCGCCGAGTATGCAGGAGAAGACCTCCAAGTGGTTGACATCAATCGAAACGGGACAAATGTGGCTGTTGGGTCTGTACTGTAGCACGGTGGTGTTTTTCAAAATGATTGCATTCGTGTCGGTTAATTCGACATTCTCCACGAAAATCAATTCGGAGTCGGTGATGTTTAAAATTATTTCCGAATCGGTTTTCATATCAACTTCGTGCGTTGTTGAGGTTTGTTTCACCATTTTATTGCTGCTGCGCCATGAGGGTGTCACCGATGTGGAGATGGTGGGTTCCTCTTCGAGAAACTTTTTAATGCTCTCCAAGCAATCCAGTATGGCCATGATGCGCATATTATTTAACAGAATTGTATATTTCGATGAATTATTACGTTTTCGACTGTGTATTTCCGCCTGTACGACATTCTTCGAGAGATTGTCGCGTTTCGGTTTCAAAATGTGTCGAAATACATTCTTCGATATGTGTTCGGGTCGCGAGTCGAGCACAAGCACTTCGCTGGACACCAAATCGATGTCTTGCGAGCCATCACTGAACGAGTCGATTTGCAAGAAAGATTTTATGAAATTTATACAAGCTAACGGTTTGATTTCGTTGTCGTAACTCTGCTGCTCCACCAACGATACAGACACATTTTCCAACTGTAAATTGATGGACATCGTATTCCAGGCGGGCATATCCAATGCATCTGTCGAGGTATACGATTCACTGGTTGAGTTCAATCGATCGATTGATTCGCGGAAATTCTTCGCATAATTAAAGTACACATCGTCAATCATTTCACCCAAATTGTAGCTGAGAAAGCCACGTAGTAATTTGTATTGTTGCAGATTTACAATGCCATTCAATTTGGTTAGCACCCCCTTCACCGTTATATCCGGACAATTGTGACTGACCGCCGTATCGATATTGCGCTCCACTTGCAGTTTCAGATGGCACGTCTCCTTGAAGAGATTGTTGCCCAACTTCAATATGGTAAAATTGCCGATGTTCACACATTCACTGGGATTGTAATTCAGCGTTTTGTTGGTTTTCCAAATGCGTTCGCCCGAGAATACATTCATATTGACCAGATCGATATGCATCACATCGAGTATTTCATTCAGTCCCTTTTCATCTTGTCGTTTGCTAACGACGTTCGCATCGCTCGCGAAGTGAAATGAGTTCCGCAATGTGAACTCACCCAAATCGGCGACTATAACCTGTGTGCTATTGTGGCTGAGTGGCAGTAAAACGATGGGCGAAGCAGCATGTATACGCAGACCGACTTTGGTAGGTGTAGAGTTCATATCCGCTTGGCTTTCGGACATCTTTATGCGCCTTATGACCGGCTGAAAAGAAAGTGGATTTAGATAAGTAGAGATTTTTTTTAATTTCCCTATATATTTATACAATTTGGAAGATTTTTGGAGAGATTTGAATGATGAGGCTTTAAATTATGAAAGAAAATTTGTATGAAATTTGACTGTTATTGCCAATTAAAGAGTTCGAGTTATGGAAGTTCAACTGTATTTCTAAAATAAAAATTTCCAAATGCTTACCGACTGTAATTCCAGCAAATCTTTTAAGAATAAATGAATCTCCATAATAAATCTCTTTGTGTGTATATATCGTACTGATGACATTTGTATGCGCAATTTTGCATTCATTTCCAGTGAACGTTCATTTGATTTGGCAGCCGGATTAAGTCTAGAAGAAAAGATTATAATTATTATTTATTTGATATAAAAAATATATTTTACTTGATTAAGAAAAACAAATAGAAAAAAATGTTTTTATTGCCACGTTTTCATAAACACTTTGTCATTTTTTACAGGTTCTCTATTTTTCGAATATTTACATACGTAAATTAAGGAATCTTGTTGTAACGGTTACCCAAACCTGCCTGAACCTGCAAGCTTAATTAATTGTCATCGACATCATCTAACCTACCACAGTATCCAAAGGGAAGTTGCGCGAGTGTCACTCTAGTTTTGCGAGACAACTCGAGCTCTGTGTCTGCGATGGGTGGTGTTTTATCCCCAAGAACGCCATTCACGGGGAGGAAGTCGATGATTTATACCCAGCAGAAACTGTCCGGAGAGCAATTCGTTGTGCTCCTTCACAGATAGCATACGCGTCTTATAGGTGGTCATCCGGAGACATCATGAGGCAACCTGTGGCTGTCCGTAGAGCGGTAAGCTCACCAACTGCGTTCTACTCACCGAGGCGACCATATAGGGACTGCGTAGTTTATGACCGGCCGATAGCCTGGTAAATTGCCAACAACGTTTCTTTGTCTTTAACACATGTACGGCCGGCTAGCGACTTGAGGATTTTGTTGCGCTCTATACCTTTGAAACAATTGCGGTTGTATGGGGAGTGAGAGGCTATCCAGTGTAACACCCAACATTTTGGGGTTATTAGCAATCGGAATTTTGATGCCATCGACAGAATTGTTCAGATCTAGACTGTGCTCTTTCTTCCAGTTGGTGAATAATGTCGCTGTGTGATTTGGTAGGGGAGAGTGTAAGACTCCTGGCAGTGAAGAAGCGAGATTCCATTGCCCGACGTCGTCATCGGTGTAAGAGGTGACTGAGACTCCTTCTGGTGGTTGAGGGAATTTCGAAACATAGAAGTTGAATAGTACTCACTTTTTATACGAAAAACTCAAAGCCTCCGGTCCTGCTGTTGAGAATTTCTCACGATACAAATCACCATAATGCGTTAGGTCATACAGCGAAATTGATTTTAGACGTCCTTCGACCGATTTCACATCTCTGTTGCTTGAAATTTTGAAATGTGCATGTGATATATTCGCTTTGGAGAACTCGACTTCGTTGCGTACCAGTATGAGATTTAACGAACGCACTGAAACCTTCAGTTCGCCCAAAGATATGGGTTCATCTAAAAATGGGAATGTAAATTAAATAATTTATAAATTTTATATGCACAAATGTGTTACAAAACTCACCATCGTTAAGTTCACTCTTCGCGGGCGTCAAACTTTTCTTTTCATATGTGGACACCAAGCCGAAAAAATCGAATATCGTGAACCATCTGCACACAGATATGGTTAAATTTAAGCAATTAAAATCAATGGAGCTTTTGGTTTGGCTAACTGGTTTGCCATCCAAGCCCACTATAATATGCGTTTGCGATTTGTAGTTGACCAACTTATCATCAGTGGCACGGCACGTATTACCGCTGCTTATGGCTTTCTTCACAGGCGTCTGTGCCGCAGCCAAAAAATTTGGATAATTCAGCTTACATGGCATGGAACGTGACAACTCATTTTGTTGTAAATGTATATTCGTAAGATTTGGACACGACAAACATTTCTCAGTCTTATAGATTATCTCCTTCTCCGTGGACGTCGAATCGACCATATTACGAAAACGCGAATCCATTGTACACTTCAGATCCTCCATGACAATGGAGCGCAACAACACTTCCAAATTAGTAACGTCTTTTTGTTGGTTAAATTGAAAACTAAAATCACGAAATGTCACATCGATCAATGAGTTATTCAGCTTGTTCTTTAAGTGTATTTGAAAAATCGGCACGGAAAAGCTTAAATTTGTTTCGAAAGTCTCTGCGACATCATAGTGAGCGCTGACTTTATCCTTTGGCGCGCTGTCCGGCTGGTCGACAGATGAGGCAACATTATCATCGGCATTGCCATTGCCTTTCCACTTTGAGTAGGAATTTAAGGTGTCGAGCACCTGTTCGTATTGACTGCGCGACAGGGAGATTTGCAGGCACTGTGTAATGCTGCCCTCCACCTATGTGGCGAGAATTATATATTATTATTTTATACATATGTATATATGTATGTATATAAAACTTGTATATTTACGTTTAATTTATTGTGCAGCGTCCACTGATGCTCCGTTTTGTTTTTGGTTATGTATTTGGTTAGCTTGAATAGCATGGCTGTATCGTGCAGTATGGGCACAGCATCCGTATTGCAGGCGTACAACTCGTTTACCTTCGGCAGCGCTGAGAAACCCAACTCCTTACGCTTCGATGTATTCAATGAGAATACATTTATATTTCTTATATCTATGAAGTAATTATCTTTGGCCCACATATTTAGGTTCTCCGTCGATTTGGAAATTGAGATCTCATTCTCTTCATGTGTATTATAAGCTGTAATTTTACCTAAGTTAGCAACTAGCACATCTAAGCTATCGCCCGATCGTGGCAATACCAATACGGGGGTATTTAATACTATATCGATGCTGAAATTTTGAAAGTTTATTACTATTATTTGGTTTAAAGTATAAAAATTAGTCTCGACTTGAAGAGCTGTTATCAATTGGTATATAATATATAATACAATAAGATATTTTTTTATATAAAAAATAGAAAATAATAAAGTAGCAAAGGTAAAATTAAAATTAAAATAAATTAATTATAAAAAATATAAATATAAGTAAAAAAAAAATTATTAATAACAATTACAATATTAAAAATACCAAAAAATAATAATTGAAAAATAATGGAAAAAATTAAAAATAAATAATAATAAAGTAGAAAAAATTAAGTTAAAAAAGTAATTATATAAACTATTAATAAAAAATAATAATTTAAATAATAAAAATAATTTATTTATAAATTTTTCACAAAAAGTTGAAAGAAATAAAAAATAATAAAAAAAATAATAAATTTTAAAAACTATTAATACAACTAAAATATAAGATAAATAAATTACGATTAAAATATTCAAAATATTATAATATAATATATATACATATACCAAAAACTAATAATTTAAAAATTAAAAATAAATATTTAATAAAAAATAAAATAATATAAAATAAAATTTTAATTAAAAAATATATATAAAATGAAAAAGGTTGTATAAATTATTATAAACTTCACAGCTTGCAGTCGAGAAAACTTCAGCTTTATGCTTTTGTTGTTGCTGTAACGGTTACCCAAACCTGCCTGAACTGGCAAGCCTAAATTAATTGTCATCGAAGTCATTTCACGGGAGGCCCAGAAAACGAGGTGTTTTGACAGTGTCGGATCAAAGAGAAAGTGGTGTTAGGTAAATAGAGAGATGTCATGGTCTAGACTGGATAAGTAGAAGTTTAATCTGCTACAGTATCCAGAACGAAGTTGCCCGAGGGACACTATAGTTAGCCGCGGCAATTTTGAGGTTATTAACAGACGGAATTTGTATGCCATCGAAAAAAATGTTCAGGTCTAGACTTTACTCTTTCGTCCAGTTGGTGAATGAGGTCGCTGTGGATTTGATAGGGGAGAGTGTTAGAAGACGACATTATCGTACAATCTTCGCCGTAAGAGGTGACTGAGGCTCCCTATGTAGAAAGGGGATAGACACCACCCTGTGAAACCTCTTGTTTGATTCTTCTTTGTTTAAATGTTTGACCTCGAAACATTAAGCATGATTGAAGACCGCTGAGATAATTCGGAATTCACCTCTTCAACCCTGGAGGAAGCGGAGAGGGTTCGATGACGAAGGGTTGTGTGTTTGACTGTGTCAAAAGCTTATGACATGTCCAACACTACTAGGACCGTACTCTTGCAGTGAGGTTTTTGATTTAGACCATGTGTTATCGGCGCGTTTATGACGCAAGGTGCTGTACACTTTGCGGAATATATGTTGGTGCTTTGCTAGCCTTTTACGCGTTTAACGCTTTTGCGAAGACCAAGTACTTAATTAAGCGCACATTTTACCGATTGCTTCTTCAAGTAAACCAAATTTAAAAAGCAAAACTTACGATATTTGACCGGCTGTACGCAATTTTTCAGTCTCTGTTTCATTGGTCTTCTGTATGTGCTGCACCAGTTCCTTTGCCATATCGCTAGCTTTATTGCGTATAGAAGTAGCGAAATTTCTACAAAACAACAACAAAAAAATTAATATATTTAAAAAATGCCACATTTAAAACAACACTCACTTGAGATAATGCTTAAATTGCGAGATGCACATATTAATTTCATGTATGAAACGCGGACAATGCACATACCACACAGAAGCCATGCGTATTTTCAAATTGGGCATTGAATCCTTTTGACAATAGATTTTAAAAGACAATGCATTCAATTGATTGTCAGCATAATTATCATTGTACAATTCACTGGTGAGCGTATGCAGCAGATCATGCTTGTAAAACTCGGCTGTATCATTGGTTAGTGGATCTTTGCCGACGGAGAAAATGCGCTGATGATTAACGCCTTCGGGTGTGATGTCGATGATTTGCACACCGCCCAGTGAGCCCATAACGCTTATATCTTCACCGAATGTGGCCTGTATTTTGGCTTCGCTCATTGTGAGTGTGCCCACCTTGCGACCCACCGAGAAATCGCCTTTATTTATGCTACGTAATACTAAGATATTCAAGCGATGAAAGTCAAAACAGATTTCTGTGCGTAAATTAGCGGAAGCATTGCTACGCTGTTTATTATTGTTGTGCGCATACGTTTCAGTGGCGGAGTTATGATTGCGGTGAAATATCGCTTCGTGTGTGCTGTGTAAACGTTTTGCGAAGCCTAACAATTCAACAATTGTTTCTTGATTTGCTGTAGACAAAAATAAAAGAAATATTAAATAGAATTAAAAATTATGCAACAGCACTCACCAATAATATCCAAGTTGTTGAAAGCAATATTTGCAATTTGTAGCGAATCGTTTGGCTCAGTGCCATTAATCAGATTGAGATCTATATTTATAAGCGCCTGCGATTCATCATAATCCATATCAAAATATTTACGACCTGTAATTAATGAATTGCCCAAAAAAAGTAATAATTTATAAATATATTTTTCAACTCACCACTTTGCAGCGCGCTGATTGCTCTGTTCAATGTATGCGGACTGGTGCAACGTTCGGCGCCCAACATTGGATCAGGTGACGCTGGTGACATAGGCGAGCAGGGTTTACTTTGTTTTAAACTACCCGAAATGCTATCCATGCTGTTTGAATATTGATAATTGAAATTGATATTAAACACAATTTTAAATAATAAAATATTATTCAAAACTCCCACTCACCCTACATGTCGATGACTCGCCACAAGCAGCTCGAAATCGGGACCAAAGGATTGTATAGCGTCAACCAATAACAAACCGTGTACTGACATGCTAATATGCGTGTCTTCTACACACTTTGTAATGCCTGCACGCACACCGACCACTTGCAGCTCAGCGATGCTGCGCTCCAACGATTGCACTTCCAACGCCATTTGTCCAATAACAAACTGTATAATCATCATATTGGTATTTATGAAATTTGATGACATTTCTGCAGCATGTTCATTGCCATTGCCATTGCCAACAAGATTTTCACCTCCTTCACCTTCCGTTTCAGTACCAACAGCATCACCGCAACCATTAGCGCTGCCATTTTCGTATTTCATTTCATTCACTTCATATCTATCGGTGATTATGGGATAGAGTATCTTAAAGAACTCATTCAATTTTTGTTCATTGACATGCGCAACAAGCTTTGGTAGCGTGCCATATAGCGTAAGCGAAGGGTAATCGGGATCTGTAGTATAGATAACACGTCGCTCCAACTCTAAGGTTATGCTAAATCTCTCGAGTAAATGAAAATTCGACGAGTGCTTTGTGCAAGCGTGATTACGTTCGCGATTCTTGCAAACGATTACTTGCAGATCGGTTAGGTTTATAAAGTATTTATCATAGATTTTCTTATGAAAGGCACTTTCCAGACCGGTATCGGTATTAACAACGGCAGCCACAGAATTTTGACGTAACGTAGGCGATTCAATCAAACTGATTTCCGAGCCCGGTGGTGTCGAGCAAGGCGTCATAAAATCCTCGTCCTCACTCTCTTTGCCCATCTTTGAGGTATTCTCACTGACAGCTAGCGACTCTTTTTTGTGACACTCATTTTTTAGCATTTGAAAGCGCCCAAAATCGACAACAACAACACCGGTGTTTTTCTCCAAATGATTATCCGCAAATATAATACGCGGCGCAGAAATGTCGATTTCCAACGCCCAAGTGGTACGAAAATCCTACAAAGTGATTTATTAAAATTAATAAATTGATGAATTTAAATTATTGTATTTGTAAACTCACCTTATTGCCTACTAAATACTGCTGCCAGTTTTGTAGAAACTTCAGGCGGTTGCGACTGCTCTTAGCAAACTTATACTTCAAGTACACTTCGTTTACGGGCTTCAAAAAGAATGACTTCAAACAGTCAAAAGCTTGTTTATTATAGACAATATCTAAACTACGCGATTTTATAACCAAACGCATTTCCGACTGTATATCCGGCGGTCCTTTTTCATAGCGCAATTGAAACCATGGCTCTGGCGCAGCATCCACTTGTTGCTCTTTGGCAAAGAAACGTTTAAAATCAACCAGTTGGTAACCGGTGCTGGGTGGTGTTGGCTTCGTAGGCACTTCATCGAATTGCGGCTTGACCAAAAATGGAAATTCCGTATTTTTCGTTAATTTATCCTTGAGACACACTGAACCCAACGATATGCCAATCACATAGGCGCTAAATTTCGGTTTCATTTCAATGAAAGAAATCAAATTTTGAAAGTCCATTTCAAAACTGACCGCCGTCTGTCCCGTGGCAACATCTTCTGTGCACACAATTAATTGTCCATCAACTAATATAAAGCTAAAATAACCGAAAATCACATCGCGTTTTGAGAATGGATCATTCTCCATCGTATCCTCTAAGGCGTTGAGTATATCGTTTTCAATGTTTTTATATGCCTCATCTTGTGCTGCCACAACGCTGCTCTCGGTGTTGCCATACCAACCCCACCAGTTAGGAAACCAATGGAACAGCATACTTTTGCCGTGATTTATGGAGTTCGCTTTCAAATTCACATCATTTGTAAATACATTTGTGCGGCAAACATTGCGTAGATTGTGTAATTCATGTAGTGCTCTGGATTTCTCCATATGCGCTTTGAAATCACGCTCTTCAACGGTAATGTTATCATTTGGATTTATCAACAGCCGTTTGTAAATTCTTATATAAAGCAGATTTTCTCTGAGTTTTGACCATTTATTTGCACTACTTTGATGTATAAAACCGTGACATTTGGCGGCGTATTTCCACCACAGTGTAGCGTCTTCGAATACCGTGCTAGATGGACGCATTAATTTGTAAGTACGCGTGCGATTGATTTGTCGTAGACCATAAACGCAATCGACTATTTGTTTATATTGCAGCTGCAAAAGATTTACAATAATAATTAGACCTTATTAAAGCATATTCAAAAATATAATTTTATACATACGTCACTGACAGCGACTTTAACTTCCTGCACTTGAAATTCGCAATTTAAACGCGGCTTGGATTTCGTGCGTATGGCCTGCTTGCAGCACTCCCGTTTGAAATGTGCATGTGCACTTATGGGATGCAAGATATAATGATGTTTGCTGACATCGCACAACTCATTCATGCGTTCTAATAACTCTTTGGATAGTAATTGTGAACATTGATTAGCTTCAGTCAGCCGATCCCAGTATATAGACAAATCCTTGAGTTCGATCAGTTTGTATGAGATATTCTGATCGTTCGGCGCACTTGAACGCGGTTGCCAGTTACTGTCACAACTTTGCACAGTCAGCGAGTTAATTTTAATGCCAGCAGCAAAGTGTATGCCCTTCACAGTTATGGCATCTTCGTAACGTATGTGTACATCGTTGATTTTCAACTCAAGGTTTTGAAGTATATTCGTGGCTAATGTAGTACCATAATTCAGCCAACTTGTGTAGGAATTGGAATAGTAGCTATCAATTTGGTAGCCATTTTCAACGCGCCACTTGGCTTCTTTGGCATCTAGTTCGGCAACCTTAAATTCGTACTCAGCCTGCTTCTCCTTCTCATCATCCCAGTCATCGATATCTTTCGGTCCGAACACACCATAAACACGCTCTATAATTATACACCATGGCGCAGTGCGGAATTGACGCACTGGTATTTGTAGTTTTATCTTGCCAATGTTACCCGAGTGTGCTTGCACGGGTATGCCGAATGAACGCAGCGCATCTTTTCTGATTGGCACATTCTCTAACTCGACTTCGCCTGGGAATGCACAAAAAGATAAATAAAAGTTATTATTAGATATGCCTTATTGTGGTAATTTGGTAGAAGAAAATGTTTTTATTAACTGTTGTCCCAGCTATCTTATCAATAATAACAAACACAATACACGTAATAAAACTATATACAGCATACAAACAAACACCAAATTGTGATTGATAAAATGGAAACTAAAAATAATTTGCATTGTTATATTCAATATTAACGATTGTATGCAAAGGTTCAAAGGTGCAAATGTAAATTCAATTTATTTAAAAGTTTTTATTTGTTAAAATCTTTGAACAACACATCCCATATATTATAATCTACATGTTTTATGTCTAATTTATTTTAATTGCGCCATAAAGGGGAGCGCCGGCATTCGAGAATAATTAAGCAACGCAATTAAGGATAAAATTTAGCACGCAAACGCTGTATTTTTAACAAACTCACTGAACTACAAGCATGTTAATCCAAATATTTTGTCAAGTAGTACTATGACGTTATGTCCTTTTAAATGCATTTTAAACAATTTTAATATAAATAATTACGATAAGACTTCACATTTATGCACAATTTTTTTTTCTTCAAAGAAACATGACTGCTACACAATTTTCTTAAAATGTAGAGCACACGAGTTTTTATAAACGCACCTGAAAGCAGTGCCACTGACAACTGCTGTGGATTAAAATCTTCCAAATATTTGCCAAGATATGTATTTAAAACCCACGATATTAATTCGTTCAACATAATTTTTATTTAATGCACTTTTATTAGAAATTCTAGTAAGCAAAACTTTTTGTTTACCAGAACACACGATTTCATAATGGAAATGACAGCTATGACCAAGAATTAGGTATGTGAAAATAAATTGTGCAAAAGTCGAGATATAATTAAAAATCCCGAAAAGAAAATATGGGTAAAAAATTTCGGAACGTGTTAATTTTTTATAATTAAAACGAATACTATACTAGTGATTATAGCTGATTATGATATTTACATGGAAGAGCTTTTCTAACTTTCACACAAATAAGACCTGCTTTTGAAGATAATACATATAATATTTATGCTTAAAACAACAGTAAATGTTTTTTAATTTTTTAGTTTAAGCTAATTTTAGTACAATAGTTGAACTAAAGTTATAAATTAGTGGCAATTACTAAACGCTATATCAATCCCGTATATAAGTGCAATCGTTGTATACATTTCATCACTAATATTAGCGTACGATTTTTTATTTGATAAGTCGATAATGCAAATGTTTCGTTTTTTACACATCTCAAAGTGTTTTGATTTCTCCCAATTGCCAGCCGGAACATATGATTTCTGTTTTGTTTTTGTTTGTTGTTGTTTTCCATGTTGTCTGCTTTTGCAATGTTTTGTTTTTACTAAACTTACTAAATACGAAAACATAACTAAAACGATTGCCAAAAAAATTTATAAAAAATGTAAAGTCATATTTGTTCTGTTTTAATATTAAAATCAATAAACAAATTGTCATTCAATTCGGTACCTATAACCTGCAATAAGAAGTGCTTATTAATATTATTGGTGTTTCCCGTTAGATTTATTCGGTTTGATTGCAAAATCGTATTAAATACCACAATGTAAATTTTAGCAACATTTACGTTATTAATTATCAAAACAACTTACGTCCAAAACGCTACAGTATATTTCAACAAGAAAAACTGTTTGAAAACATAAAACTATTGTAGTAATAATAGTATTAAACATATGTACATTATTATGTGTATATATATTTTGTTTTTTAATAATTACTGTAAAATCTCCGGGTAGAAATGTTTACATTGTATAACAATTTGCTTTAAGGTTCTGCTTATATAGTCTTCACATTGTGCTTTGTTCCGCATGGTTTTCTTATTTAATTCATTAACATTCTTTATGATATTCGATTCGCTTAGACGAGAATACTTTTCCATAGACCAGGAATCCTTACGGTGTACAAGATTGTAGATAGCGAAAAGTGCACCCGCTTGAAGTTTTCTATCAGGATGGAACTGAAATAAAAATATATAATTAACAATAATGATTATTTAAAAATGCTATCTATAATTAACATACCAGAAATCCAGCCAAGTGACACATGATTTTATCATCCATTATAATGTAATCACCATTCTCATCCTCAGCTGCAATATTGCCAATAATACAGAACGCTTGTTCTTTAACTTCCGACGTATGATCGGATACTAGTAACTTATTGATAGCTTCGAGCAATTCACATGAATGTGCTCGCATAATTATTTCAATATGATGAGTTTTACTCAATAGATTTCTTAATAGCCCTAATGTTTTCATCACAATCCTGGTATCAGTATCGTTCACCAACTCTAATATACGCTTCGTGCCAAGTGTATTGATAATATCTGTTTTCACATATATTTCCGACTGAAATGACATATTCATCAAAGCCCATATGCTATTTAATCTGAGTGCAGGATCTGCATGCATTGTATATTGGCACAATCTGTCCACAATACCAGCATTAATGATGGGTTCTTTCGATGGTGAAAATTCCAAAAGCAAATTGCATATAGTTGAGGTAACCGCAATCAGAAATTCAATAGAAGTTTCAGTTGCAAATATGCCCATTAGTGGTTCCCAAATTGTGTAGTCCTGTAAAAATTACTTAAACGTATTACAGTTATGTGCGCATGTGAAATAAAGTTATATATACCTGAAAGGTAGTACGTAATTGTTGCACAGATCGCGAAAGCGAATGCAGGCATCTAATGGCCGACAGTTTCACCTTTTTACAAAAAAGAAAATCAAGAAAATCTTATAAAATATACACAGAAAAGTAATTATAACGTACCTGTGAGTTAGAATCTTTTAAGCCATTCAATATAGCATTTATCAGACCATATGTATCCATTAGGCGCTTTCTGATCGCCTCATCATTTGCACCTAAAGATGCGAAACAACAGAGCGCAGCTTGTTTAACTGACGGATCTGTGCTTTGCAGTAAATCGGATAGTGATTTAAGCAAATGATTCGTAATCGCGGCGGTGCGTTGTAGTTCTGAATCAATCTACAAAAATGCAAATAAAAGTTAAAGATATATATAACTACTTAATTGTCGACGCACCTCTATAAGATAGGCTAGAGTTTCCGAAGCAGACGCTATAATTGAGTGGTCAAAACTTTCGGCACATAAACGGGCTAAGGTGGGAAGCGCTTTTTGCGATATTCTATTATCCGTTGAGGGCAAAGTACCCGACCTATAAATATAGGTTAAGCATCTGGCCGCAGTTAACTGTATTTCTGCAGAGAATAGTCTCGACGTTAGGGAGTTGAGTATGTCTGGCAGAGATCTACCTTGAAAACTGTAAGAGAAAAAAATATAAATTGTTTAAAATGTTTAATATTAGTTTATTATAAGTTAATAACCTTATAACACAAATATTGTCAGCCACCGAACGATTTGAATAGCACATGCAGGATAAACAACGCAGCGCCGGTATTTGTATATCTTCGTTGTCATAGCAAATCATACGTGATAATATATGCAATGTGCCGGCATGCAGCAGGCGCAGCTGATCTTCATTTGTCTGACATACCGACACAAGTATGCTTGTTATGCATATTTGTGTTTTTAATGAGCTACCAGCAGAAGCAAGACCTAAAAGTACATAAATTAATAGAAATATATAATTAATATACATTTGTATATATTTAATGAATTCACTTACGCAAAAAATGTTTTAAAACATCGGTGTTGGCAAGAAAGTTTTCTTTGGGAGCGCATGGATGTTCAAATATTGAACGCAATGTACTGAGACAGGTTTCAACACATTTTTTGCTATTGTTCTTTGAAACAATTTCTTTTAACAAATATGGTACAACATTGTATTGTTTCACTAGCAATTCAACTTGTGCCTCCGATCCTTTCGCCAATGAACCTGCAGTGAAAAAGAAGAAATTAATATGAGTGAAAAATTCTACAAAAATATCATTATGTTTATGCAAATTTTTTTTTTTCAAATTAATTTCAATTTTCTAATTTTCCCTTTAAGATGTGTAAAATGCTATTCTACAAAGCAAAGGGGCATACCCTGGGCAAATACAGTCTTTCGCTATAAACAGAAACATTTTACTATGTTTAACAAAACTTTGTAGATATTAATTATTTAAAAAAGTATTAATTTTCTCCGAAATATGTATATATATATTTTTTTCATTAATAACATTATTTAGAATTCTTAGTTCCCAAAATTAAGAAATGAAATTGTTATAACTATATCCTCTAAATAATATCCAGATGACTCAGTCCCTCTAGCCGTATCATTGTACTATGCATAGGTGCGTCTATCTATAATTTGCAAATTTACTACACACATACGTACATACATACGTACAAAGTAAATTTGCAATCGAGCGCATACAAAAGTTTTCCATACTTTTGCTAACTAATTTGTGTACAATTGCATTTTACCTAATATGACAAGTGCATCCATTTTTCGATCTGGGCTTTGATCTTGATCAATGCAAGTGTTGAGTATGATAGGCACCAAGTCATGCGAGATGAGTGCACCTTTCTGTTTGTTGCTACCAATAACAGCATCTTTGATTTTGATCAATGCCTCACGGCAATCGACACCATCGCCATTCGATATAACATATTTTAGTTCTTCCCAATTGGCTTCCTGAGCTAGAGTCCACATTTTATGTATTATTTAACAAAAAAAGTTATCCCAAATACCATCCCGATGTATATGATATAAAACTATTTAATATGTCAATGCTGCTTCTTGATTTAAATTAATTTAAAATAGTCACTACCGGGTGTACAATATGATTAGAAATTTTGTGTTGAATATATTTTCGAAGCAGTGAAATCTAATTAGACTCACTGTCAGCTGTTTCCGTTAGCAGAAACCAATAAGCGGCTTTTCGCATAATCTAAAGGATGTAAGCAGGACCAATTGAATTCCTATTGTTTTTTAATGGTGAATATAATGAACCGCTGTTTGGTTTGTATTTTTGGTTAGTGTATTTTGTGTATCCCAACTGATTAGAAAAGGTGTTCTGGTTGCAGACAAAGGTTGATCAAGGTCATTTCGTATTGGCATATGACGAATATACTTAATTTTGTTTTAATTCAAGAAGTTTAGTTTAGTAAATAAAAGTTAAAATTTGAAATATCTGACTAAAAGGAAAACCAATTCTCTAGAATGTCCCATATAATTCTATAATTTTTAATATTTTCAAAGCTACATTGGTTTACTCAGTATTGCCCATTTGGTAATGCATTTGGATTTTATCAGGTGTCATATATTTATATATATATACATACATACGTACACACATCCACATTTATTTTGGAATCTGCATCATTTTATTAGCTTATCATGCTAATTCACCGGGGAAGATAAGACAAGAGCTACATAGTTTCATTTTTAATGAATTTATTATTATTTAATACGTCTGTTAGCTACGTCTGAGTACTAGTTTGGCTAGTTGCGCATGTTTATTTTGAAATAAATTGTAGAGACAATAAAAATTAGCTTTTTCAAATTTGCATAAATGAATGACTTTTATCAAATCACAAGTATTACTAGGGGGTACATTAGAATGACGGCTTGGAGATACTTTGTAAGCAATGATAAATATACACATAAATAATAAATGTGCGGTAGTTGAATCCAATAAGTAAATAAACAATTTATTAAGGACCACTCAAGCGACCGCAAAAGGGATCTAGGTTGTTTCTTAAAAAAATGGAAAATTTTGAACTTCTTGGTTCTCAATATCCTGTACCTTGCTTTTGTCCTTTATTATTGTCAAGATAGTAGTGCAAAGTTTTTGAACGCAATTCTTAACCACTGCTGAGAAGTATTCGATATTTCTTTACATTTGATGTTTTAGCAGTATCCAATAACTCTCAACTTTCGCAGACCACCCTAAAAAACTAATTTTCGGCACACACGTCCCATATAAGATGTACATATGTATATATGTATGTATGTATGTTAATAATAGAATTTATAGTTAATATTTATTATGCATATGATAAGATTTTTTGTTTTCTTTTCACTTTCTCATTTGGAGCGCGACATGTGTCGTTCTCAGCACTTCAACCAAAAATTACCCTGTGGCTTATGCTTGAATGTTGATATGTGTATATGTATGTGCTATGTACTCTAGTTCATGGATACTCAGTTCTAAATTTATGAATTCTCACAGTTGATTGTTTTTTATTTTTCTGTTGTGATAATAAATTTACAAACAACAAACAGGTTGTTCGTTTAGGAGGGAATGCTCGTAGTCTTATGACGGCGGTATCGCCGATGTCGCTATTTATTGTTATTGTGTACACTTCCCGACCAACACCAACACATACGCACATATGTATGCGAGTACATACATGGCTACATAGTTGGTAGGTTACTCGTATGGCGGCGTTAACATTTACTCGCGCTGCCCCCAATAATAATAACCACTTTTAGGGAGCGTAAAATTTCCGCAAAACGAATTTGTGCGCACAATCCAGTACGTTCCGACTACCAGCCGACATTCGCCCTGGATGCTGCTCTTTCATAGTAGTTTTTAACGTTGATTCCGAAAGTGCGCAACGGTAGCAACGGTCACACAGCACAGTTATTGACACAACAATAGCAACAATAATTTGAATTTACTTATTTTTATTTTCGCATTTGAAGTGTTCATTTAATTAATAAATATGAGTTTCCTGAAAGCGACAGCCGTGTCCAGGCACTGCAGTGGTGCACTGAAAGGTAAATAAAAAAATGTGTGGGAATTAAATAATAAAAAATATAAAATTACTACGCTTAAAAAGTGATTTGTCAAAATCGATTAAATTCATTTAGTATTGTACTCATTTGCCTGTAGTATATTGTTTGTGTTATTTTGCAAATTTTCTACTCACACCACATTTGTTGTGTCCTCGTGTTCGCAGGTTTGGCATGTCCTAGAAATTATGCTACCCTGGCAGAACCTGCAGCGCCAGCTGTCAAAACGCAAACTGTGCCAGGTCCTAAATCACTGGAATTGAAGGGCAAATTGAGTGCCATACAAGTAAGTTGGGAAACATTTTATTAAAACAAATTTTCTTACTCAAGTTACCACTTAAGAATCATACACTTTGTTGAATATACAAACAAATATGCGAGTATGTATAGCAACATTTGAGTATATTTGCTGTGTGTATACACGTACCTAAGTGGTAATAATTCATTAAGGAATCAATTTAAAAGCAGGTACTCAAGCCGACAACTGTTTATTTTTTAATTGATTTCCATTACGAAACCGCTGCGTGTAGCTTTCCTAACTGTAAAATGAAATAAAAAACTGTTTGGTATATGGTGTCATTTATGCGTAAATAAAATAAGTTTATAAAAGTTAAAGTTATAATAAATTTTGTGAAAAAGTGTGAAAATAACACTCGGCACAACACTCGGCAGGATATAAAGAAATGTATTCTCCGAATTTCGAATTGCCTCCAATATCGAAATACAGTGGAACTTCTCTAACTCGAATCAACATAATCCACAAAAAAAAAACTTCGAGTTAGACACACTTCGAGTTTTTAAAAATTTAATGAAAACGTAAAATTTTCAAAAAGCTGTAAAATATAGATTTACCCATAGTTTTAGTTATTTACTTCGCAAAAAGTTTATTTAAATACGTTTAAACAACGTTTATTCTGTAATTTTGTTTGTTGCACTTTGCTATTGTTTGGCTCTTGACGTTTGTATCTCATGCCTTTGTTACACGATTTATGTAACATCTATAAGTGTAGTATCATATCTTTTGTTCGCTTCCATATGAATATAGGGACTCCTTTAAAATTGTTTCTTGATAGTAAAATTTTAAATTTTGTGTTATGCCCTGGTGGAAAAGTTTGACTTATGGAACAAAATTTGTATGAAATTTAACTTCTATTGCCAATGGAGAAATTCGAGGTAAGGAAGGAAATTTGTATGAAATTTGATTTCTAGACGCTATTGCCAATTCAAAAGTTCGAGTTATGGCGATCTTCGACTTATAGAAGTTCGAGTTATGGAAGTTCCACTGTAGTTGGGTTCAAAATTAAAAAAAGGATTAAAAATTATTATAAATAACAGGATATAGATATTAAAAAATTAAATAATTATATTTTATATCCATATTTTGGATCTTTTAGTAATTATATCGAACCTATTTTTTCGAACTTCGAACCCAGTAGAACTACCATAACTTGAACTTCTATAACTCAAACTTCTCTATAACTTGAACTTTTGATTTGAATTATTGGTGATACGGGTTACTGGAGTTCTACTGCATTTCGATTTTGGAGGCTAACTTCGAAAATCGAGGAATATAGTTTTTTTTACTTATCAGGATATTTCATCATATCATTGGTAAAGTTTTAACCTCTGTTTCAATATTTTTGTGACATTTAGATTATCTTTTCTATAACCAAATTATATGATGGCGTTCAAAACAGCATTATTGTGGGCTTTATCGATTTACAAACTTTTGACTATGTTAAATTAGAATAAAATTTAAATTTATCATAAACGTAAACCTTTTCCGTTACTAAAAAAACATATTAAACTAATAGAGGGGTTCGATCTTTTTCGACTTCATTAAAACCACAGTTAACACAAGTACTAAATATGTATCATATATTTTATTGTTCTGATAATAATAATTATTATTGTATTAATATACAGTTTAGTCAATGTATGATTAAGCCGAGTTTTATTTTACTTAGCACCCTCTTTATTTGCTAGTTACCCTTAGCACCCTTTTAAGTCACGATTCTAATTTGAATTACAGTATGAATACTTAGGCAAATATGTAGATAAATAATTTCAGCATTCAAATTGAATTGTTTTTATTGTAACGTTTACTTTAAAAAAATAAACTTGGTAATTACATGCTAAATTTAAATATTTATTTTTACACAATAATAAATATCGCACCCAATAATAAATAACCTAATATTAACATTTGTATGTATAATACTATATAGAGTATAACTATTCAATTTGAATAGGTGGAATTGTAAAAAAAGCTTTCGTAGGGTAATTCTTAATAAGACTAGCTTAAGTGTGCTACTACCAGGATCACGAGTTCTTATAAACCCAATAATTGGGCAACGGAATATTAAAAAATATGTCATGTTAATAACATCTTCTAAAAACAAATCTCCTAGACTATTAAAGCGGAAATATTTTTTTCCATAGATGAAACCATTCTTTAGTGTGTTCTTATATGTAGTCTGTTCTGAAGTAAAATACAATTTTCAGCTGTGTTTCTTTGCTTACTTTGTCTGTTTAATGATCTTTTGGTATTTTCGTTTATTAAAAGTTTACACTTCGTTGCTTATTCGTGAATTATTAGACAAAAAAAATATTAAAATATTATATATATATTATAACGATGTCCCAGACCTCCCAATATGCGTCAGACATGATTCCGTGCGTCGTTTTCCTTTTTCGAAAAAATAAAGAGAACTTTAAAGGGCATCGTTTTACAAGCAAACGAGAAATTGCTGAAATAGCCAAGGCTTTCGCCAAAATTGTCTGTGAAAAGTGTTTCGACAATTGGAAGACGCGCTGGAATACATAAGTGCATAGTATTGAATGGGGATTATTTTAAATGCAACAACATTATAGGCGATTGAATAACTTTTTTTTCATATATATTACACAAGTTGAAAATACACTTTTTTATCCTTCCGTATAACATATAATAGTGGGAATACTATATCATAGAGTGAAAACTTCTTATTCCGGAAAACAATTGTCTGGCGCCTTTTTAAATTCGAGAGCATTAGTTAATAACTTTTAACATTGAAAAATAATAATTTTTATTATCGCAAAAAATCTGACTTATTTTTATAAGAACACAAAACAATTAGATTGGGAGATGGAGTTGATTCCTTTTTAAGAAATTTTATTCTACAACTTCGCTTCCGCCGTTTTCTCTCTAGATGTCTCTAGGGTCAAGCACTGGTCGATTAAATCGATTAAATCGTTTTATATCGATCTTGGACATTTGTGTCAACATTAATCCAATAAAGTATTTGTAGAGATCTGTTTGCATCCCAAACTTATTCTCAACTAAAAATGTCACTTTTTGAGCCGAATTCTCGACATTTGCGGGAAATTTTGCTTTTCTTTTTTAATTCAAAGAAAAGTGCGGCTGAGGCTCATCGACATTTGTAACCGTTTTCATCCAAAAAAAAACTTGAATTTATTAAAAAATGGCGGAAGCAAAGTTGTAGATCTAATATATTATAGACCCTATATAATAATATTTTTTTGGGCTTGTTAACAAAATTAATGTCAGAGTAATCTATGCTGTATATTAATGCAAATATATTTATATATTCCGGTAATATTATTACATATATAATATGTATGCATAATATATGTTTTATTTCGATTTATTTTTTTTTTGGAATCCAAATAAGTAAATACCTAGCCATTTTCAAATACTTACAGTAAAGTAGTTTCACAGTATTACATGAATTTTTATATTATTCATATATTATACATACCTTTATATATATTCTTTTCAGAACGCCGAACCAGTTCAACTTTTCGCTGACTATGAAAAGTCTAATAACATCTTCTAAAAACAAATCTCCTAGACTATTAAAGCGGAAATATTTTTTTCCATAGATGAAACCATTCTTTAGTGTGTTCTTATATGTAGTCTGTTCTGAAGTAAAATACAATTTTCAGCTGTGTTTCTTTGCTTACTTTGTCTGTTTAATGATCTTTTGGTATTTTCGTTTATTAAAAGTTTACACTTCGTTGCTTATTCGTGAATTATTAGACAAAAAAAATATTAAAATATTATATATATATTATAACGATGTCCCAGACCTCCCAATATGCGTCAGACATGATTCCGTGCGTCGTTTTCCTTTTTCGAAAAAATAAAGAGAACTTTAAAGGGCATCGTTTTACAAGCAAACGAGAAATTGCTGAAATAGCCAAGGCTTTCGCCAAAATTGTCTGTGAAAAGTGTTTCGACAATTGGAAGACGCGCTGGAATACATAAGTGCATAGTATTGAATGGGGATTATTTTAAATGCAACAACATTATAGGCGATTGAATAACTTTTTTTTCATATATATTACACAAGTTGAAAATACACTTTTTTATCCTTCCGTATAACATATAATAGTGGGAATACTATATCATAGAGTGAAAACTTCTTATTCCGGAAAACAATTGTCTGGCGCCTTTTTAAATTCGAGAGCATTAGTTAATAACTTTTAACATTGAAAAATAATAATTTTTATTATCGCAAAAAATCTGACTTATTTTTATAAGAACACAAAACAATTAGATTGGGAGATGGAGTTGATTCCTTTTTAAGAAATTTTATTCTACAACTTCGCTTCCGCCGTTTTCTCTCTAGATGTCTCTAGGGTCAAGCACTGGTCGATTAAATCGATTAAATCGTTTTATATCGATCTTGGACATTTGTGTCAACATTAATCCAATAAAGTATTTGTAGAGATCTGTTTGCATCCCAAACTTATTCTCAACTAAAAATGTCACTTTTTGAGCCGAATTCTCGACATTTGCGGGAAATTTTGCTTTTCTTTTTTAATTCAAAGAAAAGTGCGGCTGAGGCTCATCGACATTTGTAACCGTTTTCATCCAAAAAAAAACTTGAATTTATTAAAAAATGGCGGAAGCAAAGTTGTAGATCTAATATATTATAGACCCTATATAATAATATTTTTTTGGGCTTGTTAACAAAATTAATGTCAGAGTAATCTATGCTGTATATTAATGCAAATATATTTATATATTCCGGTAATATTATTACATATATAATATGTATGCATAATATATGTTTTATTTCGATTTATTTTTTTTTTGGAATCCAAATAAGTAAATACCTAGCCATTTTCAAATACTTACAGTAAAGTAGTTTCACAGTATTACATGCATTTTTATATTATTCATATATTATACATACCTTTATATATATTCTTTTCAGAACGCCGAACCAGTTCAACTTTTCGCTGACTATGAAAAGTCTATTGGCAATTATCTGGTCGATGTCGATGGCAATGCCTTGCTCGATGTGTACACACAAATTTCATCAATGCCATTGGGCTACAATCATCCGCGCCTCTTGAATGTCTTCCAAAATGATAAAAATCTAAAAAGTGAGTACCAAACGCATAAATAACTACTTGTTAACATATGGTATTATCGATAATGCTTGAAATTTGATGGAAAATGCTGAGTAAGTCAAGATAAGCCGACATGCTCCTGCCGCTTATCGCGCTTGTGCTAAAATCATGTTTGATAATGATAACAAGAAAAAATATATATTTTATTTATAGATTCTCAAATTAAGCATAATTACACGTTTCATTGTTGAAAATTAGTGCTTTGTTTTTAAGTTTTGGTACAACTAACTCTTATAATCAGCATACAAATTGGTGAGGGGTAAAAAGTTAAAAGCATAATCTTGTAGTAATTTATATAATCTTATATGTATGATGTAGATGTGACTTTTCAGTTTATTAATACACAATGTGATGTTAATTTAGCAAAAGGTCCATTAATTGATGTTAATCTTTAAACTTGTTGCACTGAGAAGCTTGAAAACAGATCGTTTGAGTAGTGGACTTTGAAAACACAGTTTTGAGAAAAACGCGTTTAAAGTTTTGAGTGACTTGCTTTCGATAAGTAAATGTTATGCCAAAGGTATTGGGCTTCAAGTTAAACATACCCTCTTAAATTCATTCTTTCAACAGAAGAGTGTTTAAGTTAATAAAATTGCACAATCTCCAAACTAAAAATATAATTTTAAGTAACAAAATCAACAAGTAAGATATTCTCATTAGAATTACTCGACTGTATTTTTGATATGTATTAAGATATCAAAAGAAGTCTGTGTTTTTTTTAAATTTATATAACGCCCATGAACCACTGATAAAATTAAAACTCATATGCATATAACTTATATTATTATTATATTCTTAAAAGCTTTGTTTTCTGCATACACTGAACCAAAGGAATATTTTGTTTACCTTGACACAAAGAAGGTGTGGCATGTGGGTAACACTAAAACTTATTATTTATGATTTCCAAAAATACACACAAACACTTCAAGTCCAAACAGTTGCAACAGGTTTGTTAAAAGAAAACAAAAACAAATAAATATTTTTTCTAACGACTGATAAGATATGTGAAATATTCGGATAAAAACTGTTTATTGATAATAAAAAATGAAAAAGAGATTTGAGACTTTTGGTTTGCGTTTTAGTTGAAAAAATTTTATGAAAAAATAATGAAAATGTGGTTGTTCACATTATTTTTAAATATAAAATTATTTTGGTATAGAAAATATAAGTTAAAAAAATAATTTTACTTAAACACCTTCACACTTTTTCGGGTATTAACCCGAAACCCTCTATTTGGATACGCTTTATTACATTGGAATTAGATTTTTGTAAAATACGGAGAATTCGTTAAGGAAATGTGCGCTTGGATAATACTGCGGTTACTTTTATGATTTATTTATACAATTTAATTCTGGCGTAGGCTACTGCGTCTGATCAGAGATTCAAATTACTTCATTTTAAAGATGCTATGGCTAAAAGAAATACTTTTGTTTTGTTTCAAAGATTCAAAGAATCGCGCTGATACAACAGAATCTTCGGATGAGTGTGAAACAGAATACTCGTTTGATATTTGGAACCAGAATAAACATTTGGTCCACCAAAAGGTGAAATGTAAGCTGTCAAATTTATCTACAATTACAGGGACGGAAGGTTGAAGAGAAAGTGTATCTTGGCTGTTACCCCTACCAATCAGAAGCCAATAGAGTTTGGGTTGACATGAATACTGTGTTTCCGGAGTTATATAAATAGGCTGATTAATATTTACACATTGTGGCCTCTTCAGTGCCGAGTAAACGACTGTTTTCTAAACCCAGGGCAACTATCACGCAGAAGTAAAATCGAAAAGAAATGACAGTGAAAAAAATTTTCCATATCGTTGTTTTGAAATTCTGTTATTTATTGAGAAAAAACTTTAACAGACATATAATGCTAAGTGAAATAATATGTATCAACTTAAGACGTACTACATTTCATTTATTTATGCTTCTGCTTCTGTATCCCTTTGCTTTTCACACTAAATTTAAAATAAGTTAAAAAAGTTCAAAAATACATCGATGTTTCGATGTATCGATGTTTTAATGGCCGATGTTTTTGATTTCGTTGGGTTTTGAAGAAACATCGATACATCGAACCATCGATGTTTCATTTTACGATGTTTGCATCCCTAACCACAATCCAGGCGGGATCAAGTTAATTGATTGATAAAAGACAGTCTGATTCCGCTTTTGAAAACTCTCTTTGAGCTGGCGAGGGTTAATGTCCCGTTGATGGTGTGCCTCAGCAAGAGAAGTGTAGCAGACATACCAAAAATTTCGTTTAAAAAAATATTTTTTTTTATTTAAATTTTCTATTCAACATGATTGTTATTGATACACCGATTATCGTAATCTTTCTATTTCTCGTTCACATTTTTAAGCTGGAGCCCCAGAGCTTTCCATATGTATCCATAGTTTTCCAATACCTAAATATGTATTAACTTTTGACATTTTTGGAATTCCACTAAGTCGATCAATTCAATTTTAAAGTCATTTAATATAGGTTTGCTTTCTGTCCTCACATTTCTTCATAAAAAAAATGTTTCATGTTTGTCCTTTTTTTCAAAATCCCAAAACTTGAGTTTATATATATATACACTAAATTCTAATGGACCATCTCCTAGATATGATAGAAATTGGTAAAGATTCCACGAATCACTTCTCATATAAGATTTAGCTGGCGGTAGAACCTGTATTGTTTCGAAAACTTTCTAGATTAAGCCTCTACGTTGTAATGACGAGAAGTCTTATTGGTATTAGCAGAGAATAATGAGATGGAATTGTTATAGAATTATCTATCACTATCCAGGGCGAAACCATTGTGAAGATCGATTCTGATTTTAAATAAAATTAATGTAGTTATAATATTAATTAATTTTGAAATGAATTAAATGTTAAAATATAGACAACAAAAAAGAAAGGAAGTTTAAGGCAGCCTTATATTGGAAATATGTTTTTGCTGGGTCGAAAAAAAATTTGTTTGTACAATATTAGCTTCAACTTCAAGACTTTAAAAAATTCAGGATCCTTAGTTTATGTAGCGCGTTTATCTTATTACATCCAATTTCTGCAAACCAAAGAATACCGAAGTTGAAATTATGCGCGAAATCGACTTTAAAGCCCAAAAACTTGAGCTATGAGATTCCAAAAACTGAAAGCTGCGCTATGCTCTTACTTTTTATTATTTTTAGGCTTACTTTCTCTGCATTCTTTATAAGATCATTATATTGTAATCAATAATAAGTATGTATACTTCAGAATAATCAATACAGCTAGGTTAGGTTTTATGTTAGAGGGTTTTGAAACAACTGTCTCGTTTACTTATATCATATATTTAGATGTAATAGTAAATTGAATGTAATGTCATTGGGAAATAACCACTAACTTGAAATTAATTCATTTACAGCTTTAATTAATCGTCCAGCTTTGGGAGTTTTCCCTGGAAAGGAATGGCCGGACCATTTAAATGCTATCCTTAACAAAATTGCACCCAAGGGCCTTAAGAATTTGACTACAATGATGTGTGGATCGTGCTCAAATGAAAATGCATACAAAAATATATTTATTTGGTAAGTAAAGCTCAGAGCTCCACAAGGCTCATATGTTTTACGGGATTATTAAATACTTTATTAGAAAAAAACTAAAGTAAACAAGTGTTTCTTAACTTTAACTGCTGTGTGAGTATTTGCAAAGTTCAATGATGAGAAATTTGTTGCCAATTTATTTCTATGTAGACTCTTCCGATTAATTTTTGGCTTATGTAATCAACGAGTATATTTTAATTATATATAATTTTTCCATACAGGTACCGTCGCAATCAGCGTGGTGAAAATGTCGACTTCTCAGAGGCCGAAAAACTATCTTGCATGGTTAACCAAGCGCCAGGCTCGCCACCATTGAGCATACTCTCATTCAAGGGCGCATTCCATGGACGCACTTTGGGTGCACTCGCGACCACACACTCTAAGTACATACATAAAATCGATGTACCGTCATTCGATTGGCCAATCGCATCATTCCCAGCATATAAATATCCACTCGCTGAAAACGAACGTCATAACAAGCAAGAAGACGAGCGTTGTTTAGCCGAAGTTGAAGATCTAATTGTGCAGTACAACAAAAAGGGTATACCAGTGGCGGGTATTGTAGTTGAACCCATACAGAGTGAAGGTGGTGACAACGAGGCATCACCCGAATTCTTCCAAGGGCTGCAAAAAATCGGTAAACGTCATGGTGCCGCCTTACTGATCGATGAGGTACAAACCGGTGGCGGTAGTACTGGTAAAATTTGGTGTCACGAACACTTCAACTTGGATGGACCACCCGATGTGGTGACATTCAGCAAAAAAATGCAATTGGGCGGTTACTTCCACAAGGAAGAGTTCCAACCCGCACAAGGTTATCGTGTCTTCAACACCTGGATGGGTGATCCAAGCAAACTGTTGCTGCTGGAAGAAGTTATCGATGTCATTAACGAAGAGAATTTACTCAAGAATGTAAATGCTGCCGGTAAAGTGCTTAAGGATGGTCTCTTAGCTTTGGAAAAAGAATATCCACATATCCTAAATTCGACAAGAGGTCGCGGCACTTTCTTAGCGGTGAATTGCGCAAGCAGCAAGGCACGCGATGATTTCGTTGGCCGCCTCAAACGTAAGGGCATACAAACTGGTGGTTGCGGTGAAGTCGCAATTCGTTTCAGACCAGCTTTGATATTCGAAGAGAAACATGCACACATCGTTTTGGATGGCTTCAGAAGCGTGTTGAAAGAATTGTAAACTGTTAGCATAGCTACCACACATGCATGAGCTGCTGCCTCTCCTTGCATTTAGCACCAAATAAATATGTATGTTGATAATAACGGCTTAAGCCAATTTATAGCGTTAAAAGGAATTTGCGCAAAAGTATTTGAATACTTAGTATAATTTATCATATCAAATTTTATATGTTTGATAGGATTATGAGAATTTATTAAGCCAAAAGCGTTCTCCTTTTTGAAGGTTAAGGCATAAAATACACTACTAAATCACAAATGATGAATTGTGCTCTGAAAATTTGCTTCCAATAAATAACGAAATTTATTTACTAAACACAAAATCAAGTTTTTATTTTATTATAATATTTTAGAGATCTTCACTATAAATATTGGAGAAGTTGGTCTCAATTTAATACAGTGGAATCACCATAATCCACAAAAAAACTTCGAGTTATAGAATTTTCATTAAAACATAACATTTTTCAAAAGGCTATAAAATGTAGGTTTATACCCAGCCTTATTTATGGTAAAATTTTAAATTTTGTATTATGTTCTAACCAAAAAGTACGATTTATGGAAGAAAATTTGCCTTCTATTGTCTCTTCAAAAGTTCGAGTTATGTAGATCTTCGAGTTATAGAAGTTCGAGTTATGGAATTTCCACTGTATATGTACTTGATAACATAAGGTACTAAAAATTCCTATGAAGACTTCATGGAACGATTTTATTACAATTTAATTTGATCATTCTGAGGTTTCTTAGAGAGACTTTAGCGGCAGATTACTTCGCAAAACGTGATATTTGATGAATCTAATCTAAGATGAGGTGAATGATAATTATGATCTGTCATGGTGGCAGATATATCTGTTCATGCCCACATTCCTATATCTAATGTTCTCTTAGTAATAACAATATTAAAGGATATCGGAAGAGGCTTGATTCGATAATTCATATATATGTATTTATTCCATATAAAAGATTCATGCTTGATGGATTTCGGCCCATAGTGTCATCAGGTTAGCACACCTCTGGATCAAATAGTTTTAGCTAATTTCTATCAAAAATAAAGAAGCTACAAAAATATTTTATATTTTTAGTGATTATTAATGAATCAATTTTCTCATTCAGGAAGAATTCCCATTCACCTTTCTTCAATATTTTTTCCAAATCAATAGAAAAATTAGTTATTTAAATTTGGTTTTTTAATTTTGTTTACCATTTTCAGCCAAGGTCAGATTTTTGAATTTTTGTTTTAATTATTTTAAACATTTTATATTTTTTAAGAGTGTGTCGATCACCCCTTATTAGGAATTACATCAATAATCATGTTTAAATTATTTGTATCACTACACACAATTTCCTTCCTAGAAAGTTCACCTTTTTATGGAAGTTCAGGATAAACATAAATCACAGGAATTTTTAGTGCAGTGTCCACAAACTTTTTGAAAATAAAACCCGTTTTCTTTTCGTTATAGATCTCACTTTAACATTTACTTAAACACTTTATTTTCCACAATTCTTTTTTCTTTTAGTACGTATTCGTATAGCACAACATTACAACAATTACATTTCTATGGCCTTAAAGGTATCAGATTCGCTTTCATTCAATAATTTTCTTAAATTATGTTTACGCTTTTCCCGTTCACTTTGTTTTTCACTAATCGACGACATTTCCGATTCGAGATCAGCGAGGCGAGCTTTAGTAGCTTTCATGCGTGAGGAAGCTTCGGTTGTGGTACTAGTATCACCCATTATGACGTTCTCACTTCTGATCTTAATACGTCTCGATGAAAAGGTGCTGGCCTCCTACAAATGGAAATTAAAATATAATATATAAATATTTGTAAGAGCATAGGATAAAAATTTTCATTTTATAAGGAAAGTATTTATAACACACCTGATCATCTAAGTCATCTAAGATGGACCTCGCTTTGCCGGCTTTTATTGCTCTTTGTCTTATGCTTTCACCGAACCCTGACTCATCTGTGCCATTCAATTTCAATGATTTCAAAGACGATTCGAATGGCTCTGCTGAAGCTCTATATTTCAATGATGATTTCAATGAAGATTCTACAGCAGCCGATGATTCATCTAAGCCTCTGAATTTCAACGGCTTGAAGGTAGAGCCCAAAACGTCCTCATCTAAAGAGATGAAAAAATATTAATTAAATATTATATAATACATATTTTAGTTGAATAACAACTTACCTTCATTATCCAGATATCTACTTCTCTCTGCAAGTCTCAACTTAGATTGTTTGAGTGTGGAGCCAAAAGCATCGGCATCTAAAATATTTGAAAAATTCGCAAAATAAGATTGCTTCTGCCAATGCTGTCTTATTTTAATTACCATCATCGTCCAGTTGCAGTTTGGCTCTTAGTGAGGCTCTATATTTCTCGCGATCAAAATCGTCCTCATCTTGCAAAAAGGTCACTTTTGGGGGCAAGCTGGTTTCACGAGCCAAAGGAACATGAGAGTCTAAGCTCCTGGTAAATTTAAATGTAAAACAAAACAAAAATTAGAACAATTACAATTTTTTTTTAATCTATTATTATTATTTAATAAATATAGTATTTTGTTTTTTTTTTCGTAATATTATATTTACAATTTTAAATTACTATCCATTACTAACCTGCCGACTCCTCTTTTATTGTCTAAACTTTCCAACAATTTTTTATACGAGCTTTCACCGATATCGTAGTTGGCGCCATAAATGCGTGTTCTTCGTGGGCGATAACTGGACATTCTGAAAGAATATTTAAAAAAATACTGTTATTTTCATATTTATTTTAATCTATCCTTTCATTTGATTTTAAGTTTCATGCCTAACCTAAAATTTTGATTTCATATAATGTCTTTAAATTAGTACTCACTTAAATTATTTTGAATTATATTTGAAGTTAAGTCTTGAGTTTTATTTTTCTGATGGATATAAAAAATAATTCAATGGCAAATATTTTCGAAATCTATATTTTATCCACATTTTTAAGAGAGTTATTCCATTTCCTTTAGTGAATCATATAAAAAGAAACTTATCACATAAAAAGACAGTCCAAAAGCCGATGCAACAGAATTTTTTTTTAGTGTTTCTCAACCAGAATCCCTGGTCGGAACGTTCATATGAGGAGTTCTTGCTTATAATCAAAATTCTTTATTAATTACACTATACGTTAAAATCGACTCTTTTTCTGGGTATTTTTTAACACTCTAATTTTTTGCGAGATCTTGAAACATAAGTATGTTAAGGTGCTATAAGGTTTCCAGTATTTTTCGATATATAAATTTTTTATTTTTTTCGAAGATTTTGAATCTTTATATTCTGTAATTAATAATAATTAATTTTGTCGAACTTCGAAACCAAATATTTTGATTTTAGAGGTTAACTTTGTAAATCGGAGAATGCACTTTTTTATTTTTTATGTCACAATCTCCCAGAAAAAAAAAGTTTGGTCGAACACTCAGCCGAGGGTTCTACAGTGTTATGGAATTAATCAAAAATGCTCAATCTTCGTAAATTATCATCGCAAATAGTCCAGGAAAAATTGTCTCCCGAGAATTATATGTATATGATTTTTTTATCACAGGGAAAAAAATAAATTTAAACTCTCACTAATTCTTCCAATTCGTATGATTGTGATCCGAAAAGTACCCAAATATAATAACAATTAGCTCAAATTTTATGTTCCTTGCTAATGCTTCCTCCCATTTATAGAAGCATTAAGATACTTCATATCATACCATCGAAACTGTAATATATTTCAAGTAATTTTTATACTCTCGCAACAAAGTTGCTAAAGAGAGTATTATAGTTTTGTCCACATAACGTTTGGTTGTAAGTCCTAAAACTAAACGAGTTAGATATAGGGTTATGTATATCAAAATGATCAGGGTGACGAAAAAAGTTCAAATCCGGATGTCTGTCTGTCCGTCCGTCCGTGCAAGCTGTATGCAAATAAAATTTGGAATGAGGGATCGCACTATGAAGGGGCATATTTGGATGTAATTTTTTTGGGGAAGTGGGCGTAGCCCCGCCCCCAAATAGGTTTTTTGTACATATCTCGCAAACTACTAAAGCTATATCAAGGAAACTTTCTAGAGTCGTTTATTTTAGGTACTACCTTATACACGCCCACCTCCCATACAAAGGTTATGTTGGAAACTACTAAAAGTGGGTTAACTCACTAACGAAAAACGCCAGAAACACTAAATTTCATATAAGAAATGGCATATAGAAGCTACACTCAGATTTTTTTACAAAATGGAAAATGGGCGTGGCATCGCCCACTTATGGGTCAAAAACCATATCTCAGGAACTGCTCGACCGATTTCAATGAAACTTGGTTTGTAATAGTTTCCTTACATCCCAATGATATGTTGTGAAAATAGGCCAAATCGCTTCACAGCCACGCCTACTTACTATATACCAGAACTTTGAAGACAATCTGAATCGTTTACTTTACAATATATATAGTAACTAGTAGTGAAGATATCGGTGCAGAACTTTGCACAAATACTACATTTATAGTGTGGCAGCCCCATTCTAAAAATCGCCAAAATCGGACCATAAGTTTTCAGTGGCCCATATATCGAACATGAGGACGTCGGTGCTTCTAACCTAATATTAGGATTTCCAACTTTCAATGGAATTTATACAATATATATGACGAATATGTGAATCAAATTGTGTGTTATCTTCAAATTTTATCAATTAATTGCGAGAGTATAAAATGTTCGGTTACACCCGAACTTAGCCCTTCCTTACTTGTTAATATATGTAAATATATCAGATCATTATTTTTAGTTAGTTATTTAAGAGTGCTAACTAATGGGAGGAAAATTACTTAGCAAATTATAGAAGAAATTTTCGCCGGTCAATTCATAACTAAAATATTTATCAAAAATATATTTAACCTTTAAAATTAACTAATAAATTTTAATTTCTTTTTGTATGGAGAATTTTTATAAAAATACTATATACACTATATATGTATATATTTACAAAATTTCCACTCATTCATCACAATCGTCACAAAATTTATTTGCATATTTCTTTATTTTAGAACTTTGATAAGCTCTTTATTAACCATATAAGTATCGCAAATTAGCAAATGATCCCCCATAAATTAAATAATATTTACAATATCCGTATACAAACAAATATATGTATTATAAACACATTTATATGTATGTATGTAAACAGACTCGGATATGATTATTTGTGGACAGGCAAACATATTGTTTATCATATTTTAATTACCGAAAAGGCTATAACTCATAATATTATATGCATGATATAGTGCAGCTTATTTATAGTCATAAAGTAATGTGCAAATAAAGACTTTTAAATATGTAATAACAAGCAAGCCGTTGTAAGCCCTAATGTATACATATGTAACACTTAATGAGAGACTGAGGTCCAATTTATTTAATTTTGGTTTTCTAAACATTTTTACGCATAATTATTTTGTTCAAATATTAATTACTATTCAAAATTGTTTCTTTTTAGAATTTTTTCGAAATTCTTTTTCGAAAATTTTCGAAATTTTTATTTTTATGTATAATTTAGTTTTGGTCAACATTTTTGCAGTTATTTATTGCTATTCAAAATTTTTTCTTCTTCGAACTTTTATCGAAATCATTTTTCTATTCGAAAATTTTATTTTTAAATAAAGCTATTATTCAAAATTTATCCTCTTCAACGAATTTTTTCCATCCAAAACTTTTTCTATTTCGACATTTTTATTTTAATTATATGCTTTTATATTATACTATTATTCAAAATTTTTTTTTATTTTTCGAACTGTTTCGATACCTTTTTCTTATTCGAAAATTTTCTATGATTATATTATTATTAAACGTTTTTTAACTATATTATTATTAAAAATTCTTACGGTATCTCTTTCTTATTCGAAATCTTTCGAAAATATTTTGTTTCTTCGAATTCTTTTGAGACCTGTTTCTTATCCAAAAACTTTCGAAATTTTGATTTCTATTAAATGTTTTTTTTTTTAATTATAATGTTATTCAAAATTGTTTGTTCTTCGAATTTTTTCGATATCTATTAGTAGTAAGTGTAAACCAAAATAAAAGTAGACTATTTCAGCTAAAGTTGTTGTTTTTTTATTTTTTTTTATTAAAACTCAGCGACTACGTCAGTTCGTCAGTATTTTAGAGAGTCTAAGTTGCATTTAACTGCTTTAACTATGCAGTGTTTTCGTCTTTCATTACAAATTATGTATGTTTCTTACAAAATAAGGGGTTCCGACATTGTGGCTATACCGACTATTCCAACATATGCAGTCTGGCTTGAGGCGAACCTTCCAAATTTTCTTGATTTAGGTTTTCTTATGGCTCACTGAGCACCGCCTAGTCATGCTAAAGTACATACTAAAATCGATTCTCATCTATGATGATTTTCCAGCTATCAGAGTTCTTTCTGAATCCGTATTTTTTGAGCTACAATATGTATTTGTGTGTACAACATTTTTGTTATAGTGACTCCTCTTGTTAAATTTGTTGGATATCTCTGGCTTAGAAGTCTACAAAAATGTCACTTATACCGTAAAAAGCTATTATATTCGAAATTATTATAATTTCGGGACTCGAAAACAATTGCCAATTTGTGCAACACTAATAAATACACATTTTAGCATGCGTAATCGCACTTGGCACATTTACTTAGTACAGGTACAAGTATATTTAGTATGAATGTACATTGAAGATTCTATTCTATATGAACACTCATCTAGATATGCTATAAGAGGGTTTCATTTTGTCTCGCTTATTGTCGTTTATGAAAAGGGCATAAAAATAGAAATGATTGTTGCTTGTGTTTCAAAAAAACATCTCATTTTTCGGAAAATACTATAGTCTAACATGATATTTTATACACAACATATACATATGTATATAACTGTGTGTTTGTACTTGTAGATATGTATGCAGCACGTTATTTTGTGCCTATTTATTTCGAAGTGAGTAATGATTTTCGCATTTTCGTAATGTCAATATGCATATTATATTAACGCTAGCCAAATATAGCGGGAATGTTTCAAAAGTGTATATATGTAGATAACAACCGTGATGCATCTTGATCGGATAATAAAGTAATATATTCACATGCACATTTATATATGTATATAATACCATAACAGACAAATTGGCAGACAGAAATTATTACTTAGTGACATAGTTACCTTTATATAATATATATTTGTATTTGTTTAAAATTATTAAACAAAATATTAAAAATTTGAATATGACTTTTGATCATTTTGAGATAAAAAAAAATTTAAAAATCATAATTATTTAAAAAAACATAAAATAAATTTAATTATGATTTATTTTTCGAATTTTAACAATCAAAACCAATTAAGTAAAAATTATAATATTTTCGACATTCAAACATATACATATACATACATACAAACATGGGTAATTACGCGCATCCGGTACACTACGCTATAGAAAGTAATTTATAGGTACGCCCTCGATATTCAAAACTGTTTATACGAATTTTTGAGCAAAAATAAACAAATTTTAAAATTTCCATGCGCCATTTTGGTTTTAATTAACATGACTATGAGGTCACAAAAAAAAAAAACATATGCACAAACTTATGTATGTTTATATGTGGTATATAAGCATGTAAATATGTATGGATGTACATAAGTGTATGCATATTTTGAAATGTACTCTTGCCTCACACAGTCCTAGTACTAGTGCTCAATAAAATTCAGCACCTCTGACGTGAGAAACCGGTATTCGCCGTGTTGTGTTTGAAAACGGCGAAAATGTTTCAACTATTTTCCTATTAAAAAATTTTAAATAATTAAGTTTTCTCTTATTTTTCTCCGCTGTATGCTAATTAGCACGAAAATTCAAGTCAAAGTTCAGTCATAATCATTTTATTTATAAATGAATGCAGAATTGGTATAAATTTGGTATAGAATTTACTAATTTTATTTATTTTTCAAGCATTTTCAGAAAAAATTTATTTTATTTTTTTATTTATAAATATTATTAAACATTTTTTGTTATTCGATTTTTTTCGATTTTTTTTATATAGAAAAATTTCGAAATTTTGGTTTTTATTTTATATTTTTTGAAATAACATTATTATTAAAAATTTTTTTCATTGATTTTTTTTTCTTATACGAAATTTTTCAAAAAATTTATTTTTATTAAAAGTTTTTTAAAATATATTATTGTCTAAATCGCTTTGTTCTTTGGAATTTTTCGACATTTTTTTAATTAATTCTATTGCAAATTCCTGAGTTCGAGTTATGGAAAACTTCGAGTTATGAAAATATGTTATTAAAAAGTTTTTCTATTCCGAATTTTTTCGAAAATTAAAATTTTTTTTATTGATTTTTTTTCGAAATCGCTTCTTATACGAAATTTTTCAAAATATTTATTTTTATTAAACGTTTTTTAAACTATATCATTATTCAAAATCGATTTGTTCTTTGTATTTTTTCGAAATGTATTTAATTAATTCTATTGTCAATTCATGAGTTCGAGTTATGGAAAACTTCCAGTTATAGAAGTTCGAGTTATGAAAATTCAACTGTATATTATAATATTAAAAAGTTTTTCTTTTTCGAATTTTTTCGAAAATTTTATTTTGGTTAAAAGCTTTTTAAAATATACTATTATTAAAAAATTTTTATTCTTAAATTTTTTTGTGTTTCGAAATTTTTTGAAAATTTTATTTTTTAATAAAAGTTTTTTAAATAATATTATTTATATAAATATTAAATGGTCGAAATTTATTTTTGTTCGAAATTTGTCCAAATATTTATTGTTATTCAGAATTTTTGTCTCTTCGAATGTTTTTCAAAATCATACTCTTATTTGAAATTTTTAGAGAAGTATTTTTTTTTTTTCATTTTGAAAGCTTTTATAATAATAATATAATTTAATATTATTATTCAAAAATATATTTTTTTTTTGTAAAAATTAAAAAAAAAAACATAACTTTTTTTCAAAAAAGTTGTCACCACAAGTATTTTAAAGTGTAAATAAATATGTATGTGTATACTATATATTTTTCAAACTCACTTCTTAGCAATACCGAAATTATAAAATAAAGTTTTAAATAAAAATATCTGCAATTTCTTGACACTTTTTCCGTTTAAATTATAATCGTTGCTCACACAATTTCGATTTCACAATTATATAATAATATCAAATAAACACTTTCTACGGTTGAATGACTCTAAAATGCTGAATTAAAATGGTTACACTGCGTATAAAAAAACTTGTTAGTCCAAATAACTTGAAAACACTTTCAGAAAACTTGTAATTTCTCCACTTTCAATTGCAGCTTTTTTATGCTTTTTTTCCACCAAACAAGCATGCAGCTGCGGCTAAACTTACTTGAAAATATTTGCACCTCACAGTTCTTCTGTTACTTATCACACACTAATTTTAAAAATACAATACAATATGTTTCGAATAGCTGAGAAGAACTTTCAAAAATAGATCACAACGTACTCTTATTAATCACACATTTCACATCTCATACATACATAACATACATACTTGTACATATGTATATGGCATGTTATACATATAAACATGCTTTTATATATGCTTATGTACACAGCTTATATGCTTGCATATATACATATATTATATACATAAAATATCTTTATATGCTTGTTTGTAATAGAATTTTCGCACGTATTTAAAGCGTAACACACAAAATTTCACTATTCGTTTTTCCTCAATTCATTAAAATAATATAAATAAACCAAAAATGTGTGTTGGTGTGTAAATTTTTGAGATACCCTAGACATACAACCGCAGAATATGTGCACAAATGTATGAAATGAAAATGTCCGAGTTGATGAAAAAGCCTATAATTTACTACTCAATTTGATTGATTCATTCAAAACATTAGCAATTTTAGTAAACAATAAGTGGAACACTAAAAAAATTAAAATTCAAATAAATTAAATACCGATTATGTTCGTTTAGGTTGAAGAATATGCTAAAGAGTTGCTTATGTCATTGTCACTTGAACTTCCTCGTCTCGAACTTCTTTAACTCGTAGCTCTCCAAAACTCGTACCCATGAATTGGCAATAAAATTCAAATTCCGTACAAATTACCTTCCGTAACGCAGAAGTCTCTATAACTTGAAGTTTTCTTGTGGTTATAGTGATTTGAGTTAGGGAAGTTCAACTATTTATTTTCATCTTCCGAGTTCGTAACAATAACCGTAGTTGGTTTCTGAGACGAATTCCAAAATTTTAAAAGACAAGTGTTCCTTACGGTTTGTGATTTCAAACTCTCAGCGTGTATTCCAGGGATAACTTTTACATTACAAACTATTTGGAACTCAATTTTTATGACCCTCAAATTAATCGGATGACATTTAGGGATTAGGTGGGTCTCGTTTGTTGAATAAGAGAGTATTTTAATTTTTTTTTAATATACATATATGTAGAATCATATCAGTAATTTAAAAAACTCAGCATTTCAAAGGTATCATATCAAATTACATATTTAAACAGTACTTTTTTATTTTTTTGTTTAAAAATTGCGAAAACTCAGCCGTTGGTACCCATCTCCTTTGACGTCTCAACATAACTTATTATTGGTTCATATAAAATCAGGAAACCAAAAAAATGTCGATAGTTCATGGATAACTCTTCTTATTGGACGAAATAAAAAAATTAAAATTTGAATTTCTGAAGAAAGACAGCTGTATTGCTTTTTTATAAAATGTTTCCTTTTTATGTAATTTCTTTCTAAAGCTCCAACTCAAGTATAACCAACTTTGGTCCTTTCCATTAATTTTTTTCGATCACCAGCTTTTTCTTTCTTTTGAAGTCAAATCTGAAATAATAGATAAAGAACAAGTAAGGAAGTGCTAAGTTCGGTTGTGACCGAATATTTTATACTCTCGCAATTTATTTATTAAATATTATATAATACACAATTTGACACACATATTCGTCATATATATGGTATAAAGACCATTGAAAGTTGGAAAACCTAATATTAGGTTAGAAGCATCGAGGTCTTCATGTTCGATATTTGGGGCCTTGAAAACTTATGGTCCGATTCCGGCGATTTTTAGAAAGGGGCTGCCATACTATAAATGCTGTATTTCTGTTCCGATATCTTCACTAGTGCTTACTTTATATATTGTAAATTAAACTATTCAGGTCGACTTCAAAGTTCTGGTATATAGGAAGTAGGCGTGGTTGTTAACCGATTTGGCCTATTTTAACAACATATCATTTGGATGTAAGGAAAATATTACAAACCAAGTTGATGTTGGTAGAGTAGTTTCGGAGATATGGTTTTTGGGGGAGCCCTTCTTTACCTTCTTTATAATGAAATTTAAGATTTCTGGTGTTTTCCCTTACTGAATTAAAGCATTTTTAGTAGTTTCCAACATAACCCTTGTATGGACATGGTTATAATCCGATATCCTCCATTTTTGGACTGCATAAGGTAGTACCTAAAAGAAACGATTCTAGAAAGTTTGGTTGATATAGCTTAAGTAGTTTACGAGATATGTACAAAAAACTTAATAGGGGCGGGGCCACGCCCACTTCCCCAACAAAATTACATCCAAATATGTCTCTTCATAGTGCGATCCTTCATACCAAATTTTATTTCCATAGCTTTATTTATGGCCTAGTTATGGCACTTTATGTGTTTTCGGTTTTCGCCATTGTGTGGGCGTGGCAGTGGTCCGATTTTGCCAATCTTCAAAATCGATCTTCCTATGGTGCCAAGAAACAGGTGTGCCAAGTTTCATCAAGATATCTTAATTTTTACTAAAGTTACAGCTTGCACAGACGGACGGACGGACAGACGTCACCCTGACCATTTTGATATATTTAACTCTATATCTAACTCGTTTAGTTTTGGATGTTACAAACAACCCTTATGTGAACAAAACTCTCAGCAACTCTGTTGCGAGAGTATAAAAATGGAATTGGAATAACAGAATTTTTAACTGAAATTAAGTTTTTCTGAGATAATTCACTCTTTTATGTCGCAGAGAACAATATCTTCCGCTTTGCTTGGAAGAAGACAAAGCTAAGGTTACATTTTGTATAACCTAAAAGTATATGCCTTGATTAGAAAATATTTTTATTTAATATATAAAACAATTTAAGAAGTTTCTTATACTGTCCAGCATGTAACTTTTTGATGATTAAAACTCTGTATGAATATGCATAAAGAGGGAGTCTAGTTGAGATTAAATTGTCTTGAAGAATTTATTTAATTTATTCGACTACATAGTCTCTGCGACATTATCTAAGTATCTAAGATGTACAAATCAAAAAGACAACCAAAATTAAAAATTTGAACTATATAGCCTTTGTGCCGACTTCATCTAACATACCCGAAACGTAGCGTTCCCCAAATTTCGTACAATACCGTAAAAAATGCATGCAGAGTGTACGCAGTGTACTATAATTAGCTAATTCACCTTAAGACTACCTACTTAATGCTGAATAGAGGAACTCATTTTCCACATATTTCTCATACTTGATATGCAAACAATTGAAACAAGTTGAAATAATAAGAGAAAAGAAAATATGTATAAAATCTTTGTTCTGAAGAATTTTCCTACGAATTTTGCTGATATTATGCGCGGAATATGGCGGAACGCCCAGACGGTTGAAGGCGTTTTTGCGGAAATAGGAGCTTAGGTAGCAATTTATATGTACATATATATTTATATCATAAACACACATATATATATATATGTATATAATATATAATTTTATATAAATAAGTATATAAATCGGAAATTTGTTTATTGCAGATTTGGATAAACAAAAGCTACATATATGTGTGTTAATATTCTCCAGGGTTCCAATGTTAACAGCTGCAAAGTCAAGCAGAACAAGTGTATGTGCGCACATAATATACTTTTTCTCTTTGAAAAGAAAATTGGGAAACACATACAATATTTTTAAGCCCACACTCTCGGTTATATACGTGTACTACATGTTTATATATATTTTATTGTATATGTCTAGTTTTTTGTCATTAAGGTAGGCCTTTTATTGGGAAAACATGCAGTGATATATGTACATAGATCCTATGTAGTTATTAACTTAAAATGTAGGGGCATTATCTATAGCGCGCTGTACCCAAAATACTTCAGTTAATACACGAATTCGTTACCATGTAATCCCGAGACTGGAGGTCCATAAATCTCTTTATATTCTTTCTAACTTAAATTACTCCTGTAGGACCCCCAGAGGTGATCTAATTATTTATGACCAGAGTATATTGAGTTTGTGGAGAGAACACTTCTCCAGCCTGCTGAATGGCAGTGAAAGTACAACACCAGGAGATGGTGAACCCGATTCCCCAATCGACGACGATGGAGCAGATGTTCCATTGCCCGACCGTGAAGAAATTCGAATAGCAATTACCCGCTTGAAGAACAATAAGGCGGCGGGGGCCGATGGATTACCGACCGAGCTATTCAAATACGGCGGCGAAGAGCTGATAAGGTGCATGCATCAGCTTCTTTGCAGAATATGGTCGGAAGAAAGCATGCCTGACGATTGGAATCACAGTGTACTCTGCCCAATACACAAAAAGGGAGCCTCAACATCGCGTATAAGATTCTGTCGATCGTATTGTGTGAAAAACTAAAGCCCATTTTGGAGAAGACCCGTGAAAAGAGGATCGACACACACCATCTCTCTGTCGACTTTAAAGCTGCTTTCGACAGCACGAAAAGGAGCTGCCTTTATGCCGCGATGTCTGAATTTGGTATCCCCGCAAAACTAATACGGCTGTGTAAGCTGACGTTGAGCAACACCAAAAGCTCCGTCAGGATCGGGAAAGACCTCTCCGAGCCGTTCGATACCAGACGAGACACTCTCGTGTGATTTCTTTAACCTGATGCTGGAGAAAATAATACGAGCTGCAGAGCTAAATAGAGAAGGTACAATCTTCTATAAGAGTGTACAGCTACTGGCGTACGCCGATGATATCGATATCATTGGAAACAACACCCGCGCCGTTAGTTCTGCTTTTTCCAGACTGGATAAGGAAGCGAAGCGTATGGGTCTGGTGGTGAACGAGGACACCACATGTGAAGGGGATATTAGCTTCGGTACAGCCGAAGTTAACGTTTTTTCTTGTTGTGTATTCAAATTAGCATTTCCCAAATGATGACGAATCGATTTAATTGTATCATTCTCAACGTAATCATGAGAAAGACGACAACATATGTATTTTATTAAAATATTGGACAACCCTAATGTGCCATAAAAAAGACCGCTTTATATTGTAGTATTCTTCTAACAAAATTATCTTTGAAAGTTTAAGCTTTTGCAGAAAGCTTCTTTCCAAAGCATATGAAGCTTTTTATATATAAAAAAAAATATTTATAAAGAAGCTTGCTGTATTTACATTTGACTAATGAACGAAAAAATAAACGCAGACGTTATTTTTTTAATTTCTCTAAAATTTCGCAATAACAAAAAATTCTGTGAGTGCATTTCTGTTGTGACAAATTATTATAGAAAGCTAATTTGAGGTTAACACACTTAGTTTTTTATCAGCAGAGTATTGGGAGGAAATAAGTTATGAATTTTATGAAATAAAATTGAATAAGGCGAAGTAATAAGTTTCAAAATTGGTTAAATGAAAATGTGTTGATCTTTTGTAAGATCTATATTTCTTTAAGATTAAAAAAAAACCGCGTTAATAATGCTTTTACTGTTTCAATATCATTTTTATATTGAACAAATCAGGGAAGACAAGTATGTTCTCTCACTGAAAGCTTTAGAAACAGATATGAAGACCTTTTTGTAATTAAAAACATGCCAAGTCATCAAATGCCCGATATCAAGTGTAAATTGCGGGCTCTCAAAGTCTTTTTGTAGTCTCTATAACCATATATTTACTTTATCGCACTTGAAAAACCTTAGAGCTCTTGGCAGCAGTCGGATATTTTGCTTTTGGAGTGGATACAGTTACGTGAAAACATTGGTATTTGCAAGGGTTTTTAACTACGACCATCTCTCGGAAGATAGCCTCAAATATCCAAGTGAATTCCTCTCATAAAAAGCATTTCCGGTTTTCGAGATAATTCTCCTTCTGAAGAGCCATTCTTTTATTCGATGACAAACAAAACTCAGAACGCAATTTGAACTGGAAGCTCGATTAAACCATGTTTATATAATATTCCTAATAATGTTATTGGTCCAAAAAAGCAGCCACCACTTGGTAAGCATTAACAAATCGATGCATTTATTGGAAATCATCTAGTGGCACAGAAGAGAACACACTGCTAAGAAGAGATGATTATATTCAGCAAAATACCCCATTTGTAAGAGTGCTTCTGAAAACAAGTGTTAAAACCATAAATATCGGCTATTGTGAATTGTTAATCGGAAACGCCTCTATTCGATATCACCCTGTGATTTTTTTCTTTCCTCTAAGGTACCAAGGACCAACTTATTGAAACTATGAAATCGAAGGAGATGTATGTAAATAATTATGAACTATAGAGTAACTTCGGGTATTATGGTACACCTGTGTTTCTCCTAAACTAGGTGCTCTGTGGGAACGCCGATTACGACAAAAGCTGTGAAATTTGGAAAGAATAAATGAAAGTTGGTAACACTTCCGAAAGTTGTCAAGTTTTCTTTTAATTCCTAAAAACACGTGATTACTCATAGTAGAGTTTTTATGAGGACACAACATTAAGTAATTTTTTTAGGTTATATCGGATTTTCCTATGAAATTTAGTTATTTAACTGATAAAGAACTTATCGCAATTAAATTAAAACAGAAAAGTTTTAAAGAAAGTGAGCTTTTGAATAAAAAATAACTAAATAAAACAGACGGGACAAAAGCGTCTAATATGGTACACTAGTGGCAGGCCAACAGGGCTGTCAGTAGAGCAGTCCCGACAACCAAAGGTTATTGCACAAAAAGGAAAAAGACAAATAGGCGCCATGACTTCCGCGGTACGCGCATTGCTTATAACGGTTATAACATATATAAGTGCTGTCGGATCTTTTGTGCCTCCATACTTGATTTTCCCAAGATAGAATTACAATTCACTCCTTATGAAGGAGGAACGAAATCGTCGTGTCATCCGTCTGAACCATCTAAAGAAGATCCGGTTCTTTTAAACTATAGTCACACGCGAAAAAAATCTAAATCGTTGATATTGTGTTGGGAATATCGAGTCTTTACCGCCATTTGAGCGTAAGCGACAAAAACCAAACTTTACAGGAGAAGGTTTTTTTTAAATACTTTTAACCATTAATGTGGTAGTAATTTAAAATTTCTCATACATTAATGCTTTTCAGTCATTTACATATATAATTGAATGATAAACATCAACAGGGATAGGTCCGTTACGTCTTAAATTACTAGTTTCTATAAAAAACTAATTTTCGAAAAAATTGTCGCTTACGATAATTTGGCGGTATTGGCTCGATATGGTATACCATATTTAACGAACCATGTATACCACATTACCCACATAATTTTCAAAGTACTACTTTTTGACTTTTTTTAAATTTTTCTTAAAAAATCTTTATCATTTATTGTAAACAATTTTTGGCAGGGAATTCTTTTAGCCAATATTTCAGTGATAATGTGTATCGAGTTTCGAAAGTTTCGGAATCATACCTTCATAGTTATGATTAAAAAAAAATAGATATTCCATATTACCCATATTGTACTACGTACATTTGTTGAAAACTTGTTGAAACGAGTATTATGGATTGAACGAATTTGTGTAGTATATCTACAAATCTTTGTAATGCCATCCTCTATTTCAAAAAATTCAGGATTTTATTTATTTTTATTTAAACGGAATATATTAGATCTTTAGAAGCAAAGCTATTATTTATTTAACTTTTTCCTCAAAGTAAATATTTAAAATCTTGCATGATCGAATTTATAAAGGTCTAGACATATTAAAGTGGTTCTTTTGACAAATTTGACAGTTTAGTAGATGAAAGCACGATTTTTTTTTATGAATTTCTAGTGTCAAATTTGACATATCAGCATTAGGGTAGTAATTTTTTTTAGAATTACGTTTCTTATTACCTCGTTTATATGTACTTACATAGAGAATATGTGGTGTGAAATAAAAAATATGTCGTCTATCAAAAGAGTATTATAGCGACAAGCTCCCACTTTATTGTTTATTGTAACGTAATTAGGTAATCATCTCCTTATAATTAAATTGTACTACAATTTTAACTAACGTTTTAGTTGGTATTCATATTTATAGATAGGTATTGTATTTATTTATAGAACATTTGCATATTTCTGGTTAATATAAGCTTTGGTGTGATAATTATGAGTACGAATCGAGGCAGCCAGAGTTTGTACGAGATGCTTATCCCTTTTGCTTGAACATGAGTATGAGTCAAGGTCGCGTCCACTGTTGATAGAGTAAAAAAATGCAAAAGTATTGAAAATAACTCCGTCTGACTGCTGTCTAGACGAGTTAGCTGATTGTAATCTCTTACCTAACGTTGCTCTTTCTTAGCACGCGTTCAGCCCAAGTTTGTGCGCGCGGTATTTCCCTTGAAACGCCAACCTGCTTCTTATCCAAGTAATCAATAACGTCATCATAGTAGTTTGTTCTGTAGTTGTACATGTATTTATACTGCAAGAATTGTGGTCTGCAAAATAAAAAGGTAAATATGTAAGTGTGTGTATATTGAAGTAGCGGTACACGTTAGTGCAAAAAAAATCTAGTACACCTCTCTCTTTATTTGACTTACCTCACCCAGTGACGATATAGTTGCACGGGCTTTCGGTAGCCATCGTCTTCTGGCGGCGGTGGTGGCGGTGCCGATTCTTCTTCGGCTGCTGCAGCAGTTTCGCCCCCAGCTGGGGCGCTCTCACCACCACCCGCGGCAGGGGCAGCACCTGCATCAGCGGCAGCGGCAGCAGCAGGAGCAGGGGCAGCGGCAGCTGGCTCACTATCAGCCTCATCGAAACCCCATGGATCCTCCTCATCAGCCATTATACGCGTTTACTTGGAAGTTATGAAAGAAAGAAAAGAGGAAGCAACTACTGGAATTATTACAATGTTTCGAAGTGAGAAGATTGACTGAAAACACAATTGGTTAGTTTTTCAGAAATTTTGATCATTTTGAGAGGCTCCCTACACTATAAATGGAAGAGAAAACGCGGTTAAGCAGAAATGATTATATTCAAAATAATAAAAATTCATAAGGATGCCTCCGATTATAACTGTTAATCGCCAATATCGGTCATTATAATTTGGAGGTCCCTTTCCTTCAAGATACCAAGTACCTTACATGCCGAAATACACGTACACGTACAATTAATAAAAGTAAATATCACATTATTGTCTATATTTTTCAAATAATTTTCAACGATCTTCTTAATAAAGTAATCTAAAAAGCGTATGAAGATGTCAAGACGCAGATTAAGAGTCCTCGTTGGTTTTTCCATATCTACTTTTATATTTCACACTCTCTAAAGTTTTTATACTCTCGCAAGAAGTTGCACAGATTATAATAGTTTTGTTCACCTAACAGTTGGTTCTAAGTCCCAAAACTAAATGAGTCAGAGTGGGTCCGCCCACTTATGGATCAAAAACCATATCTCAGAAAATACTTGACCAATTTCAACGAAACCCGATCCGTGACATTGCCTTGGCATCCTAATGCTATAGTTTGGACGTAATCGGTTAATAGCCAAGTCTATTTTCCTTATACCATAATTTTGAAGTCCAACTGATTCGTTCACTTAACAATAGATAAGTTTAGCACCAGTGAAGATAATGGAACGAAACTTTGCGCAAATACTTTATTTCTAGTGTGGCATAGCCCATATAAAAATCACCGAATTCGGACTCTAACTTTTCAAGGCCTTACATATCCAGCATGACGCATTCATAGCTTTTGGCTATATCGGTTAGTATGTGAGTTATATTAACAATATTTATGTGAAAATAAAATCTTGGATATAATGTAGTTTGGTGGCAAAAGTAGTTGAAATCGGTCCAGGAAAATATAATGATTTTCGCAGTTCTATTGGACTTTAGCCAAGTATGTGGGTTAAATTGTATGCTATCTTAATAAAATTATAAAAAAATGAATTGCGAAAGTATATAATGTTTGGTTACACCCGAACTTAGCCCGTCCTTACTTGATTTTTTATTTAAATTAATTTAAAATTTACAAAAAGAAACATTTAAAAAATTTTAAAATTAAAATAAAAATTATTTTTGTGCAAAAAGTTTTCTCTTTTTTGATTCTTATGTAAACTCGGCTTTGATAACATGCCAACTACACATTTTAGACATATTATGTGTTCTGTAGAGCTGTATATAATTAAAATTTAATATTTTTGATCCTTTTCTTAGTGAAAACAAGCTGTAAATGTATCCTTTCTGGATATATGAAAAAAGTATAAAAGAGAAGCAAGTAATATGATCGATGCTCCATGTAAGAAGAGACAAAATTTCTGTTAATTTGGAGCGTCATTTTACGATACTCAGTGGCAGAGAAAAACTGCTGCGTCTACAAGGCTTGTTTGTAAAAATCATTTTCAGGCGCATCACCTGAAGTTTAAGATGACGATTTAGGCATATAAGAAGGCACACAAATTTAGAAGATTTAATTAAATATTTTTTGGTGCGATTATCGATTTTTATGTGGAAATAAAAAAATCAAATTCAATGGAATTAAAGAGTTCAACTACGAGTAAAGAAGTTATCACAAATGTTTCATATAAGATGTCTTTCATTTGAGTATATGTATATGTTTCTTTCGTTTCTATATGTCAGAATGTAATTAAAATTTATTATAAGTAAGCACACTTCAAAGAGTTAACAGTGTTATGCCATTAAATTATTATTTAATTTAAATTATTTATTAAACTTGGTTTGTGGAAAATTTGAAGATATTTTTTTGTTTAAAGGATAACTCAAAGCAATTTGTTATTATTTTTTCAAAAAATATTTTCATTAACTCAACATTTTTACTTTCATTGTTTTTTATATTTAAAATATCATATTTTTAAACTAACTAAATTTTTGGTTAATATTTTAATAATTAAAAGAAAAAACTAATTACATAAATTTAAATAATTTTAACTGCACAAAGTATTCAATACGAGAATAATAGGTACTCTATTATTTATAAAGTTTTAACTGCAAATATGATTATATTATGCATTGAATTAAAAAAAAGAGTTATGAATAAAATTTACTGAAAACTGTTGAAACTGAAACTATTTTTTTGTAACAAGTTCACACTATTTTTAATTTATTTATAAATTATTTATTTTCTTTATTTTTTACTGTTTGCGATCAGATAAACACCTTGCGCCAATACAACTATTAGTGTTATCAACTGCTGCTACTTATGTAATCGCCACAAAAACTAAAAAGTAAATGCCAAAAACGCCTTATTTGCTTGGTAATTGCTTCAATGTCAATATGTTTAAATGAAATTTACTAAGTTCACGTCAGCATTCTTTGAATCTCATTTATTCATTACGATTTGTTTTCAACACCATTTTGGCGCCTCACACACCACTGCAACACTGCCAGCTGTAATTATGCAATTACTTTGCGCCAAATATGGACAGAGCTTATCACATTTCATTCGTGTGGACCACTTGCTACCTACAAACGGTACATACGGTAGATAACTTATCGTATAATAACCTTAAAATACGCTTGATGTTGCACAATGAACGCAAATTAATTAAAATATAAATATAATTAATTTCAAAATATTTTAATAAAAATTAGTTTTGGAAAACAACAACACTTTTTCATAAATATATGCTACTTTTTTAAACTTTTCAACCAAAATATTATTTTATATACTAGATGTTGGTGTGTAAATCGCCGTAATGCGTCCTCAACAAAATGCACAATTAAATTTTGTAAACGCTTCAAGTGTTCGAATACTAAATTGATACCTTTAAGAGGTTGATGTTGATTGAAGAGGTATACAAAAAACACTGCAATCGAGAAAGTTAATTTAGAAATTGGAAGCCTAACCAATTACTGAGGCGAAGGTTTTATTGCATTTTATTTGTAATGATTAGCCAATCAGCGTCAAGTAGACGACAACAACAGCTACGCCAATTAATACCTCTGCGAAGAACACTTATAGATTTAAAAGCCAAATACAACACGTATTTAATTTAGTGCAGTGCAATTTACATTGATTAATTACGCTTGGCAAGTACCCGATAATATTAAACTTTCGAACGCAATGTGGTCTCACAACATTGCGCAGTACTTTGATTGTCTGTTGGCGCATAAAGGAATCTGTTCACACTAGTATGTAGTGCTACTTGCTTTTGTCAATTGCAAAACACCATTGAAGTACCAAATGCCATTTAGCATGTGCCAGCATATTTTTGGTGCGCACTGTATGTCTATGCGGTATGTTGATTTATATTTAAGTTTATATGTTGCAAATTACAAAGTGGTTTAAACTTTTTCTTCATTTTATTATAAAAGAGTTCATGGTAGCACGAGGGGTGTTTGATAAGGCAGTCAACTTTAAAATGAAAGAAATAGTTTCCCAAAAAGCATTTTTGCATTATAACTTGCTTATCTTCATTGTTCAACATTTTTCCAATTAGATAAATATTTCCTCAGCGCTCGAATTAACGTTAATTTAAACAAGAACCTTGGAAAATCATCTGACTTGGTCGCTAAGGTTTCATATTATGGAATTCCAGAGAAAATAGTAATGTTTATTATTGCCCCGGCTGTGGTTTTACCACTTTAAGGGTAATAATACGAATGTATCTCAAGCTAAGTCCACATGACGTGGCGGACGGGCTGGCTCACTCGTCCGGCTCTGATTCATACAATATCAAATACGTAAATAGATTTATGAGGAGTCACCGTTACCGTATTGTGTTCGATCCATATATCATATATTCGGATAAATTGTTCTCTTTCCTCAGGTTTCAGTATGCTCCCTTTGACGGAGATCCCACTTGTACATTGATCCTCTACGATGCAAAAAACTATTGAAGCCTACAGAAAACCTATTGAGCTTCTTCCAGACTTTCAAACTCACCGCATCACCACAAAATTTCATTCTCATGACATGTATTCCTATTGGACAGAGTCGTGGTTAAACACGCAACTACTGCGTGCGGTAAGATGAACCTTGGTTAGATCTAAAAGTTCTTGGATTTTACAACGGTTGCTGGTTGTTAACTAGTGCTCAATAAATCTACATGAAGCTCAATCATCTTGTGATGAGCTAATGCAGGGCAACAGAGCTCAAAATTTTTGCCGGTCAGATGGTATATGCAACACAGTGTCCTTTTTATATTACAAAATATCTTGATGTCTCCGGTCGAGCACCTACACAATGAGACCCATGCTACCTGTGAAGGAACATAACGAAAAACTCTCCAAACAGTTTCTGTTGGGATGCTTTCGTAGAAATCAGTCACCAAAAGTACCTTCCTGAAATACGTCGCCGACTTACAGAACTATACCGACCGGACTTCGAAAGCGACAGACTTCCGACAAGCACTGAACGCCATTTACATAGGAACCATTAACACCTTCATCGAACACCACCACCCATTGCAGACACAGAGCTCGAATTGTCTCACGAAAGTAGTGTGACCCTCGCCCGACTTCGTTCTGTATATTTTGTAGCAGGTTAAACTCCTACTTATCTGGGCAAACTCCGACATACCCAATTTATGTCCTTCATGCAAAGAGTCCGCGCATGATACTATCCACCACCTTGCAAGCCCCCTAAACCCCACTCATCTAACACGCTTTCCCTTTGGTCCGAACCTGTCTAAACAGCTCGTTTTCTGGGTCTCCGTTAGATGACTTCGATGACAATTAGTTTAGGCTTGCCGGTTCAGGCATATTTGGGTAGCCTCTACAACAACAACAACTGAGGTACTCAAACATGAGATAAAATCAATAACCAATTCCTTTGGAAGCGAAAATTTTTAGTCAAAGAGCATATCTGTCCATAGCCAGTCTGTTTCGCTTCACCTATTATCTAATGTTGGTCGATTATGCTAAATGGATTCACCTACGCCTTCACATACAGGTTGACATGTTGTAACAAATGTTGGTTGGCAACACATTCTCATTGGAAGATCCCTTATGTAACTAGCACATGTCCCGAAACAATTTTATTCATTTTAAATTTCTACACACTACCTTGGGAGTTTTCAAATGATCACTCTTAATACATTTTACTGTAAGTATGTAATTCCACCACTTCAAAGAATTTTCATTTTAAACAGTTTTTATATTAATTTCAAGTTTAACTTTATTATTTTTCATGTATTTGAGATTAATTGTTTATTGCTTGTTATAACTTTTTATATATATAAAAGTTAATGTGTTTGAGGATCACATTGTAATAAGCGAACGATTGACGGATCGCTCTTCGCCCCTTCAATGAACTCTTCGAGGCTTAATTTACCGTCTTTATTTCGATCCATCTGTCTAAATATTTTATCCGTTCGTTTCTCTGGCGTACTCTCGTCTTCCGGCATTTTCATAACTGAACCAACCATTTTATAAATTGCCTGTCAAATGATAGAAAAAAAAAGAAATTTATATAAATATAAGGAAGACCACAAGTAGTATAGGAGAGGCACAAGCAATTCTATTAGAAATGTAATCAAAATTTATGCAAAAAGCGCACTAACCGTGACGATTTCCAGCATTTCTTGTCGAGAAATGTAACCATTTCCATCTAGATCATACATCGAGAACGCCCATTTTAATTTCTGTTCTAATTTGCCGCGTGAAGTTACGCTCAGCGCGCATAGAAACTCTCTAAAATCAATTGTGCCATCTCCGTTGGCATCGAATGTACGAAATACGTGCTCAGCAAACTGGAAATAAAAAATTACATTTTTATTGAGACGATCTACAAATGTGGTAGTTATTATAAAAAGTCGAAACTTTGTGTAGCGTGTATTATATGCTTACCTTACTTGCGTCACCGTACGGAAAAAAGTTCCCATATATTTTTTTAAACTCCTCAACGGAGAGATGCCCACTGGGGCAATCCTTTAAAAATCCTTTATACCATTCTTGTATTTCTGCATCTGTAATGAAAAAAAATAGAACGGTATTTATATTTTTTTTAAGAATTTATATATTTATTGTAAAATAATATCTAACAGTAAAATATAAGTAAAACGTACTAATTTAGTCTATAATAAAATAATTATGAGACGGTTGTTGTTGTTTTTATTGCCGTAGCTATTACCCATACCTGCCTGAACCGGCAAGCTTAAATCAACTGGCATCGAAGTCCTCTAACGGGAGGCCCAGGAAAAGAGGGGTTTCAACAGGGTCGGGCGTAATGGAAAGGCGTGTTAGATGAGAGGGGAAACACTGAAGAAAAGGAAAATTTCATGGACGTTTGCAACAGGGTACAACAATGAAGACTGGAATTAATTTAATTATGTTTCTTCGTTTATCCATCCACCCATTTGGTTCAACGTGAATATTATAACTTGGGGAAATTTTGATATAAGATACAGTTGATCTTGAGAAATCATCAAAGCCACAGTTAAAAGTTCCAGGCCCGCCTGCCTTAGAGTTACGAAAAATTTGCTGTTATCTTAAGGTCATTCAGAATGGGAATTTCTACCAGAATCTTTAAAATGTATGGTTTGTAAATTGCATATTACTTATTTTGTCTTAAATAGGAAATTTTCCAAGAATACTTAGTATGAATTTTTACGAATCATAAATCTGTTCGCACGGCAATTGGTTCTACATTATTGAAATAGTGCAGATCTATTAGCAATAATAACGAATAATGAAGTTATCCTACAAACTTTTTTGTTAGGCAGAGTCTTTTTTGTTTGAGCAATACACTGTTACGTTTGAAGATATTAAAAAAATAAGTATTTGTTTATTTCGAATTGAATCCTTCTTCTTGTTCTTCTTTGGCACCACAACCATGGCTAGGTCTGAACCGTAAACACCAAATTTTGTCACTTGTTTCTTTACCTTGCGAAGTCACGTCAATTGTATATCCCAAGTGCAGACAGGTCCATATGCACTTGGTCCTTACAATTGTCCACCCATGGGTCTCGAATCAAAAGAGCTTTTCGCTAGATCATCGTCTTCCATGCGTACGATATATCCCAAACAGCGCATTTGCTTAATTTTTATGCGTTTAACTCTATCCATGTCGTCGTAGAGCTCTTCAATGTGCCATTTTCTTCGGTACTCATCGCTCAACCAGATGGCTCGAAGGCTCCCGAATGCTTTCTCATTCCGGTTCATCACCGTTAATGTGTCTGCCTCGATCGGGAATGATAAGAAAACTATAGATCGTAATTTATGTTCGTCGAGAGAGGGATCTGGTTCTCAAATGGCACCGCTTTCTGCGCCTGATCTCTCAGCTTGGATTGTCGCTGATAACTACCAGGTTCCAAGATAGACAGAGTCTTTCTGTTTTTTAAATTTATAGCTACTAACAGTGAAAAAATCCCAAAAGCACGTATAATCCATATGCGTGGCCAAGATCAAACTCTTTTGCTTCTTTTTCTAGACTGGAAAGGCCTGCGTACACCAGTAACATTGTCCGTTTATAGTAGATGGTGACACTGAAATTTACATTAGCGGCGCGTATCACTTTTAACAGCATTACAACTCTTTATATATGAATGTGGTGAAGGAGCCAAAGTTATCCCAAAACTCGAGTTTAAGTAGTATTTCGACGATTGGAAGAAGCACTGACATAAGTGTATGATATCGAATGGGGACTAAGGCGACTTGATTAATGTAGACGAGTTAATAAATATTTTATCAAAAAGGAAAATTCCCGTTATTTTTTGAACACACCTCATCTAACCAAAACGTTTACAATTCTACAATAGCATTACTTAGGACTATATTAATGCCGATATCGCTATAATTCGTACAATGAAAGGTTGAATTTTAGTGATGTGCTGAATTATCGGTAGCCAATAGATATATACCGATTTAACACATAAAAATGATTTGGTTGTAAATTCTAAATGCTAAATGCCGGTATCATGTATAAAAAGTAACTGGTCGGTATTAAATAGTTACAACCTATAAAAGTTTAACCACGGATCAACACTACTGCTTTTCACTAACTCTAAAAATTAATTTAATAAACTTTTAATTAAATTTGATTTACCTGTGAACTCTGTATTTTGTTTGAGGTCCTCTAAGACTTCTGGCTTCAATTTACTGTTTTGCTTTCCCATTTTGATTACTCATGCTTTGATTTCTCTGCAAAATATAGAAAACTATTAATTTTAAGGCTTTCAATGTGGTTTAATTTAATAATAAATAAAAAATGGTTAGAGAATAAACTCGAAACTACAAAAAATCAACATTGTTACCGTTTATGTTGCATTCGCATTTCATTTTGATCGTGTGCGCTACGAGTTCGAACAATACAAATATTATTTGCGAGCTTGAGCTGTTGCTTGAATGGATATACGAAAAGTACAAAAAATTCGCTAAAATATTATTAAATGGCGTAAATTTCAAATAGCATAATCAAGCGGCTTGAAAGCCAACAAATACATTTGTTGTAATAAACTGTTTTTTTTTTTACTTTTTTGCATTTTTTGAACCTTTTTGAATTTTCGAGGAAACTTTTTAGTTATCAAAGTCATATACCAACCTACACTTTCTTGAAAAGGTCTCTTTATATATGTATTTTCAATATTACTTTGTTTTAAATAGAGTTTAAAAACAAATGTCTTTATATCTTTTCAATATTAATTTATCGACTAATAAATAAATAAAAAAAATATTATTTCAAAATTAAGCTTAGAAAACAGCCAAATAATATTTTAAAATTTTTCTTACATATTTTTATTTCAGATACAATTTATCACTTGCGTGAACACCCATATTCACTCCGAGTGTAATCAAGTCAATTTTTTTTTTGTTTTTATTTTTTTTTTTGCGTTAAAAATAGCTATTAGTGTATTTTTCTGCAGTCACAAACGAAACAAACACAATGACTTGCGCGGAATTTGTGAAACAAATTTATTTTGCGTTTTTTTCTTTTTGTTTACTTAGTTATTTCGGTTGCATAAAGTGCACTTACACGTCGGACAAATTGTTTTCCAAAGAAAAACGAAAAACCTCAATATTAAACATAAAAAAATTACAAAATTTTAAAACTTGCCATTCAAGCGTTGTTGTTATTATTGTTATTTTTAATTATTTATTATTGAACTCAAATAAATATAAATTATTCATATTAAAAATCAATTTTGTTATTATTTAAATGCAAGAACACTTTGCTGTTTACGCTGCGATACTAAACTTGAACAATTTCGAAAGCTAATACCGCAATTTTCTAAAATTATGAATGCATTTCAAAATGTTTTTGAGTAATATGTTTATAAAATGCAAACAAAACAACAGAGCGTAAGCAATTTCTTTTTAGTTTTTAGCAGCAATTGCAAAAAAGAAATAAAAATAAAAAAAATAAAATAAAAAATAAATAAAGGCGGCACCAAATAAGCGGCGCTGTAATACAACAAAAAAAAATAAATTATTAAAATTTTTTGAAGCAAAAACAAACATATATGTACATGTCTCACACGTAGTATGTTTGTATATACGCACTTAACCAACAAGGAAAATTAATCAAATAAATAACAAATAAAATAATTTTATTGCACCCGGCATACATACATACATACAAAATAATCGCATACATACTTCCACATACATATGTATAGCACCATACAGCTGTTTATGTAAAAACATTGAAACACAGTGTTAATTTTTAGTAGATGCCTTAGTATTCATTTTAGGAAATGTAAATTTATAAATTTTATGATATAAATGATTCAATAAATTACATAAACCACAATGGGTCATTTCATTTGGTTGTTGTTTTTTTATTTTTTTTAGTTTGTTTGGTTTGTTCTTTGGTTTTGGGGGTTTTTTAAGTTGAATGGTGTTTATGGGGCCAACATTTTTGAAAGTTCCTCATCTTGCAGACACCCTTTCAAGAATTCATCTTGAGTTAATTGACCATCATTGTTTTCGTCCATTTTTGCGAAAATATTTTTTGCACGCTCCTCAGCAGAGTCTGCTGGTCGATTCGATGAACACGCGCCAAGCATATCGTATATGGCCTACAAGAAATACAAAAAGAGCGCATAGCATAACACACGCAACGCGCATAGATAATTTAATTTATGAGCATAAATTTTATCTACAAATTAGTGACAAATATTTGTATGTTTGTGTGTTTGTAAACATAAATTAATAGTTTCAGCAAACAACAAAATCAGTACAATGTCAAGAACATAAATAAAAAACTATGAGTATACAAAACTATAAAAATTTTGGCATAAAATATTTCTTTTTTATACAGGGTGTTTCGATATTTGCAATATGAACTATTATGCTTATTTGATATTTGTAATAAATTTGATCAAATTGTAAAATGACTTTTTGCACATACATACATTACTAACTTTAAAATTTTTTTTAGCGGGAATTTTAAATAAAGGTCTTGAAATTCTTCAGTCTTTTTGTAACTATTAAACATATAAAAATTATTAATTTTTAAATTTGATGGCAACATCATAAAGTCATTATTTGTTTATAATTTTATAATGCTTTCTTAAAAGCACCAATTTCACACCCTTCATAGTTTCTAATGAAAATTTATTTGGAATAAAAATGGTTAAAACTACTTTCATTTCCTTTCATACATCGTTTGTAACGATTTTTGAGATTTTTATTTTATTTTGTAATTGTTTTAAACACCCTGTAATAGTATCATCCCAATTATTTAAATTGTAAATTTTAAAACTATTTAACTACAAAAGTAAAATCAAATAAACATATATATTAAATACATATATAAATATGTATATCTATTATCTTTTATCTACAACTTTGCTTCCGCCGTTTTCCAATAGATGTCTCTAGGGTCAAGCACTGGTCGATTAAATCGTTTTATATCGATCTTGGACATTTGTGTCAACATTAACCTAACAAAAAATTTGTAGAGATTTGTTTGCACCCCAAACTTATTCTCAACTGAAAATGTCACTTTTTGAGCCGAATTCTCGACATTTGCACGGAATACGCATGCTGCCAGACAGAATGGTCAAAAGTACTCGTAGTAGCTAGCGACGGCCAATATTTTAAATAAAATTTTTGTAACCGTTTTTATACAAAAAAGCCTTAAATTTACAAATAAAAAAACGGCGGAAGCAAAGTTGTAGACCAATACATTTGAAATGTGTACTATAAAATATGTAATACCTGAACAATTTTCGTCATTTCTTGTATGTCAATTACGCCATTACCATCTACGTCGTACATACGGAAAGCCCATTTGAGCTTCTCCTCGGGAGTGCCACTCGATGTAACGTCTATAGCAAGTAGAAATTCCTATAAAAAGCAATTATTTAATAATATTACACAAAATTAGATAGTATCGTAAAAGTTATTGAAGGGACAATTTAATATTAGTTATTTAGAACACTGTTCTTTTAGGATACACATTCACGCAAATATCTCTCTTACTGACACACAATGGAAAAATGTTCAAATTGTACTTGAAATATTAAATTCATCATAAAAGGACGCCCTTTAACAGAATTTGATCTTTTATAATACGTTTGTTTATGACCACTACACGTTGGCCTGTACGAAGTACTACTTTGCGAAGATTCACGACTAAAAATGAACACCTTAACTAAACACAAAATTAATAATAATATCACTTTTATCACGGCATATATTTGAGGGATTAGATGGAGTAGGACCAAATTTGTGGTGTCAATTCAAATTTGTGACCAGTTCTGTCTTGCTAAGGAAGAAGAAGACTTCGACCAGTTCACAGAGGGTATAACATCTAAGATGTTTAAACTTCAGTCTACCGAAATTTGGAGTCGAGGAGAAAATACTATCTACAGTAAATATTTTACTAAGACTTCCACCAAATAACTATGATATGAGTCCGTCAAAATCTCTAGGCTAATCGAATTTTTAAATTTGGCAGGATCCGACTGGAAATCATTTTTTTATTTTTATTACAACAACAAAAACAACCGAATTAAATAGTGGCGAACAAAGAATATTATTTGACGTATAAGCGCTGGTAGATTTAACAGAAAATCAATGAATAAAATGGAAGAACTCTCTACTTGATATCCACTAATTAAGCTTTTATATCAACAAATGATAAGTGTGGGATAAGTTCGATAAGTACAAGTACTTAAGGTTTAAGTTTCACAACCACTAACAATAATGACCAGTATTAGTATGATGGATGTTACATTCATAAGTATATAATGTCTACGATGTAATTTTCGTTTTTTGAAAAAAGTATATATTCATTTGTCCACAATAATTTTGTCACTCTCAAAATATTCCCCCATTTTTTAAATCGTGGAAACACTTCTCAAACTCGATGTTTGGGATAGCTTTCGACTTTTCAGCAATTTGTCATATGCTTGTAAAACGACGGACCTTTAAGGATTTCTTTATTTTTGGAAATAGGAAAAAACCATTTCTGGGTTGGGGCATCGTTACAGTATCGTTTTTGGCCAAGAAATCACGAACAACAAACGAAGTTTGGCGTTTTAACAAACGAAAATCGCCAAGCTTATAAAGAAATGTCTAATAGCCTTTTCGCACAGGAGTTAATTGATCAATTAATCGGCCTTTGGTAGATTAAAGCGCTGATTTATATCGATTTACCATACAAAAGAAAAATATTTTTATTATGAAAATGGCTGAAAATTTTGACAAATAAACTCTACAAATTTAAATTCCCGTTATTTTTTAAGACATAATATATGTGTCTGCTTCAAAAATGTAACTTCACCAAAAAATGTTTTAAATATACGTAATTAAGTTGAATCGTCCGTTGTATTAAATTATAATTACAAATACATACATACATTTATGATTATACAGAGACTATTATTTATATATTTACATATTTTTATTGAATATATCGTAATATAATTGCCAATGCGTACAAATGTGTGTGGAGTATTTTTGTAAGCTTTAATACTGTCAGTATCAGTCGTCAAACTCACGGATTTACAAACATACAAAAATTCATAGATATATATGTACATTCTTACAGTATATTGTATCATTGTAACGACAATTTTGTACCCTTTCCGATTTTCCTATCCTACTTCCAAGCAAAGCTTCTTTTTTATTATTATTATTTTTATTATTATTACTTATTTTTTGTTATGTCAATATAAGTAGTTGTTACTTTCTCATTTTCTTTTTTCATTCTTAAAGTATGTATGTATGTAGTTTGAGTGTGTGTGTGTGTGCGTGTATCTGACTGCATAAAATCAATTACATCACTTCACCTCTTCCTTGAAACACCAACACGCACACAGCCGTGTTTTTTATTCATTTTTATTTTTGTAGTTTTTGTAGTTTTAGCTTTTGTTTGTGTAGTCGAGGTGAAGCGCATGAATGGAGGGCAGTTGAATAGTGATTTTGTGGCGTAAGTTGAACGCGGCGGGGCGTGTACCACCGTTCGGTTAATCGTGCGCGCTGAAAGGAATGCTTACAGAAATAAATCCATTTAATGAAGGAATTAAAACAAAGGCGACAGACACACAAGTATCCGCACTGCGTTTTTCGCATTGTTTTCGTTTAAAATAAATAGTATACCGAGTATAAAAACCAAACACTATTATCTCCCACCAGCACGCTGTAAAATGCGAACTCTATACGGGACGGGCGCGTCAACCCAACAGGACAGCCGGTGGCGAAGCAACACACCCAACAAACATGACAGACATGGATCCGTACGTACTATGAGCGGCACTTAACCGCAATATGTACACAACTACTATATAAATATATATATGTATATATAGCATATAATATATAGTCAGCGTGTAGCTGGCAGGCGACAAACGGCAGCACAACATTATACATATATGTATATGAATGACTACAAAACCAACAACAATAGTAAATTTCAGTCTCCTACTAAAAAACAAAAAAAATTAAAAACCAAAACTAACATACATACATACGTACATACATTCTTTTCAGTTTGTAGTCGCATGTTTTCATTCCATAAATCTATATAGAGTATATACTATAAGTGTGTTTTTGTTGTTGTATTGTTGAAACGTTCATGTGTAAATGATGGAAATCTGTGAGTACAAAAAAAATGCAATAACAACAAAAACAGCTTTCAACAAAGTCATATTTTCTCATTCGATGAGGACACATTGAGGACATTGATTCTCAAATGTAGCATATCACGCTTAAATATGCTCATATCTGATCAACTGAAGCAGTGATTTGCATGCACATGTGTATACGAGTATGCATATGTAAGCCCGAGTGTCATATGGCATGTTGTCAAACAAGCAGGAATCAACGTTAGGCGTTAGCATGTTTGTATGTGGAAGTTGGAGCACTGTATTATAATATTTTAAGCTTCGCCAATGATTATAACCTGTTGATAATTCTCTAATGCAAGGATTAGATGTATACTTTATAGAGAACTAGTAATTTTGCAATATATAAAATATATATAAAAATAAATGTATCCTTATACGTTTGTACGCACATATATAAAGGTTTAGAAATAAATTGGTAAAGAATAAATCGACACCACAATGCTTCAGAGATATGGTAGTGGACCGTATCGTTTGGACACACTTCAGGAATAAGTATACTTAAAAATCACCGATCAAAACAGGATTACAGCGTCGAAGCAACAGCCGGATAAAAATCGGGTCAATTCCGATAACCTAAAACCGGCTATTGTGGTTAGCCCCACATGATCCCAACCATCTTTTTACATGCCCAACGAATACAACTCATCTAACTCCCTATGATCCGAGCCTAGCGAAACAGCTCGTTACTAGATATGCAATGATATTTTTGACCTCGATGACAACTAGACTTATACTTCCCATTCAATTGGTATCTGGGTAATCGTTTCAACAACACGGTTCTGGAGTCCTTAAACAGGCTATATCTTCTTGGGGTTTCTATGTCAAATTCCTGAGAAACTTTAAACTAAGACTAGCTATGCAATGATTTTTTGAAAATAATTCAGAATCTCCTTTGAGTACATCTCTGTCAATACTTTGGTATGACAATCTGCATAGAATCAGATTTAACATTTTCGTTAAATACTTGATCGAAGATATAAATGAAAAACCATCTAAGGTAAATCAAAGACCGCGGTAGTAAAAGAAGACCATAGAGGGTGAGATCAAACTCAGCTTTCAGCAGCAATAAAATATGCTAAAGTTCAAGAAATTGTTGGACAAGGTTAGTGAAGAGTTTACATTTGAATTGAGATTCATTTTAATTTGAGTGGATTAAATTTTAGTTTAATGTGCAGTTTAATCCTATTTATACAACCAATTTCCATTATTTTCGATTTATGGAATTAGGTTGGTTTCAAAATTTTAAAATGTTGTTTGTCATATTTAGTACAATATTTTTAAAATATTCTCCAAAAATTTCAAACCGATCCAAGTAAAATTCTAAGAAATTGACCCTTTGAAGTTCGTCCCATCAGGCCACGTCAGTTTCAATTTAAAACTTTAAACGCATTCATCACAAAATCCAATTTTCAAGTCGGTGGACACATTATCTATTTATTGCATGAAGGATTTTTAATGTTTTATAGCAACTATTTTTTTTTTTTTCGAGGGAATATTTGGCAATAATTTAATCAAAACTATTCGATTTTTTGTTGAGACTCTATTAAAATTTCAAATTTTAATATTTTCTGTTTCCCTTCGTGCAATAGCGATTTTTATCCATGTACTATTGAAATATTTTTGGTTTTTTTAAGAAAAACGTTGTAAAAATACCCCTTTTTTAACCTCTGAAACCCACATAACCTCTTAAACAAATTCTATTAGGGTTTGCGTCCCTCAATTAGGCCTAAAATGTTAAAAAAACGTGCAATAAGTCCAGGCGATTTTAATTTGACTATGGTTCTTTATGATGATGATAAGCCTAGATTGGGTTCAATATCGTCTAAGTATATCAAAAACACTAAGAGGGAATCATAGATAGATACATATATATATTACTATATAGAAATTTAATAAATCGGTTTAATTACGTTTATCCATATTCTCAGCCATGTAATGCACTTTTATTATACTAAAGTACAAAACAAAGTGCCGCAAATGCAAGGGTTTATTAAATGCGTTTTTAGTTTCCATAATACATTTGCGTGCCAAAAACTGCTGTAGTTCGTTTTTGTCACCTGATTTAAAATTTAATTCAATTTCAACCACAGTGTGACGCCAATTTTTTGTAGTAATTACTTTAGCCCCACATCACCTTTGGTAGTTAATGGGCCGAACCCGTCTATTAAAACACGCACGCACATCCGTGCACACCAATACCATCAATAGACAGTATCACTACGGCTGGATTGGGCCATCTAGCCATTGCCATTGCGAGCTATTATACCCACAAGTGCATACATGAGCACGGTACATTACAAAAGTGTGGAAACATAAAAACCTTATAGAGGCTATAAATTTAGTATAAATATTCATTAGCAAATGATGATTAGAAAGTTTAATAATTTAAATTGGAAATATATTTAAGAAAATTAAAATTTTATTTGAAAAAACAATCAGTGAAAGAAAATTTAAAAAAATTAGTTCTCATTTAAATCAAACAGAACAAACAAACAAATTGGGGTGTGGTTATAGTATGATTTTAATTTTAAATTTATTATTAGTAAAATAAATTTATTTTAATTTTAGAAAATACAACAAAACGAAAAAGAGTTAAGGAATTTATTAATTTGAAAATCTGTTTATTATTTCATGACATTAAAAAGGTAGTTCGGTCTGAGATATCTGTTCTGAAAAATCCGCTACTTGTATATTTCTATGATAAATAAAATAAAAGAAATTTACAGCATTGTCAAACAGATTCTACAAATTTTCTGAAAAATTCCACCATCCAATATTACTCATACGCTATGCTGCACAAAAGTATAAGATTTGAAACTAGTATAAACAGTTATTTATAAATAATATTATATATATGTATATGTGCCATTTATTTGCAATTATCTTTCAAATATATGGTTAGACAAAATGTGTCTGAATTTAAATACAGTAATTTGCTACCGAATAGCAACAGAACACTGGTGAGGATAAAGTAAAATACATCAAGTCTCTAGATCTTTATAGGAACTTGGAAAATTTTATTGCTCAATCTTAATGCTTTCAACTAATATATTTTTTAGTACTACTTTATCCATTTAAAACTATGTTGGTAGAGTACTCTGGGGGAAAGTTAAAACAGTATACGGCAAAATCGACCTTTTTAGGGTATTGGAACAAACTTATTTTTTCCGGTAGATTGACTCATAAAAAAGTGTATTCTCCGATTTTCGAAGTTAGCCTCCAAAATGAAAATATTTGCATTCGAAGTACAAAAAAGCACTTTTTAAAAAATGTATTATTAATTACAGGATATAGCTACTAAAAAATCCAAAATAACATCTAAAATTTCTTCTCAATTCAATGGTATCTAAAACTTTTTCGTCAAGCTTATATGACAGCTGTCCAGTATTTTTCGATATATAATTTTTATATTTTTCTCAAAGATCAAACTTTGACCCTTCCACCTACTTCAAATCAAAATTTTTCTATTTTGGAGGCTAATTTCGAAAATCGAAGAATACAATTTTTTATGGCTCAATCTCCTGAAAAAATTTCGATTTTGTTGTAAAATAATTAAATTGATGGATTCGGACCACAAAAAATATTCAAAATTATAGAAAAAAAATTAATATTATAGTCAGTATATAATCCTAGTCTCACTTTAACGTAGATCGCTTATTTAAGCGAGCTTGCTCTGTTGAACAGTTTAACTAGTGTTCTTTTGCAAAATGTTAATAGAACCATGCAGCTGTTTAGGACAGTCACGAAATCGGAAGTGTAATATTACTACACGCAGATCTTTTATATATGCTATATAGTATACCATTTACCACTGCATGTCAGGCTCACATGTATTATTCAAGATATTATAGACTCAACACACATGCATACAAACAATATATACGCAAGTATATATTATTTTTCTCATACACTTCATATAATTAGAGAGTTATTAAATATTTAAGTTTTGGTGGTATAACTTGCACTCACCTTAAAATCAATATAACCATTTTTGTCCATGTCGAAGGTGCGAAAAACGTGATCACAAAACTCCTCGGCATTACCAGATGGGAAGAACATTTTGTACATGTCCACGAATTTGGCCGGCGTCAAACGACCGTTGGGACAATCTTGCTGCAGTGCGGCAACGAATAAAAAATTAAAACGTACCGATAGTTGTTGTTGTTATTTGACATTGTTATTGTTGTCGTTGTTGTGGCAGTAGTAGTAATAGTAGTAGTAGTAGCAGTACGAAGTTAGCGGTTGGTATGCATTGCGTGCAGATGGCGTTGTTGTTGTTGTTATGCATTTATTGCATACATACAGATGTATAGTATATAATCAGCATATATGTATGTATACATTGTGATGCGTAAGTAAATGTGTGTGTGTTAGCAAAAAAACTGTTTTAAGCATTATAAAAGACATGATATGCAGTTACCTTGAATCCTTTATACCATTCCTTAATTGTGGCTTCGTCGTAACGTGTATGCGATTTCAAAAACTCCATATCCTCTTTGGTCAAACGGTCTTTACTACTTAAGCACCCCATTTTTTTCACGAGCTAATTAAAAAGTTTTACAGTTATATTGTGTAGTTCACCGTTTTTTTTTTTCTTTTTTAATTAATTTATTTTTTGATTGTTGTTGTTTTTCTTATTTTTTTTTTACTTTGCTCGAGCACAAATACTGCGTGTGGTTTGCTTTTGAGTTAAGGATGCTTAAATTTTATTTTGAAAACTTTTTTTTTTTTTTTAAATAGAAGTTATGCTGTGTGTTGTGTTGTGCGGAGCGGTGTAGTAACGGTGTTGCTGTTGATAAATTCTAAAATGTATTTGTGTGTGGTACCGTCTCCGTTGGGTTAGTGCTAAATTACTAAGCGTTGTTAAGTAGCTGATTGGGTGCTGTCTCGCTGACTCCTGCTGTTACTGCTGTATGCTGCTGCTGTAGGCTGCGGCTGCTATGCTCTATGCGCTAATATGCTATGTTTCACTTTTGATATTGTTGATTTAAAGCTTTTAGCTTTTTGGTTTCTTTCTTTTTTGTTCAATTGGTGCTTGGCAATTTTCCTTATATATGTATATGTATATGTATATATATTCCTTTTATTTTTATTTTAAATACTTTTTTATTTTATTTTTTTCGTTCGAACTTTTTTTGCACTGCGTACAAACTGCTTGGCTTTAACTAAACTACATTGAATGTTGTTAAGTGTGTACGTTACGTTTCATTTAACTTCGTTAAAATGCAATCATTTAAAATCGATAATATTTTTTCCTTTGCTATGTAGGCTATTCCATTTTGAACTTCCAAGAAACTGAATCAATGCAACAATTCGTAATCGCTCCAACGATACGTAAATCGATTCATTTCTAACCGAGTGTGGTGGAGTGCAAATTCGTGAAAAACCACAACTTCTTATTGCAATGTTATATTTTGTTTGTTATTATTTGCAATATATAATTTTTGCACTTTTCCACGCGTGCAGCCTTTTTTGATTAGCAAACGTAAGTGATATTTCCGTTATGCTTCACTTTTTCTACTCATCTAATTGAATTAAATTTTTATGATTGTATACAGAGTTAGTATTTTAGTTGAAAATCTGTGTTGTGTATTGTATGAAAGTCGCTACTAACAAAAAATGCAATAACCAGGCTGGGAGCGAACACGGACAGACTTTTTCGAGTTCGATAGCGTACATGCGCAGTACGCAGGTCCTTTTGCCAGTGGGTATATACACTGGCTCGCTCGCTCCCGCGCTGGCTGGTATATAGCAGAGCAGCATTGAAGGTTTCATTTTCAAATCAACTTCCGCGACTATGCCCGCACGTACATTTGTAAGAGTACACATACACCTGCGAACTCAACTTAATGTAATATATACCCTGCAGGAAATGTATGTACATATATCGAAAATTTTGATTCGTTTTATATGTAATTTGTAGTTTTTCTAGGTTAGAATTTAAAGCGTCTCGAAACAGCCGCTGGATTTTGAAAAAACAGACTTGACTAAATCAGAGATTTTTTTAAGCTAATAGTACAGTCCGCACAATTATTTGCTAGCTTGGCTACAAGTACTGCCAAAAAATAATATAAAGTTCCAAAATGACCTTCAATGTGGTCTGAAGCTCCTCCACAATTACGCAAAGTACCACAATAAAAATATTCAATTCGAACGTTAAGTCAACTCTTCTATACGTTTGCGAAACAAGGGATTTTGACATCCAAAAGTTGCATGTTTTCACAAAACGAAGCCTTCGCCACATTTGTCGCATTTTCTGATCGGTCACCGTCTCTAACACGATTTATGGTCACGCTCAAACCAAACGCCGAAAATCTCAAAAGAAAATGGGACTGGGAGGAGATCCAGATACAATCACCCGAAACACTATCGACTGGAATCGACAATACGCCCGAAGGAAAGCACAACTCGCTCCAACCTGGAGAAGAAATTTGGACATCGAGGTCCAAAAAAAATGAAATCAAAAAGTCTGATACAAGATCGTAATAAATGTAGGAATCTCATTGGCCGTGGAGGAGAAGAAGCCATATGATACAATATATAAAATGTAAGAGAGTTAGTGGTAACTTTTGTTCAACTACTTGAAGTATTTCAAATTTGTGAAAACCTCAAAATCTCTATTTGCAGCACTTGTTAACTGTTGACTTTCTTTTCCATGTATTTCTATGGGCGTTCTATGTTACCAATTGACCGAAAAAAGCAGTCAAAGTAAGGCAGAACAAAAAAGCAAGCAAATATAAGCTTATTTTAGGTCAGAGTGGTTACAGTCAATCATAAATTAGTGCACCAAAGGTCAAATATTGTAAAGCTTATGCTGTTCATATGAAATTTAAACATTTCAGAGCGTCTTACGGTTGAAAATTTAATAGTAAAGGCAGTTTATTGGAAAAATAACTGCGAATATTAACCTTTTGATGCATTTTTAAAATGAATACCTCTCTTTGGTGACTACTACTGAAATAATAGTTAAAATTAGTAAAAATTTCTATATAAAGAATGAGTAAAAAACGTGAGCTTGAGGCAGTCTTAAACTATTAATAATAATAGAGAGCTAACTAACTTTACAATTTAAGGTTCTCAATAGAGTTTTTAATTTGTTAACTGTTTGATGTTTACTTTCTGAAGATATCCTAAATTGCAGCTCCACAAGCATAGTAGTAGTCAACCTTTAGGATGCCAACGCTTACCGCATATTTTAAAAGGTTTTTTGGCCTCACTCTCGATATCTATTCCAGTGTCTCATACTGTGGGGCCCTCAAATTCATGAAGCGTTGCCTTGCCACGGCAGAACAAGCGCACAATCAGTTACGTGTAAATGAAGAGAGATTGATATTCCGAAAAAGTTAAGAAGTCATCACTTAAACTTCGAAAAAAACTCTTTTACGAACAATAATTCGAAGTAGTACTACTTAAACTCAGTTTATGCAGATGCTTTCAACCGCTTTTCTATTATAATTCCCCATAGAAGTGAGCAACAACAAAGTTCAAACCATTTTTATCATATCTTCACATCCACCTAGATATCAATGCAAATATGTCTGAATTAACTCGTTTCCACTCGCCATTTGATCTGTAGATTTGTAAGAGATCAAAATCACGATTTCCGTTTTTGATTTCCTGCCGGGGGTACATACATACATACACACACACAGACATTTTCACATAGTTATTCAGGTTATTATAAGTACTAGGGCAACCAGGCTCAATATGTACATACATACAACTCTGTGCATGCGCTTAATTCGTATGATCTAGGGTTACCATTGCAATTGTTTGGAAGGACATTATACAAGTATATATGTATGTGTATGTAAGTGTGTATGTACTTTGTGCTCCACAAGAGCCACACAAGTCGACAATACATTCAACAGTTAATTTTGACGCATTTGACTTTCATGTACAAACATACATACAAAAGCACACAAGTTGTGTATAAAACAAAAGTTCTCAACACATACACATACAATGTATATATATATGTATATCAATGTATGCGCCAACAACGTAATAGTATTGCGTTACGTGTATGTGTTCAGTTATTTAGCAGTAAGTCCGATTGAATTGACTATTCTAATTAAAAAAAGAGGTATAGAAAATAGTTGAGTTGGACTTTTTAGCAGGAAAATTACTTCGGAAATTACTTGCTTGCAAACTAATTGAGAGAACTTAAAATAAACGAACTAGTTAGTTTAGACGAGCCGTACATTTCATAAATTCTCAACAAAGATATTAATGCAAATGGTTCATAATATTAAGGAAGACCCAAAAAGTGCACCCGTTAATTTCTCCCTATACACTTTGAAAAATCCCCATAGTAATGTCTTCAAGGCTCTTCCATGAATTCAAATTGAAAGAACTGCATAAAATAGTAGACTGTAAATGAATAGGAAAAGGTAGTCACCACACGGTCATACTGCAAAGGAACATAAAGAGCATACAGTCTACAATCTCAGCTTCTCATGACATTACTCCATTAAAAATGTCGCGCTTTAAGATAATAAAGATATGGGAATATTCACAAAACTTTTGTAAGAGCGAAGCAAATTCGTTTACGAATCAAAAGAGCTTGGCTACAGCTATGGTGAACAAAAAGATATTTTGGCTTTTATTCAAACCAACTTAGGTTAGTACTACTAGCTGTAGAGGCAGAAAATAGACAAAGCTCCAGATTATTTCAACTAAGAGCCATTTTTTCACAGTTCTTAATATGTATCTGGATTGGACCCCATATACGATACGACCCCCAAAGTACACTCATCAGTTCAAAAATCGTTTGTACGGCAATTCTGGCGTATGCTGATGATATCGATATCATTGGAAACAACAACCGCACTGTTAGTTCTGCTTCTTCCAGACTGGATAAGGAAACGAAGCGTATGTATGGGTCTGGTAGTGAATAAGGACAAGACGAAATATCTCCTGCCATCAAACAAACAGTCTGCGCATTCGCGTCTTGACTCTCACGTCACAATTTACGGTTTGAAGTTGTATATAATTTCTTCTATCTTGGAACTCGTAATAACAGCAACACAAATGTCAGCGTAGAAATATAACGCAGAATCACTCTTTCCAACAGGTGCTATTTTGGACTGAGTAGGCAATTGAAAACCGAACTCTACAAGTCCCAAATCTTTCCCGTCCTGCTTTAAGGTGCAGAAGCGTGGACGATGTCAACATCCGATGGGACGGCACTATGGGTTTTCGAGTGGAAGGTTTTTCAGAAGGTTTATGATCCCTTAAACGTTGGCAACGGCGAATACCGCATTCGATGGAACGGAGTGCTGTACGAGCTGACTGGATCATATTGTCTGAATCGACGAAATCACGCCAGCTGTGTTCAATCCTGGTCTCGCTGGTGGACCAAGTGGAGGTGGGAGACCTGGCTGCACTTGATATCACAAATTGGAGCCAAACAACGAGAAGGAAAAACGAATAGTAACTGGTCTGACATACAAATATACTATATACGATCCACTTTAAGAACCTAATTATCGATAGTACGTCGTTTCTACTCTTAAACGCTTACATATAGGTACATATAGGTATGTAAAGTGTCACCATATATTATTGTTAATTCATTGAAATTATTGAAAAAGGCAGGAAATCATACATTGAGATAAGCTATGTAAGAAAAGCGGAAAGTTAATTTTTGAGGAATAATATTTTTACTGGTGTCTTATGGAAAGAGAATGAATAAAATACAATGATTTTCGTGGGCTGAAAAATCTGTTAATACCGAAATTTGCCTTGATGAGTTTAATATGAGCTTTGAGGTCAGTAAAAGCAACCAAAGACGATTGGCGCAGCGGCCATTATAAAAATTAATATCAAAAAGTCACCAACAAAATTTGGGAGCCCCCGTAAACTTTATATTCTAAAGTAATCCAAGGAACGTGTGAGACATATCGCCCATCAATATTTCAAATAAAAAATGGGTAAAAAAATCCACATTCCATTCATGAAAGTTGTTGGCGGACCAATCTGGCAAATATAAAAATTCGAAACTGAAAATTGTTATACCGCTATCTAAATGCACAATCGATTTATTGCATACTCTACTCTCTGAGAATAACTAATTAACAATAAATAGAAGGGATAAATATGCAGTAGTCCTTTCCAACATTCAGTTTTCAAACATCAACAGTAAGCTTTGGATCAAAACACATAGACAGGAATACAGTTTATGTTTTATCATGATCAGCAGCAGCAGCAAACATAATTATGCCGTTACGTTTTCTTTTACCAACTATAGCACGGGATATTGTTGTTGCCGGCGTTGGTAAATATTTTTATTTATAATTTCCATTTTTTTAATTTATTTAATATAATTAAATTTAATTTACTATTGTTAGCACTGATTTTCAACTATATAACTTTACGACACAATCAACACGAATACTCATAGTTTTACACAAATGCACACACGAGTATGCATATATGAGTGGATAGATATGTTTGTACGATTTTTGTTTTTGCACGCTGTAGAACCCTACCCGCGCGATCGACAAACTAAACTAAATGAAAAATTAATTTATGTCCCAAAAATCCAGCGATTCGCGAGATAATGACGTATTCATTTTCGAAAAAGAAAAAAAGAGAAGGCATTAAGTTAAAAGCTACAAATTAAATATGTTTTAAAAAAAGTTGCAACCACCTTTCGCTTGTGATATAAAATGAAAATTGTGTTTCCTTGCTAAAAATGTTCGTTTTACTTTAATTGATGCCAGACACACGCACATTCATTATTTCCTGCCTTCTTAAGTGTTCCTTCTGAGTAGGCAAGACAATCAAAATTAAAAAAAAAATACTTATAACCTATACATAAACATATGTAAATATTTTAGGGTTGTTCATAAATTTACGTAGCAAAAGACGAATATAAGATTATAATCCCTTAATCAATTTATGGACGAACATATATAACACATATAAATTTCAAGGTCAAGACGTACCGAACAGTCGGTTAAAGGGTGAGATGATTTTCAAAATTTTAAGAAACTATTTTTTCTCTTATTAAATAATGTAATTTGTTTAAAATACTATCCAAAAATATCAAATCAATCTGAGTAATATTCTAAGACATATGTATACCTTTTGAATGTCCCGCCCATCAGAACACGTCAGTATATTAGGTTTACAACTTTGCTTCCGACGTTTTTTTGTAAATTGAAGTTTTTCTTTGTATAAAAACGGTTAAAAATGTCAATGTTACAAATGATGAGCCTCAGCCGAACTTTTCTTGGAATTGAAAAAGAAAAGCAAAATTTCCCGCAAATGTCGAGAATTTGGCTCAAAAAGTGACATTTTCAGTTGAGAATAAGTTTGGGATGCAAACAGATCTCTACAAATATTTTGTTGGGTTAATGTTGACACAAATGTCCAAGATCGATATAAAACGATTTAATCGATGTAATCGACCAGTGCTTGACCCTAGAGACATTCCCGCAAACGTCGAGAATTCGGCTCAAAAAGTGACGATTTTGTTTAAAGGATTTTTTATGTTTATTACAACTATTTTTTTTTTCGAGCCAATATATGTCGAAAATTTGACCAAAAATGTAAGTTTTTGCTTAAAATTCTGTCAAAAATTCAAATATCAATATTTCCTCAACTAGATTTATACATGTAGTATCGAAATATTTTTTTTTTTAGATGAACCAATCATGAGTTTGATGTCCATCGGAAGACCTTTTTTTGTGACATGTCATGGGAGATGAGTTTTCGAAATTTTTAAATAAAATTTTCACAAAATACTGTTTAAATAAGTATCTTTGATATGCTAAATTGCATAAGTTAAATATATGACTGTATACATATATTAAAAGAAAAATTGTAAAAATGCCTCTGCAACCCACCTAATAACCCCTGAAGCCGCTTAAGTTTCGAAGTTTTTATGTGATATCTCCAACTAAACTAGTATCAGATATATACTTACAACATATACATAAATATACAAGTATATAATTTTAATATTATTATAAACAAAACAAGTAAGGAAGGGCTAAGTTCGGGTGTAACCGAACATTTTATACTCTCGCAATTTATTTATTTAACTTTATTTATATTATATAATAAACAATTTGACCCACATATTCGTCATATATATTGTAAAAAGTTCATTTAAAGTTGGAAACCATAAAATTAGGTTAGAAGCACCGAGGTCCTCGTGCTCGATATGTGGGGCCTTAAAAACCTATGGTCCGATTTCGGCGATTTTTAGAATGGGGCTGCCACACGATAAAGGTAGTATTTGTGCAAAGTTCTGCACCGATATCTTCACTAGTACTTACTTTATATATTGTAAAGTAAACGATTCAGATTTTCTTCAAAGTTCTGGTATATAGGAAGTAGGCGTGGTTGTGAAGCGATTTCGCCTATTTTCACAACATATCATTGGGATGTAAGGAAACTATTACAAACCAAGCTTCATTGAAATCGGCCGAGTAGTTCCTGAGATATGGTTTTTGACCCATAAGTGGGCGATGCCACGCCCATTTTCCATTTTGTAAAAAATCTGACTGCAGCTTCCATCTGCCATTTCTTATGGGAAATTTAGTGTTTCTGGCGTTTTTCGTTAGTGAGTTAACCCATTTTTATTAATTTTCAACCTAACTTTTGTATGGGAGGTGGGCGTGGTTATTATCCGATTTCCTTCATTTTTGGACTGTATTAAGAAGTAGCTAAAAGAAACGACTGCAGGAAGTTTGGTTTATATAGCTCTATTGGTTTGCGAGATATGTACAAAAAACTTAGTAGGGGGCGGGCCCACGCCCACTTCCCCAAAAAAATTACATCCAAATATGCCCCTTCATGGTGCGATCCTTCATGCCAAATTTTATTTCCATAGCTTTATTTATGGCTTAGTTATGGCACTTTATGTGTTTTCGGTTTTCGCCATTTTGTGGGCGTGGCAGTGGTCCGATTTTGCTCATTTTTGCGAAAGCAACCTTCCTATGGTGCCAAGAAATAAGTGTGCCAAGTTTCATCAAGATATCTTAATTTTTACTCAAGTTACAGCTTGCACAGACGGACGGACGGACAGACATTCGGATTTGAACTCCACTCTTCACCCTGATCACTTTGGTATATATAACCCTATATCTAACTCGTTTAGTTTTGGGTGTTACAAACAACCGTTATGTGAACAAAACTATAATACTCTCTTTAGCAACATTTGTTGCGAGAGTATAAAAATATATATATTTTTTAACTTCTATAGGATGATCTAAACATTGAACACTAGGCGCACATCTCAACCATCTTCAATAATGATACAAATTTAATTAAGGAATCTCTGGATCAATTTAGTAAAAAAAAATACATTTTTAAGAGCCACCCTAATACACAGACAGTTGAATTAAAACATTAAATTATTTTATTAGCAGCTTGCGAATTCATACTAATATTTGCATGTCATCATGTATGTATGTATGTACATATGTATATGTATGCTACACATCTTAAACATTATTCGCATACTTTTGATTTTTTTTTAAATCAGTGTTCTATTTTTTATATATTTTTTTATTATTTTATAATATAATAGATAAATTATGTTGCGAGCCGTCAAACATCAAGAAATATATCGTGATGGACTAATATACGAAGAATTTATTTTCATATTTATGGCGGGTGTATGTAATTCCCAAAGATTTTTGAAAGCAAGTTTTACTTTTTCTTTCATGAAAAGAAGGTACACAAAGTTCGATTTAAATAAAATATTAATGAATTCCTGAGACGGCTGTCTACACTGTAGCTTGTCCTATTAACAAAGCTTACAAAGGCTTTGAAAAGATATTTGACTCTCTCTCTTTCTCTTGCGAATGGATTACTCTATAATTGGTTTGATTTATTAATCGATTGTTTAAAAAGAAAGCTTATCTGCACGACAAAACAGTCTAAAGGCATTGAGTTAACGGTTTTAGGTATCGTAATTAATTTTATCAATAAATCATTTCATAGAGATAAACAATATTTGATTAAAAACAAGTAAGGAAGGGGACATTTCATACTTTCGCAATTTATTTAATTATTTTTATTAATATAACACACAATTTGACTCACATATTCGTCATATATATGGTACAAAGTCCATTGAAAGTTGGAAACCCTAATTAGGTTAGAAGCACCGAGGTCCTCATGTTCGATATATGGGGCCTTGAAAACATATGGTCCGATTTCGGCGATTTTTAGAAAGTGGCTGCCACACTATAAATGTTCCGATATCTTCACTAGTGCTTACATTACATATTGTAAAATAAACTATTCAGATCGACTTCAAAGTTCTGGTGTAAAGGAAGTGGGCGTGGTTGTGAACCGATTTGACCTATTTTCACAACATATCATTGGGATGCAAGGAAAATATTACAAACCAAATTTCATTGATATTGGTCGAGTAGTTTCGGAGATATGGTTTTTGGCCCATAAGTGAGCGGAACCACACCCACTTAAAATTATATATGTATACCAATTTGGGTGGAGCCCTTCTGTACCTCCTTTATTATGAAATTTAAGATTTATAGTCCCTTACTCAATTAAAGCATTTTTAGTAGTTTTCAACATAACCTTTGTATTGGAGGAGGGCGTGGTTATGATCCAATTTCTTCCATTTTTAGGCTGTATAAGGTAGTACCTAAAAGAAACGATTCTAGAAAGTTTGGTTGATATGGCTCAAGTAGTTTACGAGATATGTACAAAAAACTAAGTAGGGGGCGGGGCCACGCCCATTTCTCCAAAAAAAATTACACCCAAATATTTCCATAGCTTTATTTATGGCTTAGTTACGGCACTGTATGTGTTTTAGGTTTTCGCCATTTTATTAGCGTGGCAGTGGTCCGATTTGGCCCATCTTCGAAAGCAACCTTCCTATGAAAACAAGTGTGCCAAGTTTCATCAAGATATCTTAATTTTTACTCAAGTTACAACTTGCACAGACGGACGGAGAGACAGACATCCGTATTTGAACTCTACTCATCACCCTGATCACTTTGGTATATATAACCCTATATCTTCGTTTAGTTTTGGGTGTTACAAACAACCGTTATGTGAACAAAACTATAATACTCTCTTAGTAACATTGTTGCGAAAGTATAATAAAGACATCATATGGGCCACCATTTATAGTATTGTAGATAATTATCGTTTACAAGTTTCCTTCGAGGAAGCTCAGTTTACACAGTAAGTAAGAGACACTAAAAAGGGGCTTAAAAAATAAGGAGATCCAGCTGAAGAAGAAATTAGTTTTACCAAAAATTATATCCCAATTTGTCGATATGGATATACATATCGTTCATTTAATTGAATAGTGTCACAACTCAAAAAAGTCGATTTTGCAGGAGAGCAGTTTAAGTTTTCCATTGTAAAAAAATTTAAAAATATAAAAAAAATTCGTCGTCATAAATTAAATGTGTCGTTTTTGCCGAAAAAAAGCAACATGAAAAATGTAATTACTTTTTCACCAATATCGTTGCAATACAAAATGTGGCCATGCCTGATTCTGGCACAACTGAGATGTGTCGTTGTTGTCGTTAAAAAATAATGCAACATAACAAGTTTAATAGCGGCACATGCTTATTTCACGGTTTATTTTTCTAAGCATCGGAATGAAATTTGTATACAATATGGACGATGAAATTGCGCACATTTCTGCATACTTAACTCAAAAATCGTGTTTTCTGAGTTGTGACACTTTTAATGTAAATGAGCGATATGTAATCCATATCGTCCAATTCAAGTCAAAAGGAAGTCGTTTACGATCAATATAATTGTAATAACATGATGGCATTTAAAAAAATACTAAGGTTTAAGTAAAAGTACTTACATTGTTTTCAAAAAACATTCAACGTGTTCAATAATATGAAAGAAAGCCAGAGAAGATTCTTCGATCAATACCGGCACAAAAGCAGACAGACCAGACTGACCGACAAACTGTTTACTAATTATTCTCTGTCATGTCCTCTATCTTCTACGTTAAACCGAAGTAGTTAAAAGAGGTCTAGAATAAAACTCATCGATCTGATTTATATTTTCTATATACATACATACATCTATCTATATATTGCTTGCTTATATATACATATATACATATGTATCTATTTATTACTTGTTTTTCGGAAATATACTCATATACAATTATTCCAACTGCAATTATTGAGGTAAAAAAATATGCAGGCATTCATACAGACTTACCAGTATATATAATTATATTAGACATGCTATATTTATGTATTACAAAGAACTGTTACATACACTACATATACATACATATAAATAGAAATTATATATATTAGCCTTTTGTTTCTGGAAGGGGCATAGGAACAGTTTTATTACCTTCTTGGTTTCAGTTCAAAAAGCGTCAGTTTGGGTTTTGCTAAGGGATGACGTCATAATATGCAAATATAATAAACCTAATTTTCTGTTTGCTCAACTGTGCAAAGTAATAAAAGCAAAAATATGTACAATCGTACATACATACATACATGCATATACATATGTATATTACGCCTTTGCACATTTGATATACACAACGGTAGTCAAATATATATGCACCAGGAGACATTTGAAAATTTTATATTTTCTTATTACTTGTAATTTATTTTTGTTTAAGAAAGGAAACAATGCACAATTTGCTAAAATAAACATGTATACATTTTGATTTTCAATCAATTTTAATATTTTCGCCAATTATTTATTATAGCGGATTTTTTTATTTTTCTTTTGAATTTTGAAAAACAAAATTTTCTTTTCGATGATTGAAAACAATATTCTTTGTAAATGTTGCATTTATTTACAGATTTACATACATACATACATACGTACATACAAATATACATACATATGCAGGTATTTACAGCGTCGGCGAAAATACATTAAACATTACAGTTTTTCTTTAATACGGTAATAAATCTAACTTAATCCTCAATAGATCACATAAAATAGATGAGAATTTTATCGAAAATAAACAAATGTTCAAACCATATCATTTGGAAATTAATGGCTAATGTAGACGAATAAGGACGTCTTGGTTCAGCATGCTCGCTAAAAGCCTTTATTCTAAATAGTTTCATATTCATATCGAAAATTCATTATTAGGCCGAATTATTAACCGATTGCGCTCATGTTTGTAATAACTTATATTAAAACTCTTATACGAAATATTTTATTTAAAGTTAGAATAAAACTAATTAAAATTTTTTATATAAACTAATTAATATTTTTTATATATATTACACATAAGTGATAGCGAGAGGGGCCTATAATATAGGCTACCTCATCACATTCAAGAAATTATGGCCAACAAGTTTTGTAAGGATATCTCACACGATAGTCTACCGATTTCTATCAAATTCTCAGCATTTCAAGTAAAGGGTTTTTCAGTAGTGACGCTACCGATAGACCGATAGGGACAGCAAAGGATGCCATATTTTTTCTCGCTCTTTAAAATTTACTACCGAAATTCGGAGTCAGTGGCCTCAACTTTAAGAGCGCTACGTCCTACGTAGCGATGAGGCTAATTTCTAGCTGAATGGCTTTGTCAATAAGCAAAATATGTGTTACTGGTCAGGCAGCAATCCACACGTACTGCATGAGTCACCATTGCATCTCGAAAAAATTACGGTTTGGTGCGGTTTATGGGCCGGCGGCGTCATTGAACCGTACTTCTTCCGTGATAATCAAGACCGGCACCTTGCTGTGAATGGGAAACGTAACCGCTCAATGATAATCGAATATTTTAGGCCCGAATTTTATGATAAGGACTTGAACAATATGTGGTTCCAACAGGACGGCACCACAAGCCATAAAGGCAATGTCACAAATTATTGACAACCAAACGTGATATCTCACGAAATGGCCCAGTCAATTGGCCGCCTCGATCGTGCGATTTGACGCAGTTAGACCAGTTCCTGTAGAGCTATGTCAAGCCTCTGGTCTATGCCAACAAGCCAGCGACGATTGATGAACTTCGTACGAATATGGAACGTGAAATTGCAACATTATCAGCCGATTTATGCTTAAAAACCGTCGGAAATTGGGTTCAGCGTCCTGAATACTGCAGGCGTGCCTGTGGTGGCCATGAAAAAGAAATGCCATACATAATAGCATCGAATGCACCTTCACAGGCATACAAATTTCATTGACATCCCAACCCGTTTTTGTTTTATTTGTTTTATTTAGTTATTTACTTATAGTAGGCGTCATAAACGCTAACTGTTATTTAAAAATTACCGCAGCTTTCAGAAGTTTATACTCAGAAAACAGTGACCTAACGAAGTTTTCGGAAATCTCTATTTTGTGGCTCAACTCAAGCATTTAATGGTTAAAGTACTTTTATATTGCTCTTGTTAGAAATGTTTTCTGCCGCTACAACAAAAAATGACAAAATGATCGGTATAATAATGCGAATAAAAGCGAGATCTTGAGAGCCCACTATATCCTTTACTCCATTTTAAATGTTGTTCATTAATTATTGTATAAATTGTTCACAAACAGCAGCAGCAACATTAATTAGTTCGTAGCCAGCCACAAAACTGGTACTGGCTATGTGTATTATATTTTTTTTAATTTTGGCTGTCAGACTTTTTACATTCAGTTTAATGCCTATTTAAAAATAACTTACCTACTTCTAAAAGAGTTGACCGAATTACTAATATTATACAACGGCCTTGACAGAATTATGATTATAGCAAAAAAATAAATACATAAACATACACATGCATATATTACACCATAAAACAAGAAACATTTACTGATGCTCCTAGTAAAGGTCATAAATAAACACATGTAGGTATTTATTAATTTGAAGTGTGTACATACACATGTAGATATGTACATATATTGGCGATTTTTTTTTGTGTGTCCAAAGTATTAAAAAAAGTTGAATTTCAAGCACACTTAAGCTGCCAAAATTTTACATTCTAATTGTTTTCCATTGCGTAGCGCCGTACAAAGAAATTGCGTAAACGCCGATTTTTCCACATTTATATACAAACATACTGCAATGCAGTTGCCTTTTTGGAAAATATCCAAAATTCAAATAATTTACAACGAGAAATTAATATGGTAGATTTATAAAATGCATATAATAAAGAAACAATGTCTGCTTTCCGATACATATACTCACTAATATATATATCTAATAAATCCAGTAAATTCATATTTGCTACAATATATGAAATGCATATATATAAAAAAAGAAAACAATAAAATTCAATTTAAAAAAATTATTGCTAAAAATATTGTTAATATTGTGCCTTTTCATTAAAAAATAGCAAAATTAAAAAAAAAAATGTGTATATTGTTTAATAAATAAAATGACGTTACTAAGAAAAATTCAAAATTAATTTCTGGGACATGGGCCATTTATCAATATTAATTATTTGTTATAACATTTTTTTATTGTTAAATTTAAATTTTTTGAAAATTGATTTGTTGTTTTTATCAGTATAAAAGCGACTCCGCAAATAAAAATATTATCGAAGAACTAATAACTACATACATAGTTGATTTCCACAACATGAAAAGTATTTATTTAATTTTGCTTGCAAAGGATTATTTTTTAAAAACCATAGTTATATAAACAAGGAATCCGTATTTATTGCTTTTTGTAAGATTAAAATTCAATAATTGTTTTTTTATAAATGCCGCTAAAATAGTCTATGCAGAAAGAAGTACACTTGAACTTCTATAACTCGAAGTTCTCCATAACTCGACAATAGAAGTCAAATTTAATACATATTACCTTCCGTAACTGGGAAGATTCTTTAACTCGAAGATTTTTGTGGATTATGGTGATTCAAGTTAGTTTGCTTTCGGCATTTCCAATAAGACCACTTTTGACTCCGCAGCTAGTTGTCGGCTACATTTCTCTAACTACTATTGCGTAAGTACGCACATAAAGCTGTATAACATGTTAACAGTACAGAGGATGGAGACGTACACAACAACAACGTGCATTACTAAACTGTAAAAAAACCATATATATGTACACATGTATACAACAACATAACTTACGTATGACATATTTTACAGTACGCGAAACCGGTGTAAATATGTATAAATTTTATAGCTTCTTCTTCTAATAAGTACAGATATGTACAGATATGTTATATATTTCTAATTGGAAAGTGTTACTGTAATGTGAAACCTACCCCACCAATAAATTACGAATTATTATTATGTATTTTATATATTGTATAGCGTACTGGATATGTATATCTTTTGGCATTCAAAGCAACGCCCTATTTGTAAAAGTTATAAAACTCGCGCGATCAACTGATTTATTCAGTTATGGACATACATAAACATTAAATATTGGCGAATGATTGTCATTAGCGCACACGATTCCACGTATACGAATGTATGTGTGTGCAAACATCCCTTTTGTATTGTACCACTTATCTAGTATATATATATATACGTATTGTATGTGCCGCTGCTACTATGGTGGCGCCTACTGCACAACGCAGCCTCCTATTTGTATCATACGTATAACAGAACAGTAATTTTTGCGTGCAAATATCACTTTTTTTGTCTACACTGTTTGCTTACTTGGCCGTTATTGCAATTTCGGCCACACTTACCCAAGTACTTAATTAACGCTATAAGTTCGTCTTACATGCGGTGATGATGTTTGTATATTTTTTCTGCGGTAACATTGTGCATTTTAAAGACACACACAGTAAAGTTTACACAAACTATTGAAAAATCAATAACATATTTTAAACACTTTTATTATTCACGTACTTCGTTAATATTTCGTATATACCAGCGTAATATAATAAAATTGGTTATGTTAACATTATTTTTTAATAACTATTGATTGCGATAAATACAAACTTTCCAACTATTTGATGTTACAAGTTTTGTTTGCAAAAAAAAGCGATAAATATTAAGTAGAGCACACCAGGTGATACACAATAATTCTGATGAAACAAAACAGAAAACTTACAAACCATAAATAATTTTTAGTACGCGACAAGGTGTTGCGAAAATTGCAAAAATTTATGAAAATCAAAAGCTCATACTGAACAAGTATGTCATTTACTTGAATGCAATTTTTTGCAATATTTATAAATCATATGCAGACAGTTAGTAAAGTTACTAAAATCAGTTGCAATTTTGTAATAACAAAATTAAATAGACATAAATTTAGTTTAATTTGAATAAAGTTAAATTTAATAATAATTATTATTATTAGATAACTTTTTATTATAAACACCACTTTAGTTTATTAAAAATATTCTTAAAATTCAAATATAGAAATCAGCTGATTTTGGTAGTACAGTACGAAAGCATATGTGTTAGAGCGCTAAAACCAATCAACTTTTTTAAGATTCTTATTTGATTTTTCCACATTCTAATTACGCAATTAATGATCATTAAAATTATTTTTATTTTAATTTCACTAAAATCTAACAGCGTTGCTTAGGTGTGTAGCTTGAGTCTTTTGAACAGAGTTCAGCTGAAATAATGATCTTTAAATATCAACCAAAAAATAATAATAGTGCACCCTGTGACTGCATTATCCAAAGCATTCCAGCTTGAAATATATATTAATCAGTGGAATATTTGATGAGAAACAATTGTGCGTGTTTGGGTTTATTTTCTTTTCAAAAAATTTTCGACTTTTATTTCTTTTGGAATTTAACTTTTGATATTTTGGGTACGCAATATTACTAAGATATTATGCCACCCCCAAGACCGAGGGGAGTGGGATATAATACAGGAGTCACAACATCAAGGCCCAGCCCGAATACACCGATGTCTGAGAGACAGCAAATGGCACTGCTTATTCAGATGACGGCAAACTCAACGACAGGTAAATTGATGTATTTTAATTATTTGAAACGTAGTAATATAACAAAATAGTAGAAATATAATATTTAAATATTGTAAATACATATAAACTATATGTATCGATTGCTTTAAAAAGTCAGTCTTAAATCATCTTGCAGAGGCCACTAGGACGCACATCAAGAAGAATGAGCATAAAAAAGGTGATGATGCCGAAGATGTTAACTCCACAGAAAAGCACGATCATTCAGAGACCAGCCGCGACAAATTAACCACTGATGAGGTGAATGCCGAAAATAAAAGTGAACACGATGGTATTGGCAACGCAGATACGCCTTCCTCCAGTCAAGGTAAACGTAATTTCTCCGATATCGATGAGGATGATTTTGAAGAGTGCGATGATGGCAAGAAAAAGAAACGCAAAGAAATAGATAGTGGCAAAGATACAAAATCTACAACAGCAACACGTCTACCAGGACGCCCAGAAAAAGTTATAAAACAAACATCGGCCGCAAAAGGTTCGCCGAATCCAAATAAAAATGCAAATGCAACAGAGAAAGAACAGGCCGAAATGGCGAAATCCGGTTTCACCAAACAATTTGAAGCGGAAGCGGATGATGAAGAATTTAAAATGTCGGATTCCTTATACAGCGGTGGGCTGAAGGTGCCGCCATTAAAAATTGTAATACCACAGCAGAATTGCTCCATAGATACAGATGGAAATGTATCACGAACAGGCAAAATAAACACATCACGCAATGCTGCGCTACCCTATGTGGTCAGCTCGAATACGAATGATGCCAGCGAACGTGAGGCGCAATGCGGCAGTCCGCATGAAAGCCCCATTAAAATCAATAACATAGGCAATGTTATAGACGAGAAGAATATGAAGTTATTAAATGAAGAGAAAAATCTGCATCGTGTGCTACGCAGTTCTCATCGTAGTGGTATAACGAGTGCTGAACGTAGTTCTAACAATTCCTCACCACAAATGCAAAGCAGCTCACCATCGCCCGCATCGTCTAACGCCAATGAGGGCGCTACCGATACAAAGCTGACGTTCACCAATGTTAGCGCCAGCCCGCTACAACATAATCACGCATACGAGAATGAGAATATCGTTAATCTGCCAAGCCCGTCCACCTCGTCCACATCGTCATCGAAAGATGTACATTCACACGGTGTGGATTTACATCCGCGCAAACGTAAAATACGCACCAAACATGATGACAACCACAATAACAAAAACAATGGAAATCACAATACAAATACAGAAGCCAACGCTACAATGTCCGATACACATTCGCATGATTTTCCCTTCACAAATTGTTTCCAAATGTATCTGAGTATACGCAGACAAATTGAGAAAAAGTGGCGTAATATGTACCCGATCAAACCCAGACCGCCACAAGGTTATAACGAGTATTTGCTAAATAAGAAAACCTATCTACTTGCAAGTAATGAGCAGAAAGTGGAGCCCGTAACACCGTCTAATATACCGTCGAAAATGCATGAGATTTATCGTTTGCAGGAGAATGAGCGCAATGCGCTTCTGCAGCGCCACATTGTGGAACGTGAGAAATTGTGTTTGAATGTGGAACAGGAAATGATACGCGTGCACTCGAAGGCAGCGCGCAATATTTCATGTCAGCCGGTGCCATATTCCGTCTGTACGCTGCTCAAAGACGATGAAGTGTACAATATACCAACATCGGAGCAGGATGAAAAGGATAAAAATGCGCGTTATCGTTTCAATGGGCGTCAACTACTCAGTTGGTTGCAAGATGTCGATGATAAGTGGGACAAAATCAAGGTAACAACAATAGCAAACAACCTTAAGACATTCACACAACATTTTTTTGTTATTAATTACAGGAAGCTATGGTGCTACGTCATCATAACGAAGCTGAAAGTTTGCATGCCGTGCAGATGATGGATTGGGATATTGCATTGAAAAAGCATAAATTATGGGATTATAAGTGTGAAACTGCAATTGAGAAGGACCATGTACCTATTGTACATGTCAGCGATGACTTTGATCTTTTACCCGCTTAGATGTATCCAGAGTAAAGTGATATAAAAAAAAAACAGAAATATGTATTAATGTACATAGATTCCTTGCAAATAATATAAGGTCTCATCATAATTTCAGCACAGCATTACAAGCACTCTAAATATATGAAAAATGTTTAGTTAAGCACCAAATGTTGAAACGTATTTTAAAACTTTTGATTATAATAAATAAATGAAAGAGTAATATATAGCATATATATGTATGTATGTATGTCTTAAATATATATATTTAACTTAAACAAAATACTAGAGTTATCACATTATTTATCTTCATTCATCATTTTTAGGAAGAGATCAGCTAATTTTTCTGCCTCATCGAGTCTTTGATCCCTTTCCATACCACTTGAAATTCTTCGAAAATTTTGTATGCTCATGATTAAATTTTCAAAGCCCTCCAATTGCTCTTCCAGATCACCATCAAGTTCTTCGGTGTTGGCACCTTTAAATATAAACTTATAAATACTCATAAAATAAACAAATTACAAAAAAACCATACCTGGCACAGCGATGTTTGACCAAATATTATTTTTTAATACTTCAACGACTTCTTTATATCCCGTTGTCTTACCATCATCGTCGTCATTACATAATTCAATTATATCAAATTGAAATTTACAGTTTTCTTTCAAAGTACCATAAGTCGGGCCCTGTTTTTCATCATCGTAAAGTTTGCTAGTCAGCAGTAAACCCAACTCAATGTCATTGTTAGTTAGAAAATTGCAATATTCAGTTAATTGTGATTTAAAAGATTTCTAAAAAAATTAAATGAAGGACATTATTGTAAATTGAAATATGTTATATACTAAATAGAAAATATATTTACTTACATCATCTGGTTCAAAGTAGACTATTAACATTTCGGTTGCACTTAAAAGCTCTTCAGGCAGTGCGTTGATATCTCCTTCATAAGGCAGCAAAGCGATGGTGTTTTCATAATACTTTGTCTTAAGGTCGCATAAATATGCTGCAAATCCAGCTGATCCAAATGACATAGTAACAGGTTTGTCTACAACATTTCCATTACTAACAAGGATATCTGTTAAAATATTACAAGCGATTAGTAAAAATTAAATTCGCAAATGCTTTTGTTAATACATACCCTTCGCTATTTGGTCCGCCTTTTGCACGCCAGCCGATGTAAGTAAAACCACAGGCTTCATTATTACTTTCAAACAATTGATTAAAGATATTGAAGAGTTGATAGTAATAGACAGTTATTACTCGTTTTTAAGAGTTTGTTTTTATTCAACAACTTGCAGAATATTCGTTCGCCTACTAAACACAGCGTGATTCATATAATACATTTTGAGCCATCAATAAGGTATACTTAACTTTACATATTACATTAACAGTACGTATGCATTATTTATATTTCTAAAAAGTTTTTAAATGCTGTTTTATTTTAGAATATTTTATAAATATCTCTTTCGTTAGAATTATTTATTTAATAATCACAAAATTCATAAATCAACAATATGTTTCTACTTTTTTCATTTTCCATCGACATTACCCTGTACCGTATTGTTTTCATTAAAAATCTATACTCTGCATTTAACTGGCATTTGACAAGCGGCGACTATTTCTACGTGTCAAGCGAACATTTAATCGGTATACGTGTAGTTAATTTAGTAAATTTGTGTTACTTTAACGAAAATAAAATAAAATGCATACCGTACTAACGCGGGGCAATGCCACTGTTGCATATTCATTGAGTGTACTCGCCTGCTTAACATTTTGTTGCTTTCTTTCGACCGTCTTCCTGGATAGCAGGACAACTGCACACGTAAACACTGTAAAGGTGCTGGTGTAAGTATACTTGTGCATTTTCCCAACAACCAATTGTTTTATATTTTATTTTATATGTATACATTTTAGCAAAAATATGCCTGACTACAGCGCTTCACGTGAAAAACATGATTTGGGTTTCCTTACCTTCGATTTGGAGACGAATTTGACCAGCCTCTTCAATTGGAATGTTAAACAATTGTTCCTTTACCTAACCGCTGAATATAAAACTGCAGACAATGTGCTGAATCAAGTAGTGTTGTGGGATAAAATAATATTACGCGGTGAAAATTCTGCTTTAGATTTCAAAAATATGAATACGAAATATTACTTCTGGGATGATGGCAATGGTTTGAAGTAAGTAAATTATCTAAAGTTATTTATATATATATTTTATGATTATTTTCTTATTTTGTAGGAATAACAGAAATGTTTCGCTATATCTCTCATGGAATATCATACCAAATGCAGGCTTGTTGCCAACAATCAGATCACTTGGTACACACACATTCAAATTCCCAGCTGAATATTCAGTTGCTCCAGTGTAAAAAACGTATTTTTTACCCAAAAACTATAAATTTGATTTCTAATTAACAGAAAGTACTAAAACAAACATAATTTGTGTGATTTATATCTGAATGTATATCTCAAGAACGCGAATTTGCAAATGTATTTGCTTTGTAATTTGGATCCTAAATATATTTAATAAAAAAAAAAATTATTTTTTTGTTGAATTTGATCGTGTATCTCTGTCAGAGTTTGGAATGGATGGTTTCTTGAATAGTTGTTTTGATTATTACTAAACATGCGATTATATATTGTCTGTTAAAATCACTTAATTAATTATTCATTTGACCGGGCATTAATGATAAAAATTTAAATGATAAAACAAATGAATTTAGAATAAACATAAAACGTAAACTACAGTTGACGATACATTTTATCGTTATCGATTTATCGCAATTATCTTTATGCTGCGACCATATTAGCAGAAAATTTAGGATGATGGATTAAAGCAAATTTTATGTTAAAATTACTTTATTCAAATAAATTAGTTTTGACAAAAATTTTAAAGTATATAATTTTCATCAAGTCTTGCTCAAGAATGATAGAAGTATATTCCAGAATGATATGTATTCTATCATTCTTGAGTCTTGATGACAATGCCAAGTACATAAGCGCCTCAAATGTTCATTTCCACATGCTATGGTCTTCATCATTCCCATTTCACCCCATCCCCAATTTAAACGCAACACTTTAAAAAGTCCTGGGACAACTTGGTTTTATCTAAAATATTTTTTTTTATTTACGGGCTGTCCTTTGGTAGTCTGCTAAATAAACTTAGGTAGAAAAACTTATACATAAGTCACTTTTTAAACATTAATAGAGTTACATTTGTGTTGTGGTTGGGCTCGCGAAGTTGTACACAATAAATGAATATGATTATTATGCATTACAAATACTTTTTGTGCTTAGATATACATATGTATATGTATATATATATATATATATTATTTTAAATGTTTATGACTAATCAGTATGTGTAAGTGTGTGATGTAAACTTATAAAATATTCACTTTTTCAATTAATCTTAATTTATTAACACTCAGAAGACGCAGTTTCTGTCGACAGTTTGTGCAAGTCAGCGTAGTTGGCTATGGCGCGATGTAGGAACTCGTATTGTGCCTACAAATAGTAATTAAAATTGGATTGAATTTTAAAATATTAAAATGATTTGAAAATTTTAAAATTACCATTACAATATAAAATATCAAGTTTTAAAATACTTACAAATGAATTTAATAGCCTTGGCCGCTGAGATCTTATTTTTCTGGCCGTTGAACAAATATCAATGCCCTTCTCGGTTCTCAACTGCTGCACCAATATGCACATAGTCACAAATATTGAGCTCCTATCGGTGCCCAGACTGCAAATAGTGTATAATAATAAATATTAATGAATTGTTTGCAATGCTTGTTGTTGCGGGCTGTAAATTACCTGCAATGTACAGTCAATGGCGATTTACAATCCATACTTTTATCCCTGTTGTGATGATTGCACGCTTGGTCGACTAGTTCGATAATACCACGGCATACTTCTGGTACCTCACCATCGACGGTCGGCCAACCATTGTACTGGAATTGTGTGACTTTTATTGTGTCATCAATTTTACAATTCGTTACGTTAAATTCGCGACGTGTGTAATATGGACAGCTTTCGCTTTGCATATATTTTACAAGTATATGATCGTATTGGATTTCATCATCTGCCCAGTAGCGTGGACATTTTCGGGGACCATCACCAATCTGAAAATGCAAAAGTGAAGCGGTTAATATGAAGTAGTAACAAAAAATTCATTGAAATAAATATATGCAGGACATGTTGTTGACATATGTACCTCGGAAATCATGACGAGCGTGGTTATGCTTTGTTCTGAAATCATGCGCCAAAAGTCACCAATTGTGTTTTCCAAAGGATCTTGCGTGATTATAAATGCTTCTGAATTATCATAACCCTCAATGAATGAGGCATTTATGTAGGTGGAGTTTTCTTTCATCGGTATCGGTGTTAGTATGACCTGTAAAAAAAAGACATGAAAAAAAGTGAATTTATGGTGAATAAATATTACCAACACAAAATATTAATGGGCACTTAAACGAGAGGAGTTTAGATTCAGGGCGAAATATTTTATAATGGGCCTGTGAGAAGGTTTTGATTAAATCAAGTAGTTGCAGTAGCAATTAGTGTGTCACATATACAAAATATATATTTAAGTATGTGAAAGCTAATAATATATATTATAAATGTAGGTAGGTAGGAGTGCAGTCATATACATAGTTATATGGACTCAATTAGCACTAAACGTGCCATTTTAATACACTAATCGTAGACCTTTATGATACTGCAATCAAGTTTCACCTTTCCGTTCAAACCATTTTGTGCATTCGATGAAGCTACTTATGTCCGATATGCTTTTAGTAGACATCGATTCAAGGTTTGATGCCTGATGGATTCTAAATATCCTGTGTCGGATCTGCGATATGGGTGGGCATTCACATAGAACGTGGAAATTGTTTCCTTATTCCCTTCTAGATCGCAGCCTCGGCAAATGTTATTGTAGAGCAAAGCCATTTTTCATCGCATGATCTTGCAATGGCCAATACCCCGTTATAGTAGCTGTATGTCTAAAAATACTTTTCCTGTTCCTATTTAATAAGACCCATGTTCTTGTCTTATCATATTTTGGCCATATATGTCACATTTGGTTGAATTTAATCTCTGTTCTCAGCTAATTATTTAAATTGTGCGTTGAGCTCTCTCCTGATCACTATGATCGGCATTAACTCTGCCTCTGATACGTATAATAAGTTCCTGTGACCGAGAACCCAGATCAATTTTAATTGGAATTTGCCTTCTAGTGAGCTAAGTGTCTTCTTACACTTATGCATTATGCTGGAATTAGTCATTGGCGACGACAAAGCCCGGAGGACCGTCTGACTATCTGTGTATATTGCTGTTTTATGTATCCTCCCTCTGTTAGCGATTAGAGCTTCACAGGCCTTAACTATGCCCTGTACTACAGTTTGGAAGATGCTAGCCAAGTTCGGTAGACAGATGGAGAAAGACCTGTACCTATTCCGTAGTCAATTTTGGAACCGTCGTTATAGACTGATAGATGATATATTCTTCTCGTACTACGCTTCTTGTCCATTCTCGTCTAGCGACCAGTTGAAGGAAAGTAACTCTTGAAATCATAATTTGAGAGCATGCAGTCTGATTTATTAACGTTTACTTTGAATTGGTTCAGAATATCACTATGTGTGTAGTTCTTCTGGTTCCAACTCTTAATTCTTATAGCAGAACATGCCGCTAATTTATGACTTGATAGCAGCTGCAACCCCTGTACAGGCTGCTCGCTGAATTTCATTTAATTTTCTGATGTTGTATTGTTTATTTAGTGCTGAGCACCAAACGAGTGCTCCATATGTAAGTATTGGTCTAATGACGGCCGTGTATATCCACATGAAAATATTTGGGCTAAGGCCCCAGTTCCTGCTGAATAATATATAATATATAATACTCACTCTATTACGATCGTAAGGTATGACCGCTTCGCTACGATTTTTCGGCATATTCTCTTTGTTGCTACCTACTTCCGAGGTTTTTGCAGTTTCATCTGTTATGGCAAGAAGTTTCTGCAAAGGAGAGCGTAGTTTTTGTTAGCATTATCAAAAAAAGTTATATTTTTGATACGAATTACCTCAAATTCAATTTCTAATCTGCACTTATCCTTTCCATCGTTTAACTTCTGTTTTAGACTATCAATTTTACTGGATAGCGAAACAGCCGAAAGCTCCGTATTGCCGAATTGCGCAATATCAAGCAACGAACGATATAGAAATATGTATTGTTTCTAAGAAAATGAAAAACAAGAAATAAATAAATAAAATTAAAGGCGATAATAGAGTCAGTCACTCAAGGACTTACCAGTGATTGTACAAGGAAGTTTCGCTGATGTCGCAAATCGCAAACTGTATTAAATATCGATACTTGATCCTCCTCTTCCAGCTGTTGTATAAGCGAATCTAATGCCACAAGTGTGCCGGTACGCCCAACACCTGCGCTGCAATGCACCAAAATGGGACCACGTTGTACAGAGTAAACAGCATTGATTTGACGCACAAATTTGATGATGCCATGTGGATGTTCCGGTGCCATGAAATCCTTCCAAACCAAATAATGATACTGTGTGATTTGGCGACGCTCCTCATCTTCATCATTACTAGCGGCATTGCGTCGGGTAACGTCTAAATTACGCACCAAGTAATCACCCATCTTGCGTTCAGCCACAAATTTCACTGTTATTTCACCAAATTGTTTTGCATCCGATATCTTTTCAGGCCAATACTTGGCACATTTCGACTTATTGTACTCCTCCAAGTTGGTCAACATGACGATAATCTCCAAATGTTGCTCCCAAATCATACGCCAAAAATCATTGACCGTACTTTCCATTGGCCCCTGCGCACAAATGAACTTCTTACGTTCCCTATAACCAATCACAAAGTTGGCATTTATATAATCCGAACCCTGTATGCCATTGATTTGCGACAATTTAACGCGTGTCTGATCATAAGCCTTTATATCCGGATAACGATTCTTCGAAGCATTTTCTTTCATATCGGAATTTTTGGTTGTACGATCACTAAACCGATTTGGCAACATTTCGTATTCGCGCAGAAAACCATAATCGGTATCTTTGTGACGATTACGATAGGCGGTGCATAAATCTGCCTTGTGTATTGGACCAATATCTGAGGCTTTACCATTACCCGCACCAATAAAGTGACGATGATTTGGTGTGCGACCACGAAAGAGAGCGCGACTGTATGAAAAATATAATCAAATAAGAATTAATAATTTGAATTGCTGTTATTAATACAGACTTACCTCAATGAGTCTCTTAAACTGATTTCCTCTCCAGGTACCGTATTCTTTGTATTGTGATGCAAATAGCATGTGGCGCCAATAAGTAACAACACTATACCAATGAGTAGCGCAAGCGCTTGAATGAAAATATTTAGCACCACGGATAAGTCTTGATCCGATTGAAAGTTTTCGGGCACAGTACCAGGTGTCATTATTTCAAAGTAATTACTGTATTCAGTAAGCAAAACATCGCCATCGCGTACTATAGAGTAACAAAGAAAATCGCATATTATGACATATTTCGAATTATATATAAATAAAATATAAGGCTTATTAAAATACAGTTGAACTTTCATAACTCGAACTTTTATAACTCAAAGTTCTGCATAAGTCGAACTCTTGAATTGACAATAGCAGTCAAATTTCATACAAATTACTTTTCATAACTCGAAGTCTCTCAACTTTAATTGCATCTTACTACTTTTTTTGCATTAAATACAATAAAGAACCCCCAAGTGAGCTAACAAAGCCCAGTTGGTTGGCATCACTTACCTATAACCTCTAAGAAACCCGTATAATTGCTATTCATGTCGATTTCGCCATCCACTATCTCATCGGACGACAGCTGGTAGCTCGGCACTGCATTCGTTTGTGATTCGTTTTCACCAAGCATTAAGTTATCAAAGCTTATATCACTGTTGATGCCTGCAACAACCTTCGGATGACGCCTACGCCGGCGACGACGTTTTTTATCTAAAATTTTTGAAGCGGCTTCGGTGAGATTGCTGGCTTTCAATTGTTCGCGTTGTGACAATTCCGGCGGTGTTTTCAAAATAACTAAAGTAATTGAAAGACGTATAATATTATTTAAGAATAAATAATATAGCAGTTAATACTCACGATCGGTGTGCTCTGTCGGTGGCACCTCAATTTTCGGTGCTGGTTCACGTGGGGGAATGCGCAAAAATGGACGTCCCCTCAAACAATGGCGGCACGCTTTATCTGCTTCGGCCGCACTTAGGCCCTGATGTTCGAAAAATCGTTTGCCATCACCCAAAAATATTTCGGAACGAAAATGGTCATCGGAGAACATTTCGGCCAAATAAGCACCACCTTCGGTATTATTAGGAGCATGCACCTCCTGATAGGTGGAAATGTTAAGCTTTTCGGGCGTTGGTAGTTCATTTTTATTATTACCCATACGCACTAGATACAAACGATAGCAACAAATCGGTCCGTTACGTTCACTAATACGCGGCACGAACAACTTGAATACACACTTTTCGTCGCTCGTCTTCACTTTGGTCCACATAATGCGACTGATCGCATCTGGCACGGCGATGGGCATTGTACATTGTGCGCTGGCCGGTGCGCCTATTTTGCGGTGGCGCGTAATGGCCGATACTGTAACTGTGTAATTTGTATTCGGATTTACGCCATTGTAGATTGTGCTGTGATGCGGATCATCGACGCGTCTTATCTTCGGACCCCATGTTTCATTGCGCAATTTGCCATCCAACTTATATGTAGCGAGGCCATCCAATTGTATGTGGTATGAGACGACTTTGCCATTTGGTATTTTTGGCACATTCCAACGCACGGCGACCGAGTGACGTGTGTTATTCCGATGTTCACAAGTAATATACAGATCTGTGGGTTCACTGGCCACACCATCCATTGTAGTGCCATTCACCACCTCCGACCAGGGACCGCATTGTTTGGTGATATTACTGCAGGCGCGCACTTTAAATTCATATTCAGTTGCCGTTTTGAGATTATCAAACATATATGGCAGATTGCGCGAATTCTGTGAATAAAGCGTATTTTCAACAACACGTGGTGTTTCACCTGCCTCGGAAACAATCAACTCATAGTATTGTATGTATGGCAGCATATCAGGTGGTGGTGGATCCCAACCAATCGTTATCGTTGACGGTGTACTACCGGTTGTGCCGACTTTTGGTATAAAAATCGGATCTGTTTCCAATGTACGCACGGGTAGGGGATATTGATATGGTGCACCACTACCAATACTATTCTTGGCACTGATGCGTAGATTATAGCTGGTATTCGGTTGAAATTTCTCCAAAACATACGAGGTGTTACGCCCACCAATTTGATGATTATAATATTTAAGCTCAGATGAACCTTCCTCCTTATATTGTATGAAGTAGTTTTGCACCGGGTCATTACCATCATTGACAGTCCAATTTAAGAATATTTTATCAGCGCCCACAACCATCACATAGTCAATGCTCACTTGTGGTTTCTCCATAACCAACACGGCCATATCTTTTTTCGTTACAATTGCACCAAATAAATCGTAAACGACACAGCTATATGTGCCATTCTCCTTCTTGTAAACTTCAGTTAAACTAAGCGTGTGATTAATATGTGTAGCGTTCACCACACTGAGATTCGAGGCTTTGTCTAAAAAGTCAACAGCCGAATTTTCATCCTTCAGCCATTTCAATTGTTTGTAAAATGTATCGTTGTGTGGAAACACTTCTAACAGGCAGTATAACTCCACAGCATGGCCACTTTTTTGCTTAACCTTCTCCTCGCTGCTTGCAACGATCAGCGGTGTTTGCAGTACTTGCACGGTAAAGGTAGATACGCTTTCATTTCGTATCGGATCGCACGTATAAATTCCCGCATCAGCAAATTGTGCATCGGTTACAAATAATGTGCTTTCGTAATTCCTTTTCGTTTCTGCTTCGATTTCATTGATGCTCTCAATGGCTGAAGGTTTTGTATATGACGTGGTTATTCTAGAAGAGAAATATATACAATTAATAAATATGTATAAAAAAGATATAAGGCGCCATAGGCAAGCAAAATTATATGATCTTTGAATGAGCTCTAATTAATTAATTAACGTTTGGCCACTTCGCTTAATTATTATACAGAAGTTGGTTCATATGTATACGCTGGAAATATCCCCTATTATATCTTTAACATTTAACTATTTAGTTTAAGAAAATTTGATAATTATTATTTAAAATCTGAGTTTTTAAATATAAAATGATAGTTTTATTAAAATATTTTAAGGTTTCTAAACCAATTTCTCAATTTTTTATTATAAAATAAACAAGCTTGGAGTTTAAGATTCTGTCAGACGTAAACCATTAAAAGGTGCTTAGCGCTTTATGCTTTTATTAAACAAAAACATGAAAACCACAAACTCGTTATTTGTCATTTCTTACTCCGGATATAAATACGTTTGAGGTTTGCGGTTTGAGATTTAATTTTGCACAAATGTTATAATAAATGTTGCATCATTCATATTTCTATTTATAATTTTTTCTTGTTAACAAAATTATTTTTTAGCCACATTTGGTAATTTGAAAAAAAAAAAACTGCCAAATCGGTTTCATATTTACCTTTTATTGTTATTCGCAATAATTTCTTCGTTGTGCTTCCATGTTACATTGCTTACAAACTGTTGAGTTGTATTGCAGATTATTGTAAAATTGTGACCAACCTCAACGGCTATCAGTTCTGAAAAAATAAGAATCGTCAATTTATGATTTAAAATAATTAAAATGAATTATAAAGAGCACTATTAAACAAGAGAAACATCATATATATTTTCCTGCTACTTCTGCAAGGAGCATAAAGCCACTATAATCCTTTAAATAGTACAATATTTTGATAAATCGGTTGTGTGCAAAAACGATGATCTAATTTACTGGTCATTCTCAAACTGCAGTATATAATAATTCATTTTTGTTAGAACAGCTTTTATTGTTCTTTAAGGTGTAAGTACAAATATATTTACAGCTGTTTCCAGCTACAAACATGACAACTGCATCTAGTAATTCTTTCAACAGTTTTAATTCTGAGCAAATATTTGCGTCAATTTACGCGCATGAAAGCACGGACCGCATTACTATGATCAGAAAGCTTTTCTAAAGGTATTAAAGGATACGACTAACACAAAATTTGTGTCAACTATTGTATATACAGGTGTCTTCATGAAATAAACACATTGTTTTTTTCGTACTAGACTGACAACTATCACTTTTCATTTTAATATCTTCTTGTTTTGTCTTCCAGAGAAAGATTTGTGTACATATAAATGGTTTGTCGGTTATGTGTGTATGTAGTTATTTTCCGGCTGTTCCCGTTTCTCACACCCCTCGAAATGACCAACTGATTGGGCGTCGACAGTGTACACTCATACCAGTATTTGCGCTTACTTTCGTCTGCCTTATCTATGCTGTTGCTTAAGAAATTGGAACTTCTTTGCACAATCTTTTTCAGTTTATGAAATTTTTATTGTATTACAAATGCAACTATTTTGTTTATATTTTTCACATATACACAACAAACAAAAATATAGCCGCACAGTGCACACACACACACAGACACAAACTTATGTATACTACACCCCGTTTACTGCGTTTTGGAGAATTTATGTGCACTTCATTCATTTTTACATTACAAACCGAACATAATGCTTGCATACCTTGAGATTGTACTCCTTTTAAGTGTTCATTTATAAGTAAAACCATGCAAATGAGTATTTTTAATGTTGAAAACAAAAAGACCCGCTTCCGGCATAAACTATATGGGGAAGATTTTTTCGAATTTATGTGATACATTTTTCGTATCTGTTTATGTTTTCCGTGGGCAGTAGTTACACTTAATTGATAAAAACTTAATTCTATTTGATTATGACAAGCACTATATAAAAATATTCTAAGCGCAACATCACAACTGTAAAATATTCGATATACGCCGGATCCACAAACAAAATTTTACTTCCTAATACACAAGGCAGGGTTTTATGCTCGTATTCAAGAAAATACCAATTTGTTGCTCGACGATTGTTCGGCATTTAAACCGGTTTGGTAATGAAACACAGAGAACAACTTGTAAGAATTTTAATTATTTTTTGAATATAAATTTATTTAACAATAGTTGATGGTAAAAAATATAAATGTAAGAAAGATATAAGAAATTAAAAAAATCTTTTATTTTATTTCCAAAAAATATATGTTTAATTAAAGTTATGTGTATTTAAATTTTCATGCATATAAGATTTTTTATACCACGTTTACACAAGTAAGTGAGTGCTGCAACATCGGAGATTTCTGCGAGTTAACACAAAAGTTAGCGTAATCGGTAAAGGTAAAGGGAGTTTAAGAAATCGGATGAGAATGTAATAAAAAGGTAATTATTTCAACAGTTCCGTCTGAATTTAGGAGATTCCAGAGAGCTGATTATCTGTAGTAAACCTTCCTTTATGAGTGCATTCGCTTTTTCTTTTGTCCATCTTTCACTTCGTGGGAGCTTTTTGTTTATTATATCGGTGTTTTTTAGAGCTGAAAACTCTGAATCCATTCTACCATATCAGGTCAATGGTAAACGTTGGAATGGACAGATGTTCCGATGGATCCCTATTGCTGAACGATATTGCTATATTTTTATAAGCAGATTTCACTTTTTTCGTAAAGTAAATAATGTCAACGGAGTTAGCTAAAACCGTAGACATATAAAAAAATATTCCATGGGTTATATCCTGCATGAAATATTGAGCTTGAGAAATCAGTTTTTCTGTCCCGTTTAGTGACTCGTTGAAGCTTGTATCCGAGGTACCCATCAGAGATCCAGGAATCCATTCCCTCAGCCCACGGGCCAACATAATCGGAACGAACCAGACTGAGAACTATTAACTCGGCAAAATTGTTTACCAAATATTTGGTTAATGTTTCCTGCAACTACAACAATAACCACGGAGGCCACTAAATAGGCTAAACAATGGGGTACTCTTGATGAACCTGATGCGACGAAGCCTGAGACTCATCTTTCGGAAACTGTACTCTGGAGTTCATGAGATCTGCTGTACTGCTGTACTTCAACTACTAAAAACTGATTTCAATTGACGAAAACAAAATAGTTTTTTAGTTATTACAACGCGTTGGTACAACCTCCACCGTCGTCACGGTCAAGTTAATGAAATTATGACACAAGGTGCTGCACCATTCTCCAAATCTTGCCTCGTGCGATTTATTTTTGTTGACTCTCATCCGACCACCCTTGTATTTACGCTGCGCCACAATCTAAATTAACCATTCTTGCTTTAATATAACGTTTAACGTTAATTTAATCCAATAATCTGAATCAGAAGTGTGCAGCTTCTCGTGGCAAGTGTTAAACTTTCGACAAGTGAAATGTCTACTTTACATTTTTTGCTATTTTTTTACCTACAAGGATATGCACTGAGTTTAAGGTGAGCAAAGGAGCCAAAATAATCCTGACTACATTATTATTTTACTTCGTAGCCCTGAGCAGGAAGTAGATGCTTTGATACTGGCACGAGGTGGTTCCAAAGGTATACCAAATAAAAATCTGAAAGAACTCGGTGGAATTTCATTACTAGCACGTACGATAACTGTATTAAATAGCTCAGACTTATTTCAACACATTTGGGTATCGACGGACAGTGATGCAATAGTAGAGGAAGCTACTAAATGTAAGTCAGGAATTATTGAATTTAAAATAACCACATTAGTAGCTCATTAACCCGCTTATCAAATATCAAACTTCCAATTTGTATATGAAAGTTGGTGCGCTGGTACACAGGAGAGACCCAATCTATGCTCAGGACAATACTTCATCCTTGGAATCCGTTAAGGAATTCCTACAAAAACACGAAAATATCAATAGATTCGCGTTATTCCAATGTACTTCCATATTTTTGAAAAATCAATACATAAAGGATGCTCTGAACCGATTTAAGACGAAGGATTGCGTTTTTGCCGTTACCAGGTACCTTTATCAAAACATTTTTTATTTTTTAAATTACATAATTTACATTTTAGATCGTATAAATTGCGTTGGCAAATCCAAGCAGAAGAAGCTGTAGTGCCATTAAATTTCGATCCAGCTCGCAGACCACGGCGACAAGATTGGTCAGGTGAATTGATTGAAACAGGAATGTTTTATTTTTCCACAAGGCACTTGATAGAGGTGGAACAGAGATTTCAAAATGACAAGTAAGTACAACAACTATAATAATAATAATAACAGTTCTTTATAAGAATGTAACAAGGCGCTTCTCCGCATACCTCGTTTTTTGTTGGGTCATTAACGTGGATCCGGCTGCCATCGATGTTGTTGCCTTCCTGCAGTTAGTGTTAGCTACAATTCAAATGCTGGTACTTGCATTTGCCTTTAGGTCAAGCTTAGCTTCTGTCTTTTCACCGGTCTACTTAGAGCTCGTAGCATGCAGTTCTTTTTTTGGAACAAGTATATAGTACCTTCCGACTTCTCTGACGGAGCGCCGGACTTCTCTGTTGTTTTTGTTTTATATTTATTGCTCTACTGAAGTTACTTTATCTGCAACTCCAGTGCCGATGATCGCCTTTACCTCTAGATCAAACTTAACTTCTGTCTTTCCGACGGCTTTTTTAGAGCTCGACGAGAACTCAGTTCTTTTTTCGGAACAGCTAGTTAGATCCTCCCATATGACATAGCGGCTCTGTTGTTTTTTGTTCTCTTCTATTTATTTGTATTCATTCTTGGATCTTCGAGTGTAGGGGAAAGCAGGTCCGCTCGCCCCGCTACGCATGTAAAACTATCTGATCACGAAGGGCGTCAGATATCCGTAAGCTCCATTTGAGACTGATCAGTTTAAAAGCTTACAACCACGCTGATTCTCGACACAGTCGCATCATACCTTGATCAGGCTCTTCTTTGTACCCCATTCCATAGTAAGACCCTACCGTTAAATGCTGTGCTATTGAGGAACAACGAACACTTAAAGATGGGGTAGACCTTGGCTAGAAAGCTCCCGACTATATGGTGGACAGTTCTAGTCCGTAAGCGGATGCATGTAAATTTAAAGATATGACCAGTTACTGAAATGCTGCTTGAAACATCAACTACTTTTTGAATGTCCAAGTGAAAGTACAGTATGGATTTAGGTTAGGTTAGGTTATAAATACTACCGTTAGATGTCTATAACATTTGATTAGTTTCGATTATTTAAACTCGACTAGCGCATAAACAAATTATTCCATTTAAGTGTTCACACTATACTCGAATATCACTGGCATAGCCAGACCAGTAGTAAGCTTACCACAACCTAACCTCAATTCAATCTATTTTCATATTACTTATTCACAGATGTGGTGTAGTGGAAATCGACGCAGCTGACGCAATGGAGATCGACACATACACGGACCTTTTAATGGCCGAATGTCTGATGCAAAACAAAATGAGTTGTAAAAATTCAACAACCAATCCAAATCTGCATTGAGCATATTAGACAAATACTAATAAAAAATAAATGAAAAGCCAAATCAACTCATTTGAGTACTATAAAATATTTAAACATATTTTTTTATTAATATTATTATTATTATTTTTATTTATAAGCTTAAAGTAATAGTGTATAATAAATAATTTCATTTTCATGTATCGTCATATATATGTATGTACGTATTGTATGTATGTATGTATGCTGGTATGTTTGTCATGTAACGCTATTGTTATGGATATTTACATATTGTATGCAACATAAATGGGATCAAGTTGATCAGCCAAAAAGCCATCACGTAAATGCATTCGTTGTTTCTCGCCACGACTATTGATGGGCACAACGCCTGTGAAATGGTGGAGAATTGCATATGAATTATTATAAAAGTTGATATGGAATTTTGGAAAAAAAAATCAGAAAAAATATATTTTTGCACATTTTATGAGAGACTTACCTGGATCGACTACTACGACAACGCCAACAATCAGTTGGTGCTCTTCTAAGACTGTATTAGTTACTAATGGTACCAAGTCTAATGCTTCGGATTCATTGCCATCCAGCTCAACAACAACAACCAATAAATTGGTCCAGGTGAAAACGGCACTGTATTAGATTAATAAAAATAATAATAATTTAAAATATATAATAAAAATAAATGAAAAATAAAAAAATAATTAAAAAAAATAAGAAATAAAAAATAATTATTTATTTTGCACACAAATATACTACTTTCACACAAACATACCACTCAGCGATTTTCTTATGACACCTCAACACCGAATTCTCTATATCAATGGGATGATAATTCATGCCACGCAATGTAATCACTTCATCCAGAGCGCCCACCACATAAACTGCGTCGTGTAGTTCCTGATCGTTGACATTGCTTATGGTGCTCGGATCACCGCTAATGCTGGGCGCTTGCGGTCCCGTCGACATCGCCGAGAAATTCAAGTGTAACTGACTCATTGAATTGAGCGATTCATTGTCACTGTCACGACTGGCCACACTGGGCGTGGTTTCGTCTAAAATCGAAACGGCTTGCGAGCATTCGGTGCGTCGCAAGAAGCCCAAATAGCCAGTACGTGCGTAGACTTCGGTTGTTGCGCCGGTCACTAGTTTCGCATTGAAGTGATCATTGTAATCCGTTTCATCGCCATAAATAGTGAAGTAGCCATTGGCGTTGTGTGGTGATTGCACCTGGAAATTATTAAAAGCATATTTTTAAATATTTCAAAACACTCATTTTTGCAAGTTGCCAAGTAAACTCACCCAAATTTCACCCAAATGCGAATCGCCACAGTGTCCCTTCGTCTCCGGATTGGCAATAATCACCTTGACACCGGGCAACAGTTTGCCCGATTCGATCAGACACAACGAATTCGGTGCACCGCGCTCCACCAGCGCCACGCGGTTATTGCGCAACGCACGCAAATCCACATAGACCTGTGCGCTCTCCGCCGAGCTAGCGCCTTGTACGCAAATGGCTGGATTGACACGACAACCGAACGAGGTGGAAACACAGCGTGTATTCAAGCCGAGCGCTTGGAAGAGTTTACAAAATTGTTGTGTCAATTGTACGCGCGGACGCTCTTCAGCCACCACGACGCATGTGCGCACGCAACGCAAGTCGACGTTACGTTGCTTGAGCATCGGTATCGAATTGCTGAGCGCTTTGGTGCACAGCTCGATGACGCCGTACGAACAGAAGGTGTCGCGCACACGATAATGCGAGAGTGTTGATAGCCATAGACTGGGATTCGTTTCGACCTCGTAGGGTGCAATGAGTATCGAATGATGACCGCTATACACACCAATTAAGGTCCACATAGCGAAGCCTAGACCACAATAGGGATCTAGGCAGAGTGCAACGTGACGAGAAGGATATAATTCGCAGGCTAATTTCAAGCTTGCGCAGAGACTAGAGAGAGAACTGTTAGTGCGAAAAAAAATAATATTAATAGAGTTAGTGATATATTTCTATACAAATATTTTTTGACGGTTGCAAATATTAAAGGTTTTATATTAAATTCAAATTCAACACTAGCTTACCGATGTGTAATGTTAACACCACTTAAGCGTCCACAAGTGGATACACTAAAGTCCAAGTATGCCGTCGAGTCTAACGGTGCATTCGCAATTGACATTAATTTCCGTTTTGGATTGTCATCAATATCCAATATTGGTGGCCAAGTCTTCGGATCAATGGAGGCAGATGCTTCACGTGATTTTAGCAATTTTATAATCGGTTGTATAGACAGCACAATAACACTCTTGGAGACATCAACAATCATGCGTACAGTTGGTAGGGTCGTTATAAGATTCTGTGGATGTGGTGGTCTTATAGTAATTGGTATAGCAGCCAAATAGAGACAACCATAGAATGCGCACAATAAATCCAAGCCGGGTGGAAATATTAGAGCTTAAATTGGGTTAAATCAAGAAAGGTAAGGTTATTTTAGTTTTGACGAAGGCTAACTCTCTGTATCTAACATACATATATCTAAAATTATATATAATACATGACCAATTGCTTAAAATTACCTATATGTTATTTTTGCGGCCTAACTTGTGAAGTCTTCAACATTTTGAAATTAATTTCTAACTTAAGCTCAAAATAGTTTAATTTCAAAACTTACCAACATGATCGCCGGGTTCAATACGCCCTCGTTCCTGCAAAAGAGCTGCTATTTTCTCAGCTCGTTTGTGCAATTCGGAGCATGTCAAAGTCTTTGCGATAGCACCTTTAAAAGGAATATATATATAATATAAATAATTTAATAATGAATATATATATTTTAAAAGTCTACATATTATTTTTTTTTAAAGAAATTATTGACTGCTTCAAAAGTTTGATATATATAGTTATGTTCATATTAATAGCAGAGACATTTATCATATGTTTTAATGTATAATCTGGATCTATGAAGTTGCTTAAACTGAGAAATAAACTCACATCACGAGGCCCACAACAACGGAAAGACGAAAAAACTGCCCAAAAAGTCATTGAATTTGTTAGAAGGCACCCAAATATAAGCTCTCAGAAAGTTAGAAGGAGTTCAATTATAATAAGAGTATAGGGATGGGGACATATGTAGAAGTTCACGCAAGTGAGGAAAGTTTCTGATTGTCATTCACTTGGGAGTGACCAGGAACAATTATATTGCATATGCCTCAAGCAGCTCACGACTTCCGGTTTTAGACAAGTATCCTCTGGGCAGCCAACAGACATCCGTTTGAAGGCGAAGCCAGCTTCTGAGGTTGTGCATAGGGTTTAGGACCCACCACATTTAAAAAAACCTCCCCAATGAAATTTGAAATATCTAATAAAATTTCAAAAAGGGGCCTTTCAAAAGGACGAATAACACGAAGCTTACCAAGAGGTGTATATAGAATTTCTTTAAAGGCAACAAGCTTATTCCCGTGGCTTAAAACTCATCGAAAATGTGTGTGAGAGATATCGCGTGATACATTTTCAAGGCTCCAATAGGACGGTGCCATAAGCCACACAGCGAATGTCACAATCGATTTATTGAAAACCAAGTTAGGTGAACGTATTATCTCACGAAATGGCCGAGTCAGTTTGCTGCCTCGGTCGTGCGATTTGACGCCGTTAGACAATTTCCTGTTGGGCTACGTCAAGTCATTGGTCTATGCCAACAAGCCAGTGATGATTGATGAACTTTGTACGAATATCAATACGAATCGGCCGATATATGTATGCTTGAAAACTGTCGAAAATTGGGTTTAGCGTCTGGACTTCTGCAAGCGTTTTCATGGTGGCCATGCAAAAGAAATTGAGTTCCATACATAATGGCATGGAATGTACTTTCACAGAAATAAAGAATTTCATTAATATCAATATAAACGGATAATTCATATTTTTTATTTGAATATTTTGAATAGAGTTTTTGGTTACTATAGTATCAGAGAAGCGAAATACTATAAATAAGTGTATCCATTATTCGAAAAATAATACCGTTTCAATACAGTGTACGCGCCTACATATAAAAAAAAGTTGCCTACTTTTAGGTGTAAATGTTTCTAACAAATTTAAAATTTAAATTTTTAATTTCAAAACCATTTTCATATGCAATTAAAATTTAAAAAATAATAATTATACTGAAAATGCTTTACATTCCATTAGTCACATACAGTTCCAATGTTAAAACTCACCTTTCGAATTCAATAACGTAAAAATGATATGATCCGGTGAGGTATTAGCACGCCAACGCAACACGCCAGTTATTAATTGATGCTGAAATTGTAGTGAAATTATTAAGAGAGTTTTCAACGAAATAATACTTTTTTCTATTACACACTACTGTGCGACTTACCTTACGTTCATTCTCCTCGGACAGGCCGATGTCCCGTCCTTGCGCGATGGCTAAACGGTTGCCCTGCACTAAATTCCCAACCATCACTGAGGCGGGTCCAACAGACGTGTCTGTAATACCACATCCAGATGAGCTTATTTTTGCAGTTGCAGTTTGCACACCTTTTTGATGTTAGTACATTTTTTTTGTTTTTGATTTTTTTTATTGGATTTAGATTGTAACAATTTCATTCATATCAACCAATTCGTTATTTATACATATGCATGATGAATAATAAGTTACAGTGTAACATTGCAGTATTATTATTTATAATTATTATGTTGTTCAAACAAACATAAACATATATATTGTTTCGTGTTAATCATAGCAATAGTAGCAGTAGCAGTAGTGGTAGTGGTAATGGTAGTAGTAGTAGAAGTGTAGTTTGGTGGTTGGTTATGTTTTCAAGTGTGTACAATGTTGATTATGGTTGCATCAAAGTAATGGTTTCGAAAAGAGGCAGCATAATGAAGAAAAGAAAAATAATTACAATTTTTTTTATAATAATAATAAAAGCATTTGTTAAGACAATTATGTTTTTGATTGTTCTGCTTCTTCTTTGTTGTCTTTGTTGTTTAATATACACAGTAAAATTAATGAAATGATTGCGAATATGACAATAAACCGATGAGAATGAGAATACATATAATAACATAGTAGATGAACAATTCGTTTAAATGCAGCAGCAACCAAGTCATAAAATTAATGACGTAAACAATTTAGAAGACACAAATCACATAGAAAACTTTAGTGTAAGTACAACAAACACATGTGCATACATACATATGTACATACTCAGTGTATTGTTTGGTTAATATGTAATGCTTGTTGTTGTTGTTTTTGCAGAGTTTTAGAAGCGTTTTACCGAAAATTTCCGTAAAGTTTCAAAGGCGTTTAGAAAAATTAGACCAAAATATTATTATAATAGCATAAGTGTAATGTTTAAAAGTTGCAAAACAAAAAGACTGAGTTTTCGTTGTTAAAAGAAAAAATTATTTCAAAAAACACTAAAAAAAAATCGATATTTGTTGGGTTCAAAATTACTTTATTGCCAAAAATATTAACGTGACACGAGTTCGATTTTTGCACTGAGAATAAAAAATATACAAAAAAAGTTCTGACAAGGCATGAAAATCGAGCTAACGAATCAGTTAAAATTTAGATTAATATAGGTAAAAATTACAATTACGTTTATTACAATCTATGTACCTACATTAAAAATGAAAATTCTTGTTGAAAAACTGAAAAATTAGAAAAAAAATTGCAACAAGTATGGCCGTGAAAAAAACTGCCTAGCAAAACAGGGCTCTAATGGACTTGAAAAAATAAGATTCTTCCAATGCCAAATTAAATTAATAGAAACAAAAAAGGTTAAAAATCACAAAATTTAGTCTTTAAATAGAAATTAAATTTGTACGCGTACAATAAAAATAAAAATAAAAAATAGAAGCAGAAAATATACAGCTATGGACAAACTAATAGGATCATATTTTTTAAAAAGGTAGATTGCCTTAAATTCTAAGGCTATTGAATTCCTTGGTGAAATTATTAGTGGACATCGTAGTTCTAAGAAACACTTAGTTAGCAACATTTGAAACTAACGTTATTTTTTATAAATGCTAAAAATCATTCAAACGCAATATAACGCGACAAAATATACATTGTAATTGTAATTGATAGTTGCATTATGGTGTATAGGTGTTTTTCCTGGCCTGGCGTTGGGTCAATATTTTCAATTAAGAAAATTATAGACAAACACCTTTATGTTCAAATACTTGAAGATAATATGTTAACTTGTGCTGAGTGTAAAATGCCTTTAAAATGGGTATATCAGTAAGACAATGGCCCCAAACACACCCTACCAATCGTTTTTGGTCAATATTGTTGATGTTATCATGTAAGTAATAGCTATATATTATTCTACAAAATATTAATTGTAAAACATATTCCACATAATAATAATATTAATTATGCGTTTTAGCATCTTTTGGCTTTGGTCCTATTTTTATATTTGAAGCGACTAAACATTTTTTTAAATTATGTGAAAAGCAAATTTTTAATTTTCATTTAAGATTTCAATTTCATAAACAGTGAAGAATACGATTAATTATTATATTAATTAATTAATTCGTTTTAAAGGTTATTTTGGCCTTAGCACAATCTGAGTGCGTGACCCTATTGTTTTGTACATAACTGTATTTCTATTATTTCTGTATTAAAATTCGGGTAGAAAATTGTTTTCTTCTACTGAAATTCGTCAACAAAAACAAATTTTGTTGAAGATTATAAATCTATAGATATAAAAGAGTGCGTATACATTTTTAATTTTTATTTTTGCAAATAATAAAGTGTAAATATTCTTACTTAAGTTGCTTTTACAATCAGTTATTATATATATTTTTATTTTTTAGTCGAAATTAAATTATAAAAACTTGAAAAACTATATAAGTAACGAAAAAATTTAATAAATTGTGTAATTTAATATTAATTTTATAAAAACTTTGCCGATCTAAAACGCAAATATCGATTTTTGAAATGGCCAAATTTTAATGTTGAACAACCCTCCTTTCATATAATATATACACACATTAAACCAATGCAATGTGTAATGCGCAAGTTTAACTTTCACCACAGTTGATATGTCTGTATATATGTACGTTTGTGTGTGACTTTGTTTAGTAGCGTGTTACTCGTGCCCAAATAAATAATCTCTAAAGTAAAACAAAGAACGGTATATAAGTAAATATTAAGTATGCTCCACTTAAATACTCGGAAGGATTTCTTAAATTAAAAAACGGGATATTAGAATATGGTTCACATATCTATTTCTCTGCCTAAACTTTTATCAGACTGTCACTGGTAAAATGTCAAATGACACAACAGTTGCTTTTTTGTTTACATTTGAGACAAAAATGTATTTAAAAAAATAAAAATTTATTTAAACAAATTTAAAGTTTATCCAAATAATTTAAATATTTATAAAAAATAAAAATTTTATTTAAAAGATAAAAAATGTATAAACAAAAATTTCAAAATTAAAAAAAAAATAAAAATTTTCAAAATATATAAAAAAAATTAAAATTTATAAAAAAAATAAACATTTATTTAAAAAAAAAATTAAGAATTTATTAAAAGTTTTTAAAAAGTAATATCTTTTGAAGCTTTTCAAATTTTCTATAATCACTTGTCCCTCCAAGCAGTCTAATTAGCAATTTTTGTAAAAGTATTCTTGAAGCTAATTCTACCGGACATTTAATACTTAACCAATGCCAACTACATATAATACTCAAATGTTTTGGGCACAAAGCAATTGTTGGCAGTTGTTTTAGTATGTGAAACATTAGCGTAGTGTTGTTGTTGGTATGTAATTTTCTGTTTCTATTATATTGAGTGCCTAAAAAAAGAGGTTCTGTACTCGCACCAGCAAAAAACTCACCTTGATGTATTTCACGCGGTTTTGGTAGATTAGTTACGCATGTGTGTGGACACATTAGCACATTAGCCGGGTGCAGTGAACCCTCTAGGAAGCGACGACGCGCCTCGCACAAATGTATGCCGCCCAAGGGAGTTTTCGGTAAATGATTTGGTGGCACGAGCGCTAAGCAGTATATGCCCACTTGATGTATGGAATCGACAGCTTGTAACACGCGTGACATCCATTGGAAACTCTCCTCTTCGGAACAATCTGGACGCTGCTCGGCTATAACACAAACACGTTCATCGCGCAATACTTTAATACTGAAGACGGCAATGCGACCGCGATATATGAAACGCATAGGTTCCACAGCTAATACTGTTGCGATAATATCGTCCGCATTATGCTTCCTGCCCGTTACAGTCATTAAACCGTCGCGTGAACCGCACACGAACACCAAACCGCCCGGTCCGAGAAAACCGAGCAGACCCGAACGCACATAATACTCATCACTGATCGGTTTAAATGTAGATTCATCTTTTGTGGTGTCTGGATCTTCGAGTAGTGGTTGAACTTTGAATGTCGTATTGGTGAGACCGTCTAAACCGTAATAGGCGATACCCGTTGAACCGCTGGTCACACAAATTTCACCAACTTGATCCGTTTTACACAGCACTGGTAGGCCCTCCGAACGCACAACCACCATTTGTGCAGCGGGCATCACTTGTCCGCAATCCTGGAGTGTCAGTGATGTGAGCGAGTCTTCACTATCTACACGCACCACACCATGTGATAAAGCTGCCATCGATAAGACACCACGCCCAGTTGCTGATTGACTAAAACCGGTGGAAGAGCGTCCAGGTCGACGCAGCGACACTGTAAACACTTCAGAACTACTGGCACATGGACAGATCGCATCCGAACGCAATCCCTTCGATTGGAAAACATTTAAGAATTGATCACACGATGAAAGCGACCATGGATTAGCGCCATCGGCAACAAGTAGCATACGCAGCGATGACAAAGAGATGTCTTTGTGATCTTTCGTAGCCAATAGACCCCAATGCAAGTCACGACTCTTCACCAGACAACAGGAAGCACGATGTTTGGTGATCAGTTGCATCCATGATGAGGGACGCAATTTCATCAAAGCATAAGGTATGAATAGCACATGCATGCCATTCAACACTGAGGTGAGTACAGCGTGCCACAAGCCAACTTCACGCTTAAAATCCAACACACAAACTATGGTTTCACCTTCGGTGTAGTGGCAAGCCATGGTGAGCGCACGACAATGATTCATCATGGCCAAACGAGTAACGGTGACACCTTAGTGGGAGAAAATAAAAAATAAATATTTACGGTTATGCTATTAAAAAATTCAAGTCAAAAACTCTACACAGCGCTATCGATAACACTATACGGTCAAATCGACTTTTTTGAGGTATTTGGATTTGGGTATTGGAGAAAACTAATATTTTCCGGGAGATTGAATCATAAGTAAAAAAATTGTATTCTGGAAGTTTCGAAGTTGGGCACCAAAATTGAAATATTTGGAACGTCGACTTCGAAAAAAAGCTTTTTAGTTACTAAAAATCTAAAAAATGGATATAATCTACATTTTTCTTTTAATTCGATGGTGTATAAAATTTTTCGGTCAAGATTATATGATAGATGCTATGAAGGGTCAAACATTTATCTTCGAATAAAATTTTGTATCGAGAAATACTGAATCCCTTATAACATCTGTCATATAAGAAACTTACGAAAAAGTTGCATATATTCTGTAATAAGTAATATTTTTTTTTAAATTCCTTTATTCGAAATTCGAATTTGGACTCTTAACTTCGAATATCGAATATATATATTTTTTACGTATGACTCAATCTCCCGGCAAAATTAGTTTGGTCCAATACCCAGCCGAGTGTTTTACAGTGTAATTACTACTCCTACTGCAAGGTACACTTTCTTCCACAACAACCCCTTTCATACGTACCCATCACACTGCCCTCCTTATCGGTTGTATACTCAATGTAGGCTGTGGCCGAGTCCTCAATACGTATGTTGCCAACATTGAAGTCTTTTGGTGGTTTTGGCAGATGTTCTGTTACAAACCACTGTAGCCGTGGCCAGCCTTTCAACTTGGCTATCTCACCCGTGGCGGATTTTGGTAAACCCTTCAAGCAGGCCTCAGAAGTCAACGCCACCGTGATGCCGCATGAACTAAGCAGAAAGCCGACTTGTTGTGGCGGTGTATCAGAGCTGGAGAGCGGCAACTCGATTGGCAATGGTACAAGACCACGAAACATGCAGCCATACCAAGCGGTAATGAAACTGTAAATTTAAACTATTACAACAATTACAATTAAATGTTAAATAATTAAAACCTCAATGGATCGTTGTTGGGGTAAACCAAAGCCACACGATCGCCGGGCTTCAGTGTAATCTGTTCGGGGCCCTTACTGAAGATTTTCGTTGATAATGCATAAGCGATTTTTTGTGCGCGTGACAACAGTTTGCCATATGTTAATGTCGTGGTGATCTTACCATTTGGATCTAGTACTGTCGCCATTGGCGATTTAAATGAATTGGCGCCATAACGTTGCAGTGCCGCCTCCAGCGAGCGTGGCAAGCCCGCTGCGACGGCCAATTGTTCACCTTGCACAGCAGTCATAATACTACCTTCGGGCTTCGGTGCGTTTGGATCTTTGGGATTGGCGGCGATTTCGAGTTCGATATCGTTATCTTCGTAAAATTCGGGCAATGGGCGTCGCTTGGGACGTTTCAGTGTATTGAGCAGTTGCTGAATTTTGGCTGATACCTTCCAACGGCCGTTCGTATCCGATTCGCCAAGATCGGTCTGCGAGACATTCACATAGCGCGTCACACGATCTGCGGCATGGCGTGTATTATTGAATTGTGTAATATCCGGTGCGGCATCTGTAATATTAAATTTTATTGGAAATTAGTTTACACAATAAATATTATGAGTAAAATGATTTTTTTGTTTTTGTAATTTATTTACATGGCTTGTGCTTCTCTTTGCTATTAGTGAAATCAGTATTTTCTTTCATATAAGCAGTTGGTGGCGACTCCGTGCTGGAAGTGTCTGAAGTTGGCTGTGTAAACGAAAAAATATTAAATTATTTCAAAATTTAGAAATTTCAATAATTCGATTTACCAGTGGTGGTAAATTCTGCGGTGGTCGCCGTTCAGGGTACTTATGCTTATTTTGTGCACCGCCCATTGATGAGTCTCGTATGGGTGGTTTAATAATTGGCTCCATAATATTGCTAACGTGATCACGTGGATAATTGTACTCCTTGTCGGGAGAAATTGTTTCCTCAGGAATGGATTCTTCATCAGTTGATGAATCTAAATATAATATATTAAATAAAATGAAAATATTTGTTGTATTTATTTGTTGTAAGATCCTGTGCAATCTGCAACCGCTCACCAATATCATCATTATTGCGGTCCGGACTTCGATTGAGCACAGAACTTCTCTTCGATGGCATTGGCAAACTAGGCTTCGGGCGAGTTTTCAGTGCAGCAAGCGCTTGTTGCACAGCCTCTTGTCGCACTTCTAAACATACATTTTCGACAAGTATATCAGCTTGGTTATTGCCTCCATACTGTGGACTATGTGAAATAACTTACCGGAATGATAACGTTTCTCATTGTGTGTAATCTTTCGCTGTGTACGTCGTTGTCTACTATGTTGATGGCCTGACTCAGATCTCTCTATGTGGCCACTACCACTGCCACCACCACCTCCACCACTACTGCCCATCGAATGGTGGCTACTTTCTGACTTTTTAGATGCATTGGAATGTCTTTGATGAGATGATGGTAGCGATGGAACTTCAGTTACATAACTGTATCCCTCACTCGATACTAAGGCTCCGTCTTTCACAGTCTTTGGATTTTGCGGTTGCGGCGTTTTAATATTATAGTAAGGAGGCATGGGTTTGTCACACTTATCCGCATCTTTCAGCACCTCATTTCCTAGTTTAGAAAATAACAGAAAAATAGAAAATTATAATAAAAACATTGTTAATTGCAAAAATTAATTTTTATAAAAATTATTTTTGTGATGTTTAATATATTTCACCTAATAATTTTAATTAATTTTTTATATTGTATTAAATTTATCACAACTTTATTTAATTTTAACTTGTTAACTTGTCGTCTAGATTTTTTATAACTTACTATGAGCAACAACAATGTTTCCGAATTTATTTGTGTCCAATATGTATTAAACAAAAACATATCAAAACAACAAATAATTAAATAAGGAAATACATACAATTATATATGTAAGTTTCTTACTACGCTTTATTAACCATTTATATTAAAAAACGATAGTGTTATTGAAGCTTAATCATATATTAAGCGCTTAATTGTGTACTAGATTCTCAAAGATGTATAATTTAAAACAAAAATATACTTGTGTACATGTAGTTATGAGAACAAATAGTCAAATAGTGTGAGTGTTCAATGTAGTATTAGATATTTTAAAGTGACTCATTGAAATATAAAAAATAACTTCAATTCAGCTGATTACTTAAACATTTCAAGCTATCTTTTTTCATTATTAGGAAAAAGTCTCACCTTCATTTGTCGGTATTAAAAACGGTTGAAGCAATTTTGCTCGCTTCTTTTCATATCCCTTTTGTGTTATGTCGCCTGAAAAAGTAAGCATTTATAAATCAAAGTAAATAAAAAGTTACAAAGTTATATGTATGTATGTACATGCATATGTGTATACATGTATGTAGTTAAAACGAAAGCTAAGACGCCGGTTCTAATGTCGAAGCATAAAAAATAAATCAATTGGCTTATTTAATCTCGTCCATGCATGTAAATATACATGTACGTACACTAGATTACGAAAACATATAGATATGTATCACAGCCGATATGTATACATAATAGGAGACTTGATTAACATGGTACGCATATCACACCAAGTAGACAAAAGAGCAATTGAATGCACTCCTATTAGGGCATATATTTACATACATACATATAGGAATATAAGTAATATAGCAGTTCATGTAAAGGAAAAAATAGTCAACAAACCTTCAGATAACTCCAAATCTAACTCAGCTAACTTTTCTCGTACATCAGCAGGAAGCGCTGCGAAATTTTCCAACAAATTCGCAGACATTTCTGCAATATTTATCTCTATTTTTCTTTGTACCGTTTTTTTAGTTTTGTCGTATCCCACCCTTAAAGTTACAGGACGTAGTCCTGTCGACAAAATTTACCTATCGTATTATTCACTTGATAGCGATTTCTCTCGACAAAACCACTTTGCACATAATCACAATGATTTGCACGTTTTATGACCACAAAATTACTATTGTACACAAAAATTATTAAATTTTTTTCACTGCCATACAACCACAATACACAAGCTCTGTAAAATTCTTGTCAGTTTTAAATCCTAGGTACATAAAATATCATTCATATCCACACAAATACTCTCGTAGACGGAGCAATTGGACATTGGTTGCCCAACCCCGATGATTCAACTTGGACACAGAAAACACATGCAGTAATTATTCAAAACTCTTTACTGTTATACGTTTATACACATAACTCTTTATGGATAAATGCTCCACTTTCATTTATTACTTTGTAACAACGAACTATATTAAATTTTATATAAAAGGAATTAATCGAAGTAGCACGAACTTCGCCTTTTTGACACAAAACAAATTGACATTGTTGCCAATCAACTGTTATTGAAATCCCCCAACATATACAGGGTTGTTAAAGCTTTCTTTATCGTAAAAATCAGTTGTGCGTATTTGTCATTCCGAATTGAAGCACGTTATCGTATTATACAGTGATCAGCTGCACCAACGATCTAGTATTTACACGTATTGCATAGAGCTGAACAAGAGTATTGCAGACGGCGAATACGTTCCTTATCAAAGTGTGTAGAAAGCGTTCCTTATCAAGTCATAGAATAGCATAGAAAGCGTGACTATTGACAGTTTGACAGTACATTTTGCAGCACAAAAAATTTATCACGTACATTTTATCGTTCTTGAAGACTCATCGTATTTTGTGTCTCTAACTGTTATACGGTTGATTAAACATATGTTGCTGTCTCTTGTATAGTTTTATTACAGTTATAACTAAATTGTTGTCTTCAGCCAGGCTACAAAATGCATTATGGAATTTCTGAAGGCCATTTATCCTTCGTAGTATTTATGCCCTTTCACTTTCAGATAAAGCTGGATATAATGGCGTTTTCCAGGTAAAAGTATCGAATATTACTTATGTAAATAGTTTTCCAACGAAAAGAAGCATTCATGGAGATAAGGAACACATCTTATGTTTATTGAGAAATATTAAAATTATCTTTGTCGTTTTATAATTATCTTTAGTAGAAAATACTTTTTAGTAATTTTTAAAATTTATTTTAAAAGCATTTTCAAATCATAATTAAAAACAAGTAAGGAAAGGCTAAGTTCGGGTGCAACCGAACATTTTATGCTCTCGCAATTTATTGCTATATTTTTATTAATTTGACTCATATATTCGGCATAAAGTCCAATAGAAAAAGGAAAATCATCATATATAATATATAGGCTGAGATAATTTCTGAACCGATTTCACTAATTTTCACCACCAACATACATTATATCTAAGGTTATATATCATATATTAACCGATTTATAAGCTATTAAGCCCATCGTATTTTTGGAAATCCTATAATAGCTATATGAGAGCTAGGGGAAGTTTTGACCAGATTTTAACCATTTCTGGTACAGAGACACGCTATTAGAAGAAAAAGATTTCCTCTGAATTAAATTAAAATATCTGAGAGATTTACCGATATTTACGGTGAAAAATTATTCTAAAGTACTGAGTTCTTTATATTCGATATCAGGAGCAATGAAAAGTTATAGGAAAAGTTATATTATAGTATAGATCATATACAGTATTTGGTACAGTACAGGTTTATTGCGCTATCGTCATTAGTTCCTTATGTACATATTATAAAGTGAAGATATGAGATGGAATTCAAAATTGAGTTATATGGGAAGTAGTCGTGGTTGTGAACCGATTTCATCAATTTTCCACAGGTGTCATCGGGTGTAAAGAACATATTATGTACCGAATTTCATTGTAATCGGTGGAGTAGTTCCTGAGATAAGGGTTTTGACCATTAAGTGGGCGATGCCACGAACATTTTCCATTTTGTAAAAGAAGTGCAGCTTCCTTCTGCCTTCCATAACTCGAGCTTCTGTAACTTGAAGATGTCCATAACTCGATTGCTTGAATTGGAAATAGCCTATAGAAATCGATCTTTTCAACCAGGGCATAAAACAAAATTTAAAATTTTACTATCGAGACAGAATTTTAAAAGAGTTCCTATGTCGTATGGATGTTAACAAAAAATATGATATTACACTTATGGATGACATAAATCATGAGAGCAAACTCCAACAAACAAAATTACAAAATATATGTTTTAGTGTATAGCAAAACGAAGTAAATAAGTAAAACTGTGTATAAATCTATATTTTACAGCTTTTTTAACAATTGTATATTATAATGAAAACTTCTATAACTCGAAGTCTCTCTAACTCGATTTTTTTGTGGATTATTGTAATTCAGTTCAGGTAAGTTCAACTGTATATCAAAACTAAATAATTTAAATCTACCCACTCTTTTTATCATGATTTGTAGTTAATAGTTATTCACACAAAATAACTGCTTTATATGCTATTCACCGCGATTTTCACTATGGTGAAAACAGCCAAAAATCGTACGTATAAGGGTCATATAACATTTAGTTACTACTTGCTTACAACGCTGCGTGTTAAACAGGGTTGCTACACTTCTGAGCCGTTGCTACTACTCTAAAAAATTGTACTTAGTAGTGAATTAAAGTACTCTATAAGACTAATATTTTATTAAAAACGTACTAATTCAGTTTGGGCGTATTTTAAATGTTAAAAAATTTACTTTATGTAACAAACTAATAAAGTTTAACAAAACTAATAAAGGAACATAACTGAATAGTTGGTTATTCAATTATAACTATTAATGGAAGATAACTGAATATTTGGATTTTCAGCTATATTGCAACATTGGAGCCTTCTTCGACGTAGAATAATAATCATTATCAGTTTATTTATAAGGAATTGTTTTATCTGCATAAGCTTAAAGTTGCATATTTCAAGAATTGTGTTTTTAGTCATTAGTACGATAAATGAATCGAATGTGTATTTTGTCACGTATTTTAGGGTTGCTTGAAACTTCCTTTTCCATGGGAAATGAAGTGGTAGTGTACTAGCGTACTATTTGCTGCGGGTTGCATTTTATGTATACAGTTTTCATTGGAAAGCCATTGGAAATGGTAGGAAAATTGTTCATACGAAGCCGTTAACCCTGTATGCACTGTAGTACAGCAAGATAGATACAGTGCATTTATACTGGTTTGCTTCGAGTGATCAGAGTGGTTTAGCGAAGTTGTTTCTCTTTTCTCTTTCAGTTTTGTTTGTGATTTCGTCGGGGAAGGTGTGTGTGGTCGTGCCGATTTTGCATTTTGTGGCTTTAATAAGTGAAGTAGTACATAAGGATTTTTTAGCTATCTCTATATATGTATACATATACTTGTTTATTCCATTGTGTGTACACTTAGTGCTGTAACGTTAGCAGTGGAAAGTCATTCCTTATCCCAGATAAAAATTGGGAGTTTCAAGATTCGATTATTGTAGTGTGAATCGTCAAAGTTTTTTGTGCAAATTTTTAACAAATTAAAAATACACAAAATCAAACTTAATAGCATAAACTAAAAACACTAAACAATCAAAAATTAAATAAATTTACAAACAAAAAACAAATAAAACAAAAAAGAAAAAATGGCATCCGAGGTAAGTCAGACACCAGTCACTGAAAATAAGGTTGCTGAAGAGGCGGCGGCGGCAGCGGCTGCGACCAAGCCAGAAACCACAGCTACAGAGGCCGTAGCAGCCAAGGAGAATAACGCTGAAAGCAATGGTGCCGATACAGCGAACGCACAGGAGAAAGGCGACGACACAAAGGCGTCGGCCGCCGGTGAAGACACAAAGAAAGATGGTGGAGACAATGCTACTACTGCAGCAGCAGCAGCAACAACCAACAGCAAAGCCGAACCAGCACCAAAGTTCAATGTGCATAAAACGAACTTTGAGAAGGATGTCATATATCTGTATCAGTTCTCCCGCACTCCTTTGTTACCATCGCTATCACCATATTGTCTAAAAGTCGAAACCTGGCTGCGTCTGGCCGGACTCAAATACGAGGTAAGAAAAATGTTTAACCATAGAAAATTATTTTTAATTACAAACATATGGATATATGTATAAATCCCAGCTCAATTTTGAGAGAAGAAACCCACATATGGCTAGTTAGGTTAATACAGGATTTTAGGTTTTGAAGCATACATAAATAAAAATTGTGTATGTGTATGTGCATGTATATGTATGTCTTTAGTTGGGTAGGTATGTTAAACTGTATGTGCGGTATATGCATATACTGTAACAACAGTACCGCCACCGCATACACTTTGTCATATCATATCCCCACACAAAAATTCAAAACTCGCCATATTGAATTTTATGTCTCACGCACACATACACACAGTGTTTCCGCTGGAAAAAGGGCAGTTGCCTTGCCTTGCCTTGCCCTGTTCCTTGTTGTTTCACTCCTTGCGCGCAGCTAGCTGGTTGCTATGAGTTGAGTTGATTTGTCGCTGTGCCTGGAAAGTCGCTTCCAGTGTTGCTATACGCTGCCCGGCTCTGTACCGCGCAATGTGTATACAGGCACATGCACAACGCACACACATACATACGTACAACAGTGGCAGCACTCACTCGCTGCTGCTGTTACTCTTTGTTTGTATTTATGCTGCGCCGTGAGAGCGGGGTGGAAACGCAACGCAGTTGTGTACCAGAAAGAATTTTTTGCCCGTTATATTGCAATAAAGCTGCCTAAACATACAGACCCACATACATACGTACATACATATATATATCGATACGTACGTATGTGCATTGATTTGAAAGGCGAGTACCTGTGTGTGTGTTTTTTGCATTTATGTTAGTTATATTTATGTTTGCACTGTTTTTAATGATAATGCAGGTGTTGCAGCGTTGAAAGTTTGCAAAAAAAAACGAAAAAAGAAATATGTAAATATGTAAATAGTATGCAGGTTTGAAATCAGGTGCGCGCAGCGTTGTTTAAAATTGAAATGCAAGTATAACAAAGAACTTGTACACAATTTTCACAAACATACGCGCGTACATATATACATATTCATATACATTTCTATGCTGTATTCATATCAATGCAATGCAGGATCAGTTGTAACTCGCGCCAGGGGGTCACGAAGTCGTTAAATGAGATACCACACAGAAATAGAGCAACTCTTGCACATGCAAACATACATATATACATACACAGAAATGTATATAGATAAATTTGTACATTATGTATACGCGCAAATTGTTGGTTAACTTCAACGCGATCGTCATAGAAAAAAATAATTGTTTGCACCAAATTGCTATGCATTTTCGTATTATCTTATAATTTATTTATTTTTTTGTTTTTTTTTTTTTTTAATATAAAGCAAACTGCAAACAAGTTTGGCGTAAATTATTTTTAATGTCGTCGTTATTAGAGTGAAATAGTGAATTTTTCTGTGAACGATTGCATTTAACCTGCATGCCATATGTTTGTACATATGTACATACTGGTACATACAGAAATGTGTTTGTATGTCTTAAGCGCATATTTTAACGTGTTGGCACTGATTATTCGTTGAAATGATTACTTAAAGTATATGTTTTACACGAAGTTTTTATTATATTTATAACAAAGCAAGAAAAGTTGATTAACTCACTTGCCTGCATACATACATACTCAACTCTTTTAGTAGTACTACATTTTCTTAAAACAAAAAAATTGTATAAATAATGAATAATAAATAATTGTTATTTATATATTTTACTATATACTTTCGCGTATTATGGGTGTGGTCATGCCTTTAGAAGTATGAAGGCAGGAATGTTATAATATTCCTTAACTAAGTTTCTTAGGTTAGGTGATGGCAAGACACAAAAAGCACATACATATTTAAATTAAATTTGCGTAATAATTTTATTTAATGAGGAATTGAGTATTAAGAATATGTTGTATAAAAAACTTAAATTTTGAACTATAGTTAAACTTCCCTAACTCTAATCTACAAAAAAAACCTTGAGTTATGGAAGGTAATTTGTATGTAATTTGACTTCTACTGCCAATTCAAGAGTTCGAAATATGCAGAACCTCGAGTTATAGAAGTACGATCTATGGAAGTTTAACTGTATTATTAAACAATAATATTTTTTTATTTCAATAATTTACAAAATAACAATTTTTAACTTTAGAAATGTGCCCTAAACAGTATAATTGCATTGAATAGATTACGTTTATTATTTCTAAAGAATTCATAACTTATTTAATATATTTACACTTCGGCATTTCGATTTGTTTAAAATTTTGGGTATTGTAAAATTTTTATTTTCGCTGCTGTTTGTATTCAATATGTGGTGCTTTTAGCTGCAAAATAGATTTTCGTATAAAAAATAGAGTTATCAAAATTAATAATAACTTTGTACGATGTCAATTTCTATAAATTCTTTATAAAATGAACTTGTATTGTTATTTCTATTTAATTTTCAAAATATTATAGAAAATTTGTTTGTTTTTTATGTTTAAAAATAAAATAAAATAATTTTAATTAAACTAAACGAAATAAATTATAATTATAAATCATTTCATGTGAATTTAATTATGCTGAGGACTTATTATATTAATTTAATTTATTTATACTTCATTCTTCTACATTTCTTCCCTTTCATTATAAAAAATCAAAATTATGAATTTAATTATCTTTTGTGCTAATTTTTTTATTTCTACTTCTTCATTTCTTCCATTTAATTATTGGAAAAAAAATTATCAATATAAATATAAATTTTTTATATACTATCAGCATAAATAACACAATACTATTAATGAACTGCTTTGTCAACTCTGAAGTATTTTATATGATTCATTATTTAAAAATGTCCCCATCTACATACAAATATATCTAAGTATATATAATTTGTAGAAATATATAATATATGTATTTGTAGATAAAAAGAAATATCTTCTGAATTCTCATGAACCAAACTGTATCAATTGGGTTTTCCGTTTCATTGTTAGAGTTTTCGTGCTACTTTATACAAATAAATTACTTTATTAACCAATTTATTCTAACATACAAGACTTCTGCGTTCTTTTATATATATACTCTATTACTTTCTTAATGGTTATATATATACTATATTACTTTCTTAATGGTTAATTCTTTCCCACACAATATGCATATCTTTTGTTTTTCAATTACTGACTGACTTTTAGTTTTCTAGGCGCTTATTGTTGCCTATAATTCAATTAAATAATAAATAAATTTAACTTTACATCAATTTTCGACATTCTATATGCTTTATTGGAGTGGCTTACAAGCCAGTAGCAGCAGCACTCTAAGCGCCCTTCAAACTCCACAAGAAAACCAATGAAATTGATTTTCTCACACACGCATTCTTCATGTGTCATGCATGGATTTTAACTTTACTCAACTTAATTGGAATTGATGAGCAATTTTTAATGCACTTAAACTTGACACGTTCAGCTTTCCCACCACATTTCACTACGATACTTTACTACGCCAACAACATACACAAGCAAGCAGTCAACCAAACATCATCCCCCTCATTACGAGATATTTAAATTCAATACTTTACTTTACTTTACGGCAAACAACCCCTAAACAAAAGACCAAAGTCGGCGGCCGGCACTCCTATTGTTAGTTACTTTATCAACAAGCCATTGGCACTGTGTATCGGCGCTAAAAAAGAAAAAAAAAAGCGGCACTGCTACAGCAGATTAGTTTACGCGTATATTACTCATAGTTTGTTGTACAGTCGATAAATACCAGAAAATGGTGTAAATAATATTTAAAAAAAAATAAAATGAAAAAACTACAGTTGCTGCTCGCAAGTAAACTGCATGAATGCACGCAAGCCGCCGCTAAACGCACACAAACACTGTGACTGTATATGTGCACTTAAGTTGCTGCTGTTGCTGTTGTTGTTGTTGCCTTCATTTGTTGTACATGCGACACTGTTGTTGCGCTTGCTTACTTCTTACACGCTGCTCCGTTCATTTCAGTGCTTCAGTGCTCTGCTCTGTTAATCCTTTTAGGCATTTCTTTGACATTTCATCACAGTTAATGTGTTCGCGCTACATACATACACTACTCTCACGCGTGTTACTCGTATGATTCACAGTTGCTGCTTCTAATAACCCAGACTTACTGTACATGAGTTGTTAGTTGTACCCATATTGCTTCTACACGCTGCTGGCCGCTTTGCCCGACGGGGTGGGGCGTCCATGTGTAATATATAAATATATACATATTTTTACACATACATGCATGAAAGTACTTAAACGCTCATACGTCCATTCATACATACATACACACACGCATGCATTACCAGCTTGTAACTGCAATATGTAATGTGCGCTTCTTCCTCGTACAGTGTACGCTTGTGGCGACAGTGGCGGATTGGCACAATACAGCAACAACAACAACAACAATACATAGTCAACCATTTGGAAATGGAAAGTAAACAATTCTGCTTTTACTCCATTGACTGTGTAACGGCTGCAACGGCGGCGTTGGCGGCATTGGCCTCCTCTTCGTCGTTGGCGTCGTCATCGTCATCGGTTGGGTCGCTGTGTTGTTGCTGTCACCGCACGTTAATTATGACTCGCTGCTTTGTGCAACGCCTTGGTTTAAGAGATAAGGCGCGCATACACACAACAACAACAGCAACACCAACAACTCCATGCTCATGCTCTCAAGAGGGCAAACAACTGCGTTAAACCGTGGAAAATAGCAATATTTGTTTAAGAACGCACACACAAATATATTTCACTGCACGCTTTATATTGTTATTGTTATTGTATAAATATGATACATTAACGCTAGTATGCCGGCTGCCAATTAAGCGTGACTACTTCTTCATTTTATATTTACTTGAGTTGTTATCAGCGCAAAGCCATCAGTCAGTCAACTAGCTAGCGCTACGGTTATTAATGTAAACTGAGAAAAGAAAATTAATAAACATCCGTTCATGTCATTGTAACGTAATTGCGTCTCATTAAAAGCGATAGTCAAGGAATTTTAACAAAACAAAAAAAAACTCTGTAACAACAACAAAAAGTGCATAGTCAAGCGTCAATATGTTGCATTGCATCCCCATATGCGTTTCGTACGCTGTAATCTTGAGGTTACACAAACCGAAAAATGCAGCCAAGCATATATATATATATATATATATATATACATATATATATGTATATCCACATGTGTTAGTCTATTTTTCATAACAACAATAGCATTTTGTATGGATGCTGCCATCTGCTGGCACAAATTTCTTATACAATTTCAAACAATACAAGAAATCCACACAATCATACAACCCCGATAAATGCCGGTTTCGTCAAAAATTCTCTGACTCATGAAAAGTCAAATGGTCACACACATTATGTGATATGACACTAACATAGTGTATATTTATTTGTTTGTTAATTTTTTTTATTATGTGCATATTAGTTGCTTTTAATTTAAGAGCGCTATTGCGCCGCCGTCAATGACCGGAAAAGCGAGAAATGCCAATTAAATTATAATCAATTAAGCCGACTCTGAGCGCCCTAAACGCGCCTAATTAATTCGTTAACACAATTATGTTGCAATAAATAAAGTTTGTTGCTATACGGAATTATTTTTATATTCAAAAAAAATTGGTTTGAGTTTACACAAAATGAAAATAATTCTTATAATTTGTTCTTGTCGTCAGTACAACAATAGCAACATATTGTCTTTTATAAATTAATTAAGTTTTTTATTTAATAAATATACGCATAAGTATAGTTACAATAACATTTCTTCATTTAAAGAACAATCGGTTAATTCATTCGGGTTCTATAAGTTATGCTTGTGCATTAGCATGTAACACAAGCTAATACGTAAGCGCATTGAATGACGCTACAATAAATGCTGTTTCGCGTCAAAATAAAATATTGTATGCAATATATTTTAAAATCAGCCAATATCGAAAATAATATTTTTTTTATTTTACATCATTATTTATTATTAATATTTTTTCTTTCTAAAATTAATTTTAACTAATATTTTAGTTAATGCCACGGTCTAATATATAATCTATACAATAGAAGTATGAATAGTCATACCTATAAGCACGTATAAAGAAAAAATGATAAATAATATTACATTTATTTATATAGAAAAAAATTATCTATGCCGACATTCTAATGATCTCAGTATTTTATCGACATTTCCAAGGATTATATTTACTCACTTCTGGAATTTACATTGATAACAAGCTAGACATTTTATTAATAGCAAAGCGGCAATGATATGTGTGAAAGTGGTTTTATTTAACATATCAATATTTCTACTTTCTTATTTTTTATAACGAAGAAAATAATTTTCTTTAGTTCAAAAAATTATTTTTTTTTATTTCAATATACAGTTGAAAATCCATAACTCAAACTTTTATAACGCGGAGTTCTATACAACTCGAACTCTTGAATTGACATTAGAAATCAAATTTCATATGAATTACCTTCCGTAATACGGAAGTCTTTCTAACTCGAAGTTTTTTGTGGATTATGATGATTATTTATAAATTTCAATAACTAAATTTAACTAAAATACAATGAGAAGTAGTATGAATTTAAAAACAAATGAAATATTAAAAAATATTAATTTAATAAAATAAAAAAAATGAAAAAGTTTTGGTCTATATAGTTGAATTTCTATCCATTTGAAAATGATTATGTATTAATTTTCACGCGATTTCCGATATTTCCCATATTTTATTACTACTTTCGAGTCGGTATGCATTCAATAAATCTGAGAGCACATCAAAATCGGTTAACTCGTTTTAGGGTTCTCGAATTATAAACGGCATAACTAACACGACTTTGCTTATGTAGATTTTGTCAATGAGTATTTGAATAAAATTATATCTTATTTCTTCTTGTTCTTGCAATACAACTTAATGCTGAAATATAAGAAAATAGGTCAATTATTATATTAACTCATCTTGTAGTTAAAATTCCGCGTATAATCCTTTAATGGTAGGATCTCACTTGGACAGTCGAAAATGAGTGTTGCCAAATACATCTAAAATATCGAAAAAATTAACTTCAAGTGGTATTTGAGTATTAAAAAAGTCAAGTCAAGTGTAGACCTTATGTTTTTGAGCTTAGGATAAAACTTAAAAATCTAGATTACCTAAGGAATCGAAGTTTGTTCTGTATAGCTATAGGATTTATTTACTAGTCATGGCCTCCAATATAATAATATGGGGAAATATGGTTTGGTTTATATTTTTTATTTATTGAAAAATTAATTTCATGAAGATATTTTATGAGTCTTTATTTTAACACTTAACAAGAAATTCAAAATCTAAGTCATAATCTATGTCTCTAATTTATGTAAAATGCATTTCCAGCAAACTATCCAAGAAATATTGCATACTAAGGCTCTATCAGCACGTCGAATTCGTATTATTTGAAACATTCTATGATGTAATCTGTAATTAATGCTAGAGAACACCAAAAAAATACATTTTTTTAGACCATTAATACATTTTCTAGACCACTATTAAAGCGCTGTAATGGCTTTAGGGAGCTACGAATAGTAATGAAAAAAATCTTCACTTTCAATTATCAAATTTAAAAATTTCGCCAAATCAAACAACTAATAAACAGTTCTTTAAGAATACTTTTAATGAACAGAAAGAACATTGTCTGTTAATATTAAGCAAGCATTACAGCTGAAGAAGTGTAAATATTTGAAGTAAATTTTTTATAAGCCGCACTAAGGCGCGCCCTTTGTGCTTGCGATGAGTTTAAATTTTATTAAAAAGTTCATGCTATATATAGAATTTAGTGTAGCGCTGAAAAATCAACAGTTGAATTAATCAATTAAAGTCAATGCAATATAATGAACCCTCTCAACTACATAAAATGTATATATACATACATACATAAATATATGTATGTATGTATGTATGTATTTCCAATGCAGTGCCTTGTGTATGTACTTGTGTACATAAGAAGTTTTAAATTATCCCTAAAAGTCCAACACTTGATGCTAGCAGCATATATTTTGTGGTTGTACAATTGCACTTATGCACGTACATACATATGCCACTTTAGTGAATGTATATATGCAATTCGCTATGACACTAAAATACTTTATGTGTATGTATGTATGTCGCCTTCGCTTTCGCCGGCCGGAAAACTGCATAGACAAGCGGCGACAATTGCGAAAAGAGTAGACATTATTGGGCCCGAGTACGCGTACTCACGACGCTCTTTGGGCGCAAATTGCAAGCGAGTATGTATGTATGTATATGTGTGTGTAAATCTGTTAGTTTGCCTGTACAACACACCCCAAATGACAGGCGCTTGCGGGTTGACCACACTGCTTGTATGCCTGTATGTATGTAGATACATGTTTATGTATGTTTGTTTGTAATTTTAGGGTGTGGGAGTTGAATTTCCAATAGCAATTAGCTAAATTTACAATATTACGCTCACGCTCTCCTTGCGCCAACCATTCCAGAGCGTTTGCGCTATGTGTAGGGTGTTCACTAGTGACGTTAATGTGATGCTGGATTGTACTTGATGTTTATATACATACATACAAGTATTTTTTTTTTACATACTTATTGTATATATATAGTATACATATATAGTTTATTAAAGGGTATAAATGTGAGTCACTCACAAACTCTCTTGAACGCCCTGCTGCCAGCGCACAAACAAATCAAATGTGTAGGGCGTGCGACTGTTGTGTGTATATAGTAGATATGTATGTGTGAGTGTGTACAATAGCATTGCGCTTGTGCAGTTTGCCTCAAACTGCGATTGTGTGGCGACGGCGCGCCTCTTGGAAGTACAGACAATAAACTGGATTGGATTTGACTGGAATGAATATATGTATATTTGTATGCGTGTGTGTGTGTGTAGAAGGAAGCACTTTGCGTCAAACGAACTATGATGCCTTCTTCGCTTGGCAGCAGCGCTCCAGCAACAGCTTTGCGACTCTCCCACTCAGCCGCTGCAACAATGCGCCACAGCAATAATTATTTTTGACATGCATACATATTGCTGTATTACTACAATAACAGCAACAACAAAAATTGACAATAAATGTGTTGCACTATAATGCGAATTATTACAGTTTTTAAGCCTTCTCAACGACCGGATTTACTAAACGAGTGCCCGCTGCACACACATACACACACACACACAAACACTCTGTAAGTCAACATTGCAACGAAATTTAAATGAAATTGCAAAAAAAAGCGCAAACAAATTGCAAGAATGCAGTGGGAATGCAAATGCTTAATTGGCGCAATGAATTAATAAAGAAAAATTCTTGTCTGCTATAAGTTGCGCCCTGCGTACGAGACGAGTACTTGCAATTGTACATTATGAAATATATATATGCATATACAGGCGTTTACTACTGCCTGTGCTGCCTGTCCGTATTACACATGTACTCTGACTCTGTAAGTATGTATGTATGTCTGTATGTATTGAAGTGCTTGCTTTTGCTTGCTGGTGGTGTACAACACAAACTCGGATACTCGAATTGTGAATTGTGTATCATTGGAAATTTATGGCCCCACCCTGTTTGGAGTCGCTGTGTATTCTGGAAAATGATAAAAACGCCAACCACACCCATACACCATGACCGAGGGTATGTAATGGGCATAAGGCGGCAACAGCGCGCCATTCGCTTTACTTTCTCGCGCTCTAACAGTGTTGGGGGAAACTTTTTGCAGGACTTACAGACATACATACATACACATACTGCTGCATAGAATAATCAGGTTCGCATGCAGATTACATGTTGGTACTGCATGAGCGTGGAAATGTCATGGAAAATGCAATCGGAGAGAGCATTCGTATGTAAATTTGTATGTAATTAGTCTTGTAATTAACGAATTTTACTTTTAAAACAACAAAAAAATAGTTGTAAAACGTTAGAAAGAGCACACATACATATGTATATATTTATATGTATTTATATAGTACAATATAAGGCGCTAGTTTAAAAAGTACAGCAAATATAAATGTTGATACACTAAGTTCGAATGCTGGGGCATATGTTTGGTATCAATCGTGAAGATACTAAACATTTTTTTCTATAAACATACTTACATGTTTTATATACACGTATATTTATATAATGTATACATACTAAACTCGTGTGCAATCCAAAGCATGGCAACATGTTGGGCACAATAGTTCGCCACAAACATACTTATGTACTATATAAATACAAAAACGTATATACATAACTGTATACATAAATATGTAGATATGTATTTATGTAGCACAGCGAAAAAATGTGTATTAAGCAGGTGTGGGTGGCTAATTACACTGCATAAAAATGCCAAAAGGCAGCATCTTGAAAAATTCCAATAGTTTTTTTTGCACCTCGATTATGTACATGAAAGCGTTGAAGTGTTTCAAACCCAACGTTTGGTGTGGCATGGCAAATACGCACACACATACGTACAATTTAATATCATTTTAAAGAAAATTAATTTTAGACATAAAATACTAAAATTAGTTGCACGCTTAAAATAAAATTGAATTGAATAACAATTGGAAATTGAAAGCTTCATAGTGCTAGTGGCCATGAAATAACTGTTTCTGCAGACTATACTTACACTTAATCTTAAAATTTACTTTTGGAAATTTTCTATATAGCAGGTAGGGTGTGGTTGCTAGTCGATTTCAAGAAGAAAAAAAAAATATTTGTAGTTAATAGTAGCAAGTGCTGCCTAAATTATTTAATTTTACACGCGTTTATAACAGCCTGCTAAATTTTATACACTAATTAAAATAAATAAATGGTATTAAAAACTTTAAATTTAAATTGTAAAATTTAAATTAAATAATATAATAACTATTAATATTTATAAACTAATTGGAATTTAACAGAATTCTTTTAACTTTAGTATAAATCTTATTTTTTATAAAAATGAATTGTAATTAAACCCACACACACATGCATAACCATTAAAAGTATTTGATTACATTAAAGTATTTAAATGTCAGAACAACGAATTAAATTTAAGACGAAAATGTTGCTTAAGCATGTGAATCGCTAAATTCTTCTATACGTTTGTAGATCAGCACATAAATCATTTGCGAAAAAATTTACGCGGTTGCGGTTCCATTAATAATAATATTTATTTATTTCCAAATAAAACGCGTAATTAATAATTTTTCATTTCAACAATTAAGTTAATAAAAATTAAATTAAATATGTTTTTTTTATTTATTTTTGCTGCTTTGTGCTGCATAAAAAATAATTTCGACATCATAAAAAGTAACCACAAAAACCAGTTGCGGTCAGAACGTAACACTTTTTTGCACGGCCTTGATGTTTTTTTATTTATTTACAAAACCATAAATTAAATAATCTTTAGTTTTAACTTACTGCAAGAAAAGCAACAATTGCATTTGTAACAACACGAACACACCTCAACAGCTCAAGTGACAGCAGTGTAGGACAGGTAGACGACAAAGCTAAAGCAAAGAATATTTCACTTTTATTTGTGTTTGTTTTTGCGCCAAAGCAAACGAACGAGTGCTGGCGCGTACTCGCTATAAGCACATTTGTGCATTGTTTTGAAATTTACTCGTACATTTACATTGGCCGGGTATTGCATTCAAGGAATTTACACGTAAAAGAACTTATTGTCTGCCGTTTAACTGCTTTGGGCACACATTGACCTGAGTTTCGTTTGCAAAATGTATACATACATAAATACAAATGTGCTGCTTGTTTGTAAGGCCAACTGTCACATTGACATCTTTTACCAAATGTATGGAAATGGAAAGTATAGACGACTTCGGTAATAAATGTGAACGCGATAAGAAAACTAACGTCCGTCCACTTGAGCAATAGCAAGAATAGCACGCTATAGTAAATATGTATGAGTTGTGCATATGCATTCCAGGTGGATAAGTATGCTAGCCTGCGCAAAGGGAGCGTACAGTAACTCCGTCTTTCCTTTTGTATGTACATATGTATGCCGACCGTGCTCAAACGATTTTCTTTGATTTCGTTTGTTTTTTCATATTTCGCCAATATTGGCATTTCCTTTGGAGTTTTTTCTACACTTATATGTATTACTGTGTGCCGGTATGCGTTGTGTGCGTATTTGTTTTTGCTATTTGTCGAAAATGAAATTCAATAAAGCAAATGTAGCTATTGCACATTCCAACGCGTAACGCTACGCGTCAATAATACGTAAGTAGGCAGGCAGCGAAGGTACGTCGTTGCGTTGTGTCAATGTTTACCAATTAAGAATAAATAAATGCGGGTATAACTAAATAGATGTATTTGACGTGTGTCGATATGTAAATGATACTATAAGCGCCATAAAAGCCTATGCACATGCATAAATATGTATAAAATATATAACTATTACATACATATATAGCATGCAAATAAACATATAAGACAAAACGTATCAAGACAAATATTCCATTGAAACAAAAAATTGGCGTACTTACAGATTTGGCGCTTGACTGACTGACGTGTACTGTCAGTGCCTGTGCTTCTGTAGTTGCCTACAAATGTACATAAATAGTTGCATATTTAAAATATTTAACATGACAATCAATATAAGCGCATCCACCTACTTCTATAAGGAAACAGTAAAACTGTCTAGTCCGTTTTTAAAATGGTTTTGCACCGCAATTTGAAAATATTTATGTAAATAAAGTATTGTATCGCGCGCGCACTTGAGTTGAATTGAAATTTGAAATCCCTATAAGTTGACTATTTATTGTTTATATAAATAATTATGGTTGCGCATATTTATTTATGCAAGCCTACCTATATTTTGCAGTCAATTGCATGCACTGCCATCAATGCCACCAAGCAAATAATAATATTAGCATTATTGTGCTTTTTTGTTTATAGTTGCATCGATTTACATTCAATACAAAAATGTGCGGCATTTAAAATGCAATGCTTGCAATATTTGTGTGTTTATTGCGAAATGCGCATAAAAAATATAAATATTTCGCAACTATTGCGCATACGAGATCAGTAAGCAAAATATGCATATTAATCTGTATAATATTAATTAAAAAAATATATTGCTTGTGTATGATAAGGTTAATGCTTAAGCAGCTGGATGGCTGTGATTTTATATGCCTTAAACATTTGTTCTGATATTTTATATTTTTTTTTTTGCTTGACAAATTTACAGTGGTGTTATATGCGAATGGTTATTAATACTGTGGGCTTCAAAATAAGTACAAAAAAGGTTTTAAGTTATATTTCTAAACTAATCTTAATAACTCGCTAGTAATAAACAAAATAAAAATACCGAAATCTCAATTTTTTCTAATTTGTATCTACAGAAATTTTCAACTAGTTTTCAGAATTTTTTACAAAAGCTCTACAATTTTTAAGTAATAAGTGAGCGAATTCTTTAGTTTGGAGAATATTTTCGTAGGTTATCGAACATGTTATCTCTAGCCATTGGGTAATTTCTCTACCAAATTACTGTAAAAAATGCTGAGTCATATTATTACTACAGCTAAGCACAATCTCTGAAAAACAAATTATATCGAAAAGAATTAAAAAACAAATATTTTGAAACATTTATTGCACAATATTATTGTTAATATTAAATAAATAATTTTTGTTGCACAATACTTTTGTTAATAAAAAATAACTAAATTTTTTATTTCTTTTTTTTCTTTTTCTAGAATGTCGATCATAAAATGCGCTTCCGCTCGAAGAAGGGACAATTGCCATTCATTGAGTTGAACGGTGAGGAGATCGCTGACTCAGCCATCATTATCAAGGAGCTGTCAGCACGTTATGAGAAGAATTTGGATGCTGCTCTAACAACAGAGCAACGTAATGTGTCATATGCCATGATTGCTATGTTGGAGAATCATTTGATTTGGATTATTTTCTATTGGCGCGCCAAGTATCCCGACAATGTACTGAAAGGTTATAAAGTGAATTTGCAACACGCACTCGGTCTACGTTGGCCGAATTCGATTTTGAATTTTGTGTTTAAATTCACTTTTGGTCGTAAGGTTTGTACACGTGCTATACTAAATATTAAATGCTTTCTACTTTGCTTTTTCTTTCTTGAAGTAATTGCTTTTATTTGGAGTAATGTAATCATAATCTATTTGTATATACACGCATTTAAATTCATGTTCACACACACACCCATTAAGCACATATTTGCATAAAGCTGCTGGGAACCACTTGGTTGTTTGATAAGAAATTCATAATCCACACGCGCCTTATTTTTTGCTAACACACTTCATTAGTCATTGGCATTTATTTTTTTTACTCACAAGCAACGTAAAAAAAAATTATTAAAAAAAAATATTTATTATTATAAATTTTTTTAAGAGGAAATACTTTTTGCTATTAGTCACTTCACTTCATTTGCAATTGCACCATATTTACATTAATTTATCGCACACACTTCACTTTGCTGCATTAAATCGCTTTACGCTTTCTCATATCATTAACCACAAACAGTAAAAATCAGCAAAAGGTACTTTGGTTAATCATAAACGTAACGTAACGTATAATGTATACGTAGCGTCTGTAAATTGTAATAAATATTTTTTAAAAAATCTGTAATAATTTGTGTACTTTGCGTATAACACATGGGAGTATCATATTTACCTTTGCAATAAATTGTGAACACACATACATACATACACATACACATACATACATACATACATGTAGATCTATATAATATAACTACAGCTATAGCCGGTAGAAATCTTGTAAACACAATTGCTTAAACTACTTTCTACATAGCAAATATACTCGTACTCGTATAATAGTATTGGCCATCTGTGGCAGTCTTCTTTGCTCTTTGTGCCTACATGTGCGCTAAAGTGTGCTGATTTTTATGGTTTATACATGAATTCCACCCCCACATCTATATAATTTGCAATATCGTGATTTTTCATAAATAGTGGTTCCAGGGTTCGAAAAAATTGAAGGCTCACGGCATTGGCGTACACAGCCCCGAGGAGATTGAGGAGTTCGGCAAGAACGATTTGAAGGTATTGAGCGAAATGTTGGACTGCAAGCCGTTCTTCTTTGGCGATGAGCCAACCACTTTGGATGTGGTTGCGTTTGCCATATTGTCGCAGCTGCATTATTTGTCCAAGGATATCTCGTATCCGTTGCGCGATTTCATGACCGAAAAATGTCCCAATTTGGTTGGACATGTGTCACGAATGAAGGAGCGTTGCTTCCCCGATTGGGATGAGATTTGCACAAAATTGGACTTGAATGCACATATTCCAAAGCCAGAGTAAGTTGATTTTGCTTTTCTTATAAAATGTTTAATTATTTTATTATAGTATTTTATTTTTTGAGTGTTTTGTATTTAATAAATTTATTTTATTTTTTCCTTTCTAATTAGGCCTGAGACAAAGGAGGGCAAGGAAGGTGAGCCAGAGAAATCGAATGAGCAAGAGAATGATTCCGACAAGAACGAGAAGGAGTTGGAAAAAGACAAGGTGGGTAAAAAATAAAGTGACGAGTTGGAATCGGGATGTCTGTCTGTCCGTCCGTCTGTACGTGCAACAGAAAATTGAATAAAACCTAAGTTTAAGATTGACGAAACTTGGTAGATATGTTCCTTAGGACCGTGGGAGGGTTGCTATTGAAAATGGGTGAGATCGGACCTTTGCTCCGCCCACAAAATGGCGAAAACCGAAAACCTATAGTGTCATAGCTAAGCCATAAATTAAATTTTCAAAGTAGTATTTGGTACAGAGAATCACACTAGTGAGGGGCATATTTGGATGTAACTTTTTGAAAAGTGGGCGTGGCATCGCCTCCAAATAGGTTTTTTGTATATATATCGCAAATCAATTAATATATAAAAAACAAACTTTCTGCAGTCGTCTTGTTGGGCATTAGTCCAAAACCCATATCTCATGAATCACTAGATCGATTTTAATCAAATTCGGTGTATAATATTTTCTTAACACCCTGACACGGATGAAAAATGTTTCACAACCACGCGTACTTCCCATATAACTCAATTATGAATTCCATCTGATTCCTTCACTTTATAATATATACATTGGGAACAGATTAAAATTTTACACGAATACTGTATTTGAGCTGTGGCATCATTTATGGAAAAATCGTCGAAATCGGACTATAACTTTTCCAAGCCCCGGATATCGAACGTGATGAACTCAGTGTCTAACTGTATTTTTTCACCGAAAATAACGACAAATCTCTCAGATATTTTAATTAAATTAAGAGGAAATCATTTTCTTCTAATAGTGTGTCTCTGTACCACAAATGGTTAAAATCGGGTCATAACTTCCCTAGCTTCCATATACCTTATATTCGGATTATCAAACTTCCGGTGGGTTAATATGTGAAATATCTTAGCAGTGTACCTTCTTATTAGTGTACCTTTGTGGAGAAAATGAGTGAAATCGGTTCATGAATTACCTCAGCCCCCTTATACTATTTATATTGATTTTCATTTTTCTATTGGCCTTTTTGCCGTATATATGGGTCAAATTGTGTGTTAACTTAATAAAATTAAATAAATAAATTGCGGGCGTATAAAATGTTCGTTTGCATCCGAACTCATCCTTATCATAAATTGTCAAAACTAACTTAAATGAACTTAAGTTGTTTTAATGTTAAGTTTTTTTTTATTATTTATATTTTGCTCAACAAAGTTATTAATTTTAATTTCTCAAACTTTATTTGCAGTCGAATGAGAAGGAGATCACAGAGGAGAATAAGGAGAAGGAGGAAACAAAGTAAATATCGATATCGATAAGCTAGGACAACTGTAAAGGACATGCATTTAAAACAAAAACAAAAAATAAAAACAAAACAAAACAAAAAACAAAAATAATCACACACACAAAAGTATAATACAATAAATTTGAAAACATTTTTATATATATTACGATTAGCATAAAATTATAAAGAAATTATACATAATGTATAAGAAATTGCAATTAGTTAAAAGCGAAATAACATCTGACGATGATGGATGATTCTAACTGCTAATTTTGTTTAATTTTTACATTTTTTCATTTATGTAATTATCATTTATTTTTTATTGTATAATTATATTGTTTATTACACATCCAAATAAAAAAAAAACAAAAACAACAATATTAAACAAAAAAACGCAGCAATGCAATTAAGCCTAAATGTAATTAAGTTTATTTTTCTATAATATATATATATAATATAATTTGTGTGCAAATATATAAAATATGTAATGAAGAAAATTTGTAACGTATGAACATTGTGTTTTGAATGTTGACTAAAACAAAAACAAAATAAAACGCTGCTACAAGAGTTAGAGGTTCTTTGCAGAATCATTATCAAAGAAATCATTGTGAGAAAAGGAGCTAATTTAATAATGAATAATAATAAAAATACTCAAAATTCGAAATACATACATACATCCAACATTTACATGCATACATACAAACGGAAGTGCGTGTGTATGTAGTTGCATTTCGCGACTTTCATGCGAGTTAAGCAGCAAACAAACACATACAAAACAAAAACAGAATGATAACTTAACTTAAAAACCATTAAGCACACCTGCATACATAAATACACAGACATACACACATACATGCATCAAATATACAAAAGCATACACATAAACTCACGCATAAACAAATGCGCAGTCACCGACAACCACAAGTGACTGCAATTTGTTAGCGCACTATTGGCTTTGTTTTTTTTTTTTTATTTTGCTCATCGTATTTATTTCAGTACGCGTACATACAAACATACATACATAATAAAATAAATAAATAAAGTCTATATACAAAAACAAAAACAAGAAAAGATGAGGAAAACAAATACAACATGCATAAATACAACTAAATCATTCGCATATATATAGGCATATGTATACATACATATATATACATATATACATACATATATGTATATTTATAAATACATATAATTATATATATATACATATATACATAACATCAACATCAGTTTGAGTATAAATTGAAGCGTACACCGATTAAATAAAAATAAAAATAAAAATAAAAGTAAAAAATTTAAAATGAATATTAATTTAAAAAAAGTATAATAATGAGAAGATGAAAACAAAAATGAGAAGAAAGCATTAATAAATAAAATATAACAACAACAAGTATAAGAACAAAGTATTTTTCATCCACATGGCGGTAAAATATGTAATTGTAGAGTATTCAAGTATTTTTATGGATTATGTATTAAAGGTTATGTTATAAGTTTTTACCACATTATTTCTATTGTAGCTCAGTGTTTTATATAATAAACATATATAACATAAATCTTATTTAATAAATATGCTTCTTAATCAAATTGTATTGTGTTTTACTTTTTTATTTCTACGAAATGCGGCATATAATTAGTGTGATGACAGATGTTGGATTTCCAAGTAATTTCATTTAGCTTATTGAGGTTTACTGCGATAAGGTCTTAGCAACAAGTATTATACTCTCAATCAATATGTATCAAAAAACCACAAAACATCATTGCTCATTTGATTCAGACTATTTCTAAAGATTTCTATAAATCAATGATTTCGTATTCTGGGAGTTGCTTTTGCAATTAGCACAACGATTCCTCCTCTTCTTCTTTACTGGCGTAGACACCGCTTATGCGTTTATTGACAACAACGCGCCATTTGTTTGGCGCCAATTGATGTTATCAACTGCAGGCAGGTCCTTCTCCAGCTGATCTTCCGCTTCCTCTGCATGTACTAGCGTATACTGCATCGAAAATTTTCAAAGCTGGAGTGCGTTTGTCCATTCGCTAACCATGTCAATATGGTCGTATAACTCATACAGCTCATCGTTCTATCGTCTGCGGTATTCGGTGTTGGCAATTTCCAAAGGACCATAAATCTTCCACAAAATCAGATGTTGTCATCGTCCACGTTTCTGCATCATAAAACAGGACGGGTATGATAAGTGAATAAGAGTTTGGTATTTGATTATCGAGAGAGGATTTTACTTTTCAGTCCAAAGAGAGATATTAGAATTAAATAAATTGCTTGTCTATCTAGATCCTCAATCAAAGTGGTAAAAAGAGAAATAAGTTAGCGGATTTTGCCTACATAAGTTATGGTAAACAAGCCAATAAGATTGGAACTATGTTTAATTTTTAAAGGTATTTGAGATGTGAGGGCGGTTCGAGAAGGCGAAAATCTTCGATTTATTTCCCAACATAGCCTCCTTTTCGGATGATAAAATGGACCCAACGATACTTCAACTCTTTTAACTTGTCTGGAAAATATGACGTCCTCATTCGACTCGAACTTCCGCCTGACGAATGAATTTGGTGAGATTGAAAACAAAATAAAGTAACAAACGGCCAGTTTGTTGCCAATTTCGGTCGTGGCTTTGATGAAAAATGTTAACCGATCCGTTTTCATGGTGGACGAGCACTTTTTCCTTTAGCCAAATTCGAGCCCAGACATCGGATGTCTGTTTTTACCTTATGCAGACAGTTGATGCTGATAGGGTAATCTTCGACTTTTTCTGAGCAAGTTTGACGAATGAAGTCCTCTATTGTCGACTGTTATTTGGACTCTGGTATATTCCATTGATTTCCCTGTTACATTGACGTTCGTGAAACTATGCGGAAGCTCCTCAAATAATGTTGTGGTAGTCTCGTTAGACTGCACCTGTTGTTCTGAGTGAGCAAACTCAGTTTCTATCTCGTCGATAGCTTTTTCAATCTGAGTATTTTAGGCAGAATTCATCCACGCGGTCTTTTGAGATGCTTAATGTCTCAACTTACTCATTCATCTCCAATCGTCGATCTACCAATATGAGTTGGTGTGACTTTATCCTCCGTGGAATCCCATTAAGGAACAATAAGACGTTTCGTTAAAAACCGATACGCCACAACGTTGAAAAGCATAGATCCAATTTTTGACGGTGGCCATTGAAAGATAATGTATACAAGTGATCTTTGATTTCACTGGCCGGCCGGTAATAATTGTTTCGCTTGCAACCATGACGTCAACGGGTGGAAAGGCTAGGTTCTTATTGGACCACCATCGTAGGTTGATTTAAAGAGCTGGTAGTCGAATGAAGTTACTAGTCAAAGAAACAGATAATTAATATCCTTAAGGCATGCTGATTGTCAGAATGCATCACTGCAGATTTCTATGAATCTGCAGCATCTTGTTTCTTAAGTGCATTGTAATTATAGGGAGAAACGTAAAGATGTCATGTCTATCTGCAAACAGAAACGCATTGTCTTCTTTTACAAATCAAATTTTATTTTCCAGTTTTCTCAAAAAAAAAAAAACTATTGAAATGGACTTAGTTAAAGAAATAAAAGAAATTTCCTCTAACATAACCTCAAAATTGTCTTATTTAATCTACTCCTTGAAACTACACACCTAGTCAACAAGAGATATATAATACTTCGAATACAGCATTCCTGGCTTATTACTTTGATAAATTGTATGTTTTTTATTCAAAAGTATGTATAATTGTTCGCTACTGCGCGTCGAGTGCTTCATACATGCCCATATGTACGTCTGTATGTATGTATTCATATGCAGTTAAGTGATAATATGGTATGGTGGACGTGATGCGGAAGTGATAATATAACGCGACATCGCTTGCATGCTAAACGATTTGGCGTGTGTGGAAAGAAATTGGGCGCGACTACGTTTCAATGCTTGAATGAATTTTTAGAGTAAGTATGTCGTTAGCAGTTAGTTGTGTAGTCTATATATGTATGTATGTAAGTATGCCATTGTAAGACGCTTTGAGTTATTTTCGTAAGTAAACTAAAAATCCAGTAGCAAGTTGGACTCACAAACGTACAAATTTTTGATTTATTTTCGTTTAACACCTGCTCCACCTGCTTGGGATTAGTTATGATTGTTATCTGTTAAAAGAAAATGCAAAAGACTTAAGCGACAAACTTGGCAAAGATTATTTCGAAAATTCTTATCGTAAGTCTATTGAGACAATACAAAGAGACCATGCAAAGTGCTGTTTCTTAAATATTATATATTTCAGCAGATTTTTAGTTACTCGTTGAGTTTTGAATCAAATCGGAATGAAATAAATTACAAAATACAGCGACAAACTTTCCAATAAATACTTACGGTGATTAGACAACGCATGTTGTTGTTTTTTAATGAGAAAAGTTTTATAATTGGATGTCACAACTGTCGATGTACCTAATCTTCAATTAAACAATACATTAGTTCCAATTATTTTATTATGTGTGTTTCATTTCATACTTTGTTTAATATCCGAATAGCTTGAAATATCATGCAGGACAACGTCTGTTGGTTTAGTATGTATGTGATTGGCGTTCAACCGTTTAGCCGGTTATAGCCGAATCGATGAGGGGCGCGCCACTCCTCTCTTTCCTTCGCAGTTCGGCGCCAGTTGGAGATTCCAAGTGTAACCAGGTCGCTCTCCATCTGGTCCCTCCAACGGAGTAGAGGCCTTCCCCTTCATCGGCTTCCTCCGGCGGGTACTGCATCGAACACTTTCAGAGCTGGAGTGTTTTCATCCATTTGTACAACATGACCTAGCCAGCGTAGCCGCTATCTTTTTATTTGCTGAACTATGTCAATGTCGTCGAACAACACATACAGCTCATCGTTCCATCGTCTGCGGTATTCGCCGTTGTCAATGTTCTGAGGTCCATAAATCTTGCGCAAAATTTTCCTCTCGAAAACTCCTAGTGTCGTCTCATCTGATATTGACATCGTCCAAGCTTCTGCACCATAAAGCAGGACGGGAATGATAAGCGACTTGTAGAGTTTGATTTTCGTTCGTCGAGAGAGGACTTTACTGTTCAATTGCCTACTCAGTCCAAAGTAGCACCTGTTGGCAAGAGTGATTCTGCGCTGGATTTCGAGGCTGACATTGTTGGTGTTGTTGATACTGGTTCCCAGGTATACGAACTTCAAAGTTATGACTGTCAACAGTGACGTGGGAGCCAAGACGCGAGTGCGCCGTCTGTTTGCTTGATGACAGGAGATATTTCGTTTTGTCCTCATTCACCTCCAGACCCATTCGCTTCGCCTCCTTATCCATGCGGGAAAAAACAAAAAAAACGGCACGGTGCTTCCGATGATATCAATATCATCGGCGTACGCCAGCAGCTGTACACTCTTGTAGAAGATTGTACCTTCTCTATTTAGCTCTGCAGCTCGTATTATTTTTTCCAACATCAAGTTAAAGAAGTCGCATGATAGTGAGACACCTTGTCTGAAACCTCGTTTGGTATCGAACGGCTCGGAGAGGTCCTTCCCAATCATGACGGTGTTGCTCAACGTCAATTTACACAGCAGTATTAGTTTTGCGGGGATACCAAATTCAGACATCGCGGCATAAAGGCAGCTCCTTTTCGTGCTGTCGAAAGCAGCTTTGAAATCGACAAAAAGGTGGTGTGTGTCGATCCTCTTTTCACGGGTCTTCTCCAAGATTTGGCGCATGGTGAATATTTGGTCCATGGTGGAGTCCTGTTGGTTTAGTATACATACATATAAATGTAGAGGGATTTCCTTTTTTCTCATCTTTACTGATGTATATTCCAAGTTAAACTGGACCAAATATACAGTTAAAAAAAAATTAACTTATTCTATTGAATCATAATATAATCCCTATTTTACGATGGAAATGTCTCCGACAAGCTTACTAAAATCTTATTACGTTGCTAGAATTGCTCTGAAAGAACCATTATTCTCCACGGTTTTGGTAGAAGCAGAGCATAAGCTAGTGGAAATGCTTTATGCTTTATTATTAATAGCTGAATATAAAAAAATAAATTGCCTCCTTAATTTATTAGTGTATAAAATGATTCGACCATTATAAGACAGATATAATTATTTGGATGTTCGAAAAAAAACTTTATATTTCGGAAGATACTGGTCCAATTTTTGAAAATTTTGTATATTTGTGAATGTGGTTAAAAGACCATCCTCCTTTCTACCATGAGAGCGATAGGATGGAATGTCATGAAACTTAGACAATATTCTAATTAAGAATAGTACTCTAAGAGGAAAGTGGGTCAAACAAAAACAAAATAAAAAATCTGTTTTTAAAATATTTTGTAAAAATCAAAAAATGTTTAGCAGACTTTTGACGAGAATTTAATACTGCCAGATGTTTGTCTCTTTATACCCTGAACAGACAGGGTATATTAAGTTTGTCACGATGTTTGTAACACCCAGAAGGAAGCGTCGGAGACCCTATAAAGTATATATATAAATGATCAGTATGTTGAGCTGAGTCAATTTAGCCATGTCCGCCTGTCTGTCCGTCTGTATATATACGAACTAGTCCATTTTGCAGATGTTATTTTCTCTTCAAGAAGCTGCTCATTTGTCGGAACTGCCGATATCGGACCACTATATCATATAGCTGCCATACAAACCGAACGATCGGAATCAATGGCTTGTATGGAAAACTTGGTGTGAGTTATTGCTCATAGAAATAATTTAATCTCCGAAAAAATTTTTCAGATCGGTTCACTATAGCATATAGCTGCCATACAAACTGAACGATCGGAATCAATGGCTTGTATGGAATATTTTCGCATTTGACGTGGTATCTTCACGAAATTTGACATGGATTACTGCTTAAGGTAATAATATAATCTCCGAAGAAATTGTTCAGATCGGTTAACTATATAACCTTAATGTTTCTAGCAAACAACCCGACTAAAAAGTATTAGTAAAATGTTTTCTTTTTTTACTTAATTTTTTTTACGTCTTTAGATTTGCTTAAACACATAGTTACTAAAAGAAATGCACCTGTGAAGGGTATATTAGCTTCGGTACAGCCGAAGTTAACGTTTTTTCTTGTTTTATGTTATTTATAATACGATAATATTTTTTTAATACGCTTATATATTTCTGCTTTAGTGACAACAATTTACATATCTAAAGCCAACAATTTAATCTTCAGAATACATATTATTGATTTATGCACCACTTAGTTTTCCCAAATAAAAATATTTAACGACTGAGTTTTTTTTTGTTTTGGAAACACTAAGTCCTCTAAGTGTGGTTTCGTGTTGTTCATTGCCGAAGGACACCCATTGCATACATACATACATATATATATATTATATTATTGTGGTAATAAAATCGAATTTCGAAACCACAGAAATAAAAATGAAATAGTTCCGTTCCAATAATATGTATGTATGTATGTATGTATATGTATCTATAGCAATCACTGTGCCTTTGCGTGAGTGGAACCATGTCCTTAGCCACATTTTTACTTATTGGGAATACGCTTGATGGTAAGTATTGCCAATAATATGGATATCGATTCATGACAGTTGTCTTGTCATACATATTTGAATGCAACCATAAAATGTAGCAATTGTATATTTGCTTACATATATGTATGTGTGACAATATGGGCCGGAATACTGGCTACAAATAGTGTGAAATTGTTTTGTTGACGATTTGACGTTTTGCATCACTTTTACCAATCACACTTGCAATTTGGCGGGCCATATTTTTACCAAACCATTCGAGAAAGTGCTTTCACACACAAACAAACAACAAACAGTTAGCACTGTGGCATTGCATGAGAACCAAATAGATATGAGTTTAGTAGAGAAAAAGAATATTCGCAAGTATTTATAACTTATTGAATTGGCGTTTAACACGAATTCATTTACCGCTAAGTTCGATTTGCATTGCTCTGGCTTTGGCGCGACCTCCAAAATGGCCTATATTTGCATATATGTATGTATGTATGTACACGAATATAAATATCAAATGATTTATACTTATTTGTTGCTGCCTTGTACGAATATTTATCACTTGCGGCGCTCGCAAATACCAATGGGATAGTGCAATATTTAGTTGTGATCTGCCGGTGACACAGTGCAGTGGCAGTGTAACGGTAACGGTTTGGATGTTGTAACGGTATAAAATATAAAAGAATGTCAAATCAGCTGTTCTTTCTGAGTTTAGCGGATATCTTCTCCGTTTATCCGACAATTTTCAAAGAATTAATAGCCACACGCGAGAAACAATCACTCATCTATTTGCCGAGTGATGCCGATTGGCAGGAACGCATGTATTATCGCCTTTTGGAGGTACAAAAGCGCGTTAACGAAGCCATCGATAGTGGAGTGTGAGTGAATCGGTTATTTCAACTAGTTAGTCCGAAACAACACTGAGAAAATTGGTTTTATCTGGTCTTAAACCTCAAGTTAGTCCTCATTCGCCGGGCTACAAGCGTCTTACTTCTTTATTCAAATTATTGAGAATGGTGATCAATAATAGCAATATGCCTACTATATGGCAGCAGTTCTACACTCTTATAAAAAATATATTTGTGCGAAAAAATTATTGCTGTAGATCTATTTCTATCAAATATTTTCATCTCCAGCTTTGTTATTGATTGCCCCAACTTTTGTTACTAGGTTTGGTTAATGGATAGATCTCCGCAACTGTGAAGGTCTCACTTAGACTACTTCGACCTATGTGGCACCCAAATACTCCTAACGGATTACCAAGACCCTCATGATCCGACAAGCGCTTAGACTCTGTTACAAAGTTCTTAACTCGGCTAATGTCGATTCCAGTCACTTCCCTGGGTTCCCCTACCGAGCAGTTTTAAGAGTCTGGCGAATACTGGCCATTGAATGAGGCGATGATTCCTTTTTGCCTTCCTCCAAGCTGCTTTGGCAACTAGCTTGAGTCCTAATCTCACCGCATATGTACCCATTATACAATGACCACTAATCATACCAATGAATGCAGCGAGGTGAGCATTTCTGAGAGATAGCAGGTGGAAGAACTGTTTTCTGCTCACCGCGGTCCAGAAAGGCTTTGCAACTGCTCAAGTGCTGGTTGTTGCTTTGTGGCGTTTGACGAGCTCTTTCTAACTAGCTTAGAGCGTACTGTCATCGAATCCAAGGTCAGGATTGCCGCTCTGCTGTCGGAGGGAATACAAACCACTCTGAAGGAGGCCGTACTTCCGACCAGTATGTCTACTGCTCCGGGTCTCGGGAAGAATATGAAAAAATGTCGAAGATGTAGTCTAAGGAAAGCTTATTGTTATATATAATTATACTCGTCCTTCGGAGTTTCATAATTTTCTTATTGTCACACGGAAACTATGGTGGAAAATAGATAAAGGCATAACTTTTAAATGAAAATTATCTCAAGAAGCTTACTTTCTGTACTATTGTATATTCCCAAGAACTTCCTCTGTTCTCGTTCTTATTTGCACTCCATTTAGCTTTCGTCTAGGCATTTTGAGCAGTCGAAGCTACAAGCAACTTGAATGGATTGTAAGTGGATAACTTTTCGAACAATAAAAACCCCAGTTGAGATCATGAAAATCAATATGGATTTCTTTAAAACCAAAAAACTAATTGAAGCTTTTCTGTAAATCTAACACAGAACTGTGAGTAAATAAGGTGACTGACCTTGAATCGTTAAATCTCAAGGATCGCAATATCACCGCCACAGTGACGTTTACTAGATGATGAAAAATATAATTTTTCCTTTTTCAGTTAGTTTTTTTCACTCACTCAGTTATGATTTACAACTCTTAAAATCCGTGTGTTTTTCCCTTCGGAAAATCTATTCAATTCCATATGATTCATAACTCTTAATTTGTCCGATTCGCAAAAAATATACATACATGCAGTCAGCTCTTGAAACAAAACTCAAATTTATTTACAATTCCAGTGAGGTGGACTATGTTGTGGTGCGTAAGGACACACATTCATTTAATCACCTCACAGGCGTGCTAAATATATCTCCAACAATCTCACCAACCGTTTCGCCCAATGGTTTCTATCAAACACCGAAAAAAAAGTGTCAACCAATTCGCGGAAAATCTTTGAAGGACAAGAGTAAATTTTGGAATTTGAAAACAATCGCGCTTGCAGCAAACCTACTCGCAAAACCACCAAAGAGAGTACAGTTCGAAAACGAACATGAAATGCGGAAAGTCTATTCTCTGATCTACGATGTTTTTCGTTGTAAGTAAATAAAGCTTTTAGCTATTTTTAAAGAGTCGATACAAGAACTTTCTTACCCAAAGTATTCGAAAACCACATTGAAATTGTAATTTTCGAAATTTACATTATATTTGCAGATAAAGTTGTGCTCTCAAATTCACTAAACGACATTGAGTTTTATGAACAATTTCCAGAGGTAAGTCAATAATTTAATACCACACAGTTGTAATAAATATAACGGGAATGTCAGCGTGGAAGACTATGCAATGAAAATTTTAATAATTAGTTTCTAATAACTAATTTTATTATTTTGCTTGTGTAAAATTATTTTCATATTTCACCATTCTAGTACAAGCAAGATGAGAACCGCATTTGGTTAATGTTTTACGAATTACTCGGACGAAACTTTAAGCAACGTTTTTCGGAAGAAATCGACTTGCAATACCAATTATTTCGCGAATCAGATGTTGAAGGTGAATATCAATAAAATATATTTGATATATATATAATAATAAAACAAAAAATTATTAACAATATAAATTAAAATATTAACAAAAAAATATATTAACAATATAAATTAAATTATTAATTATACTGTAATTATTCCATTCTCATGATCCCAGATATCGCCGAGCAACTGTGGAACTTTCGTAAATCTTTAGCCGCTTCTATATCCCGCATGAGAATAAAATTCAATGCGCTCAGCCTTTCCAAGTTATTGCCGATTCATCTACAAAATGAAAAGGTTGCTAATGCAGCATCAAACACAATGGTAACGGGTTGGATAAACCCATTTTTATTACGGTAATTATATTCATTATATTACTCGTTTATTAATTGACTAATTTCTAATTGACTCTATTAAAAGGCAACTGAAACTTTTATATGTAGCACACTTTAGTTAATTGTTATACATTTCAAATATGACATCTACTTTTTCACACAACGTATGAAATAACAGGAAATTCGTAGGATTAAATCTTTTACCACTTTGTTCCATAAATATTAACAATTTTAACTTTCTTTATATTATATAATACACAATTTTACCCACATATTCGTCATATATATTGTATAAAGTCCATTGAAAGTTGGAAACCATAATATTAGGTTAGAAGCACAGAGGTCCTCGTATTCAATATATGGGGCCTTAAAAACCTATGGTCCGATTTCGGCAATTTTTAGAATGGGGCTGCCACACTATAAACATAGTATTTGTGCAAAGTTCTGCACCGATATCTTCACTAGTGCTTACTTTATATATTGTAAAGTAAACGATTCAGATCGTCTTCAAAGTTCTGGTATATAGGAAGTAGGCGTGGTTGTTAAGCGATTTGGCCAATTTTCACAACATATTATTGGGATGTAAGGAAACTATTACAAACCAAGCTTCATTGAAATCGGTCGAGTAGTTCCTGAGAAATGGTTTTTGACCCATAAGTGGGCGACGCCAGGCCCATTTTCCATTTTGTAAAAAAAATCTGAGTGCAGCTTCCATCTGCTATTTCTTATGTGAAATTTAGTGTTTCTGACGTTTTTCGTTAGTGAGTTAACCCACTTTTAGTTATTTTCAACCTAACTTTTGTATGGGAGGTGGGCGTGGTTATTATCCGATTTATTTCATTTTTGGACTGTATTAAGAAGTGGCTAAAAAAACGACTGCAGAAAGTTTGGTATATATATATTAGTTTGGGAGATATGTACAAAAAACCTATTTGTGGGCGGGGCAACGCCCACTTTCCCAAAAAAAATTACATCCAAATATGCCCCTTCATAGTGCAATCCTTCATACCAAATTTTATTTCCAGCTTTATTTATGGCTTAGTTATGGCACTTTATGTGTTTTTAGTTTTCGCCATTTTGTGGGCGTGGCAGTGGTCCGATTTTGCTCAAAGCAACCTTCCTATGGTGCCAAGAAATAAGTGTGCCAAGTTTCATTAAGATATCTTAATTTTTACTCAAGTTACAGCTTGCACAGACGGACGGACGGACGGACAGACAGACATTCGGATTTGAACTCCACTCTTCGCACTGATCACTTTGGTATATATAACCCTATATCTAACTCGTTTAGTTTTGGGTGTTACAAACAACCGTTATGTGAACAAAACTATAATACTCTCTTTCGCAACTTTGTTGCGAGAGTATAAAAACAATAGCTTAATGTGTTGAAAAGTAATTATATGTAAAAACAACATCTAACTTTCATTTAAGTTAAAAACCGCCACATGGAACCGAATTTCGTCTGACGAACAGATCAAGATTGAGATTATGAATACAGATGTTTTAAAAAAATATGTAAAAAGCTGAAGTAACCATACGAAACTTTTTAGAAACCCCGAGGAAAACAAAAAATATACGCTTATGTTTTTACTGGACCAAAATCTTTGATAAATGAACGTACCAAATGGCATATTCGCAAGTTGGCAACTCAGGACACGATGAGTTACTCCAAATTATAGCGGTATTTTGGTCTATAAGTGCCAAGACAACATGAACAACACATTTTCAAATGAGACTTAAGACTTAAATATGAATCTAAAGGCTATAAACCGCGCCTTTAAGATCGCCATAAAAACGCATGCATTCTTTTTCGAAATATACAAATTCTAATAAGTAGAGTTTCAAAATTTGATATTTAGTGATGATAAAACATTAAATTTAGATGGATCATAAGTATTGGAGAGATCTATGACACTCTCACCATATTTACTATAAGCGCACACATGTCGGTGGATCTCTAATGATGTGGGATGCTCTTAGCGCCAAAGAGAAGTCTCCAATTTGCCTTATCCCAAGTCGTGTGAAAGTAAAATATATATGGAATTGCTGGACAGTGAATTTATCACGTTTGCTTATCATATAATGGCTATAGCATTTTTTGACTCGCGTAATATTCCCTAACTTCGGTGTCCGTCATTAAGTCTAGATCTGAATTCAATAAAGAATTTATAGGATATACTTTCCGCAATATTTTTTAGCTGAACAAAGCAGTATGACAGCTAAATCAAGGCATTGAGGAGGAATGGACGAAGATAAACGTTTCAGTACTGTAAAAGTTGGCCACTTCTATGACAAATTGGCTAAAACTTTTGAAAAACAAGAACGGCGCCCAATTTCATATTAATAAATCGAAAACATTTAATTCAAATTGTTTACCTATTTAAAAGTTAATACTTAACTAAAAATTTGAATTTTGCACAAATCGCTATTTTCTATGGTATACAATGAAATAATAGTGCACAAATATCAATTTTCCTGAGGTATAAGGCTGTCGATTTACAAGCCTAGATGAAATCGCTGAAAGAGTTAAAGGCTATCCCAATAATCAAATTTAAGAAGTCTTTCGACGATTGGCAGAAGAGCATGATATCGAATGTGGACTATTTTATAGGCGACAACATTATTGTAGACGGATAAATAAATATTTTTTTCAAAACACAAAATTCCCATTATTTTTTGAGCACACCTACATTTATTCGGGGAATTGAATACCGAATATTAAAATTGAAAAACACGGCCCGAATGGTTAAACTTAAATTTTATTCAGAAAATAAACCGAATTATTTTAACCCTTTCATGACCAATGTTGCCTATAGGTAACATTGTACTTATCGGCTTCTAACTCTAACAGCAGTTTTTTTTCAATTTTGTAGACTTATGTGTTGTGCAAGCTTACAGTTACATTTTTTGTTATGAGTTGTGCACGTATTCATTTCGTAGGCGTTCTCCGCAGAGTGGCATTGTCAAAATCGGTTTCGCGAAAAAAGTTATACTGAAGTGGTTATACAAAACCATAAAAATAATTGTTTTATTTTAAAACAAAATGAACTATATAAATAGGTAAATTTAAGAGAGTTATTAAAAAAAAATCAAGAGAAAAGTGTTTAGTTTATTTATAATAATCGAATTTATGTCTATAACCAAAATCTTGTAACTACTGAACCAGGATACATAAGTCTTTGAAATTTTTATCACTTCATATTTGAGTTAAGACTAATATATATCTGTCCTAAAAAAATGTTAGCTTCGCCCATTTTAATTCGGGCATGAGAGGGTTAACCAAGTAGTTTCGAGATACCGTATAATGTGGGGAAGCACTTTCCTAAGACAAATCATTAAATGAAGACTTGCTTTATATTTGAAAAGCTTATAGTTTTCACTTGTATAGAGTGGCTCTCTACAGTTATATTTTTATGAATTATAGAAATTTGAAGAATGATTGATTTGAATCCTTAGTTGCACATATGCAACACTCGATAGCGAATTGCCTGCATAAAGAACCTGTAATCCTACATAATTCTTGTAGATAAACAATAAATACTCGTATCGGGTTTTCCATATGTTGCATGAATGAAAATTTTGTGCAGTTTGATATGTGCCACAATTCAGAGAGCGCCTTTTTTCGAAGATATGTACTCGTATACATATTCCTTATACATATACAGACCCAAACAAATTCGATTGCCTATTTGCTATGAATAATATCGTTGTTTTCCTTTCACACTCTAGTGATAAAACCTCAGCTGATAATTTTCTACACGAATGCGGCTATATACTGCAGGAAAGTGATAACATTCACATGTTGGATACGAATCATTATCGCTGGGACAATGTTTGTCCACTGTTTGTATCCTGTGTGCCACAAGATAAGGGCGACTTCACCAAATCAAAACTAGTCACGCAACATTACTTTATCATTCAGGTAAGCGTTGAGCATTGTGTAGCAAAGCGAGCTAAAATTTATCTAGTAAATAAGTTGCAACAGTTGTTTTTCTTTGACGCCTACTTGTACAAAAAAAACGCTAGGATATGTTGCGAATCACACGCAAAGCAGCGACACGAAATGTGTAAGTTAACCCGAGAGAGTGAGAGTGGTTCAAAAATAATAATAATTCAATAAACGCGTTGTAAATGAACATTGCAAAAACTGGGGAAACCACAGCTAACTTTACCACTATGAACAATATTTGGGTTTTACAACGAGAGAGTACATTCTCAGGCATCCCGAATGTATCCAAATAATCCCTCGGAGATTAAAAGTAAATATCTATACAAATATTTTAAACGTTTCCAGACGTCTGTGTGACGACAGTATTAAAATCGTGGATATCCAAAGATTTAATAACTTTGCAAATTAAAGGAATATACGGAGTATCAAACGATCTTATAAAAAAACAAGTAAAGAAAGGCTAAGTTCGAGTGCAACCGAACATTTTATACACTCGCAATTTATTGATGGCATTTTAAAAAAATAACACAATTCGACTCATATATTCGGCATAAGTTCAATATACATAATATCGAAAATCATCATAAATAGTATACGAGGACTGAGGTAATTAATGAACCGATTTCACTTGTTTTCAACACCATGATACATATATCGAAGACTATACGCTCATTTAATTTTATATTACCTACGATATAATACTACTCGTATAATTAGATATATGGGATCTAGGTCATAGTTATAACCCGATTTTAACCATTTTTGGTACAGAGACAAACTGTTATAAGAAAAAAATTCAGAGGGAATGAATTACATTAAAATATCTGAGAGATTTACCTATATTTTCGGTGAAAAATTACCCTTAGGAACTGAGTTCTTAACGTTCGATATCACGGGCCTTGAAGAGTCATGTTCCGATTTTGACAATTTTTCCATAAGTGATGTCACAGCTCAAATACAGTATTTGTGTAAAGTTTTATTCCGATATCTTTATTAGTTCCTAATGTATATATTATAAAGTGAACGAATCAGAAGGATTCGAAATTGAGTTATATGAGAAGTAGGCGTGGTTGTGAACCGATTTCGCCCATTTTTTGTCCGTGTTATTAGGGTGTCAAGAAAATATTATATACCGAATTTCATTGAAATCGGTCGAATAGTTTGGTTTTTGACCCTTATGTGGGCGACGCCCATTTTCCATTTTGTAAAAAATCTCTGTGCAGCTTCTTTCTGATATTTCTTCTGTAAAATTTAGTGTTTCTGACGTTTTTCGTTAGTGAGTTAACGCACTTTTAGTCATTTTCAACATAACCTTTGTATGAGAGGTGGCTGTGGTTATTATCCGATTTCTGTCATTTTTGGACTGTATAAGGAAATGGCTAAAAGAAGCGACTGCAGGTAGTTTGGTTTATACAGTTTTTTTGTTTGCAAGATATATACAAAAAACCTATTTAGGGCGGGATCACGCCCACTTTTCAAAAAAAGTTACATTCAAATGTGCACCTCCCTAATGCGATCCTATGTTCCAAATTTTATTTTCATAACTTTATTTATGGCTTAGTTATGACACTGTATAGGTTTTTGGTTTTCGCCATTTTGTGGGCGTGGCAGTGGACCCTTCTTCGAAAGGGCCAAGGGGTGCCAAGGAATATGTTTTCCAAGTTTCATTAAGATATCTTAATTTTTACTCAAGTTATCGCTTGCACGGACAGACGGGCGGACAAACATCCGGATTTCAACTCCACTCGTCATCCTAATCATTTATATATATATAACTCCATATCTAACTCTTTTATTTCTTGGAGACACAAACAACCGTTATGTGAACAAAACTATAATATTCTGTGCAACATGTTGCGAAAGTATAATTAAGCAAGGTAGAGATTTATATTTGTTATAGCATGGAAGCTACTGAAAAGTCATATACGAAATGCTGATGACACTAATATCAATGTTCTGAGGTAAATCCTAAATATTTCTCGTTGCTAAATACTCGTATTATAAAGCCTAAATATCAAAGCAAACAGAAAAGCAGGTGGCGAGAATTGTATCTCGTTGATTCCTCTGCTTCCACCAGCGGGTACTGCATCGGTCACTTTCAAAACAAAAGTGCTTTCGTCTATTCAGACGTGGCTGCCTTTTTATTCGCTGAAATATGTCTATGTCGTCGTATAGCTCAAACAGCTCAATGTTCCATCATCTGCGGTATTCGACGATACCAATGTTTAAGGACCGTAAATCTTCCGCAAAAGCTTTCTCTCGAAAATTCATAGTGCCGTTTTATCGGAAGTTGACATCGTCCACTCTTCTGCAACTTAAAGCAGAACGGGAGTGATGGGGGACTTATAGAGTTTGGTCTTTGTTCGTTGAGAGAGCACTATACTTTTCAGTTGCCCATTCACGCTGGTTTTAAGGTATACAGCTGTAAGTAGTGACGTGAGATCCACGTCTGGAGTGCGCCGACAGTTTGTTTGATGACAGGAGAAACTTCGTCTTGTTCTCGTTCACTACCAGACCCATACGCTTCGCTTCCTTAGCCAGTCTGGAAAACGCAAAACTAAAGTCGCGGTTGTTTTAGTCCAATGATATCGAATGATCGGCCAGCAGCTGTGTACTCTTAGAGAAGATTGTATTATTTTTTCAAGCATTAGGTTGAAGTAGTCACGCAATAGGGAGTCACTTTGTCTGAAACCCCGTGAGGTATCGAACCGCTCGGAGAGGTACTTCCCGATCCGGTGCTTTTGGTATTGATTACACATTTAGACATAGCGGCATACAGGTTGCTCCTTTTTGTGCTGTCGAAGCCAGCTTTAAAAACGACAGAATTTGTTTTCCAGATCTAAGCCCACACTGATAAGGTTCAATCAGTTTGTTCAGCTGTTAGAGATAGTAAAATCTAGTGCAAAAGTTTGTGAGTTACAAAGTTCCTAAATTCATTATTTTACTCTGCCATGTAATATCAAATAATCAAGTATTTATGACCCAAACAGCTTCGTATTTAAATCCATCCTGTCTTTGTATCCGTCAGGATACTTATTATATATAGTTTAGGAATGACTTACTTCCACTGCCACATGTGAATATACATACATATGTTGGACCAATCTCTAGGCATTTAAATTATCTTCTTTTATTATAATATTTTTACCTCATAAGACAACCTGCGGTATCTCTCTAAACCATTTTCATAACTTTACTTTTCTTCGCAGGACAAGGCTTTCTCGTATGGGCCAGCTGTTATGTCCCGGCTCCTCGAGTATTTTCAGTTAAGCGGTGACATACTACAGACGCACATTTCTTCACCACGTTCAACGGCCTATTTAGCTTCGCTCTTCTATTCCGTGAATCGAGTGAATAATTTCTATGTTTACGGTGCAGGACCGAACCTCAAAGAATATCGAAAGTTTATGGAAATACTCGGTGTCAATAACATACGCATTTTCGCAGAGCTCTTCACATCATTTCCATTAGAGTCGAAACGTTTCGGATACGTTGTCGGCATTTTCGCCAATCCGCCGAATTCGTTTAGCGCTATTTCCGATCCAATCGATTTGATATGCTCACGTGGCGGTGACTTGAGTATGTTGGAAGTGCTCACTGAATCGGAGATAAGTGACGAGGGCAAACGTAGAGTCTCACTAATACTAGAAGAACAATTACTCACACTGCAATTGGCTATGTCACGACCACAAATACAATTTCTGCTCTACCAAACGCATTCGATTGTTTCATCGGAAAATCAGGATATGGTCGATTATGCTGTAAAACTGATCAACGAAACATCGCTAAGGAAACATCAAAGTGCGTTTCGTGAACGTAAACGTTTGGAAGCAATAGCCGAAGCTGAAGCTGCTAATATACCCGCAGCAGCAATGGGTTCGCCGCGGAAACGTGCCCCGAACACGCAAACCGATGAGAAAGGAAAGGCTCAGACTGCAACAGAAGCTGGTGTGGGAAAATCGGATGGAACTGCTGAAGTGCCTGTAGCAGCAGATGATAGTGAGGAGAACGTAGTGCTGCCGGCGGCCGATGAATTTATGTGCGAAAACATACCGGATATTTGTATTAATCAGGACAGCTGTATAAAACAACATTCGATTGGTTGTTATCTTTCGTTAATTAAAAGAACCAAAATTACACAATTGAATGCCAAATATCTGATCAAGATGGCTGAGGCGAGAGGTCTCTTCGATACGGCCGATAAGAGTGGCGCGCCGAAAGTGAAGACCATTAAAACGCAGGAAACAAATGTTGAACCGATTGTAGAAAGCGATTACTTCAACGGTCACAGAGCAGCGAAGCATATTAATATAGACGAATTGGTAAGTGGGAGAAGTCTAACGCCACGTCCATCGTACACAAGTCCATTTCACACAGAGCAATCATCAACCCATAATCGCTTTGTAAATGGACGTTTTTTGTATTTCACGCACGGTATTGTGGGACCGCACGCACTACAAAATCGTTCCCGTGTCTACGCTGGACGTGGCGTAATTATAGTATGAAAAACTTAAGAGGGGCTAAGTTTGGATGTAAACGAACATATTATAGAAATTGGTCGAGCAGTTCGAGACATGGTTTTTGACCGAAAAAATTTTTATACCAAACTTAGTTTTCAGCTTTTCTCTACCATATTTTTTGTAAAATATAGTGTTTCTGACGATTTCGTTAGAGAGTCTTTTAGTAGTTTCCAAAATAATCTTTGAATAGGGGGTGAGGTTATTATCCGAGTTCACCCATTTTCATGGCGTGTAATGAGGTGTTAAAGGGAAATGTATGTAGCAAGTTTGGTTTATATATAGCTTTGCTAGTTTGAGAGATGTTTACATAAATTCACGTAAGTGAGGAAAGCTTCTGATTGCCATTCACTTGGGAGTGGCCAGGAACGATTCTCATGCATATGACTAAAACAGCTCACGACTTCTGGTTTTAGACCAAGTATCCCGTGTGTAGCCAACAGCCATACGTTTGGAGGCGAGCTAAAGTGAGAAGGCGAAGCCCGATTCTGCGGTTGTGCGTAGGGTTTGTAACCCACCACGTGAAAAAACCTCCCAAATGAATGATTAAACAGAGCCTCGGATGAGAAACCCCACCTGCAAACGCTTTAAGGATCACGATCTTCAGCTCTGAAAGTGTTCAATGCAGTGCCCGCTGGAAAAAGCCGCGGAGGGGGACGACCTCCACTCCATTGTAGAGACTAAGTGGAAAGTGACCTGGCTTCATTTGGTGTTTCCAGTTGGCGCCAAAAAGCAAGAAGAAGAAATGAATGCGCGCTCTGGTGCATTCGGCTATAATCTCGTGAGAGGTTTCTACGCCAAAAATATTTATATATATTTTTTTTTCTATTAACGGTGTGACAATAGTCCGATATCACCATCTGTAATACTAACCTCCCATGGTGCCAGGGTAAAAGTGTATTCTCCGAGTTTCGAAGTTAGCCTCCAAAATCGAAATATATGAATTCGAAGTTTGAAAAAAAGATTTTTAAAAAAATATTATTTATTACAGAATATAGTTACTAAAAAATCCCAAATGTGGATATAATCCATATTTTCCTCTTAATTTAATGGTGTATAAAACTTGTCGGTCAAGCTTATATGATATATGCTAAAAGGGGTCCAGCATTTTTCGATATAACAAAATTATATTTTTTTCGAAGATCTAACTAACAATTTTAGAGGAAGAATGCACTTTTACTTATGACTCAAGCTCCCGGAAAAATTTAATTTAGTACATTACCCAGAAAAAATTCGGGTTTTCCGCATAGGGTTATATATTGTATGATGTGCTCGACAAGTTGTTCTCCGTCATTATTTAAATAATTTAAATAACTAAATAATTTAATTTGTTCTCCTTTACTCTTCCTTGCATTTAGATATCGCGCTTGATGACAGATACAAACTCCAGTTTAAACCGCATTGACGTATCTAAAGCGTCCAACCTTAATCAACCCGTCAAATTTAAATTTAAGCGAAAAGAATGCAAACGTTATAGGGCCTCATTGCTAAAGGTATACGTTAAAGCTGCGGTTTTATTAATTTATTTATTGATTTCAACATTTATTTTAGGTCTATCAAATTTCAAGACGGCAGTCAAGTACATATCAACGCTGTTCAGTCGAAAGTTTGGAAGAGACTTGTTCAATAGCGATATGTTGTTTAAAACGTAAAGGTTTAAAAAAGCATCCATATCCATTGCACATACAAAATTTAGTAATATGAAATAAATATAAAATAAGATGTTAGTTTAATAATTTAAATTTAATAAAATAATAATATTAATTTATTATTAATTTAATATTTTTAATGTATTAAAATTATTATTTAGCAATGTGACGTTGCTATGATTTTTTATTGTTACTTAAGTAATTAGTGTATAAAAATTATGTTAATAAAGAAAATACTATTAAATTGCTACTAGATGCCTCTTTTTCTTCTAAAGCATTTTATGAAGAATATGAGCACAACACTTGTCAACAGCATAATGAAAATGAGAGATACTTTTATGGTTCTCTCATCATCTTCGTCTAATGGCAAGGCATTGTGTTTAGCGTCGACGTTTGGTTTTAATGGCTCGGCGATTTTGTGATCTAGAAAAAAATAAATATTTGAATAAAATAAATTAATAATAATATACATATAAATATATAAACCAAGTATATACAGTTGAACTACCATAACTCGAACTCTTGAACTGTCAATAGAAGTCAAATTCCATACAAAGTACCTCCCTTAACTAGGAAGTCTATCTACCTCGAAGTATTTTTGTGGACTATGGTGATTCGAGTTACGGAAGTTTAATTGTATATTAATTACATATTATTTTCACTCCAAAGTTTTCATTACCTTTACTAGCTTTTAATAAATTCAAGTCGACTTGCTTCAGGCGCTTCGTAGTTAACTGTATATCCGCACCATTGACGCCCTGTGGCTGCAGCCAGTTGAGATTTTCGCATGGCTCAGTCTCCTTTTTGTGGAATTTATTATTCGAATCGATCACTTTCGAATGTAAATGCAAATTACTGCTGTATAAACGTAGCGGTAGTAGTTCTTCATCATTGTTATAAAACTCTGCAATGCGATTTAGTTTCTGTAGCAACTCAGATTTATATGCAGTCATTGTATATTCGAGTATAGCATCCAGTAACCAAAAGCAAGCCTTTTCCAAGTGTATGGAGTCCAAACAATTTGAGTCACTAAAAACCGCGATGCGTCCGCTTGTACTATTGCTTAGTATGGATAAAGTTTCTAGCATATCTTTCAAGTTTTTAGAATTATTTTCCGTCAGCTTATTGTGTGAGTTGGCATTGTTGTTGTGTTTATTATGCTTATCAACGTTTACTTCGAGTAAAATGCGTTTATTTAAAATTGGATTTCTTTCGGCAGAAATTTCAGTTTCTATGTTGGGCTGCTCGACGTTATTTTCCTCATAGCTAGTTGGCGTTTGCGCATTTACCGTTAAATATTGTTTGCGCAATTCGCTTTGCGTTTGAAAGAGTCCCAGTATGGGCTTGAATATTTTTTTGTTATCAGCCGCATTGGGGTTCTCCAAAATCTTAAAGGAAGTAAATTGTTGTTTATTATAGCAAGACATATAAAGTACATTTACAATATTTACCTCAAATCCCTGATCGTGCAGCTCGGCACCGACAACAATATCTTCGCTGCCACGCGGTATTTTCGCTAATGTTGTGCCGCTGGCTATGTACATAGAGTGATCACCCATTGCGAAGAAGCCTTCGGCGATAAAGTCACTAAAAGCAATGCCATACGGTTTCAAGAGCTCGTTGAGTGCTGGTATATTTGCACCACCAGTGTCCGGTATCCACCATTGACGCGTATTCTCATCGAAAAATTTGATTTTCTTCATCACCGTTGTATTATACCAATCGGCAAATACGATGACACTCAGACCCTCATTGTAGACATCATTTTCAATTTTTTTGATTTCCGCATCGAAAAATTCCTCTTCCGTATCGACGATGAGTAGCGTACCATACTCGCTGGCATTGAAACAAGTATAAGGCATGCGTAAGATATCTATATAATAGCCAGCATTTCGCAGATGTGTGTATAAATCTCGAAAATTAGTATGTAAATGATCGGCGCGCCAATCCAAAGGGTCAGATTTGATTTTCAGATTGTCACGTGGTATATAGCCTGGCGGATATTTCAAACTATGATACTGATCCCATAGTATGCGTTTGTTACGCGGCGGTTTCGGTATGACCGTCACTTTTAGTGGAAAATTGATTTTGGTCGTAATTTTACCCTCATGTTGCTCCTGTAAGCATTCGATTTCTAGACTGATGTGACCTTCAGCGACCCCTTTAAAATTATCACCTTTTTCGTTTACAACTGAAAATGCAAAATTGAATGTGAAGAAGTACATACATATTTTAACTACAAGAATATTTTTATTTGGTGTAGTACCTATATGCACTGACATCCAGCCAGACCAGGGCCACAAACTCGTCGAGTAGGACACAGCAACATTCAAAACTTGTCCGTGTTTGTCGTTATGTGGTTGCCAAATGGGCGCATCTTTGATCACACCCGTAACGGCAATGCCGTTCAATATAGTGACATTCACAATGATCGGCATACTACCGTGGTAAATCGGTTGTGAGCTATAAGGCCACATATAACTTTCGGTGGTGTCCAAATATTCAGGACTAAGCGTTATTTTGGGCGCATATGTTAAAAGTAGCTGCATGCTCTTTAAAATATCGAGTTTACCATGTCCCTGCTCAAACATATTGTTATCTGGTAGACGTTCGGCGCCTTCGATCAATATCTGTTTCATTGACGAGGGATTAATGAGATTTAATTTCGATAGTGCACCACTTGCTATTAAAGCCACAGCGCCCGCAACAACTGGTGAGGCTACTGAAGTGCCAGATAGTGAACGGCAACCACCATGCACATTGCTGCCTTTAACCTGACTGCCAAATGTGACGATATCTGGTTTTAGTCTACCATAGCCCCACGGCAGTTCCCACGTAGTCATGCCTCTAGAGCTAAATTTGGCGACTTTATGCTCGAAATTAATACCGCCCACACCAATGACATCACTCTGGTCGCCAGGGTTGTTGAGCGTGCCATAGAGCGGACCGTCATTTCCTATGGCTGAAATCATTATAACCTTATTCGCGGATAATTCGAGCACTTTATCCACAAATGGATGATCCAAAAAATCGGGACCACCTATACTCAAGTTGAGCACTTTAATTTTCTTGAAAATTGCATAATTAAACGCGTCCAAAAACCAAGATGTGTATGAGACCTGTTAATGAAATGAAAAATTAGTAAATAATTATTTTAGACTTTTAGACCATAAACAATTTAACAGCAACCTGTGAATTAGTGAATACTCTATATATGTGTAGCTCCACATCTGGTGCCAGTCCCAAACATTCTTTAGCTGATGCTATAACACCAGCTACAAATGTGCCATGACTCACACCATCGTCTAAAGATTTCTCATTTGTCCAGTTGGTGCGTTCTTTAACGCGTCGAAAATGTGGATGTGACTTTGCTAAGCCAGTATCGAAAACAGCTACCTTTACGCCAGCACCCGTAATACCCATGCCCCACAAGACATTGGCCTGTAGCATAGTAGTGATTTGGGTTGGCACCGCTCGTAATATATGCCGTCCTATGCGTTGGCGTGTGTGATTATAATTTAGTATCCTTTCTACACTACGTTGTGGCGAAACTTTTTTGACCAGCGGATGCACTTCAAGCTGTAATAGTTGTGTGCTCGCTGTGTCGTCACATTCTAATTGTATCAAATCAAAATCACTGGGGTAATTGAGTGCAGCATTCTGACGCTCAACTATATTCCATGCTGAGATCTTTAAAGTATAAAAATTGATCAATTTAAAATTCGGTTTTAAACTAGTCATATTTATGTATGTACATTAGTCCTTTGGAAGGCAGCGTTTAGGTATTTCCTTCTTGCGGCAGGAAAATAATAGTGCCGGTATTGTACAATGTATTCATTTTCCAATATTTTACTTTCAAATATAACTTCTTCAGCTTGAGTACATTGTATTCCATATATTTTCCAATGTATATTGGCAGTAAAAATAAAACTAAATAAAACTATACGCGTGAGAAATAACAACATATTTATTTATATTATCAGTTTTGTTTTGATTACACATCCTTTTAATTTGAAACGCTTAGACGCAATGCTACCAGATGAAATTTCTTACGCTTAAGGCAGTGCACACATGCAACTCTCAAATGAAGATTGTATGTAATGAATATGTACATAAGACAAAGAAATTATAAACTAACTATACATTAAAATTACTATATAGAGTAGAACCTCTAATTTATTGATTTAAATAATATATAACCTAAAATATATATAAAGTTTTGCTGAATGTCTTAGATGTTTTCCAACACTTTAGTAAATCCATCAAAATTTTTAATACAATCAAACAAATATTTTACAGCATAATATTGTTTATCGTACTCTAACAATAACTACATATTCTGTTCACTATTTTAATTATTTAATACTAACTAACTTTTACATATTTACTACAGTTCTACACACAAATGCAAAGTCTGTGGTCTGACTTAGCCAAAACATTGCAATTATTCAAATGCAGTCAACCGGCAACATTGTAACTCATATGTTTTGCTTGTACATTTAATGACACAAATTGTGAATTTAAATTGTTTATATTGGTATCTCGTTGATACAAAACTTATTTTAACTCAAAAAGATATGTGGTGCTGACAGCGAAACAGTTGGGGAATCACGCTATCAAACAAATGAGCGGTGCGCTGAATAATGGTATTGGAAGATAAGATAAACGGCCTATCAATACATTTTATAATCAGGTCTTCGTCGTGTGTTAATCGTTCCCAAATTTTTTTCACAACTTGTTCAAATTTTTATATGATAAATGCTAAAGTGCGCTAAGGTGTGGCAAGTTCTGTATTGTATTGTGTATTGAAATTGTGCAAATTGCATGCGTTGCATATTAATGCCAATCTAACAAGTAAGCTTAAATAATTCAACTTAAATACGGTATTAGAAGAAAAACTGCTGAAAATGGCACCGACCTACGACAAAGAAATGTTCAACATGGTAAATATATGTATTTGCAGCACAAAAAATAGTACTTATAAAAAATTTTATTCGCTGTTATCTTTTAACTATACTATGCATTTTAATATCTTTTTTTTAAGTCCGTAAGTGTTAACAAGGCACTAAACCCAATGGAGGCACCGCTCAAAATGAAACACGCTCGCTTTATAATCATAACTACACATCGCGTTAAAGAAGCGAAATCACTATGGATGATTTTCACGCGCCAACCACTCATGGAAAATAGGTTTACTGCATGGAAATTTTGTCACCTATTGCATAAAGTCCTACGAGAGGGTCACGCCAGCACTATTAAGGATTCACAGACGCATAAGAAAATGATTTTGGAAATGGGAAAGTTGTGGGGACATTTGCAAGACGGTGTTGGTAATTGCATACAGGCCTACAGTAAACTAATTGTGACCAAATTAGAATTCCATGAGAAAAACATTTTGTTTCCTGGTTCTCTATTGATAGACTTCAAAGAAATTGAAAAAGCCGCTGGCGATGACATCAACATATAGTAAGTTTTAAATAAACACTTTTATGTAGGTTAGTATGTATACTTTTGAATTAGCATAGTTTGGAGTATATTTATTTCAGTATGACTAATATGCAAATACACTTATGCTTATGTTTAAAAGTGTGTATAAGTAAGTAATACTGTTATAAGTAGTTTAACAGTATATATCATTTTAAATTATACTATATAGCCAAAATTATGTTTATCCGTTATATCTTTAAATTGTAACTTAATTATAATTTAATAATAAATAAATGAAGTTCTAATTTTTTTATTCAGACCATGCATAACACAAAGTCAGTTTTATAAAAATCGACAGAATTTATTAGAAATATGTATAATATAACATATTTTTAGGCATAAAATTTATATAAGTTATATATTAAGTTTAGTTGGCTAAATTGTTCCCAAGATAATAGTATATAAGCGTAAAGCCTACTCAGTATCAACATACACGACTAAAACCTAACTCTTCCGAAACGGATTCAGTTTTAATTCTAAACGGCTCTGATACCATCAAGGCATTTATAAAAGCTTTGCTAAAACCTAACATATATTAAATTAAAACATCTCATCTTCCAGTTTCCAGCTTTGCGTTGAAATTTTCGACTATTTGGATGATATTTTGGAAGTACAATCGCGCGTATTTACATCCATTAATGCATATCGCATGTCTTCCATGACACCGCAGGGCCAATGCCGTTTAGCACCATTAATTACGCTCATACAAGATTCGAATCCTTTGTACGATTTATGCGTACGTGTTATGTTCAAATTACATGACAAACTGCCAAATGACATCTTAACCGGACACCGTGATCGTTTTCGTGAATTATTTTTCAAAATCAAAACATTCTATGACAATGTACGACCACTACAGTATTTCTCCGATCTGATACAGGTGCCACATCTGCCAGAGTCAGCACCAAATTTTACTTCGAAAGTCGATTTTGGTAGTTATGTACCGCCAGTGATGTATGTACAACCCGACCCCGAGCCACCGATGGAAACTTTAGTGGACACCAGTATTTCGCAGGAATCAGCCGCCTCAACACCAACCGCTACTGGCACAGAAGTGGTTGATAATGCCTCGCTACAAAATACGATTCGTGATTATGAATATGCATTACAAGATGTACAAACAGAATTGGTAACGCTTAGACAAAATGCTGAAATGCGCGAAAGAAATTATGAGCATGAAATAACGCGTTTGCGTAATGAAATAGCCGGTTTGAATGGCGAGTTGCAGCATACAAAGGAAATTTGCGCGAATATGCAGACCATGAAGGACAGTCTGGAACAGAAATTAATCGAAACGCCAATACTATTACGTAAGTTAATTAAATTTAAATTATTTAAATAGTTTATTTCGCAAAAATCTCCTGGGAACATGTGTATGTTAACGTATACATATCAATAATCAATTTTATTGCTCCAATTGACAAGTGTTTTCATTAAACTTAGCTTTTGTTTACAAGTTTGGACAAGCTGAATTTGCAAATAATTATTTTAGTGCACTAATTGACAAATGTTTTCAACGATTTTTGTTTAATTTAACGATTTTTATAACCAATATAAATATTTTATTATACTTTTTTCTATTTATTTGTATTGCAGAGAAAGCAACTGAGGAGGAGCAAAAGGCGAAAACATCGGAGGAAAAGTTTAGCAAGTTGAAGGCAATGTACACACAAATTAGAGATGAACACATTAATTTATTGAGACAGGTAAGTTACAAGATTACATATAAGGCGTTTAATCATTTTTCGGGTATACGATTTTATGTACATATCGCTCATTTATATCGCTCATTTTATATATTGATATATATTTTCCACAAATAACGACATAATTCAAAAGGGGTTACGTTTATACATACGGCAAAACTTTTGAAAACTTTGAACCGCTCTCTTGAAAAATCGATTTTTATACTCTCGCAACAAAGTTGCTAAAGAGAGTATTATAGTTTTGTTCACATAACCAAAACTAAACGAGTTAGATATAGGGTTATATATACCAAAATGATCGGGGTGAAGAGTGGAGCTCAAATCGAAATGTCTGTCTGTCGGTCCGTCCGTCCGTGCAAGCTGTACTTGACTAGCTCAAATCGAAATGTCTGTCTGTCGGTCCGTCCGTCCGTGCAAGCTGTAACTTGAGTAAAAATTGAGATATCTTGATGAAACTTGGCACACTTATTTCTTGGCACCATAGGAAGGTTGCTTTCGAAAGAGCAAAATCTGACCACTGCCACGCCCACAAAATGGCGAAAACCGAAAACACATAAAGTGCCATAACTAAGCCATAAATAAAGCTGGAAATAAAATTTGGTATGAAGGATTGCACTATGAAGGGGCATATTTGGATGTAATTTTTTTTGGGAAAGTGGGCGTTGCCCCGCCCACAAATAGGTTTTTTGTACATATCTCCCAAACTAATATATATATACCAAACTTTCTGCAGTCGTTTTTTTAGCCACTTCTTAATACAGTCCAAAAATGAAATAAATCGGATAATAACCACGCCCACCTCCCATACAAAGGTTAGGTTGAAAATTACTAAAAGTGGGTTAACTCACTAACCAAAAACGTCAGAAACACTAAATTTCACATAAGAAATAGCAGATGGAAGCTGCACTCAGATTTTTTTTTACAAAATGGAAAATGGGCGTGGCGTCGCCCACTTATGGGTCAAAAACCATATCTCAGGAACTACTCGACCGATTTCAATGAAACTTGGTTTGTAATAGTTTCCTTACATCCCAATGATATGCAGTGAAAATATGCCAAATCGCTTCACAACCACGCCTACTTCCTATATACCAGAACTTTGAAGACGATCTGAATCGTTTACTTTACAATATATATAGTAAGCACTAGTGAAGATATCAGTGCAAAACTTTGCACAAATACTATGTTTATAGTGTGGCAGCCCCATTCTAAAAATCACCTAAATCGGACCATAGGTTGTCAAGGCCCCATATATCGAACATGAGGACCTCGGCACTTCTAACCTAATATTAGGGTTTCCAGCTTTCAATGGACTTTATACAATATATATGACGAATATGTGTGTCAAATTGTGTATTATATAATATTAATAAAGTTAAATAAATAAATTGCGAGAGTATGAAATGTTCGGTTACACCCGAACTTAGCCCGCCCTTCCTTACTTGTTTTTTTAAGTTCTTTTTTCCAACTTCGAATCCAAATTTTTCGATTTTGGAACTTCCAAGCCGAGTGATTTTTTAATTTTTTTTCTAATTTTAAAATATACATATTTTTCAGCACGGCGAATCTACTAAAAATTTGAATCGCGAAAAACATGCAAACACAGAATTGCAAGATGAAGTGAACAATCTGAAATCGCAAATAAGCGAAATAAAAGGTGAACTTGAAAAAAGTGAGCAGATCGGTACAGAAAAACTTGCATTAACAACCGAAATCGAAACCATGTCGCAGGATTATAAAAAGCTTCAACGTGAACACGAGGAATTAAGAAATGAATACCAAAGATTTTCGCAAAATAAGAATAGCGAAATTGCCGAACTGTCGATTAAAGCCGTGCAGCTGCAAACCGAGTCAGCGGCATTGATTGAAAGTCAATCGAAGGTGGCACAACTTGAAGAGAAACTGAATACATTGAACGATTATTTCAATAAAAAACAAATTGAAAACTTTTCTACCATAGAAGAGTTGAAGCGGGACTTGGAAAATAAAAATGGTGATATAAATAAGTTGCAAACAACACACCAGACCGAAATAAGTGAGAAAGTTCACAAAATCAAGGAACTAGAATTGAGCTTAAATAACATGGAGCAAAATTTAGGGGTATGTATTGGATGAATATGTATTTTATTATTATATATATATATATATATGTATATTATAGTAGTAGAGTTATCCATTTCCAAAAATATTTAACCGTGACGAATTCAGATGAGGTTAAGGATGATCTCCTCAAAACTGTTTGTGATATGTTTTATACTGATGAGTTCTAACCTTACTTTTTTCAGGAAAATAAAACACTTGTAGTGAACCTTGAAAAGGAGCAACTTTCGAACATCGAAAAACTGCAGGAATACCAAGAGCAAAAAAACAATTTGGAAACCAAATTGGTCGCAGCCAATACAGCGTTAGAAATGGAGATCGCTGCTAAGCTTGAAAGTGAAAAGAAATATGAAAATAAACTTAATTCCCTTTATCAAAAAGTATTAAATACCATCGAAGTCGTAACGGATGCAAAAGTCAACGAAGTAAATCAGCCAAATTTCGACAAGACAATAAAATTAGTGGGTGATATGGAGAAAATTTTGGAGCAAACGGACAGTATTTATGCACAGTTTGTCGAGCACAAACTACTTATGGACGATGTCACACAACAGACAATATTTTTGGGTTGTGCATTTATAACGCTGCACGAACAGTGCCTCCTGATATATAACACAACCACCGATATAGGCAAAGGCGAAGGTAAGCAGCGATAAAAGCCAAAATACATGCAGTAAATATAATTACTTTCATTTTCAGATATTTACAATCAAATCAATATCGTTAAAGACCCGCTACTAACACTATTTCAACAAATGAAAACTATCGAAGATGTAGCAAAAATCAAACATTCCATTGTGGAAACAAAACAAAAACTAAGTGCGTTAAACAAATCAGTGACTGAACTCAACAAATCGAGCAATAATCATGTGGAGTTGGGTGATTTGGTTGAGAATGAATTAGCCGAAATGGACAAGGCGATCGAAGAAGCTGCTGGGAAATTTGTAGAGTTGCTCTCTAGTGCACGTTCCAAAGATGAGGGTATCAAATTGGAAGTGAATGAGAAAATTCTCGATGCTTGCACATTCCTTATGCAATGCATTAAGTTGTTAATACGTAAGGCTAAAGCTTTGCAAGAGGAAATTGTGTCAGCCGGACGAGGTGAGTGCGAATTTCAGAAAAATATATATCTAATGATATTTTAACAATTATTAAGCATAATGTGGGAAATGGGACCACGACAATATTAAATGGCTCGGTTTGACCTACTTATGAAACTAAGAGCCTAAATTTGTTTGAGAGTTTTTATTATAACCTCAAAAAATTAAATTTTATTAATTTGTTTTATTGTTCAGACTCAAATGTTAACTTTATTGATTCGATTTTGAATGTTTTTAAGATTTTTGGTACAAAACCTCACTAGGACTTCCTTTTTGAGTTCTTTGTAATTTTTATTTCTCATTATTTTTGTTTTCTTGTATATTTATTTTATTTTTAATTTTTTATAATTTCTTTGTAATTTTTGATTATTTTTGCTTTCTCAACCGAATAGAGCTAATCTAATTTAGCCAGAGTTAACATTTATGAACCTGAACCTTTGAAAAATATCTCAGAGAGGCACTGAATTCTTCATGTTCGATATCCGGGCCTTGAAAAGTTATAGTCTGATTTCGACAATTTTTCCACAAGTGATGCCACACCTCAAATACCGTAATTTTGCAAAATTTCATTCCGCTATATTCATTGGTTCCTAATGTATATATATATTATAAAATGAAGGTATGGGATGGAATTCAAAATTGAGTTGTATAGGAACGTACTTGTGAACCGATTTCACCCATTTTTCACACATGTCATAGGGTGTCAAGAATATATTATGTACCAAATTTCATTGAAATTGGTCGAGTAGTTCCTGAGGAATGGTTTAAGACACATAAGTTGGCGACACCACGCCCATTTTCCATTTTGGAAGAAAACTAAGTGCAGCTTCTTACTGCTATTTTTTCTGTAAATTGATTTCATTAAATATTCAAACAAAAATGTATATTTTTTTTATTTTTGATGACCTCTGCCCATCTTTTTGGCATACTTGCAGTTAAGTTTTATAATGTATCCTTTGGATTTTCTCGCCACTATAGTTGCAACCTTTAACAGAAAGTGTTTCTGTTAACCCGCCTCTTAAATGGAATTTTCCGGTCCAAAATAATCCAAAGATGCTTTATTAAATTTAAATTGGGAGTTTGACTGGGTCAGTCAAATTATTCAATCAGTATTTCAATAAATAAATATCTCTAATATCCTGCTCTTGGTCTTGGGATCATTATGCTCTTGTATGTGATTGGCGTTGCAACCGTTTAGCCGGTTATAGCCGAATCGACTATAGTGCGCCACCTCTCTCTCTCCTTCGCAGTTCGGCGCCAGTTGGAGACCCCAAGTGTAACCAGTTCGCTCTCCACCTGGTCCCTCCAACGGAGTAGAGGCCTTCCCCTTCCTCGGCTTCCTCCGGCGGGTACTGCATCGAACACTTTCAGAGCTGGAGTGTTTTCGTCCATTCGGATAACATGACCTAGCCAGCGTAGCCGCTGGTTTTTTATTCGCTGAACTATGTCAATGTCGTCGTATAACTCGTACAGCTCATCGTTTCATCGTCTGCGGTATTTGCCGTTGCCAATGTTCTGAGGACCATAAATCTTGCGCAAAATTTTCCTCTCGAAAACTCTTAGTGTCGTCCCATCTGATGTTGACATCGTCCAAGCTTCTGCACCGTAAAGCAGGACGGAAATGATAAGCGACTTGTAGAGCTTGATTTTGGTTCGTCGAAAGAGGACTTTACTGTTCAATTGCCTACTCAGTCCAAAGTAGCACCTGTTGGCAAGAGTTATTCTGCGCTGGATTTCGAGGCTGACATTGCTCGTGTTGTTGATATACGAAATTATCTACGACCTCGAAGTTATGACAGTCAACAGTGACGTGGGAGCCAAGACGCGAATGCGCTGACTGTTTGCTTGATGACAGGAGATATTTCGTCTTGTCCTCATTCACCTCCAGACCCATTCGCTTCGCCTCCTTATCCATTGTACACCTCTTGTAGAAGATTGTACCTTCTCTGTTTAGCTCTGCAGCTCTTATAATTTTTTCCAGCATCAGGTTAAAGAAGTCGCACGATAGTGAGTCACCTTGTCTGAAGCCTCGTTTGGTATCGAACGGCTCGGAGAGGTCCTTCCCAATCATGACGGAGCTTTTGGTGTTGCTCAACGTCAATTTACACAGCCGTATTAGTTTTGCGGGGATACCAAATTCAGACATCGCGGCGTAAAGGCAGCTGCTTTTCGTGCTGTCGAAAGCAGCTTTAAAATCGACAAAAAGGTGGTTTGTGTCGATCCTCTTTTCACGGGTCTTCTCCAAGATTTGGCGCATGGTGAATATCTGGTCAGTTGTCGATTTTCCAGGTCTAAAGCCACACTGATAAGGTCCAATCAGTTTGTTGACGGTGGGCTTTAGTCTTTCACACAATACGATCGACAGAATCTTATACGCGATGTTGAGGAGGCTTATCCCACGGTAATTGGCGCAAATTGTGGGGTCTCCCTTTTTGTGTATTGGGCAGAGCACACTGAGATTCCAATCGTCAGGCATGCTTTCTTCCGACCATATTCTGCAAAGAAGCTGATGCATGCACCTTATCAGTTCTTCGCCGCTCTTGGCAGTTATAAAAACTCAAGTTTATTTTCTCAGTTCTTTTCGAAAAGGTTTTCCTTTAATATATCATAATAGAGCTTTTTCAGTCAATTGGAACCAGTTTTTCAACTCCTCGCGATGAAAAGCAATATCAGGCTATTAAAGGCCTACCTCCTGGCTTGGCTGTGGGTGAAATATTTTTTGTCTGCAGTCTTTTAGAGAACTCACAGCACACCCGTTTACGCCAGTTTTTTTCTTAAACTTCAATTTCGACTCACCTGATAAAATAACGGGTAAGATAATATACATAAGTACCAGAGTTCCTGTTGCTTTAAACTTAAAGTTAAATATCAATTTAAGACAGGCACGTTTGCACTTTATTTGGTCCGATAGTGTAGCTTTATTTGTTTGCTAGATATATGCGAAGGGGGCGGTGTCATTGGTAGGCGTGGTAATTTTCCGATTTCACCCATTATCAATAGCAACCCTCCCACAGTTCCACGAACATGTGTACCCAGTTTCGTCAAGATATCTGAATATTTACTCAAGTTATCCGTTGCACGGACGTATATAACCCTATAACTAACTCGTTTAGTTTTGGGTGTTACAAACAACCGTTATGTGAACAAAACTATTAAACTCTTTTTGTTGCGAGAGTATAAAAATTTCGTAATAAATTATAAATAATCTACATCTCCTTCTCATAGGCACCACCTCGATTAAGGAATTCTACAAACGTAACAGCCAATGGACGGAGGGTTTGATATCGGCAGCCAAGAGCGTTGCCAAAGGTGCTAATCTACTCGTCGAAGCCGCTAACAAAGCTATCGTCTCGGAATCGACACAAAATTTCGAACTTATTGTTGCTGCGCAAGAAATTGCCGCCTGCACTGCTCAATTGGTCATCGCCAGCAAAGTGAAGGCGCCCAAGGAGAGCCAAAAGTTGGGCGATTTAACAAAAGCATCACGTGACGTATCACAAGCGACAGGGCAAGTCGTAGCCACAGTTAAGGATTGCAATCAATCGCTGGAACAGCTGCAGGAGGTCGACTTCACCAAGTTAACATCGTCGCAAGCAAAAACCATGGAAATGGAGATACATGTCAAAGTTTTGGAACTGGAGCAAGCACTACAAATGCAACGTTTGAAATTGGCGTCATTCCGACGCAAACATTACCAAAATTCCGACGATTAAACGATTTATGTGTATATCAATGTTTCTTATTTTTTTTTTATCTCACTTTGACAATTAGTTTAAGTTGTACAGAATGTTTTATTATACTAGTATTGTATATGATGCGAAAGCGAAAAAGAAAAACAAAAAAAAAAAAAAAAAACGAAATAGAAACTAACATACTTTTGTGTGATGGCGTTAAGTGAAAGAAATCGTACCAAAATATATATTGACAATATTGTGTTACACAAGAAAGTGTTTTTGTCGCCTAATTTACTTGTACAACATAAATACACATGTACAAACATATGTGGATCCTCTATTTTCATTCATTCATTCATACATACATACTAGATAGTGTATAGTGCAGTAGGCAATCGTTAGTGTTACGTTATAACCATACATTTATTATAAAATAGAACACGTTTTTTTTTTATTATCATAATTATTTTCTTGTTATTTCATAATATATATATATATCGATTTATTTATTCAAGCAGAGAAAACTTAATTTGCGTGAACAAACTTTATTAAGGAATGAGTAAATAAATATTTTTTATGGTTACTTGTGTAGAAAACTTAAAATATCATTTATTTATTATATTTTATTGGTGAGCTTGTGTAGCACACGTTGCTGACCGATCATCACCGGTAAACCCTCTAAGGTTTGTGTCCTTTCTGAAATAGAAAAAAAAAATTATTATTCAGAATTTAATAAATTACATGGGGGTAAAAATTTGCAATTGCATCTCAGTTCATCGCATTAAATAGCAGATAAAATTAAATAAATTCAGTATTTATTCATATAAGCATATAAGTAGGCAGTTAAAAAACAGTTTAATTCATATTTATATTGATATCCCTATGTTTTAGAAATTTTAATTGGACTCGAAATTTACAAATTTTAGTTAAATGAAGTAATGGAACATATGAACTGCTTTCATCAATTTTTATCACATATTTCAATTATATGTTCGTAAAAATATCTTGGGTGGTTTGACCAAGGCTTGAACCGATTTAAATCATATATGTTTAACGCTCATATTGACTGGCCGATATATACGATATAAAGTCAATCGAAATATCACAAATCACAATATTGTGTATATTGATACTACGAGAAAGTTTGGACTTATTTTACGGAGCCTCGAAAGTATTGAACCTGTTTGATCAATTTTTAAAATCAGAACACATATTAACAGGAAAATATTAAGTGTTTTTCAATAGAAATGTTAACGATTGATCAATATTTTCAACACAAAGTCAACCACAGGAACTAAAATTCCCATATTCGGTATTTGGAGGTTATGTTATTTCAAAAAATTTTAGGTGAGCACTATTTGTGCAATTTTTTTTCTGACCATCATTGTTGCTTGATTTATTTATTATAACGTCAAAGTATCTGTTGGAGTTCAATGGTTCGTGTAACTACTGATTTCCGTAATTTCATCGTGACATCGCACATTTTCTAACTTGTAATTGTCTTTATGGATAAATTTAATGCTTCTGAAATTTTCCGTTACAAATTTAACACACGTTAAGTAATTTAAAAATAAGCTTTGTGTGGAAAGCAGTATAGTTACTTTCCGATTTCACATTGTATAAAAAAAATGATTTCCCCCTTTTTTGATTAGTTTATGAATTTATGCCTGAACAATATTTACAAATTGTTCAACTTTATTACGAAAATTCACTTTCTGTAAAGAATGTTTCGCATCTATTTGAATGTTTCACTCTACTCATGGGCAATATAATCAACCTACTGAGCGTGCTATTCGCAACACCAACACCCATCTTGAGACTCTGCATTCATGATTGGATAATATTCGAGCGAATAGACCACGTCCGCCAAGCTTGGTGTGGTTTGTGTGCCGGTGCACACATCGGTCCATATTTTTTCAAAAATTGTGGCGGTGAGACCGTAACCATCAATGGCGACCGTTATCGCGCCATGATAACCGACTACTTAATGCCTGAAATTTAAGCTCGTGATCGCGGCGACATTTGATTTCAACAAGACGGCGCCACTTCCCACGCATTGTATTAATCAATGGATTTATTGATAGAACACTTCGGTGAGCAGAGATTTTCACTTTTTGAGCCGGTCGATTGGCCACCAAGATTGTGTGATATCACACCGTTAGACTTAGAACTTAGACTTAGAATATGTAAAGTCTAAAGTCCATACGGACAATCTTGCTTCGTTTCATGGCATTCGCCAGTTACCAGTCGAAATGCTCGAACGAGTCAACGAAAATTGGATTCAAGGGAGGGACCATCTGAGACGTAGCCGTGACCAACATTTGAAAGAGATAATCTTTAAAAAATAAATGCCAAAGTATGATCTTTCGAAAGATAATAAATATTCCTCATTAAATTTTGAGTTTTTTCTGTCTTTTTCTTTAAAAAATATACGAAAAAGGGTTTGGAGCCACGACCACTTTTAAAATCTTTTAAATCGCATATGTCCATCCCTACTGTAACCCTGTTTGTACCCTGAATTGCGACTTAAATAAATTATATTTTATCCAATAATAGCAATTTGTGGGTGTGGTCCGTTTCTACCTATCTTTGCCAGCAAATATTTAAATATTTCGTCCTGTTATGGTTTGCACTGGCGGACAGACGCATGGAATTATTTTTTATTCGACTCTATATCGGACTCGATTAGTGTTCGAATTTATAAACACCCGTTAGGTGAACAAATGTAAATACGGTTAAATTATATTGACAAAATAAATATCGTTTTTAAGTCCAAACTGCACTATTTCCATACACAGTTAAGAAAAAGTTGTATTTAATATAAGAAATTAAGATCAAGTAGGACGTTGAAATAAATAAATTTATTTACTGCCATATTTCTAAGAGGTAGTCTATCATGCACAACAATCTTTCGAGGTCAAGACCATTGTTTATTTTGTAGCAGCAAAAAAGGAAGAAGTTGAAATGAAGCTTGATACCTACATTTAGTTAGGAAAACCTTCAAAATTCCACTGTTTATTGTATGAAGCCATATGAGTTGTGGCTTCTTTTAGCACTACACTTTTGTCAGTAGTGTACAAAATACAGTTCAAAAGTGAAATGTACGGCTTGTTTTCACCCACAATTGTCGAATATATGTATGTATATGGAAAACTGTTTTGTTTTTTTTTTTAAACGGTAGATTGGAGTAGTTGTAAGGAGCAATCAAGATTGAGATTTTTATATAAAATTATAAAGAAATGTTAAAGATTTTTTTAGACAGTTTTTTTTTATGAATATAGATAAGTAATAGTAAAATTGTATCAATAAATAGATTTTATGAAAGATAAAGTTCCACAAATAGATATGATAGATATAGAAAAATTTGAAAAAAAAGTTAAAATTTGCTGAATTAAACCAAAAATTATAAAAAAATAAATAAATAAAAAATCGTACAAAAGATACATTTTATTAATTATTTTTCGAAAAAAAGTTTATAAACATTCAAGCAATTTTAATTAACACAATTAAAATGAGGAAAAAACTTGAAAAAATATATACAAAAAATTTTTGAGTAAAAAAATTAGCCCGCATTCAGAGCATTATTAAGCGTAATAAAGCAAAAAACATTTCTGATTTAATAAATTAAATGCATAAAATATAATACAGAAAAAGTGTATAAATATTTGTTAGAGGGTTAATTTTCAATAAAAATAATAACAAGATTATGATTTTTCACCAAAGCAATAACCCAAAGCGTAGGTGAGCAGCATTTGTGAAGCTCCGCTTAAAGGTCAAAGCTTTAGTTTGAATATGAGATAAGCATGCAAAATAAGGAAAACAAAAAAAATAAATATGAATGGCAACTAAAAAGTGTGATCAACTTATACAACTAGATGATGTTAATCCGAATGAAGGAAAAAGCCGTGTGAAAAAAAATAAAACCAAAAATTAAAGACTCATAGTATGTATGTATGTAATAAAGAAAGGAGAACACTGCTTCCCATTTTGGTAAATTACCTCATCGTTATCAGCATCTTCTTTAAAATGTCTTGAGCGCCGCTTTTCGCCGCTGGTGAGCAGTTGTGCAACTTTGGTTTGTTTCGCTAAATCTAATGCTTCTTTTTTGCTACGCAACGCACAGTCCTCCAATGTTTCGGCTGCCTCGAACATACCCTGTCGCCGGTACAGGGCACCGAGATTCTTTAATGTTGTCGTAACAGTAGGTGTATCGACTTTCGCCGCCTTATGCCAGCCACCGTATTCGCCGTATGGTGTATTATAACAATCATCATATTTATGCTCTTCTCGCTCCTCAGCAACCTAGCCAAAAACGATTTCAAAGGTATTGCAACAGCGTTTACAAAGGCCACACACAAAATGTATAACAATCTTATTAGGCATCAACTCAAATTGTATAGTCAAAAAAAAAAACCAATATGTATATATGAAATCGCGCGCCTTAACAAAATCAAAAAAAAAAATTAAATAAATTAAATACCAACAAACTGGCATTCGTGCATGACCATTGAGTAAATGAGTGATAGCCTCTTATATATGTATATCAATAGGTAGTTAAGTATACGAATATTATTTTGATTCACGCTGTTAAGCGCAAACACGACTTTTTCCTTGTTTTTGTTTGTTCGTTTCGTTTGCAAAGCGCTGCTTAAGCTTTTTTGCTGCCTTTTACATTTCTAGCATTTCAACACAGCCACAATTGATACTTACCTGCCAAATTGGCTTATTTTTGCTGTGTATGGCACCAAACTCTCGTTCATGTGCACGATTTAACACCTGCTTATAGAGGACTTCAGCTTCGGTGTATTTGCCCTGTTTCAGATAACAGCTGGCCAGGTTGTTTTTGGTTTTGGCGACATTCGAATCATCTGGCCCAAGTTTCGATTCGTATATCTCTAATGCACGTTGGTAATACTTTTCAACTTCATCGTATTTTCCCTGATTCTGACACAGCAATGCTAAATTGTTCAACTGCTTCGCCACATCGGGATGATCTTTACCGAGCACCTTTTCGCGTATTTCCAATGCGCGCTTACAAAGCGGTTCAGCGTCTTTGTATTTGCCACGTTTACCATATAAAACAGCTAAATTATTTAGGGTTGCAGCTACGGCCGGATGATTTTCACCTAGTGTTTTGCCTCGTATAGAGAGAGCATCGTTGAGTAGATTGGCTGCCTCTTTGTATTTGTTCTAAATGCGAAAGCGAGTAAATAAATTAGTTTTCAAATTATCATATATTACTCACCTGGTCGCGATAGACTAAGGCGAGAATATTTAACATTGTAGCAACGTCGGGATGATCGTGGCCACTAGTTTTCTCCAAATCTTCGAGCGCTTGTTTGCAAAGCGGCACTGCTACTTCGTATCTAAAAATTTATAAAAGGAGGTTTCAATTTATTAAAAATAATTTCGCAAATTAAATTTTAAAATTTATAACTTTTTTATTAATTTTTACCATAAATTCAATATATTTATATAAAAAGTGGTATGTTTATAAAAAATTGGTACAGCAAATTAATGAAGAAAGAGTTTTTATAATATAATTACTGTATAACTTTATTTTTATTAAAAAAATAATAAATAAATAAATAACATAACCTAAAAGTTTTATATTTCAAGTTGAAATATGACTAATGACGAGTGCAAGCGAGTGCATTTAATGTAAATAAGAATATTTCTCAAATGATTAGAGTCTAATAAAATGTTCATTAATTTCCTGACCTTATACGCATATGACGTCACATTATGGCTGACTCTTAAAAGAAGCCAAGTTTACACACTTACCACCCTCTATAATGTAACCAGCACAAATACCGAGCACATACAAAATCTACTCTATTTACATGCATATTTATACACACTTCGCAGTTTCCTTTAAGGATTCAACATTCGGAAAATACAAAGTTATATACATAAATATTAACAAAATATATGACCCTACCGAAAAAATGTCACAAAGTTTGAATTATAATTAGAAAATTGAAATAATGAGATTCATATTTTCTTCTTTAAGAAGAATCGAGGTTAGCTCAATTACCACTTCCCGAAATGAAATGAATGTCTACATTAGCTTTCAGTAGCTTGTATAATTCAAGTAATGATCGTCATAATCACCGGAGATTATTGGAAATAATTAAAAACAGAATATTTAATATCATTACCTAGTTTACACATAATTATTTGTATATGTATGTATGTTTCTAACAAAAATTTCATAACACAACCAATTTCCCAAATGAGAAATAGCTGAATAAACTGCCGACACGGTGGCGGATTTGAAATTTGTGTTGTGATTACAAAAAAGCCGGCAAATATACTTGTGTTGTCAAAATTTCTGCAATTATCCTTTTTCTCAACATACTGATATGCTCTCACCAACACTCACTTTACTCACTGATTGTTCGCACACTCAAAATTATATTTTGAACTCAATGAACCCGCTAACACATACAGAAATGTACACTATATATACTACACTATATTTGTATTGAAACGCATACACACCTGCCTTGCGAAGCATATTGAATCACCAAATTATGCAAAGTACGTAGACGTGCTGGTATCTCATAGCCAGCAGTCGAATTAGCGAATTGACTTGGCGGTGTTGGCGACATATTGTTTCGCTCCTCATTTTCCTCATCGGGAAAGAGTTCCACTACGGGGTCGGTACGTGATTTTTCGCATGAATCCTCTTGCTCTTGATTATCGTCATATTTCTTAACGGATGCCATAAATTCGAGATGTTTTTTCTCTTCTTCCAATTGTGCTACCAATTGTTCGGAGGCTTGGAATTTTTGCTGTGTATTGGCTAGCTCATCGCGTAGCCAAGCATTTTCTTGATGTAATCGACGCACTTGTGTTTTTAATTTTTGTTTTTCAGCCTCGATATTTTGCAAATGTGAGGCTAATGCCATCATAACTTGTGCCTCCGACAAACCCAATTCAATATGTTCAATATTTTTTCTTACTATATCGGATTTCTCATTTTCGCGATGAGCTTCGCCCATGCCAGTCATCAAGGAGACATGTTCGACACGCAAGGCCTCCAGGCCCTGCAACACTGTTTTTGTATTGCTAATAATTTCATCTTGTGTCATTTGAGTCATCTTGCCAATGCTTTCGATTTTTCGTCTGAAAATATATAGATTTTGAAAAAATTACATATTAAAATCTACGCAATTATAGCAGTTGTATAGTGTGTGTGTGTATGTGGTACATATAAATTAGAAAATATTACGATTCTAGTTTTCAATATATGTATCCATGTCGCCAGAACGTCGCACTTAAATCTAAACTATATATCCTTATTATAACATAATTTTGTTCTTAAATTATGTTATTTTTATGCATTGCTAATAGTACTTACATTCTATAGGTTCTTATTGCCTTAGATGCTATCATTTTGTAAAAAAAATATTATTTTCACCAGCCAAATTCCTTCTACGTCCGTAAGCGCGTACATTTCCACTCTCTCTGTGTGTACAAACGTCCGAAAATCAATAATCTTCCTAGCATATTTATCAATTGTCTGCGCAAGCGCACAAAAAATTACGTCATTTTCAACCCCAAAACAATAGTACTGACTGACCAACGTAAACGACATGGCATCCAAAACTATAGCAATTTTTTTATTAACATAACTAAGTAAACATTAACACAATAGAGCTGCTACTTAAAAGAAACACATAAATTTAAAGTTAAGCAATGCACTGTATAAGTTACTAAAACATTAAAATTATTATTAATTCTTAAATATTCAAAAATGTCAACTGAAAGTGCATGAAATAAAGCCGGCAATATACTTTTTAATGTTGAGCAATGAATGCTGCTGAGCTGACAGTCCTTGACCATCGTGTAGACAGAAAAGCATTATTAGTAGTAAACTTTACACTTTCACTGAATATGTGAATCTAAAATATATAGAATACTAAATTTATAATACTTAAAAATAATTATTTCACAATAGGTTGACTGTTACAAACAACTGTAATGTTTTAGAATACGATTGAAGTTTAGTTAGGTGAACAATGAGCGGTTACTTGAGTGTTGTTTCATTCCCCTGCAAATATTTCTTACTAGGTCTATATGATATGTTGTACCATTAGCCAGTTTTTTTAATTTCCAGCAATATAATTGGTACTCAGTATAATATCATATTCTAATTGCTCAGAACTGACTACCATAGTAACGATTCATAACGTGTGCAATTAATTAATTCCTTACAAAAGCAGAACTTTTTATTAATTTATTGATAACTCTTCCAAGGTGAGACACCGCATCGGTATTATCATACCGCTTTACTTCCATATATGGTTAACCTTAATATCACTTACTTTTGATGTAGATTTATATTAAGGATTTATTTTAGTTTTCAATATTGTTGGTTGTATTCAACTTTTCAGTTAAGTTTTTAGACTAATATGGTACACATACATATGCACTTAAAAAAAGTTATGGCATAATTTAACAACTTGTTTCATTCCATAAAGGTAATTTTGTTACGTTAAATACAAATTTTTTTTTAGTCAATATATAATCATAAATATACCAATGTAATTTTGCATTTATAATAAGATGGATGTTATAATTAAAAGATATTACCAATTAAGATTTAAATAAATATTTACCAAATTAGAATAATATTGGATTATATATTTTGTTGCTGATATATTTCCTTTAAATATATAATGACATTGGACATGGTTTTGAATAACTCTTGTAACTTTTAAACTTCCGACCCAGGAATGGCTAGTTTATGGGCTGTTATGGAAAAACGTAGGTTCTTCAATTTATATACAAATGTATGAGCACCGTTTATGGTATGAAATGATTTAGTAAATAGTTAATAGAAAGCATGTAATGCAACACACTGACCGACAATGCTAGTGCACTTTCACAGCAATCAAATCCATAACTAGTAGCATAATAGTTTTGCAATAAGCAAGCACTTATGTGCATACGATTAGAAACATATGTACAAATGAATGAATATAATAAGAACATATGTGGTGATATATACATTTGCAACACACTTATATATCGTATATTCACTCAAAGTGTTGACTTTTGCTAAAAACAATTTGTTCATAATACGACAGTACTTCACTAATGACTCATTTAATTTTGTTAATTCATTTTCTCTATTCCTAAATGAGCTAATTGCTATCATAGCAGCAATAGCATAGGCATAGCAAAAACAAACTTGACACCAAATATTTATAGAAAGTTTCGTAATTTTTACCTGCAGCAAGAGTCGAATGAAATCTGAAAGTCTATCAACTGATGAAAACTCTACTTTTTTAATAATTTTATGTAGAATTACTTATTTGCTTTGACAAAAACTCAGACGTTCCAAAGAAGTTTCGACCGAAATTTACGGAACGAACATAATACTTGACTGCACCTAAAAGTATTCGAATATCACAGTAACGAGTATCGAAAGTACTTTATCTTAATGTGGGCTGCCATGTCTACAAAATTGTTATAAATATTGTAAAACGACAAACGTTTGCAAAAACATTCAATGCAGACCTTGTGTTGAATTCAACGTGCCAAACTAGATAAATTTCGTATATAAAAAGTGAAGATTTTCCAATTATATATTGTTATGCGTTTACATGTTTTAGTTGTTTCTTAAAAAAAAATTATCTCCAAAATGAATTCAAGTTTTTTTCTGATTATCAAATGCGAAAGCTCAATCTCCCTGTTATGTTTCGTATTTTCAAGGTCTACCCCTACAATTTGACAACAAAAAGAAAGCAATTATTTAGTGTTGCCGGTTTTAGTGGGTTTGAGTGAAGCGCTTTTAGAATGAAGTTGGTTAGGTAAATAAAAATATTAACTTTTAATATTTTCATTAATTATATATTTCTTAATGTTGTCTAAAAGCATAGGCATAATAAGAAGTAATTTGTAATAAATTCCTGTTGTAGCAATAAAATGTACTGAAACAACGGCGGGAAATCTAGTGAGAGTTGGAACACGATGCATTTCGCGTATAACATTTTTAGCACGTTTCAAACGTTTACTAATAAATCAAAAACGTTTAATGAAATCTTGTTACGCTAAAATGAAAATATTTCCATTTGATTATAGCATAAAATATTGTAAATTATAATAGTTGTATGGGAATTGCCATTTTATGTGGTTAAACCATGAACCTTGAAACGTTTCCACAACAAATCCCCCAATAGCATGAATAATTTCTAAATAGTATAAAATCAAGAAACATTAAGTTAAAGTTTATTACTTATTGTTAAACACTTTTTATTAATATTATTAAACTTTTTTCAGATTTCTTATGAAACTAAGTCACGAAACGGTGACAATCGAATTAAAAAATGGAACTCAAATTCATGGCACAATCACAGGAGTAGACGTAGCGATGAACACTCATTTAAAGTCTGTTAAAATGACCATTAAAAATAGGGACCCAGTTCAATTGGAGTCCCTAAGTATTCGCGGCAACAATATACGGTACTTCATACTGCCCGACAGCTTACCATTAGAAACACTGCTCATTGATGATACACCAAAATCTAAAACTAAGAAAAAAGATAGCAGTCGTGGTGGTAATCGTGGCAGAGGACGTGGCGCACGCGGACGTGGTGGTCCTCGTGGTCGTGGGCGTGGACGGGCAGCCGGTAGACGATAAGATTTTAATATACTTTACTGAAATTAAATAAAACATTAAAGATAGAAACAGGAAATTGAATTTTTTTATTCGTATGATGTATATTTATACATATGTATGTAAAACTACCGATTGAACTTGAATATGAAATTTTTAATACCAAGAATAAAATATTCTGTACATAGTGAATACGATTAATATAATAAATATTAGGACGGTAATTATGCCTATCTGTTTAGATTTGTCTTTGTGCAGAGTTTTCACATTTTGTTTATGTTTATCAACTTCAGCTTTCAACACTACGATTTCTTCTTCTATTACATCGCGTAATGTTGGATCAATGTCCGGATTGTCCAGTGCATCTTCAAGTCCACGAATTTTATTTCCTAAATGTAGCAAATCATGTTCAACGTGGTCAACCTAAAATTTATTATTTTTTTATTATTAGTTTTGTGACATACAAATTTTAATGTATGGTATGTATACGTACTTGCTCTTTTAAGCTGCAAGTTCCTGGATATTGATAGGGTTGGTAACGAAATCCCATATTTCGAGTTTCACAATGTAATTTTTTTCGAAAAGAAATTTTAAATTCTTACAAATGTACAGTTGTTATTACAAGTCAGTTTTATTAAAATGTTTTAAAAAATTCACTTTGTTCAATAATAAAACTCTTATAGTTTCAACAATAGCTTTGTTTTGACATTGAGGTTTCTTCACTTACATTTTACTATTGTTTTCTCAACTAGTAAAACCAGTAATAACTAATACGCAGATCGTGAGCGTCACTATTCGCTCATAATATGAATGAAAGCTTTACCATGATTTCTTGTTCAATTTACTTTTCTTATTCAATAATAATTAAACAGCCAGCTGTAACTTTTAAAAAATTGTGTAAATTTATTTTTAATATAATTTAAAAAATGTTTTAGGACAAACATATATGTATTGAAACAATATATAATTATATGTGTGTGTAATAGATTCGCTTATGAAATAACAAATCAGTAGGCTTTTGACTAGATTGGTAAATTAATTTATTTAAGTCGATAATTTTTTTTTTTTAAATATTTGGTTACTCTATTGGCAGCGATTGCGGTATTTTTTGGAAAGGAACCAATGATTTCCATTCCTTAATTGCGTTTTCTGTTTAAAAATACCTTGGCAGTAGCATACAAAATTCGTGAGCAAGCATAAATGTTTCCTAAAGCACATCCCAGCAAAGCACCAACAACATTTGGTATTGGATATGCTTGCCAATCGCGATCCCAGTCTAAAGGTGCCACTACAGAACCGGCCCAAGCTCCCAATATAGCGCCTATAGCATTGTATTTAAATAATCCAAGCGCAGTATCTTCACTTTTTGTAATGAAATCTGGTTTTTCACAGAAACACACTTGTAATGCACCACCTCCACCCAATAAAAATACTGTAGGGGATGTTGTTTCCAATGTGAGTAAAAGTGCAAGTACAAAAGTCTGTTCATAGCTTTGCAGAACGGGTGCTCCTAGTATAATACATATGAATGCATAAAGAATCGTACATAGAAATTGTAAAAACAATCCGCCACTTATTTCCCGTATTGAAAAGTAGGAAGCCCGCTTTTGTCGTTGCTTTTGTGTTAGCGCATTATCATCAAACCGGCTGTAATATCTCGCAAGTAGTACTTTTAGCAATTCACTGGTAAAAACAATAGGTACTACTAGGGACTTCCAAATGCTACCCACGTTTGCCCAATTGCGCTGGAACTGCAAATACGTCATACAAATTAGCACCGTAGCCAAACTAATGGACAAGTGGAAAAGCTGATGTTTTGTTTTTTGCTGATCAAATTTAGGGGCCATTTTTCTCACAAAACTAATATTATTATCAATAATAATACACTACAATACACGCCTTCAAAACTGTTCTATTCTTAATATCAATTAGAGTTGCCAGACCTTACTAAATGTTTTTTTGTTCTTTAGGGTAGTTCTACTTGATACCAAAAGTTTTGAAATATTCGGAATATGTATTACATAACTTTGATTTTAGAAATAATACGATTTCGAAATCTTTTTCTATTAAGAAAATGTTACTGAAAAGAGTCATATCATTCTGGATCTACCGAAAAACACACTGCACTACTACAAAATTGTAAGCTCTCTGGTCTGAGCATTAGCTTATTGGCATCCCTAAAAGCTGACAGTTTTATAAAGTTGCAAATATTTAATTTGGTATTTACCCCTATTCTTCTGCTGATTTCCAATATTTTGCTATTCTTTTTTTATACATATTATCAAATAAACTTAAATTATGTCTTCTGAGCTAAACTATCAAAAAGTTAAACAAAGGAAGCCAATTCGCACATATAATTCCTTTGAGGCCAATCAATCGGCAGATATAGATGATGAATGGAATACTTTTGAGGAAGAGCAACATGATAGTTCAATGGAACTTACAAGTGATGAATTATCATCACAGTCGCTCTATGAACCGGAAAGTTCCAAACCATATAATAGGAATAACGTGAGTTCCACTAGTACATTAAAAGGCAGTCCTTATATAAATTTAAGCAGCAAGGATGTTCATAGAGCGCAAAGCGCTTGTGTAGATAAAAAATCGAATAGTAAATGTGGAAGAACAGTATTGTTAATCATTCTAATTTTAATAATCGCCGTCTGGGTTTATGCATCCAAAAGTGAGGAAAAGAAATGTTCCTTTGAAACGTTGCGTCAAAAATATACAGATCAGGATTCCAAAATTTGGCATATTCTTTCCAGTGGTGTAAACAATATTTTAAGAGACCGCACTAAAAACCCGGGAGTGTATCTTTTTTTACACAATGATGGCAGTAAATTGAAAAGTATTGTTAGAGAAATTGCCACACAGACATCCAACTGTTTTGGTAAGTTTAATATAACAACGATTAAGTATAATATTAAGATCGTAATAAACTATAGCTATAATTAAGGTGGTCGATCTCAATTAGTCGAAATGAATGAACATGATTTTACATCGCCGAACGCAATGGAAGACTATGGATATGCTATAATGAAGTTCAGAGAAAAAATTCAAAAAGGGCGCGTTGCGCTGATCGTTAATTTGAACGATGTAAGTTTATATTGCATTATATAGCAGTTATGGGTAAATGGTTTCAATTTATTATTTAAAAACCGTAATTTTTCTTTCGATAGATACCCGCAGAATCTGCGCGTGCCTTACACACTATATGTGATACATATAGTCCGGTGGCTGAAGATATAGTTATCTACCTGACTTTGGTTATACAGTCACAAAGTGGTAATGTTATATGCATATGTAATATTTACCGTTGTATTTTTGTATATTGTTGAATACTTTTATAGGAAATAACATAAATATTGCACGGGAGACTTTGAACAACCTCTGGGGTTCAAAGCTGAAATATAATGAACTGGAGCCCTTAGTAACCCGCGTCACGGATCAAATTATAACGTTACATTAGTTGAAATCAACTAATTTGTATGCTGGAAATATTGTATTACTAATTCGTAAATGTAAACGTTGTTGAAAAACTAAACGTATATAATAAACATTCGAAATTGCGTTATACATACAAATATACATTTGGGAGCAAAATTGAGTGCTTGTTTACGTAACTGACTTTCGTCACCCAAAAGAGCAAAAACACACAAGCAAAATATTTTTATTATTTAATTCGTAAGAAATTCTAGTAAAGAAACACTGACGAATCAGTTCAATTCGAAGAGTTTAAAAGAAAAAACCAAGCCATAAACTAAATCAATTTGAATATTTTTTTTTCAAAGACCTTTATTAGAAATGATTTCTTTTACGCAGTCTCGCATGTTATCTACCAAATTTCCAATAATGTCTTCCTGAATTCGACTTCACTCTGCTGTTACATGATACTAAGAGGTTGCACACGGATTGAGATCGGGACTTTGTGCTGGCTACTCAATTCTGCTCGTCACTGTACGTGTACAAAAATTGCTCTCACTTTAAGTAGTAAAGTTTGTGCTTGAAAGCTGAAATGAATAGGTTGAAATTGTTATAAAGGATTTTTCAATAAGAGCGCTATACAAGTTTTTTTTTAATAAAAAAGTTTGGGATATCAATGAAATTTATTCCTGTGAAACATTCGCTACCATTACGTATGGAACTCGATTTCAAAAATACGGCCCAATGACGTCGCCGTCCCATAAACCGCATCAAAACGTATTTTTTTTCGCTATGCAATAGTGACTCATGGATTACGTGTGGATTGCTGCCTGACCAATAACACATATTTTGCTTATTGACGAAGCCATTGAAGAAGGTAAAAATACGGATAATTTTGAAGTGGTTGCTCAGCCCAATTCACGAACATACGACAATTCTGGTGGTCAAACGGCTTCAGTTCTTGCGACATTTTGATCCTGTAAGGATATATGCCAAGATTTCTTTTCAAAATTCGGCAGAACGACGCCACAGAGATGCCCAACGCTTATGAACGAAGTGTGAGAGACTGAATTGGGTCTTCCTCAATTGATGCGCTAACGGCAACAATATTCTCTCTTGGTCTCACTGGCACGGGAACATTGTGCTTAATAATTAATGTACTGTGTCCGTGAATTCAAAATTTTCCACTAGACGCACAGTTGGTGATCTGACAGGACGATTATGACGACCATAAATTGGACGTAGCGCTCTTAAATGAAATGGCAAACCTTACTAAAAAGAAATGTCAAAAGAGTCTACTTTTGTAGTCCCCCTCCCTTTTGGACAAACTATACCACAGATATCCCTGCTCTATACTTTTACCCAATTTTCCATCGTACTCAGAATAAAAAATACGATTTAAAAATGTAAGTTGCTAATAAGATTTATTTAGGGTTTTACAATTTTTTTGTATATTTTTTCCAAAAACAAATTAATTACGTATGTATGCGTTTTTATGCTGCCTGTGGACATTTAGTGTATAATTATGATTCAAGAGTATGTAAGAACACTGCGAAAATTGTAAGGTTACGTTCTACTGAACCGTATGAAGATGAAAACTTTTCAAAAATATGTGATCATTATATTGTTACAATAACAAATCAATATATTACAATGACGTACAATTTGCCTCAATGGTTAAGGTGTATAATGTTACTTTAAACTATGGTAAGCGCTTTAAAGGTTAACAATTGGAAGTAAATAATAAAAATAATGAGGAACACAAAGAATAATTGCGAAAGTTTATGATGGATCAAATTAATAATTGAGAGAATTTACGGTAAATCAAATTAATAACAGATTTGTATGGGAGTAGCTGTGAAAAAATTAAAATGTGGGCATAATTTAACCTCCTCATTTTATGTCCTATATATGTATGCTTGAGTTTAGAAACGCAACTAAACGCAAACGGACATACCCACATTCGTCACTTTTTTTTGCAATAAATAGATTTTTATATAAGCTGTTAAATGTGTGCCAAAATGATTTGAGAAAGTGAGAATTTTAGTTTAAAAATCACTTAATGAAAATCAACTTTAAAATTAGGCACACGTTTTATTAAATAAATATTTTATATATAATATAATAATAATGGACAAATATGACAATCATATGTACATTTTACAGATACTATAAAAAATAATAATAATAATAAATAGGACCAAAGAGGGATTCAAATTGTAACAGTTTTTTTCTATCATCAGCCTAATTAGTTCACGCAGCAATACAAAATATCTTTAAACGTGTAAGACAGCAAAATTTAATAGTAGTATTACATGCGGACTAACATTTTGCTTTTAGATTTTTTTGTTTTAGTAGTGTGTAATGCGTTCTTCTATGAATATTTTTTTATTACTGAAACACAAAATTAATTTGGTTATTTGTTTTTTTTTCTTTAAACGAGCTGTTTTTCTGCTCTACTCCTCTCCTGTTGTAATTGTTGATTGATTTGTTGGTTGGTTGGTTGTTCAGTGTAGAATTGCATTATTGGCAACTAACCGACGTTGTTTATGCTGTACTTTCGGTTGTGGTATTCTGCACTTCGTGGCCAACATCCTACGCGCATTTAAATTGTTGGGTGAAAGTTTTTTATTGGTTGTTTGTTGGGATAATTGGTAACGGGTGTGGATAGTTGTTCAAATTTTTGTTGATATCGTAGGCGTAGTAGGAGGTATTACGGGTAAGACAACGAAATGTAATGCAAATGAAAAATAAAATAAATTCAAATAAATATAAATTATAACATAATCATTGAATATTTTGTTCAATTACTAATGCAAGTATGATTTTAGTTAAACGCTTAGGTACGAAATTAAGTTTATAAATTAACAAATCATATAAATACGAAAGTACGGCTAACTAAATATAAACAAAATTATTTGAAATTATATTTGGAACAATAGCAGCAATAGTAACGTTTATGAATGTTCAATTATTTTATGTTAATCATATTAATGTTAACTGGTACAATAGTATTGATTGACAATATTATGAAATAAAAATTTACAGCTGCAGTTTGGCAGTATTTATTATTAGTTCATATACTCTTGCAAATTAAAGTTTACCGACTTCTAGTTATTAAACTCAACGCGTAAACGACAAGATTTTTTATATGTTATGAATGTGTACGTGATATATATGTATATAATTAAGTGGTAGGGTTGTGACATGATATTACACCACCGATTCTAACATTCTGCCATACTCGACAACTGCAACTTGTTCGCTGTATTTAGTAATTTAGTTTACCTGCTGAGGCTGTTGGTGTTGACCTTCGCCACCAGATGCTCCTCCAGCGCCGCTGGATTTCCTGTTTCGTCTTGGACGATTGTTGCGCGGAGGTCCTTGTCCACCATTGCCTGAAAAAAAAATACAACATGTATTGTAAATTTGTGTAACCCATAAAAAAAGAGAAAGAAGCAGAAACCACCAGAAACTTCTGTTAAAGTTAGTAAATGAATATATTTAGGCTCAAAAGAAATGCACTTACCATCTTCGCGTGGACCACGTCGACCTCCGCCATTGTTGAAATTACGACGGAAGAAACGTCTTTGTGGTCCTCCACGTCGCGCGGGCAAACCTTGACCATCACCGCCCCTTTGAGTGGAGTCAGCGTTCTGGTCATTGTTGCCGCCTTCGATCAATCCACTTTCGCTACCACCTGAACGTCTGCCTTGGCCTTGGTTACGTGGATAATAGTTATTGAAACGACGACCACGTCCGCCACGACCACCAGGGCCGCCGGGTGGACCGCCACCACGACGGTAATTGCGTTGCGGACGTTGTTGTTGCTGACCGTCCGATCTAACTTCGCCTTCAACACCTTGTTGAACATCTCCTTCGGGTCCTTGTCCACCTTGTGGCTTACGGCGATTGCGGTTATTCCATGGACGATAATTACGGCGTTTGTCAGCGGCGAATTGACTACCACGTACCGGTTCACCAGATGGACCAGTCACGTTGGCGGCTTCATTACCTTTTTCGCCGATGACAACATCAAATTCAACAACTTCACCATCACCAACTGAGCGCACTGCCTTTTTAGGATTATTTCTCGCAATGGCGCTTTGATGTACAAAAACATCTTCCTTGGTGTCGTTTCTATTGATGAAACCATAACCGCTCTTTACATTGAACCATTTGACGGTACCAGTTACTTTGGTTGCTATAAACAAACAAACATATTAATTTTTCATGCATATCACGTACACACACATTTATAAAGATAAATACAGTTTACTTAATAAAATAAATAAATATAGATAAGTTTCATGTGCCGCATTCTATTTTTCATAAACCACGTTTTGTACGAGCAAAACACAGCTGTGACCGGTTAATAAACGAACAGAACTTTTACGCGCCGGCGACCGCGCACATTTTACCAACAAAATGGCGTCGTGTGTGTATTTAGGTAAAATATTTCTATTTTCAGCGCCGCAACATGCGCTTAATACTTATATCATTCTAAAGAATATCTATTTTTCTACAGCACACAAGTAATTCAGTATGCCGAATTCAATGCGGCAATCCAATTTCCAACGGATTTAGGGCGCTTAAATTTCCATTTAAACTAAAAATAAATTTGCAATCACTCGCCGCCCCCTCTCCTATTTGTAATTCTACACTTTACACATGTCACAACACAAAAGTTCCAAATATTTTTTTCTAATTACCAATGACTTCTTTCGGTGGCAGCGACTTCAATTGGGCCTGAGCAGCATCACCTTGTTGGACATCCTGTTGGTGTTGTTGCTGTTGCTGCTGCTGCTCAATCGGTAGCTGTTTGTCTGAGTCTGCCATTTTCTAGCTTACAAAAATTTCGTATGTACTTATTTTTCTGTCCTTTCAATTCAGTATACGGAATTTACGAAATTTTGTTAGCTTTTTAAAGTATTGGTGTTTTTGTTGACGTTAGGGACTCTTTCAACTACTCTGTTGTTAATTTTGAGTGATGGATGGTAAAAAATCACTCCCAATTCTTTTCTGCTGTATCGCAATGGTGTTCTTTCCAGATCTTATTCGATTGACAAAATGGCATATTCCGCTGGTTACACAAGCCGCCGACAACATGATCCAAATATATCGATATATGCATATATCGTCTTTTATGCTATCGAGTGGCTATGTTCACTGTGCTTTCTTTAAATCATAAAACATTTGAAAAAGGTGAACGGAGAATCTTCAAATTTATGTTTAGCCATCAACCATGTCACACTATAACTATTTAAAATCTCAAAATTAAGTAATTTAGCGCAAATTAATCATGATTATTAGAAATTGCGTACTTAAATTATATTAATATACAAATATAAATGTATGTATTTGAGGAGCGCATGAATTTAGGTGGCAAATATTTGCCCTCACTACCTAAACACCTCTTATAAATATGCATAAAACACGATTTTTATAAATGTGAAAGAACATATTTTATTTTAAACAAAATTTAAAATTATTCACAACTTTTTACATATTTCGTTTATAGCGCTTAAACAGCAAAATTTCAGTCATACGCAATGCCAAATACAAAGTCATAAAAATTAGTTAACAGTATATTTGCGGTTGTGTAAATTGGTTAAAAAATATGTGTATATATCATTAAATAATTATATAGAATTTGTATATTTATTAACAAGTTCCTTATAAGTTAATGTTGGTTTCAGATCTTCACCAATGTTTCCTTTGTCCATAATGTTAATTTGTTTTGAACGCTCAAACGCTTCTATTATGCACTTTCTAAAGGTGAGAAAATACTTTTTGTTTAGCATATAAGTTACAAAATCATAAAAAGTACCTGAATAGTTTTTGATGCAAAACGTATGCACTCACGTGACCTGCATCGAGATAACGTACTTCCACACCCGGCCATATTTCTTCAAGACTCGCGCAACCTTCACGTGGCACATAGGCATCATCTTTAGCGCAAACTGCTATTATCAGAGATGTGTCGAATGGCACCGAGAAATTTTTCAAATGCGTACATTCGTCCATCATGCCACGCATAAATTGTAAAGCTTCGCGTTCCCACCAATTCGTTTTTGTTATATCTATTTTCTTATTGTCACTTTGTGCTGCCATAGGTAGTATGTACTTCATCAGTTTTGTCAATGCCGATTCATCATCTTCCTTTTTCAGCACTGCGCTCGACTTTTCCTTGTTCACTACTTGCAAACTACTAGCAGTGCTAATCACATTTTTAGCCTTGTTTTCTTTGAGAAAAATCGAATTGTTGTTTTCTAACTGATTTTGATTGCTTTCAACTTCTATGTAATTATTGCTAATTGCATCAGATGATTGCTTTTGAACATGTCTGGTATCACTAATGTCAGTTTTCAGTGCTTGTAGTGATTGATTGAAATTTTTTATAAATTTTTGTCCGGCTGCAAAGGCATCATCTACCACTGTAACCATCTTTGATAAACGTTCGCTGTATTTACCATCCGAATGGTATTGTGTTTCAAGCATATCCCAGTTGATGGATTGACTCATGACACCCTTAAAAATGACAATTGTTAAATATTTCAACTTAAAATAAGTATCAATAAGTATACAATACATACCGTCGTAAATACAGGCGCAGCAGTGGACCACGAAAGACATGGCACAAGCACAAGTGGTTTAGGCCAGTTCGTCGCAGCTAAAGATGCCATCTAAGCGGAACAAATAACAATAATTTAGAAGTGAAAATTCCATATTGTAATTAAGATTTTAACAATTTACATGTCCTCCCATTGATAAACCGGTAATGCCTAGTGGCCCAAGTCCGTTTCTTTCGCACCAATGTAGCAGCACCAAACATTCTAGTATTAAGCAACCACCCATCACAAATATGTCGGAAACATTTTGTAAATTTGAGCGCCTGAAAAGAAGTAATGCTTACATATAAGTACATATAACAATACAATTGTATAACAAGTTTAAATTGAAATTAAAAAAAAATATAAATAAATTTATCTTGATTCGATATTGATATTGAATTAACACCCACGCCTATTATGTAGAATAAGTTCATAAATGAGTCGGTAGCTACATTAACAACGAATTATGTAAATATGTTAATTACACTTGATGATCTGGTTTCCTTAGTCCATAAAACGGATTTTCTAATATTATGGCTCCAATATTGGCATCCTTGAGTAGGGGTTTGGCAATAAAATTTCTTCTACGCCAATAAAACTGCAATTATAAAATGAATAGAGTTTTATATTTTATAAATAATTATTTATAATTGCTTAGGAACGAGATAAAATATAAGATGATTGTGTGGCGATGAACTTTGAACTTGTTTTTGGAAAACGTAAATATTTTTGTGAAGCACAATTTATGAAATGAATTTTATATTTTTATATTCTTATCAACGAAGATATATTATAATTAATATTATAGTGTAAAAATAGCATTATTGCATTATGTTGGTTTATTATCGCAAATTTTGGTAAGCAAATGAGGAGTTATTAATGCACACAAAACTGTATAAACTATACATACGTGGTCTCCAGTGCCAGCTAAGTGTATACACATTGGCTTAAAATTTTCTTCTCTCCATTTTTTGGGTAATATTACTTGAAAATGAGCTTCTTGTGCGGCTTTTGGGACTACACCAGGTAAATGTAGTTCAAAAGGCGATATAAATTTCCCCTCCAATATGGAGCAATCAGAATATTTATTATTTTTAGTAATTTCTACCGGATAATCTTGTGGTATTAATTTATAACATGTCTCTCGCCGTGAAATGATTTTACGAAACTCGAATAACCTAAAAATGTAAATAAAACATTAAAAAACTAAATAAGTTTTAGTAGCGATATACCTATGAGTTATATTTGTTTCCTTGAAAAATTTATGTAGCGTCCCGTCATCTCAAATCCTTGTATATTAGTAGTTAATCATACAAATTGATCACGTAGCAAAAAAAAAATTGTTTTCAAAAAATCAAAAGAACATAAGTGGGATATAAAAGATCATTCATTGTACAATTCATTGTTGAAAAGTAACGAACATATTTAATAAATGGTAAACTAGGCGCACGATTTTGTTTATTAAAATATTATTGTATTATTGTAATGAAAAGTAATTTGTTAAATTATATATTTCATGATTGACATTTAAGTAACAATATACATATGTTCATACATATGTAGGTACAAATGTACACATGCTACTAATCTTATATAAAGATGCGCATACCTTTGTAAATTTTCTGGTGTCCCCCATCCTTTTTCAAAAAACCGCGTAATCAGCATACGACGGTAAATGCTGTCGAGCTTACTCGGTGGCATGTTTTCAATAAAAACCGGTAAAAAATTTTGCAAAAATTTCCGCCAAAAACTTTTTGTAAAACATTATAAAAATTTTGAATAAAATATACTGAAATTATGTGAAATGCGTAGAGACAAAACGTCACAGAGTGACAATCTGTCGGTTTGAAAGTCTTATCAAATCGGATAAACAGATGTTATTCTTAACCTTTACAGGATGATAGGAAAATACAAGCAAAACAAATGAAAGTAGTTACAATCAGCTGATTTTGAAGTAAACTTTAAAAAAGATATTAAAATATTAAATGATAAAAATTAATTAAATTAAATGATCAAAATTATTTATAGGGGTTATTATTTATAAATTGTGAAAATTAAAAAGTTGTTTCTATAGATAAGTCTATGTTTATTGAGTTATAAGTAAGAACAATGCCTTAGGGATTTTTTTAATCTAGAAAATTATTTTTTAATGATACGACGTCTGCAAATGAGAAAATATGTTCGAACTAATAAATTTATTATATTTATGTATAAATTTTATTTTGAATTGTTATGTGTCAAACTAGCTAAGTTTATTATAAAGCGCTTTGAACTAAATTTAAAAACATAAAAAGCTTTCTTCTCCTCTTTTTTGTATTTTCCGCTCCTCAAATTCATATTATCATATTCAACTGAAATATCAATGACAAATATTTAACTTCGTCATTAAATTCACACAGCTTCTTATCAGAATAAAAGATGTCTTCATATTATAGAATCACAAACTCATATCTCTTTCTTAACAATCACTATCAATACGCCAAAACATTACCAATAACATGCAATCGTTGATAAATTTCTTTCAATGTGCGAATAATTTTGGTTCTACACAACAGTTTCTTTGAACGCTCGCAAAGAAGTCGATGCTAGCTGCATTTTTTCAAAAAATGTTACCAATATTGCTTTTAATTAGCACTATACTTACACACACTTCCGCTCAAATACGTATCGTTAATGGTAGAGAAGGACGCATCGAAGATTTTCCATATCAAGTGAATATTATTTAAAATATTTTGAATTCTCGTTTAAAATACGCACACATATATTTAGGTTTCATTGCGCCGTTATTCAATACATGTTTGCGGTGGTGCGGTCATAGATGCACAATGGATAGTTACGGCCGCTCATTGCATAGAATCCTATCAGAAACAACCGAGAGTATACTCCATACGCATCAATAGCTCAAATCGGGTTAAAGGCGGTGCAGTTGTGTCGATATCGAAGATATTTAAACATCCTTTGTACAATAGTGAGACGATGAACTTTGATGTGGCGCTGATACGCACAGAAAAAAATCGTTTGCGTGGCGAATTTGTACAACCTATAAAATTACCTACGGAAAATACACCTATTATGGATAATACGGAAGCGGTCGTAAGTGGTTGGGGACATATGAGTTCGTCGGAACATGTTTTATCGGAACTTTTAAAGTATACAACTGTTAAAGTAGTGAACCAACAAAGGTGTTTTGATTTAATGAAAACACAAGGAGTCGTCACCGAAGCGTGAGTATCGTAAATAAATGTTTTCTCACTTAAAAGTTTTTTATTAAAATATTGTAACAAGTTTTATAATTAATGCATGTTTATTTGTAGTATGTTTTGTGCTGCTGGTAGAAACACCGACGCTTGTCAAGGGGACAGCGGCGGTCCAATACAAAGTGGTAACGTATTGATCGGAGTAGTGAGTTGGGGAGTTGGCTGCGCAGATCCCCACTACCCAGGCATTTATACACGTTTGTCTTATCCTACTGTACGTATTTGGATTAAGTTGCTGACTGGACTTTGATTACTCTTTTTATTTTATGATAAACTTAAATAATAATTATGATAAAATAAAATTGTTTTATAATAAAGATTGAAAGATGATAAATTTATAAATTTTGTTATCGTTAGTTTTATGTTTATTTATTGATATTTAAAAGGTATTATATTTTAAATGGTTTGTTTAACAACTTCTGGTTTCGCTTATACTGCGGTGGGGAATGTACCAAAGAGCGAAATTAAAGATATGTTATACAAGAATATTAATTTATTTTGTCCTATTTGTTTATCAATTCCTTTTGTGAAGTAATAAGCTGATAAACATTTTATTTTGATCATTTCAAATACTACAGTGATTTTTAATTGAATTTAAAAAAATGTATTATTGTATATTATGTATGTTCCGCCCAGTGCGTTCAAAGCAGTTGATAATAACAAAAATTATGTTTTATTTATGTTTAATTTATTTTACAGTTATTTTAAATTTTAAGAATTAGTTAATAGAATTAATTCTATTATTTGATTGTTTAAATGTAAATAAATATAACGACTTTTAATTATATATTTTTTCCTTTAAGTTGATGCACCCTGTATCTAAGCAGCCTTCTCAACAACCGCCTCAGCAAGATCTTATTTGACAATTTAATATTTATCTGTTTGTTTACTGTTTTGGTTGATTTTGGTTATGGCTGAACAGCATAAGTAATTATTTTTTATTAAATAAAGTGTGCATAAATGCATTAAATAAACTTATACATATCGTCCATACTCGCTACTTTTTGTATTAGTTTTGATGTTGTTAAATAACTAAATGCCAACCAAATGATTTTACAACTAATAATCAATTAACAATTTCCTTCGTTATTATGACAACAATTGATAGTGATATTTGCACATGGGAGTATTAAAGTTTTACCTGTTGAGTAGTGCCCAGTGGTTTAGATTTAAACCAGGAATTACTGAATAATAATTATTGGTTTCTGCTTGGTGCAGAATATATTTCTATAATTATTGTTTTTATACTTTTTACAGGTTGATATATCCCGTTAAACATTTTCGTGATTTCCTCGAGAATGAAATACGTTTGGATGGACGCACATTCGATAAGTATCGACCGATCGGTGTAAACATTGAATCATTTCAACATTCTTTGGGATCAAGTGCAACGAAAATTGGAAATTCGAATATTTTATGTGGCATACGGGCAGAGTTATCCAAACCGCGAGCGTCCACACCGCTTGCCGGTTATATTGTGCCCAATGTTGACATGTCATTCACATCATTTTCAAAAGCTGCCTCATCGACTAGCAATCAAAATGTGGCCGAAATATTAGAGTGCTTTATTTACAGAATTTTAAATGAGTCACATTGTTTGAAATTGGAGGATTTGTGCATACATCCTGGAAAATTGGTGTGGTGTCTGTATATAGATATAATTGGTTTAGAAGTTGATGGTGGTGTATTTGATGCTTCAATTTTAGCTTGCGCCTCAGCACTTAGCACACTAAAATTGCCGAATGTCACATACGATGAGAAAAGTGGTAAAATAGAGATAGGTGATGATATGAAAGAGCTACATTTAAATATTTTCCCTGTGGTCAGCACCTACAGCATATTTGACAAGTAAGTATTTAGCTAAATATTAGTTATATACATGAAATGAATCAACAAATAATTTTCAGTGTTGTACTGGTTGATCCTACTTATCGCGAAGAGAGTATTTCCAGTGCGATGTTTCATCTTGGAGTACACGAAGACACAGTTGGACTCTTTCATAAAAGTGGTGGTGTTCCGATTTCGGTGAAAGAAATACAACAATCGGTTAAAAATGCTGTGCAGAGAGAAAAGGAGATTACAAGCCTGCTAAATAGTTTGAAAACAATTCAATAAAAACACATAAAATTAGTAATATCTTAACTTGATAGTTTAATTTCTATTGACAACTTCAGGTTTATTTAACATTCAATACCTTCAAATTTTAATTTAACATAAATTGCCAATTTGATACATAAATTTATTCGAAGGAACATTTACATTCATATTTCTCATATCTCTTCCTGTCGAAGTTGTGAAAATCTCCATTCTATTAAGATTTATTTTAGTTTTATTTTACTTGTTTAAGTATTTGTACATAAAAGCATATGTAATTAAACATTTTAGCTAGATACATAGGCAAACAATATAGTATGTATTTATATGAATATCTATATATTAAGCAGATTTCCTTCATATTACAACATATGCTCAACAACTATTCTAGGTCGTCAATCATAACTGATGATTGGGCACCATCAAGACCAATGGGTATATCAGCTCCACCAATGGAATTAGCTGCAACTATTTTGGGTGTATCGTTCATTTCGGCATTTGCACGGTTACCGAACTCCTGCATTTTAAGGATTAGCATAGCAAATACTTGTGCTGGCAATGATGTCTGCAAAACTTGCAGGAGGCGAGCTGGTTGTCCGCATACAACTATAGCATTAGCAAGATGCTCTACACCATTTTCAAATTCACCACGAGCAATTAATGTTTCACCCAATTGAATTTCCTGAAGGAAATACCTGTAAAAATTAATGTTACAGTTTTTAATAGGAAGTATGAGAAAGTAAAAGCATATATGTATATGTATGTGTACTATATTCTTATTTTAAATACCAATGACGCATTGCTGGCAAGTGTTTCACACCCTGTATACAGTTCTATTGTATTATGAACTCTTGTTTAGAACTAACGAAATCATTTGGTAAAAGCACGTTGCAAAATTACATAAGTATAAATAAGGCTTGATAGTTACCTTTCAATTGCTTCATGGTCATTGAGATTGGGTATTCCACTACGGCCAGCATTTCCATTTTTGCGTGTACGACGTCTACCTAAAATATAATTTGTTGTAATTGTACATATTTACACCAACTTCGCTTCACGTTGTCTTCACAGCACAATACTTACGCTCACGCACTTTCTTCTTGTAATCGGGATCAGTGCGTCTTTTACTGTCGAAATAAATGCAATATCCAATGAAAATTGTGCCCGCAACGCCCGCAGCAATGCCTATCGCCGTTTTATTGATCGCATTCATATTTAAATACTTTAAAACTTAAATATAAGCGAAAATATTTTGTTCATATATGAATGGAAAAAAATTTGCCTTCACCCAACTTGCTCCGACCTAGAACGGGCAGAGTGAATGACGCGGAAAAGAACAAATGAAACACAGTGTGGCATAATTAAATAGTGTTAAATAAAAGAAAAATGAAGTCATCATGTGTACAGGGTGCAGCAATGGATTAAATAACAATGTTTTTGAAAATACAATAAATATACAGAGAGACTTTCTCATGTTTCAAACCAACTACAAATGTTATGCAAAATTTATATTTATATTATTTACTAAAATATTATTCTAATGAAATTTATAGTGTCCATGCATCAATAGAGTTTGTTAAAGTTCTTTGATAAGCTATATAATAAGCTGTTTATGTTATTTATAGTAAAAGCTTGAAGGGCATTTTGCTATAAAGTCGTTTCATTTGAATTAATACACTTTATTCAGTTGGTTGGGATCATAATTTTTACTATAATTAATTTTGTAATGGGAATAGTTTTTGACGGAGAATAGCTTATTCTATTATTTTATCCATTTATGGCAAATTTAGCTATAAATATAAAAATTATAGAATAGGTATAGTATAGAAATAAACTAAACTTGAAATACAGATGGCGCCCTAATAAGCTGAAATTCGTGCAGTTAATTTGAAATCACGTTACTAAAAATAAAAACTCTTTTAATAAGAAAGTATATACATGTATTAATATTTAATAACGCTTTCGCCAGTACTGTGAAAAATCTCTACGAGCTAATCGAAACTTCTTAGAATATGACACATTTTGTTCTTGAATTGAAAAGTGCTATCTCAACCTATAGGTACTTTGCTCTCTTAATGATGACAATAGAAGAACGTCAGGGCTGTAAAAGAGTTCTAAGCAATTACCCTCCTATTATTTCTGCAAGGTGTCAACCCCGTTTACTTATTTAAGGGAATACTTCGATCACAATCTCAGAGTTGAAACCAAAATTTTATTTTGTACAAAGTCTGTTTCAGTCGGTGTCAATGGTCGGTAAGGAGTCTTACATATTGTGAAGGTCGCATTAGCGTTACCTCGAAATCCATATGATGACATTGAAACGGTTTTTGTTATTGTTTTTTCAGCCGTTACGCTTGAACGGGCAAGTCTAAATTAATTATCATCGAAGTCATCTAACGGGATTTCCAGGAAGCAAGCTGCTTCGTTAGGCGCGGGGACTCTTTGCATGCAGGACATATATTGAGTATGTCGGGGTTCAGTCTTAGTAAGTAGAAGTTTAACCTGCTACAGTATCAGAACGAAGTTGCACAAGGGTCAATCCAATTTCGCGGGGGCAACTTGAGCTCTGCGTTTGCAATGGGTGGTATTTTATCTCTAAGTACGCCATTCAGGGGGAGGAACTCGATGAAGCTGTTAACGGCTCCTCTGTGAATGGCGTTCAGTGCTTGTCGAAAGTCGGTCGCATCCGAAGTCCGGTCGGTATAGTCCTGTATGTCGTCGACATATTTCAGGAAGGTACTCTTGATGGCTCTAGAAGGCGGCACGGCTTAAAGTAGGCGATTTCTATGAATGCATCTCAGCAGAAACTTTTTGGACAGCATTACGGTATGCTCCTTCACAGGTAACATACGGGCATCATTGTGTAAGGGCTCAACCGGAGACATCAGGAGGCAACGTGTGACTGTCCCGAGAGCGGTAGTCTGAAGCTTCCCCAGCTGTGTCCTACAGCACCCAGACCACCATATAGGGGCTGCGTAGTTTGTAACGGGGCCGGCCGATAGTTGCCCACAGAGCTTGAGCACGTGAAATGTGATCTGAAGACCTTCCAAAATTTCACTTAGTTATATACCTTGGGCATTAAGTATTTAAAGTTAAGTATGCTTTATTCATTTTTTGGGAATCCCATCTTATAGTCCATCAGCATTTACTTTACTGACTTCCTTTACTATACTTGTAAATAGCGGTAAACGCAGGAGAAAGACCACTTTTTATACTTCGGTAAGCAGATGTATTTAAGGTCAAGTGCCCAGCTGGCATAGCTGCTGCAATGAATGAAGACCTACAAGTATTTTACTCTCTTTTTACCACATTTCCATTAACGCGGTTACCACAAAGAGGAACATAAACAAAGGAAGGCAGAGCTTAAGCCAATGAAGGTTACATTAATACTGTTAAGTATAGCAGCCCTATACATATGTACATTATTACTGTCAACATTTTGCTGCCATACTTTTACATCCTCTGTTATTACTTCCCCAATTGCCCCCGGTTAACTGTATATTAACTTTACATATGCTGTTAGTGGCATGTACAAATAACAGCCGGATAGCTGAATCGGAGAACCAAACACCACCGGTGAGCGCCGCAGAGATAGAAAACACGCACTCAACAGCCAAATACATAGGTGCTCACACACAATGGGATTCTTTCAACGGCGAATGGCAAACGGCAATGCATGAACAAGATACGATTAGGATTTTTAGTTCAGTTCACCGTAGGCTTTAAATACGTTAAGTTTGTTGCAGCTACACACGCGGGTAGAGTGATCTCGAGTTGGGCGTAGGTTGACAAAGTAGGCATTTATAAAGTTAAAAAAAAAGTAATCAAATCATATATATGCGTGTATATTCAAGAGTAATTGTTTAAGTGTACAAAAAATTTTAAGACATTTCAAAGAAATTAACGCAATAAATTGTGTTTTGAAGTTAAAAAATGTATTGTCAATGCTTAAAGTATGTAGTTCAATGCTGTTGCAAATTATAAATTTAATACCTGACAGAAGAAAGAAGTTTCGCCACTGACTGGCTGACATCAGGTACTCGAACTACTGGTTTTTCTAGTGTCTGTGTAGTGGTGGTGAGCTGTGAACGCCAACGTTGCGAGAGAGAGCGTACTTACTGGCGTTCAAAACCGCTTTAAATGATGTTCTGGCACAAAATAATATTGTATTCTACATGTGTATGAGTGTGTGTTTTGATGATTATGTGCGTGTGTTTGTGCATAGCGCTTACAAAAAAGTCTTAATGAATTACAAAAAAGGCAAAAGTAATTCAATTAATATTTTTATTACAACTAAAAAAATCGAGTGAAGAATATTAAGTTCACGATAAGTCGCGGCGCAAACGATCGATTGTTTACACAAACGCATGTGATAAGACAGGCATATTGCTAAGTTAATACGTTACTACTATTGGTGTGTTCCGAATGTTTTAACGGCGTTGCTTGAATGTTGTCATTATAATAAAATGCGTTTAATAAATGTTTTATATATGTACATACATATGTATTTCGTTATATACAAATTTATATATAAGTAAACTGGTATCGCTCAGATAACACGCATACACTTACGTAAATGTCTGTGTGTACGTAAGTGATTGTGTTTACGTGCCGACTACCTGTGCACACACCGTGTAAACAGAAATAATAGTCACCTAGTTGCTGGAAAAGCATATCTTTTATTTGCTTTTACAGAAAATGGTGAATGATTTCATTTCCCAAAAAAACCAAAAAAATAAATAAATAAAGTAAACTAAATAGAATGCGATAAAGAAAAATTTTGAAAGCAAAAATGTGGTGTCGCAACAAATGCAATGCACGTAAGCGTTTAAATAAGTGCAGCGCGTTTAACCTCAAAGGGTGTGATCAATTGTGGTATTTATTGAAACGATGATTTCTCAACTGCGTGTAGCACATGCAGCACGTTGTCAAAGTGGTCAGAGTACTTCATCATCAATTTAACAACAAAACATGTGAAAGTGTACACACGTACATACAATATTTAAACGAATCAGTTTGGAATTTCAGTTTAATGTTCAACATAAGCCACACTAGTAAGAACAGCAACTTTTAATGAGTGATCGTCGTTGCTGCCATCAATGGTGGCTGCACATTTTATTTGATGACCTAAATGCTATAAAAACCAAAAACAAGCGAGCAAAATGAAAGCAACACTAATTTACATACACACATAAATGCATACAACTACATGTATGTACATAAATTCATGCCGCAGCAGCAGCAGCAGCACCTTTAATCCATGTGTTGAAGGCTTGCTAAGCTAAAAAATATAAATTTTGTATTGTTAACAATTGTGGAAAGCGAAAGCTACAAAAGTGTAACACAAATTTAATAAATAAATGTCCGAAAGTGTAAACTCAAAATTGTGTGCTTGTGTTGTGTGTCAAATGTTGCCGCAGTGAAATGAAAATAAGCGCATTGGCAAGTTTAAATTATTTAAAAAGGTCTGTCATTAGGCACTAATAATTCACTTAATTAACGAATGTGTTCTACGAAAGGCTAATTGTGAACTGTGTGGAAATATTACATTAGATTGTGTTTGATTATTTTTTGTGTGTTTCATATTTATTAGTGATACAATACCCGCCCGCTTTGTTGCAACATGCAGACATACATAGATATGTACATATGTAAAACTATTAGAAACGGAAAACATTTAACACAAGTTTTCAAATTATCATAAAGATGTTATTGACTGTTTTTGACTTAAAAAATTCCAATTTTTTTAAATTTAACAGAGTTGACCTATATACATACATGCATATTATATATGATATGTGGAATTGTTAAAAATGTTTATAATCTAATAGTGTGGTACAAACCCACCTATTTGGTAATATTTGCAACAAATTAGATCATTAGAATATTTTGCTGAAGTATTTTTTAGTATTGTAGTACTTCATTCTATACATTAGTAGTAGTATACTTCTAACTTTTATATAGATATTGAATTATTTAAAGTTTTTAAAAAGTTTTTAAACCGCTCTAATCCTTGAGTACCCCCTCCTCAGTCCTACTACATCCTTGATTTATTGTTGTTGTTGTTTTAGTGCTACAAAACGTTCTCCAAATCAAATTTAGATAATAATTCGACTGTAGTGCTTCCTATAGGGAATAGTAAATACAAATATTTTAACTTTTTCTAAGTATAAAAAATTAACAATTTGATACAAGAAAACTAAAAAAATAAACATAAATATTTATATATTGGATTTAAAAGCAATTTGAAATTTGATACTGCTTACTAGCAACAAACATATACGACTTTAAACAGACGTTTAATAACTTACAAAAAGTCATATTAATATTCTTAAATTATTATTATTCAAAAATTGATTAAACTTCAGTATAATGCAAGGTATACAATTTGGGGGTTGCTTCCCCTTCCACTTGTGTTGTATGTTTTGATTTTATAATAACCTAAAAGTGTGGTCTGCAGTTTCCAGCTCCCTCCGCATAGCTAATGAACTATTTATGAAGAACGTTTTTATTACAGAAATACACTTAAAGCTGTGTCAATGTTTGCCTTTTAATTCTAATAAGTTAGTGTCTTTAAACGACGCTGTGCTCCCCTAACCGAAGCATTGAGCTTGCACTTCAGCCGGCATCCACTTGTCTGTCTTAAGTACCCACTTTTATAAAAAGCAACCTGACATTAAAACTATAATTTAAAACAATTTCTTTTTCTAAGCCCATTAAAAGTGCGTTGTTTGTGTTTGCTCATTAAAATTATCGAGGCAGCGACTATTAGATGATATCTAAAATCTAAAGTGTGGGTCGGAAGTACACAATCTGCGCTGGATTAAAAATCAGTATGCATGTATGTATGTATATATATCTGCAAAAGAAGCTATAATATTCAGCTGCTAAATAAAAAAAAACATTTGAATAAGTTCAATTAGTGTGTCGAAATATTTCGTTTTTAACTATTCAAAGAAATTTTACATTACTCATAAATATGTACGAATATATAGTATATACAGAACTGCAAACCTATCTATTAGCTTTTGTTTTTTTGAATTTAATTATTATTGTATAATATGTGCATAGGTGGAAAAATATGATTCAGGGATTTCATCATATGACTTTAAAGCGGTAATTTCATTATAACAAATTTACAGCTTTTTCTTGAAAACTAGTCACTGCCATGGCGCACAAAAAGAAAAAGAATAACAAAAACTAAAAATACATTATAATAAAGCCTAAGCATATATTGATTGTGTGTGCTTTCTGATCTAAATTAGTTTAATATAAAGAAAGAAATGGATTTCGTATTAACAATCGCTGTCCTTGTGAAAATATCGGAAAATATGGGATAAAGGTTTAACCATTTTCGTAGGCAGTGAAATCAACAATTGAATTCTGTGTTAATAATTTTAAACAAGGAAGTGAAATATAACCGTGTTATAAACTGTTCAAAACTCTTAAAAATGTCAAAATCAGTGTTTCGAAATCAAAAAGTTTAGAAGAAGTCCGGAAATGTGAATGTGCTTAAATTTATTACCAGATTTTGTTAAGATACCTGACCACTTTATACGAATTTCAAAAGTTTCTAGTTTAATCATGAAGGAAAATCACTCACTTGTCTATTAACCCTTTCGACCCCGACGTTGCCTGTGAGCAATTTCACCAGTTTGATGACGTAAAGCAAAAGTTGTGTTCAATGTTTTAACTTGATTTAAGTGGCTACTTATAGATTAATATATTAAAAATGAAAATCAAAACAGTTAACAACATTCTTTACCGTTATTCTTATAGTTTTTTTTAACATAGTGCATTAAAGTCGTTGATAATTTGTGAACGAAAATTTGCAAACGTTTGTTAGAATCGATCCAATTATTATACTAATTTAATTCAATGAAAAAATGAGTATGCATTTTTGTCGAAATGTATTATAGCATTTTTTCATGAATTCAAAATCTTCGCTTTATGATTTTTGTATACCATCATGCCCCAATGTTACTCGCAAGCAACCTTCTGTAGCGCCCATAATAAAAGGCGTGGCTTGGTAAAATTTCGTTTGTAATCACTTTTTGGCATTCTTTTATGGTCCAAATGGAGAAAAAAATTTTAAAACCACAGGAAAAAAGTCGGAGTCGAAAGGGTTAAAGACCCTGTTTATAAGCCCGGTATATACTCGTAATTGGAATAAAATTACGCTTGTTCGGTCTAATCGGATTGTCAATTAGTATGTTTTCTGATTAGTGTATTGTTTCACTGTACAGTAGGATTATACAGCTCACCTTTTACACGGTCTGTATATAGTCGTACAACATTTTAGCTACAGTTTCGGACAATAAAATGAATCATCCATTGTAATAATTTTCCATTCTGACAAATAATAATATGAATTTGAATTTACATTAAAAATTATACATATCTCAAGAGAACTAGGCATAGACTGTATTAGGCTACGACAAGTGATCTGTGGAATAGAAAACCTTTTGAACCTTCTCCCAAAGTTCCATCTTATTTTTTGATTTAACAGGTCCAATCTTTTCCTTAACAAATTTCAATAAGTTTTCGATTGGATTCGGATCTGGTGATTGTGCCAAGCCATGACACCAATCATTTTTCTTATTCGAATTAACAAATTAAAGGCATATTTCATTTAGCATAAGCTAGCAGGACTTCAGGATCCAGTAGTTTTCGATATAAAAATATTTTATTTTTTTCGAAGAACAAACTTTGACTGTTCCTAGCATCTGTTATATAAGCTTGACCGAAAAGTTTTATATACCATTGAATTAAGAAGAAAATGTGGTTATATTTATCAGCTATATCCTGTAATCAATATTATTATTTTTAAGTCCTTTTTCCGAACATCGAATTCAAATATTTCGATTTTGCAGGGTAACTTCGAAAATCGTAGAATAAAATTTTTTTTACTTATGACTCAATCTCTTGAAAAAATTTTTTTGGTCCAATAACCAGCAAAAAAAGTGGATTTTACCGTATAGTGTAATTATCACCTTAAATCACTTTTAGTTAAAACCAAAAGCATGTGAATTTTTTTTTAAATAATTATCAATATTTTTAAATTTTATTAAATATTCTTTTTTTACAAAAAATAAACAAATATAACAACAAAAATGTAAATACATAAACATCAAATTCAATTACAATTAATCATTGTTTATATTTCGAGTGTGAAACCATAGCAAATTCACTGCGAACTTCTTATCTTCAATCAAAGTAAATATTTATACCCATATATACCGGTATTTATATAGTTACATATAAGGTTATTGTGCAAAAAAATAGCTTGATTAGTAATGAACAAAGAATGCTTGAGCAGATAAGGTTCTGTAAATTAATCATTTGCCAATGATCTAATTATAAACATTTTGTCATAATTAAAAAAATACTAAAGCTTTATAACAGAAGTGGCAGTAAAAAGTGATTAGCATATTTCAAATACCATAATGTGCTAGTAAGTAATCGATTTTCAGATTAATGTTTGCAAATCATTTATCCCCACCATAAAATTAAAAAGCAAACAATTTAAAGTTCTCACAATCACACAAATTAATGCATAAATGAAAATAAACAGTGTATATATAGTGTTCGGACGAAAAATCGATTTCGGTTTTGATAATTGAAATTTTTTCTATAAAAGCTGAACATTTCCGGTGATGGGTTGGCGCAAACTTTATGACTCTATTATCTATTTTTTTACATTTTTTTTTGCCAAGCTCATGGAATTTGTGTGTTTATTAACTTTGCACTGTGAAAACTAACTGCACACACACATTTACAGTTATAGAACAGTTTATCAGTCTATTGACATTTAATTGCACAATCAATTTTGATTGAATTGCATAATTTTCGAGTCACACGAAATTTATTTGGTTTGCTTATTTGTTATTGTTATAAAATTGTGTTCCACCAATTTATTTATTTACACTTAACCATAATATTGACAGGTTAGCTCCATTTGTTCTTAAATTGATTTGTTTTTATTTACATATGGGAAACATTTTATCTACATTTGCAAGATATAATTTATGCTTAAACCATTAAAAGCATCTGAGAATTAATGCCCCTATTTCGGTTTACAACTCGACTGAGTGGAATTGAAGTTAAGGCAGTTCAACTGCAGATCAGCCTAACTAAAATTTGGTATTACGAATTTCAACTTGGTCACGAAATTATTACAAATAGAAGTGGAAATGAATTTAAATATTTTTAAATATAATGCAAAAGCGTATTAGAGCGAAGTGATTGAAGAGGAACAAAACGTTTAATAATTAACATTTAACTTTACTTTTTTTTAAGACTACTCTGACATCACTGACTACAATTTATTGATACATCATATTCGCGTTACACCCACAAAATCTCAGTTTGATTTTTGCTGCTACCGAATTGCGTCTGGCATCATCCAGCTTGGGATATTTCTCAGTTCAATCAGTTTTTCAAACTGTACTTTTGTTGTAACCTTGTTTTTAGTTATTTGATAAAACTTCAGCTACAATTTTTTTTGACGGATTGTGGTGCGATACTGCCGAATTTCATAACTTAAGTTGTTATGCACTTTGGTTGTAAATCAGAATAGGGGCATAAAACAATACTTTTTTTAAATTTGTGTAGACGACAGGATTTATATTGCATTTTACTTCATTGGAAATGGTTTACATCTAGATCTCGGTGTAAATAACTAACCACTAAAGTAAAAAGGCTGAGATCAATACTTGTTGAAGTGACATAAGAAGCCGGTTAAGTGTTATTAGAATAATGCCTTCAATAACTTCAACACCTTAACTCATTTTTGAAGTCAATATACAATTTCTGAAAGTCGAATACTAGTGACCCTAGACACTACTCTCTACACACTATATCCACTTTATAAAAAAGTAGAAAAAGTTGTAAAATACTCATAATTATTAGGAAACATACTCCACATTAATACAAAAACAAAACTACGTAGAATATTCAAGCGCTATACTATTCCTTACAGAATATCTAAAAAGCCAATATATATATATTTCCCATAGATCCTAGGTGGGACACAGGGCCTCAATAAACAATTTGTAATTGGATTTATTTAAAGCCCGTAATTTCATTTGTCTACAGGATTGGGCAGATTTTTCGCTTCTGTTTCAACTTGCCGCCTCCATATATTGGCTGGTCTTCCTCATCTGCGATTCCCTTAAGCTGCGTTTACCGGATCCATCTCCACTTACGGTGACGGATTTCAATACGGAAAGGTTTTTGTTACTTCTGATACTGGGCCTGAATAACGGCATAGTCTTGCGGAGAGAGCGATTAAAAAAGGATTGTAATGTTTGTAGGGCGCATGATGTTAAATTCCGTGTTTTACATCCATATAAAACTACTGATTTTATATTAGCGTTGATATGTGCGGAATAGGCAAATATAGTTCGGTAGTAATAATCACATTGTCAGTATTGGGGTACGTCCATATATATATATATATAATTAACCTTAACTATTTACACCTATTTAAACGGAGTACAGTAAATATAATGGAACCAAATTAATGAATGACGGCTCTGTCAACTGAACTGTTATAAAACCAGACTAGACAATCTGAAAGGACTGAGGCCGGACAATTCAAAATATGTTCATAGTCACTCAATGATCAACTTGAACTCTTAATTGCTGTTATTGTAGCACAAGTATAATAATCAATATCTCTCAATTCCTGATAGTCAAAGAGAGTAGAAAAGAAATCTTTAATAGCTTAAACTTAAGTAAAATGTTTGTATTAAAAGAGTTTCTCAAAATTCGCAACAATGTTTGTCCAACAAAGGTTTACTCCAAGCAAGGTGTGCGTTGATTGGGTGGCTGTCGTTATTTAGTGTTAAAAACATTTTTCAGCATTATTAAAAGGAATGCCATAGTTAGAGAATCATATTCTGTATTTATGTTTAACAAATGCGTTTTATAAGCCTAATTTATGTCGCTCGAACAGTGCGGATATAGAGGTCAACCTACGTAGGTCTGCATCCTGAAAATGTATAGATTTTTTTTAATGCTAAACCTTAACACAATCATTACAATAGAATAAATATTCTACTCTTAAGCATACAAGTGCATACATACATATGTACATACATACTTATATAGTATATGCACATCTTACAGCTGCAGTGACCTCTATACAAACTTGTAAGAATTTACGCGACATTAGACAAATCTAATACAATTTTCAAACATTAGAAAACTGATTTTTTAACTTTGTTATTAGCTGTTTCCTCATATTTTTACAGTTTTTAGTTCTCGAATGTGATTCAATATGCAACTAAAAAAATTGTTTACATTCCATATAAGTTACAAGTTTAAAACACTTGTGTGTGCATAGCGAAGTACGGGTACTATGTGTTTGTGTGTGTTTCCACACTATTGCCTTTAGATATAGAGTGTTCTTTTAGCAAACAAAAATGTACTGCACATAAATAAATATACGCGTGCATATGTATGTATGTATAAGGGTTGTAAAAACTTGGTTTAGTTGTATGCAAACATATGTACATACATACATACGTACACATAGTTTCCGTTTGATTTACTGATAAATTTCTTCACATCGATATTGGATTACGTATGAAATTATTTATTTGGGTTTCGCCACAATTATTTGTTTTTGTAATTAGTTGCAATGCGGTTGCATATGAACGTTCTACATTTTTACATAAATACACACATACTTATGTACTTACATGGTCGGCCATAATGCATGCGTATATGTAGGTATGTAAGCATGCCATTCTTGTTCCCTAACTTTTAGTTTTTATATATATCATAAGAGTTGCTTTATATATGTATATATAAGAAATGTACTACATACATTCATATATAAAGTTGTATTTAATTGCACGTACGCACTTAACGGCAATTTGAAGTAAGCGTGTGTGGCATTTTGGTGCAAATTCGTGGTTGATTTTGTTGCATACGAATGCAAGCATTCAGCTGCTTATCCTGCTTACCCCCTAGTAAAAAAGACGAACAGCTTCGCAAAAACACTACTTTGTTTTCAAACACATAAATCATCTTCGATTCGCCTCGTTGCTATGTTCGAGCTCTGTTCTCTTCTTAAAAAATTCTACGTGAAATTAACAACAAACTGAGATAACTAGTGGTAGCACTTTACACCAGCCACAGCAGACTATGGTGCCATCTGAACAAACTCGGAATTTGCTCGTCGGATCAGTGCAGGTTCTAAGATCTAGCAGCGAATAGACCTGAGCATCTACTCCTTGACTGCGATTCCAGAAAAAGGAGTGACATAATGCGATATCTATATCCCCAAAAGCAAAGTATCGCGCCCATCAACCCTGTAACACTATTAAATTTTCTTAACGCGACGGTGTTGGATGGTATTTTGTGATAACAGGAGAGGACACATCAGACCTTAGATCGCAGTGCGTTCCTCAACTCTTAATCTAATCTAACAACAAACTACATACAATCAAGGCAATATCCTCTTTCAGCGTATCGGCCAAAAGTGTCTTAAGTGGTAGGGCAGCAGTGGATGATGTCGCCAGAAATAGGCGACTTCAATTCTACTGGGTGCCAGGCCACAAGGGCATAGAAGGTAACGAGATAGTGGATGAGATTGCCAAACGAGGCGTAAAACTGTCATCCGAAAATATGATGAACATAGATAGACCTATACACTATCTATATGATGATCTAGACAGAAACTTGGTAAAAAAGTTCAAAGCCCGCTGGAAGAATATGCCGGAATGCAAAACCGCAAAAGTTATGTGCAAGGCGGTAGATAAGAAGTACACGAAATTTCTATTGGCGCTTGATAGAAGCAAATGTAGGAAAATGGTTGGCATACTCACTGGTCACTGTCTTGTGGCGGCGCACGCCTACAAGATGTGGCTGATAGATCGTGAAGACTGCAGGAAATGTCAAGAGCAAGGCACCAGAGAGACAATGGAGCACCTCTTCTGTGAATGTCCTGCATTATCAAGACAACGGCTTCAGCATTTGGGGGCTGCACACTACGTTAATGTGGAAGAGATTTCGTTGGTAAAGCCACAAAGCCTTTTGAAATTCGCAACAAACGCTGGCATCCTAAAGGATGACTACTCCTCATTAACCAAGTGACGGCACTCCATCTGGTTTCACAAAGGACCAAACTGGTCTATGTGTGGCGTTGTAGCCTGCCAGAGTAACCTAACCTAACAACAAAGCTTTCCAGTAGCATTCAACAACAAGATAGTATGTGGATTTTATATTGTTTGTTCTACTACTACAGGCTACAGGATATTTGTTATATGGTTAAAGATTCTAGGAGGGAAAACATATGCAATGAGGTATAATTTTGTTACTATGGGAACAGTACCAGTTACTATGCTGAGCGCAGAGCGAATTAAGAATCCACTGACCGTCAATTTTCCCATCATTTACTTTCCCATCCCCTATAGTACCATTTGGACTATATACATACATATGTACATATATTACGGTGTTGTTAATCAAATATTTTAATATTGCCACTTCATCATACCACTGGGAAGACAAGTTGCCAGACATCAACTCATTGAAAAAATGCATGCACTTCTCCTTATGTACTGTTGTTGGTATACGTATGTACATTTATGCCGCGCAATCTGTATTTCTATCGTTGATATTTGATAGCAATGAAAGAAAGATTGTAAACAATATGACTTTACAAATAAATACTCAGAATAAATTTGTACTTTGATAATTTAGAACCAACACGCGTTGCAAGCCAATACTTATTTATTTGTCTTTATGTAGAAGTACATTTGTACTTGAGGGTACCCACTACTATGTTTGAAGGTAGTTCGTTCCGCGAATGGAGTGTGTTCCAAAGTAAATAAGAGTTACCTCAAAAATGGCGAATAATTGCATAGTCTAAATTCGAAAGTCATGACAAACTAGACTCGAAGATACTCTTAAGGAACCTGAAGCAGAGTACGTACGATCAGTCTTATTACAATTATATCGCAGATTTCTGTTTTACCATAGAATACTATACTTTAACCTAAGTAAGCTTAAAATAAGTCTAGGTTATTCTAAAAAAAATTCCCTCTTTATACAAATTCCATTTTGGAAATCCTTACTTTATGTAGGTTTTTTTGGGTCCGAACCGAATTCGAACCAATATGGCGGACAGCTTTTGTAAAAATCCGTCGGATTCGCTTGAAACTCTCTACTCGGAGGTTTTCGGGGTCACGGATTACGAATCCGGTGTCGGTTTTATTTAAAATTCCAAATGGCGGAATCAATATATTTTATGGAAAGGCCTGGTAGATTTCCTTGGGTCCATATCAACTAATTATTATTTTATCTTTAGTGTTTCTTATTATTTATGTACTTCTCTGCTCTCCTCTATTCTGTGCAACATCTGTAGGAGATCAGTCTATGCACAAAGTGGTTTTATGTAGGTATTTCACAAACTACTGCAGATATTTCAGTAAAATTTAGTAGCAATTTGTATTTTGTAATTTGTACTGAATTTGGTTTACGATATTGTAAATGATGATCCTGCAGCATCCCCTTAGCAAATTTTGGAAATATGCAAAATCGGATAAATTAGATTAAATTACAATTTATATTTATACTATTTGGAAATTTCTTCTATAAATTGGCAGGTATCGGTCCATTCTATAATTTATAAAAATCAATTTTACAAACGGTATATAACTTCGTCCAGTTCACAAATTACCATTATAATGGCTTTTTCAATCTGTTCCATACTCTCGAATTTATCTGTATCTGAATAATGTTATATCTCAAGAACAGCATTCAGTGACCTCATTAAGCTCCATGTCTAATGTAAACTCAGCTTAGACTATTAGAGCATACAATGCGGTAGACTATTCTAATAGCTAGACTTATTTGTATTTCACAATCGAAATTTTGACTCATGGCCAATCTTCTTTATTTACCATAAACTGAAAGAAATTTGCACTTAAATTCAGCGTCAATTACACTATTAACTTCTCGCACACATGCACATACGGCAAACTTTTATAATTCGCTTAAATACAAATATTTACAGTTATAAATACATATACATAGTTACATACATATGTATGCAATTTTTGGCAGTGAACTGATTGTATTTCCGCTTAAAGTAGCTAAGCGAGTTTATGGTGCTTACAATGAATGGGTTGAGTACCTGAGCACAAATACACACAGGCAAATTTACAGTCATATGTATGTATGTACGACGTCGTACAAACACGAGTGTATGAGTACAAATTTACTCATACTTTATGGGTGTGACATTTTCTGAAATACAATAATACTAAGTTACCCCCAGGCTTTGCGATTTGCTCTGATATTGTTTATTGTTAATACATATATGCTCTTTTTAAATCACTAAAAGAAAAGTATATTATTTAAAATGGACACAATGCATATACGATTTTTGTCGAATCAAATTCAAACCTTTGGGGTTATTTAGTAGTGGGACACTTAGACTGACGTAAGGTAAATGTATAAACCCGAAATAAATGAAACCGAGAAATATTTTGTAGAGGTCAGTTACAAGTTAACATAATCTAGCGCAATATAACTTTATCTAGGCTTTTGTTTCTATTTTAATTTAAAATGTAAAAAAGAACCACAAAAAAATAACTGTTATATTTCAAGGTGCCGGATTTTATTTTTTATGATTTTTTTATTATTTTCAAAATAATAACACTATAAGACAAAATTGACTTTTCCTTGGTATTGGCCCAAACACAATTTTCCCAGGAGATTGAGTAATATGTAAAAATATTGTATACTCCGATTTTCGAAAATCGAAATATTTGGATTCGAAGTTCGATAAAAGGACTTTTTAAAAAAAAATATTATTAATTACAGTATATAGTTACAAAAAAATCTAAAAAATGGATACAATCTATACTTCTTCTCAATTTAGCCATAGAAAGAAAAAAATAGTTTGGTTTAATATGCAGCCGAGTGTTGTACAGAGTAATGAATTACTTAAAAGGTTCCAATATCGGAAATTGAAAATTGTATTTGTTGTATCAAATAAAAATCCTTCGCACGTCCAAATTTTGGTTTTAATTCGACCACTTGACCATATGACCACTTGTATTAGATATAGATATGTTGAATATACCATTATTGTTAGAAAAATCCAAATGTCTTTGTTTTCATATGTCGATCAAACGATATCGTATATATACTGAGGGCGCTCTTTTGAGGTCTGATATCTTCTATGTGGTGCAACCCAAGTACTAATACGATAATTATTTGATCTATATACATATATTATAATATAAATATTATAACACCGTTAAGTTTATAATAAACTGATCTCTAATTGTTTTTTATGTATAACCACCAAACTTTAACCATTTTAAGATTTGCCTCTTCTAAACCATACAAAAAATACATTAGGGGTACAAGTTTTCTGAAAATTATAGAAAATCTTGCATTTTACTATTTATATTATTTCAAAAGGAAATTAACGAACATTCGAAATTTATGTAAATTGTAACCTAGAAATTTGAATAAATCCCCAATACATACATATATGTACTGATTGAACAAAACATGTCTACACTGTCAATTATAAATTAACAATAAGTACGGTCAAATTTAACTGACGTCCGTCATGTAATTTGCTGTTAACTATTTATAATTACAAAATCATACCCCTAATAGGCATACATACATATGTATGTACATAAATATATTTATATACTTACAAATGTACATACATACACATACAATTGATGCTTAGGCTAGCTTGATTTTGGATTTTGGAGCAAAACAATAAATGAGGGTTGAGACACTTTGTTTTTGCAGAAATTATATTTTCCACCCAACATAAGACAGTCATACATGTGACATGGCATCGTTGTTGAAATGAAATATGGTATAGTGGTTAAAACCGATTTCGTGGAATTACTTTATGCAGCGTTAGTAGTACTTAGCTGAAAGACATTTTTGCCAAACATGCTACGTGCTTTTGCGGACAATTTGAAATCATTAATAAATGCATATATGTAATGCAATGGTTTTCAAATAAAGTATTAATATTGATCAAAACTTGATCAAAAATAATTAATTTATTATATATTATAATTTTATTCTAACAACCTAAAGGATGTTCCAAAAAAAATCGAGATAATAAGTTAAATCAGTTTATTTATGACACATCTACATTTATATGTCTGTTACAGTGTATGCTAGGTGCTTCATAAAATTTTCTCCATTTCATTCTTCTTCAAGATCACTTTAGGACACGAAATTCTGTTCGTCGAAGAAAATACTGAATAATGTCTCAAACATTTTGTTTGTATATTGATTCATCAATTTCACAAACTTTTACGTTTTTTGTATGTTAAATAGATATTTACTTTTAAAGAAATCCGGATCAATGATGACTAGTTAACATTTCAGATGTTAGACTGCTTTCTATTAGAGAGTTCTCTTTGTACCAGGTTGACCCAATAGCGATGGAATCAATTTTGTACTGTTTATGGATTTTCTTTTCCACTCATTGTTAAAGTGTCGTTAGCTGTGTTCCACTATATGTCATGACACGGAATTCCCAATTGCTGCTAATGTATGTAGCTTTGAATTTATTCAACACCGCTTTCTATTATAAAGAAAGAACTACTGATATATCCTATTCCTGTACATTATTCAAGCAATATAATTATAATATTTATATTCAGACAGCATCGAGAAAAGAACCTAATATTTCTCAACCAGTTTCGACCCTACTACCATTATTATTCTGATTGAATTTTGGCTTAATTTTTAACAACGGAGATCTTTCATAAATGCATGATGAACCAATTAATCATGAAGATCTTCTAATTATAAAGGAAGAGCCAAAGTAAGAGTTAATGGTAAATGACTTGTAAAAATAAAGGGGAATAATCCTATGAAATTATTGAATAAGAACAAGTAAAACAATAAAACAGGGAATCGAAAATGGAAGTTGATGCTGAATGCAACTGTGGAAAGCCAATCCGCTTTCGCTTTAGTAAAGTAATGTTCAAACAATTCTTGCGTTGGATCTGTATATTGATAATCCGTCTAATAATAATTGGAGAAATACATATTTATAGATAGTCCCAGAAAATAATACAAAATTTCAGATATTTCAACATAGTATGTATTCGAAGTAATTGTACTAAGAGAACTGCTTTGTTACCAGCGAGATAAATTATTAAAAGAAATGATATAAAGAAACTCCATAAATAACCTTATTCAGAAAGCAATACAAATTCAAATAATTAAACCAATCCCGATGCAATTTGGGCAGAGTATTTTGCTTACGATACATGGTATTCAAATTTATTTTTTGTAAAATGTCCTGCTCAACCTACACAATTCTTTATTTATTTGTTGTAAAAAATAGCGAATTCTTCTAGAAATTGTACCATATATCTTCGAATTATCCTCATAAATAGAACAATGCATGATTTCTGATATTATATTGGTAGTTGTTGTAATGGTTATATAGAACAGCAAGCACAACTCAATTGTTATCGAAGTCATCTAAAGGGAGGACCAGGAAACGAGCTGTTTCTATAGGGTCGCACCAAAGGGAAAACGGTGTTACATAGGTGGGGTTAATTGGGGATGCAAGGAGGTAGTTAGTATCATGCGGGGAATAGTATGTTGGATATGTGGGGGTCTAGTCTGGATAAGTAGGAGTTTAATCTACTTCAGTATCCAGAACGAAGTTGCGCGAGAGTCCCTCTAGTTTCACGAGGCCACTCGAGTATTTTATTGTAACGATAGTTTGCGGTTTTAGTCGCATACGAATCCGAGACCATTAGAAAAACTACTGTCAGGACGGATCTTCTCTAATATACATGTATTTATAAAATACAGAAAAATAATAGCAAATTATTGTAATATATCTCACTTCTTATTCATTAATACTTTATTAATACATTTCAATACTAGTATATAATAACAGAGAATATCGGATTTGATAACTAGATAATGCATTGAAAAGTAATTTATAAGTTTCAAAATACGGAGTAAAATATTATATTTTCCGTTTTAAAAGCTTAAAGCTTAAGCAGTTGTAGCGCAAGCTCAATACATTTGCTATATGATCTTAAGAAAATTATTATATGTGGAACATACAGCTATATATTAAAACTTCTGTTTTCTAAAAATTTCATAAATCCTTAAAGTAAATTCATGTTTGTGTTTTTTGTTTCCAGGATTATGCCATGTAACTTGTCCTTATAGTATTTGTAATATGAAGATCAAACGCTATGCAGTGTTCGTGACTCCAAAACAGCCCATGTCCTTATGGGCAATTATAATAATTTGGTCTTGCCTATTGCAACCAACTTATCTAAAAACGGATGTACGCGAACCAACTGAGCAACAACATCAACGCACACATCATCATCAAAGAAGTGAGGCGACATCACTGCATGCCACTGCAAATTATATCACATTAAATAAATACAAATTCCGACACAAATTGTACAATGCCACCATACCCGAGAATAGTGTGGGCAAAACATATGCGATACCATTGGCGCATGAAGACATTATGGGTATTGCCATTATACCGGGTGCCGAGGTTAAGTATCGCATCGTAGCAGGAGATCGTGATAAGCTATTTAAAGCTGAGGAGCGTTTAGTTGATGACATTGCATTTCTAGCGATACGCACAAGAACTAGCAATGTTGTGCTAAATCGTGAAAAGAATGAGGAGTATTTGTTGAAAGTGCGCGCGATGATCAAATATAATCTAGGCGATGATTATATGGGTGATGAGACGGAAACAACCGTACATATACGTGTATTGGATCGTAACGATTTGAGTCCACTATTCTATCCAATAGAATATGCACAAATCGTACCCGAGGATATGCCAATACATCGGAGTATATTACGGGTTACAGCCGAAGATGCCGATTTGGGTATTAATGGCGAAATCTACTATAGTTTTCTTATCGACAATGAATACTTTTCGATACATCCAACGACTGGAGTAATTACATTAAATAGACAATTAAGATATACAGACAGTTCCCATTATAATTTAACGGTGCTCGCGAATGATCGGGGCTCAGCCATTAATCATTACAATCATCAATCGAGCAAAGCAAAAGTTTCCATAACCGTAGAACAAGTAAGTAACTGAAAAGTCGTTAAGTATCTAATTCTACTAGAGTACCTACTACTATATTATTTGACTTGTATCCGAAATTCCGAAGCCTTTAAGAATAAGATAACTACATATATGAAACTTGTAAGATAACTTTTTAGAATCAGCTATTTAATAATTAAAAATAGTCTCAAGCGCACTGTCAAAATGCCATACTAATTGTAAACAAAGTCTTCGCATTCCAAAAAAAAGTAGTATAACGAAATTAAAATAATCTCTATTTCAATCACTTATGACCATAATCTAGTTCCAACTAAATTTTGTCTTCCTTTACTTACAATTTTAGCTTAACCCCACTAACTTCGTTTTTCTATTACCCTTTCAGGTTAATTTACACACTCCAGAAATATATTTTAAGACTTTTTCTAGTATAACCTCGAATTTTAGTTCGAATATTTATGGTATAGTTAAGGTCAGCGACAATGACACTGGCAAACATGGTGAAATAAATAAATTACAAATCGTTGACGGTGATCCCGATGGAAATTTCGTAATAACACCAACACATAATATCGGCGAATATTTTATTGAAATAAATAAATTCGCAAAACTAAATGACTCCATTAAATATAATTTAACTTTACGTGCCGAAGATAAGGGAGTGCCTATGCGGCACTGTTATAAGACCATTCCAGTACACTTTATTAAGGAGAGAAATAACGCACCAGTATTTACTAAGCATTTATATGAAATCTCAATACCCGAAACATCGCCACCAAATATGCCAGTGATTAGACTGAAAGTGACCGATCCTGATTTGGGTAAGAATGCCATGGTCTATTTGGAGATAGTCGGCGGCAATGAGGGTGGTGAATTTCGCATAAATCCCGATTCAGGCATGCTATACACACAAAAGCCACTCGATGCCGAAAGTAAATCCTTCTATACACTAACTGTCTCGGCAATCGATCAGGCGAATCTCGGCTTCCGTAAACAATCATCGGCGAAGGTAAAAGTTAATATACAGGATATGAACGATAATGATCCGTTGTTCGAGCTGATGAACACGACCATCGAATTGGATGAGAATGAATTGGCCGGTGCTTTTGTTGTGAAATTAACAGCGCGTGATAGGGATAGTGGAGAGAATGCATACATATCATATAGTATAGCTAATTTGAATGAGGTACCCTTTGAAATCGATCATTTTACGGGCGAACTCAAGACCACAACATTAATTGATTATGAAACCATGCGTAGAACATATGTGCTCAGCGTTCGCGCATCAGATTGGGGACTACCGTATCGACGACAAACTGAATTGGAGCTGTTAATCAAAATTAGAGATATCAACGATAATCGACCGCAATTCGAGCGTGTGAATTGTTTTGGCAAAGTTTTGCGTAATATACCGGTCGGTACGGAAATATTCACACTTTCGGCCATAGATTTTGATGCTGGTGATTTCATAACCTATCGGCTGATATCGGGTAATGAAGATGGCTGTTTTAATCTAGATCCAACTACTGGTGTACTATCAATTGGTTGTGACTTGGCTGATGTTTCAACAGCAACAACGCGCTACATAAATGTATCTTCCACGGATGGCACACATTTCTCAGACGAAATGAATATGGTTATTGATATTGTCGGTGATGAGAAGAATGTCTACATGGAGCACATTGACATGTTCAGTGGTTATGGTAGCTTTGAATGTCGTGAGACCGGTGTTTCCAGACGTTTGGCCGAGAACTTGGCGGCAGCGGAACGCAATAATGCGAACGTACATGAGAAGACCTACATAAACGATCTGGGTCTGACGCCAAGTCGTTATGGCGAGAATATGCATGCGCCAGAATTTATAGACTTCCCACATGAACTACGACTGAACGAGAGCATTGAGTTGGGCGAGACTGTGATGTGGATCAAGGCAAGAGATCGTGATTTGGGTTATAATGGCAAATTGGTTTTTGCCATTTCGGATGGTGATAACGATTCGGTATTTCGTATCGATCCTGATAGTGGCGAACTGCAAATAATTGGCTATCTCGATCGTGAGCGTCAGGATGAATACGTGCTAAATGTAACCGTTTACGATCTGGGTCAGCCACAAAAGTCGCAATCGAAATTTCTACCCGTCTTCATACTCGATAGCAATGATAATCGACCGGTTTTCCAAAAATCACTAGCAACATTTCATCTTCCAGAAAACGCATTTAACGGCACATTAATATTTTGTTTAAATGCATCGGATGCTGACATAGAAGAGAATGCGAAAATCACCTACTTAAAGCAGACTGAAACGCGAGACTTCTTTGTGAACATCAGCACAGGTTGTATATATTTGGCCAATGCATTGGACCGCGAAAAGTTGGATAAATATGAATTGCACATCATAGCCAAGGATAATGGTGAACCAGCACTCACAGCCGAAGCTGTCATAAATATATTGGTCGAGGATATCAACGATAATGCGCCCATCTTCGGTGTACAGGAATTCATATTCAAAGTGCGTGAGGATATACCGCGCGGCACGGTGGTGGCGGCAATCGAAGCCACTGACATCGATATTGGACCAAATGGTGAAATCTTTTTCTCCATAAAAGAAGAGCTCGCCACTGAAGAACTGTTCAAAATTGACAAACACACCGGTGTCATACGCACCTTAGGCTATTTGGATTACGAGAAACGGCAAGTGCATAATTTAATAGTGAGCGCTATAGACCGCGGTTCACCATCGCTGACAACCGATATGCCTGTGGTGATCGAGATTATCGATGTGAATGAGAATCGTTTTGCGCCGGAATTCGGTGATTTTGTCTACACCGGCAAGGTGAAAGAGAATCTACCGTCACGCAGTTTTGTGATGAACATAACCGCGAAAGATGCCGATATAAATGGACCGGATTCGAAGATCTCGTACAGCATACGTGGTGGCGATGGTTTAGGTGTGTTCACAGTGAATGATGAAGGTAAGCACGAGTTTATATTGTGGAAATGGATATGTGGCTTAAGTTTTCTTTCAAAGGTATCATACGCACATTATCCCATTTGGATGCTGAAACAAAATCCAGTTATTGGCTTACGCTTTGCGCTCAGGATCACGCTATCATACCGTTAAGCAGTTGTGTGCAGGTAAATATATGTAATTTATATTTTCATTTCATAAAAAAAACAGTTGGAGGAGGCACTTTGAGATCTCCTAAAATTTCACGAGCTGTAAAAAAATATATATTTTTGTTTTGAAATCGAAGTATGTAAATACAAATTATATTTTTATAAAAATAATAGAAATAAAATAAAGACTCATATAATTACTTGATTCTTTGTTTTTTTCAGGTCAATATACAGGTGGAAGATGAAAACGACAATGTACCATTAACTGATAAGCCTGTCTACTATGTATCTGTCTTGGAAGGTAGTCCGGAGAACACGCCGGTTATACAATTAAATGCTTATGATAATGACAAAAATCCAGCACAGTTCTTTACTTATCGCATAATTTCGGGAAATCCGGAAGGTTTCTTTGAGTTAAATTCAACAACAGGTAGGGTTAAAGATTAATTAAAATATTTATATTTTTAAATTGATCAATATAAAATAATCTCTTACAGGGGATCTGATAACAACGGAAAGGAAACTGGATCGAGAAAACCAAGCAGAGCATATACTAGAGGTGGGTTTTCATAAAATTTAGAAACTACAGTTGAACTTATATAACTCAAAGTTGTCCATAACTCGAGCTCTTGAATTGGCAATATAAGTCAAATTTCATTTCATAACTAGAAATTATCTCCCATAACTAGAAGTCTTTCTAACTCGAAGTTTTTGTTTTGTGGATTACGGTGATTCGAGTTAGAGAAGCTCAACTGTATTTTTTACTCAAATATAAATAAGTTTGTCAACAACATATTTACTCTCTCTCCCTCTATGTCTCTCGTCTATAGATCTCCATATCTGATAATGGAACTCCAGCGCTAACTTCAACAACGCGCGTTGTTGTTTCAGTCGAAGATATCAACGATCATAGTCCAGAATTTGAGCAACGCTTCTACAAAATTCAAGTACCTTCAACAGTAGACATAAACGAAACAGTTTTCCAGGTATTTAATGCGTTGCTCTACAATCACACAACCATTTTTTTTTATTTTTAAATTATTATTTTTTCGTTATATCTCTTCAGGCGCGTGCCATTGACAATGATTTCGGCGAGAATGGACGCATTACTTATTTCATCAAGTCTGGCAAAGGTAAAAATCGTTTTCGCATGGACCCCGACACTGGTTTCATTTATCTAATGAAGCCCCTGGAAGTGGATGCCGAATATGATTTGAATATACGCGCTGAAGATAACGGTACACCGAAACGTAGTCAAAATGCTAAATTGAATATAGTTGTCATACCGATTTCGACAAATTCCCCACATGCACCTGCCATAAAAGCGGACGATAGTCGTATTGATGTAACTGAAAGTGATCGGCCAGGATTTTTGGTAGCACTCGTGCAGGCGACTGATGAAGACAACGATCATCTGTGGTACAACTTAAGTGGTAAGTTGAATAAATAGCTGTGTATAAAAATAAAGTGTTTACTATTACATTATTAAAGCTTAGCAATAGATACACTAGGTTTCCTCTTTGGAGATCTATCACAAGATCTTGATCTTATTCTTACACACACTCTTTTTCAATGGATAACATATTTTAGTAATATATCTCACTTCCGCAGATGGCAACGAACGCAATGAATTCTACATTGGCAAAGATAACGGTCACATTTTACTCTCGAAAAGTTTAGACCGTGAAACTCAGTCATCGTATAATTTGACAGTTACCGTCACCGATGGCACTCATATAGTTAATACCAATCTGTACATACACGTTGTCGACATAAACGATAACCGGCCACAGTTCACACAAGATATATACTATGTAAATATATCGGAGAATATCGAAGAAGAAGCTATTATAATGCAATTGCATGCCACCGATAAGGATGAGGATAATAAGATATTCTACACGCTACATGCCGCACAAGATCCAACATCACTCTCACTATTTCGTGTAGATTCCATAAGTGGTAATGTGCTGGTGATAAAACGTCTAGATTACGAAAAGAACAGACATCATACATTGATAGTGATCGCTAAAGATCAAGGAACGCCAGCCAAACGGAATTATGCCAAAATCGTTATAACCGTACATGATCATAACGATCATCATCCAGAATTTATGAGTAAGATCGTACAAAGCAAAGTACCCGAGAGTGCGGCGATCGGTTCGAAAGTGGCTGAATTGACAGCATTAGATTTGGATAGTGGCAAAAATGCTGAAATTAGATACTCCATTATAACTGGTAATGTTGGCAATACTTTCGAAATCGAACCAACAATGGGCATTGTGACACTATCGAAAAGTTTGAATATAAATAAAATGCAAGAATATATGTTGCAAATTAAGGCCACAGATCATGGTGAGCCGCCGCTCTCCTCACAAGTGCCGCTACATATTATCGTTACAATGTCCGAAAATGATCCACCCATCTTTATGGCGCCGCTGAATGTCATTGAGATCTATGAGAACATAATGGTTGGCACATTTGTTTGTCAAGTGGAGGCACGCTCTTCCTCATCTGTGTTCTACGAGGTGGCGGATGGTGATGTGGGTCAACGATTTCGTATTAATCCCTCAACTGGTGTAATAACAGCGAATGATAACATTGATTACGAGAAAAACAAGTAAGTGAAAGAGAATTTTTATTTGAAGAATGTTCAAGTAATTGAGTATAATGATTTAATAAAACATCTTCATACATACAAATAAATTAACGCTTAATTCTCTTTTAAATTTTCATATTCTTTCAGATCTTTTAATCTCACCATTATTGCCACAAACATGGCATCGGCTACTTCCACGCACAATATTATCATACATATTTTGGATATTAACGATAATGAACCATTCTTCGAGAAAACTGCATACAATGGTACTATTTCGGAGATTGCAACAATCGGTTCTTTCGTTTTTCAAAAAAATGATCCACAAAAGAGGTAATGTATATTTTTAAATATTTACTTAGGGAATACTTTTTTTCAGCCTGACGATAATCAAGTGTACTGAGAAAGAGCAAAGTTTTTACATCGTTTTCTTAATTGTTTAAGTACTACCTTACACTAGTCCGTTGATCCTATCGGTTACCTCAGATCATTCGAAGTGTTTATCAAAATATAAACCCAATCTTAATGAATTCATTCCACTGTGCATTTCATTTCATTTTTCAAAGTTATTTGTATTTACTTCCGAAAAGTCAAATAAAAATTTATAAACAAAAAAGGAAACAAAATCAAAATATGCTGCCTGTTCCATACAAAAAACTGCGAAGACCACGACGAATTTTCCGCAAACGCAATGTGTCACGTTCTATGGCAACACAAGTGAACGAACTCGATATTGACATGACATTTGAGAGCATGTGCGAGGATCCCGATACAAGTTTCGATACCTACAATCACAATGCTTTGATACGCAAAAAACAGAAGTATAAAAATCTCTTCATTGCCGGACACGTGCCGAAAACTTCCTGTACAACGCTTTGTAAACCAATCTCATATCATTTTGCGCCACCAACCATACATAAAAATATAAAATTTTTCTGAAATTGATTTGTATAATATTTTCAAATTCTTGTACCTTGAATATTAGTTGAAATTATTAATTTGAATTGAAATATATGTATGTATGTAGTGTTGAGCACAGCAAAGGCAACCAAAAATTGGGTTAGCGCGTGTTTTTTTTTTGGAATTTTTTAAATATAAAATAACTTTTTTAATTAATAAAGTTAGCTATTATTAAAACAAATAATTATACAAACGTATGCACGAATTTAATTTATTTTAATTTATAATTTTCTTTATCTTTGACAGGCCGCTGCTAGTTACAGTTAAGGATTTGGATGAGGGTGTAAACAGCATGATCGAATACACCATTTTAAACAATCAAGCAAAAGAATATTTCGAAATTGATTCATCCACGGGCGCTATTAAACTACTGAAACAGGTGGATTATGAAAGGAATAAATATTTTCGATTTGACGTAATGGTAAGTTTATTTTCATTAAAAAATAATGATGTCACATGGTAATCCTTTATTTATATAAACTAATAAGCTTGGTAGTGCAAGTGCGCACTTCTTAAGAATACTATATTTTACAGAATGGTAGACGAAAGTTGCACTCAGTTTTTTTGTTTTTAAATTCGCCCACTTATGGGTCAAAAACCATATCTCAGACTAAACCGATTTCAATGAAATTCGGAATATAATATTTTCTTTGGGCGAAATCGGTTCCCTATCACGCCTACTTCCCATATAACTCAATTTTGAATTCCATTTGATTCCTTCACATTATAATATACATATAAGTCAGGAACAAATAAAGATAGCGGAATAAAACTTTACACAAATACTGTATTTGAGCTGTGGTATTACTTGTGGATAAATTGTCGAAATCGGACTATAACTTTTCAAAGCCTTTGATATTGAACACGAAGAAATCAGTGCCTAAGCGCAATTTTTCACCGAAAATATCGGAAAATCTCTCAGATATTGTAATGTAATTCAGAATGCATTTTTTTCTTCTGAAAGTGTGTCTCTGTACCAAAAATGGTAAAAATCGGATCATAACTTCTCCTAGCTCTCATATACATAATTATAGGTTCTTCAAAAATACGATGTGATTTATTCCGCATATCAGTTAATATGTGAGATATCTTAGCAAAATGAAATGAGCGTATAGCGTACATATATATGGATATTGTGTAACTTGGGGGTGAAAATTAGTGAAACCGGTCCAGGAACTACCCAGTTCTCATATACAAATGGTATAATGATTTTTGTTATTCTAGTGGACTTTATGGCATTTATGTGGATCAAATTGTGTGTTATCTTAATGAAATTAGATCAATAAATTGCGAGAGCTATTTCGGTTATACCCGAACATAGCCCTTGCTTACTTGTTTAAATATATATATATTTTTTTTTAATATACATTATATACATACATTTTCTGGACTCTGGAAAATACACTAATAACTTCTAGTTCTAACAAACAAATGAAATAGAAACAAATTAATAGATTCACTATTATAATTATTTTCTTCCTTTCAGATCAACGACTTGGGCGTGCCAAAATTGTATGCCAAATATCACTCAACTATACATATCGATGTTGAAAATATCAATGATTGCCCGCCGGTTTTCACTAAGAGCTACATGAATGTGACGCTGTATCAACCCACATATGAAAATATCATTATAGCCGAAGTGAATGCGACCGATGCAGATTTAGATGAAAATACGAAAATCCGTTATGACATTATTGATGGGAATGCAGATGGTTGTTTCGAAATTGATGCGACAACGGGCATTGTGACCACCAGGTACGGCATACGACTGCACTTATACAGACATACAGACTTAAAGTAGACATGAATATAGCATTATAATTCCTAATGTAATTTTTCAGGGATATCACACATTTGGATACATTTTATACGCTACACATTAGAGCTTCCGATGGCCTGTACTCAGCCATAGCGCAAATTGACATTAACATTGAAACCTTGTCGACACCAGGTTTTGTATTCCAGAAACCTTCTTACACATTTTCTACAATTGAGAATTCTTCCAAAATCGTAACGGTTGGACTGGTAAATGTGGTGGGTAATCTGTTGCACGAGAATGTTGAATTCAGCATTTTAAGTCCGACAAAGATGTTCGTAATCGGTAAGACATCTGGTGCCATCAAAACAACTGGGTTGCCTTTCGATCGTGAGAGTCAAGATATTTACACCATAGTAATTGAGGCACGTTCTTTACTACTCTATGAGAAATTCAAGCAGATGCGACGTGCCATTGTGCGTGTGGACATTTCCATACTGGATGTTAACGATAATTGTCCCATATTCGTCAATTTGCCTTATTATGCAACATTATCAGTGGACGATGTCAAGGGCACCATAATAACTAGTGTTAAAGCTGTTGATCTCGATAGCTATGAAAATGGTGAGGTGCGTTACGAAATGAAGAAAGGTAATGGTGAGCTCTTCAAAGTCGATCGTAAATCGGGCGAATTAGTGTTGAAGCAAATTATTGATGGCAGTATTAGGGTTTACGACTTAATAATCGCTGCCTACGATGGTGCAATATCACCATGTTCCACTGATGCGGCGGTTAACATAAAGGTGAGTAAATGATTCTAAAAAAAATGTTAAGTTAATTTAGATGACTTAAAAACAAACTGTATATCTCATAAAACTTGGAAAAACGTGCCTAGAAGGGTATTATCTATAAATCTCATTTGAAAAAGCTTGAGTTAATCATTCAAATCTCGTTAATATGAGACAGTTTATAGACTCTTAAAGTGTTGGTGTGTGGTTCAGGCTATGATCTAAACACTGTTTTCCAGTTAAGGTTTATCGTTTTCTGTCGGGTTCTGACTTTACTTGTAGAATTGTAGAACAACTCAGTATAGGAGCTCAAACTTATTTATGAATTTAGGTCAATCCTATTCAATGTAATCAAGTTATTATCAATGTTTAATAGGTGGTTGATCGTTCGATGCCCACATTCGATAAGCAATTTTACTCCGATGTCGTGAAAGAAAATGCCGAATTGTTTTCGGCGCTCTCCATAGCAATACAGGCCGAAAGTCCGCTTAAACGAAGACTAATTTACACAATATCAAGTGGAAATGAGGATGAAGTGTTCGAAATTGATTACAGAACTGGTAAGTTAGAATTAAATTTGTTTTGTGCATATGTGTGTATATAGAAAGAGACAGGAAACTTGTTTGAGTGATAACGGTTATTAAAGTAATGCCTCTTACTCATATTCAGGTGTCATTTACATTGTTAACGAGTTGGATTACGAGACGAAACAAAGTCACGAATTTCTGGTGCGTGCAACCGATTCCTTATCTGGCATTTATGCCGAAGTTACAGTGTCGATAATAGTTGAAGATGCTAATGATTGCTATCCAACGATTGAGCAGGACAATTACAATATAAGCATATCGGAGAATTTGTTAATCGGTTCACAAATTATGAAAGTCAATGCGTCCGATTGTGATGCGAATGCAAATAGTGAATTGTCATATTTCATTGATAGTGTTGATGGGAAAAATAACTCAGCATTATTTTACATAGATATGGCCGAGGGTTATCTATATCTAAAGAGCAATTTAGACGCTGAAGAGAGCACTTTTCATCATATTATTTTAATTGTGAAAGATCATGGCACACCATCACTGAGCTCAAGAGCAAATGTGTGGTTAACTGTAAAGGATTTGAATGATAATTTCCCCAAATTTACGGAAGCTTCATTTTCATGCCGTTTATCAGTGAATGCGCAACGTGGTCAATTCGTTATCAATGCAAAGGCGTACGATCCCGATCATGAGGACAATGAAAAGCTCAAATATCGCATCATCGACGGCAATGAATTGCAAACATATACGATCAATGAGAACAATGGAGTTATCACACTGCAAAATATGCAAAATTTCACTGATCACCACCAGACCTTATTGAATGTTTCCGTTAGTGATGGTGTACACACGACCTTTGCCAGAGTTAAGATTATATTAATGCCAGAGAATAATCATGCGCCTAAATTCATGAAATCCGTTTATGAAGCGAGCGTGAAGGAAAACGAGGCAGCCGGGAAGAGTATTGTTTTGGTAAGTACCGTTTGTCGAGAATTTCTACCTTTTTATTTTAAAAAGTTTACATTTATACAAATAATTGTTAGTTCAAATTGTTTTTTTTTTAATAAACCCGAAATTAATTATTTTCTCTAAAAACCTTAATTTTCTCTCTCAAGCTTCAAGCCTACGACGCTGACTTTGGCAGATTTGCAAAACTCACCTATGATCTGGTTTCGGAAGAGTTCAAAGAGTATTTTGAAATCGATAACACTAACGGTTCTATAACAACGAAAGTCGCATTTGATCGTGAACAACGTGCTTTCTACGATGTATTGGTAAGGGTATCTGACGAAGGTGGTAAAGCCGATTTCACGACACTAAAAATTAAAGTCGTAGATGTCAATGACAATAGTCCGCGTTTTATGGTCAAAGAATATAAACTTGTGGTTAAAGTGAATACAACAATTAATACGACACTGTTGAAGGTGAGTAAATGGTTTCTCAAAATTTCTTTAAGTTAAGTGTTATATATTAATATTAGGGAATATTATTATTTGAAATGCTCCAAAAGATTTTTATTGTTCCATAATAAGATCAGTAATGTCGCTGTGTGATCTGCACAGAGAGAGATGGAGAGTGTGTGATTTAAAAGTAGCTTAAGGGAATGTAGTCGAGAAAATTATTCTACTTTTCTTCGTTTCATAAGTAGAATATACTGATAACCATATATCTGATAACCAAAAATTTTAGTATAAATACTACCCGGCGTATTCAATCTTCAATGCCGACTAATATAAAAGCCATATTTTTACACAATTTACACAGGTGAAAGCATTCGATATGGATGAAAATGAAAATTCTCAGATAAGCTACACAATTGACGAATCAACAGTGTCCGAAACCTACAAAGATATTTTCACGATCAACGAAGCGGACGGCAGTTTGAGTCTGATGAAACCAGTCACTGAATTCGCAAATAATGTGGCACAATTCTTCGTACGCGCCATGGATGGCGGCAGTCCACAATTTCATAACGATGTACCCGTTACAATACAATTCATCAACGCTGATGTTACAGTGCCCGAGTTCGAAAAGAATGCTTTCGAACTGCATGTGTTGGAATCAACACCACCGGGTTCGGTATTAACGAAACTACGCATATCCGGCAATTATTCGGTGAAATTCTCCATACCTATTGAAAGTCGTAAGTTCTCTATTTCGGAGAATGGTGAGGTGATACTGATGCAAACGCTCGATCGCGAAGTAAACGATGTACACTATATGATTGCTATGGCGGAAACGGAAACCATACCGCCATTATTTGCAGTTTGCGAAATCTATATACACGTGCTGGATGAAAACGATAATTCCCCCAAATTCGATAGTCGCGAATACAATGTGAATATTGGTGAAAATATCGATAAAGTCGCGTCGATCATTAAAGTGACCGCCACTGATATGGATATGGGTTCAAATGGTGATATACGTTACTATCTCGAGGATGAAACGAATACGGCGTCGAATGTGTTCGACATCGACATCTACTCGGGTTGGATAACACTGCTGAGCACGTTGGATCGCGAAACACAATCGGAATATCATTTTAATGTGCTTGCCACCGACAACGGCCAACCGAAGCATGTTTCTAAAGTGCCGGTGTCTATAAAGATCATCGATTACAATGATAATCCCTCCACGTTCAATCAGGAAAGTTTCGAAATTTCAGTGCACGAGAATTCGCTGCCCGGCACCATTTTAAAATATTTCCTCATTACCGATCTGGATGCGGAGAAGAGCATAACCAGTTATTACATAATGTCCGGTGATAAGTACTCACAATTTCAAATTGGCAAAACTGGTGAACTGTTTGTGGCGAAGCCGTTGGATAGAGAAGCAATACCGACATACAATTTAAATGTACTCGTCACCGATGGTAAATTTGTGGCCAGCACTGAGGTTACCATAACGGTGCAGGATGTCAATGATAATGTTCCAATCTGTATGACGCCACGTTACAATCTGCGTATAAACGAGTCGGTGATGACCGGCACTCCACTCATACAAATTGACGCACTGGACAACGATGAGAATGGCAACAGTCAGTTGCGTTACTATCTGACTGGCAATCGGTCTGATGATTTCTTCATCGAAAAAGATACAGGTACCTTGCGTGTAGCTAAAACGATCGATCGTGAAACGCATGCGCGTTACATTTTAACGGCACATGTGCAAGACGGACAAGAACTGTTGCAGGAATGCACCTCCGAACTTATCATCAATGTGAACGATCTCAACGACAACCGACCGGAGTTCTCGATGGCACAGTATATTGTGAGCATACCGGAGGATGCGCCAATCGGCACTATTGTGACAAAGGTGCACGCCACTGATAAGGATTTCGGTTTGAATCGTAAGATCGTCTACTCTTTCGTCGAAGAGCAACCGAACTTCAGCATATCACGTAGTAGCGGTATTATAAAGTTATCGAAGAGTTTAGATCGTGAAAGCATTTCGATTTTCAATGTATCCATCAAGGCAGTCGATAGCGGTAATCCGAAACAGTTAACGATCACACGACTCATAATCAATGTGCTCGATATTAACGACAATCCACCTGAGTTCAGCACCCGAGAATACAAAACGTACGTCTATGAGAATGCCACTGTGAATACGGAAGTCGTGCGCATTTTCGCCACCTCCAAAGATATCGGCGTCAATGCGGAAGTATTGTATTTCATTATGGGTGGCAATGAGCATAATAAATTCAGCATCGATTCAAAGACCGGCAGCATTTATGTAAATGACGATTTGGATTATGAACGCACAAAGGCGTACTTCTTAACGGTACAAGCGATCGATGGTGGTACACCGCCACTCAGTAATATGGCTTCGGTAAATATTTCCGTATTGGATGTCAATGATAATGCGCCGAAATTCACGCAGAACATGTATCGCGCCAAGGTGCGCGAAGATGCGCCCAAAATGCAAAAGCTATTGCAAGTGCTGGCCACCGACGCGGATGCGGGACAAAATGGCATTATACGTTACAACATCGAACGCGGCGACCATTTGAATCAATTCGCCATTGAAGATTTCTCTGGACAGTTAATCGTGGTCAATGCATTGGATCGTGAGTTGAATGCTAACTATTTGCTTGAGATCAAGGCGTGCGACAATGGCGTGCCCGAACAGTGCAGCTATGTACGCATTTATGTCGACATATTGGATGTGAACGATAATCCGCCGCTCTTCCGCATGCAGAACTACAGTGTGGTGCTGCAGGAGAACAAACAGTTGGGCTACAATGTGCTGCTCTTTGAAATCAGCGACGCCGACGAGGCGCCCAATACGGCACCCTACACTTTCGACTTGCGCAGCGGCAATGAGGGCGGTTTCTTTCGCATCGGTCAAGACGGCTGGTTGCGCACGGCGGCGCGTTTCAATCACAAAATTTGCGATATCTACACGCTGCAGGTGCGCGTCTTCGATAACGGCACACCGCCGCTCTACTCGGACGCCTGGGTGCATGTACGCATAATTGAGGAGAGTCAATATCCGCCGGTCATCACACCCTTGGAGGTGACGGTCAAGTCATATGACGACGATTACATGGGTGGTTTTCTCGGACGTGTGCATGCGAGCGATCAGGATAAATACGACAATTTGCTGTACGCACTGACGCCGACTAGTGGTGAGGTGTACGTGACCAAGCAGCTGTTCAACATATCACAAAACAATGGTTCTCTGTATGCCATTAGCAATCTGGATATCGGCATGTATCGCATCAATATTACCGTGACCGATGGCAAGTTTACGGCACATGCGCTGGTCAAGCTGAATGTGGAGCTCATAACGGGCGATATGACGCGCAATGCGATTGTCATAAGTTTCCGTAAAGTGACGCCTGAAGCATTCATCTTGAGCCACCGTAAAGGTTTCATACGCGCTTTACGCGCCATATTACGCTGCCGCCAAAAGGACATTACAATCATCGCTATACAAGCGTCGAATAGCCATACGGCGCACAAGGAGCCACAGGACTCGGACAGTGTCATGCTGGAGCGCAGTAAACGGCAACAACCCACGCCCGCTGATAATCTGAATGTTTTGTTTGCCGTACGTAAGCAACAGATTACGCCCAGCTCCGAGGAGTATTTCACCACCGCCGAAGTGCGCGCAGTGCTGGTGAACTTCATCGATGACATAGAGGACGCCACCAATTTAGTGGTGGAGGAGATTATGTCACCCACTTGCACACATAACATCTGCGTACAAGGCGACTGTTTCAATCGCATACGTCTGAACAAGCGACAGCTGAATACCTATTCGACCGATGTCGCCAGCTTCGCATCGCCCACATACAAGCATGCCAACGAGTGTCAGTGCAAGCAAGGTTATGGCGGTCGTATTTGTAATGAGCCCATCAATGCTTGCTCGTCCAATCCCTGTCCGCCAGAGAAGACTTGCTGGCCCGCAAACACAACAATCGGTTATCAGTGCATATGTCCGCAAGGTTTTACCGGTCACGCCTGCGATAGCAAATCGACGTTGACGAAATGTCAACACGGCAACTGCAGCGCACGTTTCACTTCGGTTTCGTTCAGCGGTAAAAGTTATGCACATTACAAAATCAATAAGGCCGTTGCGAAGACTATACTGGAGCAAGAGTTTGTGTATTCGCTGAAGATACGCACCGTACAGCAGACGGGTACGCTGCTTTTCTCCAGCGGACGCATTGACTATCACATACTGGAGATTTACAATGGTGCTGTGCAGTATCGTTACGAACTGGGTTCGGGTGAGGGTAAAATATGTGTCTCAAGCATTTACATCGCCGATGGTGAGTGGCATACAATCACGCTGGAGCGCATATTGAATAGCGCCAAATTGACGGTGGACAACAAGCATGTGTCACAGGGTAGCGCACCGGGTGTTAACGGCATACTCAACATACAGTCGAATGATATTTTCGTTGGCGCCGAAGTGAAACCACATCCCGCCATCATCGGTTTCGAGGATATACAAAAGGGTTTCATCGGTTGCATGTCCGACATTAAAATCGCGCTGGAACCCTTGCCGCTATACATATCGGGTGGCAGCTCTGTGGCGGCGCTGAAGCGCTTCACTAATGTCGAATTCACTTGTGATCCGACTAGCGTGCTCGTACAACTGGGTATTTGTGGCGCACAGCCGTGTCTTAACGGCGGCATTTGCATCGATTTGGGTGAAAATAAATTCAAGTGCACTTGCCATGCGCGCTTTACGGGGCAAATGTGCGAGGTTGATATGGATCCGTGCGCTTCGGCGCCTTGTCTTTTCGGCGGTCGCTGTGAAGTGCACGAGTACGGCAATTACAGTTGCGTGTGTCCGTTACATTTATCCGGACGTCGTTGTGAGTATGGTAAATATTGTTCACCGAATCCGTGCAAGAATGGTGGTGTCTGCGAAGAGGGTGATGGCACGCCGCACTGCATGTGTCGTGGCTATACGGGCCCCACATGCGAGATTGACGTAAATGAATGTGATAATCATCCGTGTGGCAATGGCGCAACATGCATCAATGAGGCGGGCAGTTTTCGGTGTATTTGTCCATCTTATCTCACAGGCGCCAGCTGCGGTGATCCGCTATATTCCAATTCAATATCGACTAAATTAAGAAATCTTTCAATGGAACAGTTAGCTGGCATTGTTGGTGGCATAGTGTTCATTATCATAGTTATACTTGTTGCCTTCTGTTGTATAGTTTTTCGGAAGAGCAGCAATACGAGCGGCCAAAATTCGAGTAACAAAGATCCATACAAAGGAGAAAATTTGAACTCTCTCGTTTGCAAGGAAAAATATGCCAAGAATATAGCGAAGATGAGCAATTTGGAAATAAATCAACGACCGATGAGCTATACGGCTTCGACAAATGATAATTTGTACTCGGGTCACACCACCTTCGTGAATAACTTGGACATATTGCGCAGTTACGGTTCGGCTGGTGATGAACTGGAAAACATACCATTCGAATATCAGAAGATCAATCGGAACAATGAACATGTGAATCTAAATGATTCCGATCCCATACAAAAACGCGACTGGGCCGAGCAAATGCATTTGAAGACCTTTAGTGAGAACAAGCTTAACAATGGTGAGTAAATATATATGCAATAATATTAATATGCATATTCTATGAAGAATTGAGGGTTAATGACTCATTATCCATTGGGTGATCCATTTCGAAGTTCCCTACTTTTTTAAAGAAAAAGACAGAGAAAATTCAAATTTAGTGGGCAAAGTTTATTATCATTCGAAAGAACATTCTTTGGCATTTATTTTTAAAGATTATCTCTTTTTAACGTTTGCCGCGGCCACGTCTCAGATAGTCCATCCGATGAATCCAATTTTCGATGACTCGTTCGAGCATTTCGACTGGTAACAGGCGAACGACACGCGTGATACTTTGCCCCAATGCCTGAATCGAAGCGGGATTGTCCGCATAGACTTTACACATCCCCACAGGGAAAAGTCTAACTGTAATATCACATGATCTTTGTGGCCAATCAACGCCCAAAACGTGAAATTATTTGCTCACCGAAGTGTTCTCTCAATAAATCCATTGATTGATGCGATGAGTGGGAAGTGGCACCGTCTTGTTGAAACCAAAAATGGGCCTTATCGCTTAACAGCATTTTGCTCGAAAACTTCGGATCTTCTTGGAACTTGTCAAGAGCCTATAGAACGAAGCTATGTCGCTTGGAGAGGTCGAGCGGGTTCAGTTCTGGCACAACCTGTATTCAGTCCGTTGCTGACTATTAAAAAGTACCTCTACTTGGATCACCCTATAATCTAAATAAATCTAAATTTCTCATATTATTAAAATTGTTTTGTCTCTTTAGAAAAACTAGATTATACTGCTTTAAAAAGCGGTTGTAGCAAAATGATGCAAGTAACGGTGCCAAATGTTTGCCACTCACCATACACGGATTATCCACCGGTCAATCACGGCCAATACCATTGGGATTGTTCAGATTGGGTGCGAAAGAGCCATAATCCACTGCCGGATATAACGGAGGTACCTGGTGCTGAAATTGCTGATTCGTCGAGCTTCCATAGTAATGATAGCAATGAGTCTAAACCACGGCGTACCTATGCAGGGCAAAGTGAGTAAAAATAGAAGCTGAATACCAGGCATACTCCTATGTATTTTCTAATACTAATCATTAATATAATTAAAATATTATTTTTTTCAGATATGTGCATTGGTGTTGATCCTACACGAGATATTGTGACTTTAAATGAAGACTTAACATCCGAATGCATCGACTCCGAATTAGAGAGTTGTATGCGACCTTTCGAACTGCCGCTTATAAATCATGATGATGTTTCAAGACTGAGCCCCCAAATTAACTTTGAGAATGAAGACTTCATTACAAATCCAGGTAAATTAGAAACTTATATATACATTGACATACATGAAGGTAATAATGTAGGTGAGGTACAAAACTAATAAATGTACATAAGCTAAAAAATAATTAGTTGATTTAAAAATCAATAGTAATTAGATATTATAGTGCTATTTCTAAAATAGATGAAAAAAACTCAAACTGTTATTAGATCTCCATTCCAAATTCAGCTATTAAGAACATAACACTATACGGCAAAATCGACCTTTTTCAGGGTATTGAACCAAACTATTTTTTCCGATCCGAATTAAGCTTCCGAAATGTTTGGTTCCGAAGTTCGAAAAAGGTTTACGTACAAGAATATCCGCTTAATAAAATCCAAAGCATCTATTAAAAAAATTAATTACGCGATTCTTAGAGAACTATATTGTATCTATTTCTTTTCGGAGTAAAATAATCAATTTATATTTATATAATAACAATTAACCTCAAATAAACTTACACACCCAATCCGTGGACTTAGAAAAGTACGCTCGTCATAAGTATGACGTTTTTGAAATATTTTTGATAGAAATATTTTCCACATAATATAATTTCATAAATCCATTTTTATTTTGCAGTGCCTTCAACATATGATCCTATGAACTCATGTAAGTGCAAATTAATACTATTTTTTATTTAAAAAATATTATTTCTTGCACTTTTCATTACATATTAATTCATAAACATATTAATAAATATTTTTAAATAATAATTATATTTATTTTCCAAACAACAGGTAACGCATATTTACGGCATCCAGATTCATATTTACCTCCATTTAATGTACCCAGTGAAACTGAAGGTGAAAGCTCAAGCACTGAGGTATTTTCGAAAGCCACCAGTGAAATGCTACCCAGAAGAAAGTTAAGTGGTAAGTGTAAAATAAAATAATTCACAATATTTTTCGATTTTTTAATTACAAAAAAAATAATAATTTATAAAAAAATTTTAAAATAAATTATTATTATTTTTTAATAAAAATACATTATAAAAAAATACATTTAATAAAAAATTAAAATTTATTCAAAAAAATTTAAATCACCATCAATGATTTTTGTATTTCTATTATTTTTCTTGCAGACAAATCGGAAGAAATTTATGTGTTCAGAAATCTCCACTCGAAAAATGGATCAAATAGCGACCTCTCGGTTCACTTGTGTGAAATTGAAGATTCCGAATTAGAGGAATTTTTACCAAGCTCATCAAAAGACGTTAATAATAGATAGACAAAGTGAGATCCTTCGATCGCAAAAGGCATTTAATTGTATAAAAAGAAATATTTTTATAAGATCTTCATACTTAAAAACAAACCGAAAAAAATTCCAGAGAAATAAATAAATAACGGTTAAAAGTTAATCAATACTCTTTTCATGCACTCTTTATAGTATCTGCGAGATGGGGGGGGGGCTATGTTTGAAGTTATAAAAATCATAGGATTCACATGTTGTATATATGTTGGCGTAGACCGTTTAGCCGAATCGATAATAACGCGCCGTTCCTCTCTTTGCAATTCGGCGCCAGTTGGAAATCCCAAGTGTAACCAGGTCATTCCAACGGAATGTTAAATTTTTCTCTCAAAAACTCCTAGTGCCGCCTCATCGAATGTTGACATCGTCCACTCTTCTGCACCATAAAGCAGGACGGGAATAATAAGCGACTTGTCGTTTGATTTTGATTCGTCGAGAGAGAACTATACTTTTCAATTGCCCACTCAGTCCAAAGTAGCACCTGTTGGCAAGAGTGATTCTGCGTTGTATTTCGAGGCGGTGTTGGGTTTGTTAATGCTATTTCCGAAGTAGTTAAAATTATGTACGACTTCAAAGTTATGACTGTCAACAGTGACGTGGGAGATATGTTTTTCCTGTCCACATTCACCACCAGACCCATTCGCTTCGCTTCATTATCTAGTCTGGAAAACGCAGAACTAACGGTGCGGTTTTACTTCCAATGATATCGATATCTGCGGCATACGCCAGCAGCTGTACACTCTTATAGAAGATTATACCTCCTCTATTCAGCTCTGCGGCTGGTATTATTTTTTCCATCATCAGGTTAAAGAAGTCACAAGATTGTGAGTCACTCTGTCTGAACCTCGTTTGGTATCGAACGGCTTGGAGAGGCTCATATGTTTGTTAACATGATTTAAAGTGTTTTTGGATCCAATTTTGATGTGGTGTTTTGGTTTTAATGTTAGAAAAGATGAGAGACCCTAAAAAGTATTGGAAGGCGATCCATTAAATACTCACCGCCGTTGGAACGGTTATTCTATTTTTTTTTTGTAAGGGAAATTCGCCTAGTAAAATCAAAGGGCGCTTGTATTGGTTGTACAGCGACTTTCTTCTTCTTCGGCGACGGTTAAAAATTGGCTTAAGGAGTTTAAATTTGGATGCCTACAGACTACCGTCTTAAAAAGTGCGAGATTGTTGAGACGTCAGCAATTCAGATACCGTGTGGGTCATAAAATACCCGCGTGCTATAAAATATTGGACATCAGACCACTTCAGATCAGTATTTGACTCAGTGTAAGGGTAATCCGAAGAACTTTCTGCATCGTACCGTAATAGGTCACACCATAACCCAATGTCGACAATCGAAACCGTACAATGACTTTTCGGCAACTAGGTGTTATATCACATTGTTGGTTAACATGACCCGGTTGTTTATCCACCTAAAACTTTATTGAAGAAATAGCTATCGGCAAAAAAATTAGAATTTCATTCAATTAAATAAATAAATTAGCAATTTCAGTTTACGAAAATCACATCCCGCCTATACCTAACGCGCTGGGTTTACGGAGAAAATAATCTGATATTTTGGTTATGAAGTTAAAAAGTCACTTTACTTTACAATAATTGTTTGGACCCCATGTTTGTTAAAAAGAAAATTAACAGCTATGTTTAATAATATTTCAGATAATAAAAAAACTTTATAAATATTTAATTTCAATATTAAAAAATATCTGCATTTATTACTACAACGATTTATGAATACAATTAGCTTTCATTTCTCACTTATTGCATAATTTTAACTTAACTCTATGTAGCTCTGTATACGCCATATCATACCACACTACGTTGCACGTTCGTATTACTTTTACTACTGGCTAATTATAAATGATTTGTTTCTACAAACTTTCGGGAACTTTACTGTACTTGTAAGTGAAGCCTCTTTGAGGTGCCGACATTTATTTCAACTAACTTTCAAATGTTTGAAGTATTTAGGTGGAGTTTTACTGCTGTTGTTGTATAAGCGAATAACATTTTTTAATTGTTGTTGTTGTAGCGGTAAATAAAAATCACCAAGTCATTATTTTGAGGATTGCAGCTGAATTGACAGATATTGGTCGGATAAATTCGAGTCCGTTCCAGTTATTTAGACCCGACTGAGTTTTTATGCTTTTAAATTATTTTGAAGTACACTGCTAAGTTAACTTTAGGTTAAATACTTAGTCAATTATGAACCCACAGAGTACGTGCAAGTGTGGAATTCAATGAATCTTGAATTCAACTTTTCTCAACAATTGGGTTGCTTATTATGAAGAATGAATATTAAGAAAGTTACTGTAGAGTCCTAGAAGACTAAGTAATTTAACCGACTCCGAACGATTAAGATGACTTTTCGAAGATAATTTTTCATGATCCGCAGAGTAAACGCTATTGGAACAAATTTTTTAGACACGATCGGTGTACTGAAGAAAGTAACCGTGAAAACATACAAGAAATGACTAATGGATTTTCTAGGATTCTTGAGCCGAAAAGTGATCAGCTGTCGCTTACAACTTTACAAGTAAAATGCTAATTTAGAATTTTATGTATAAAATATTTGAAATGCTTCAATAAGTCACGTTATAACTTCGCTTTTTGCCTTCAACTTCTCACAGCTTTTCCAGTAATTAACGCAAGTGCAGTGTGGCGCCTTTTTATATTATTTAACTACTTCATTTTTTTTTCTTTTTTGCAAATACATATGTACATATAAATGCTGTATATATATTTTATTTAATACATATTTACTTATACTAATGCATATGTTTGTAATTTACAAGTTCTATATATCGCTGACTGATTAGCCGATTACCTGAAACAGCCTTTAGTTGTTAAGAAAAATATTGAATTTCTAAACATTTCTTTTAAATATGATATATGTGTCTGTATGTATTTAGCTTTATTCATGTATATATGTACATATGTATACATATATGTACTCTATATTGTAGGCATGTTTGTATTAAATGCGCATCTTCTTAGTTTAATTGCAATGAACCATGCATTCATATACGAATATCTAATAATGTGGTCGAATAGCTTTATTCAACGTAAATATTGTTAAAAAAATATACAATTCCCAATACGCGACCTGGTACATACGCTTCCGCTATATAATTTGGTTATATTTCTATACTCTTAAATATGTTTGTATATATTGACTGTTGTGTTCAATGCGTTTTGCTGAGAGCATAAAACCGTGAATTATAAGTTGTGGAACGTCAATGCAAATTAATGTAATAAACGATTATGAATATATGTATGTATGTAAAAATGTAATAAAAATTAAAAATTAGAATATTTGTAAAAAAATAAACAAAAGAATTTCTTTTATATGGTTATTTTGAAAAGTGTATAAAGTCAGTTGTTTTAATGTGTAAATGTATAAAAGTGATATCGAATGCAATTATAAACAGTCAATTAAGTAAATATATGGAATACTCAGCTACTTAATGCTAAGTGGTTTACAAATTTTATATTCTCTTTAGGTATGCGCAAATAAAACAGAATTAAAAGTAAAATGTAAAAATTATAAAAACTTAACATAAACGTAACGAACAATATTTTAAACATTTCATATAACGTCGCTGACGTTGTTGCGCTGCATAACACTACGGTTAATTTTTCGTTTAAGAAAAACCACACTATTCCTTTGCATTTCGCTGTTCTTGTCGTTTTTTGTTGCTTAACGTTTGTCCACTTTCGTTAATGGCACCGAGAGGCGTGTACGCAGTGAATGATGTGTGGCATTGGCAGGTGTTGTTGTTGTTGCTGTTGCAGTGCTATTCGCATTTTTGGCAGAGGACTTTGGCAGTGTTGCTTCGGCGGCATTATTGTTGTTATTATTATGATTAGCATTGGTGGGGCCAGCTATGGACTGACGACGTGTGACCAAACGTTTCGGCAGTGCTGTGCCCGCACTATTGGCTGTTGCAGTGCCATTGGCGTTTGTTTGCTTACCGCTGCTGGCACCCTCGCCCGATTGTCGCTGTGCGGCTGTACGTGTGGTCGTGCCGCCAGCCCCACTACCACCAACACCACCACCACTGCTGCTGCTGCTGTTGCCTTCGGAGTTGCGGCTGCGTTTGCTGGCGGGTTGTGTTGCATCTTCATTTCAAATTGTTTGTTTGTGTTTTTTTTTTTTAATTTTTGTAATCAGCGAGGTGTTTGTTGTGAGAAGAAAGTCAAAACAAAAACAAATTGCAAGCGATTAGCCGAATTCAGTAATTAAATAATATATTTGTTATTCATAGTTTCTAACACTTATTTTCAAGTATAAAGTATAATTTCTATATGAATTTAAGTAACTACGTATTAGCATCGGATAGTAATTTGAAAAGTTAGTAATTTTTAGCACTTTCTCTGAGAAATAAATACAAATATATAGAAGATTTCTTCAGCTATTAATAAATATAAATACTAAATGTGTTATTTAAATAAAATATTTTTATATTATATAATTTATTTTAAATAGTATATTGCTTCATCGAGACTTATAATAATCAATTTGTTGCTAAAAATCTATATATTTCATACAAAGCATCAACTCTTGATAAGTCTCATGCTTTAGCGACCTGCTAAACTCAGTTACACATAGCTTATTTAAAAAAGAATCATAACAAAAGGTTTACTGAGTTTGTTGTTGTTGTGTCACCAGTATTAAATAATATTGTACAATATGACTCAGCTGGCAATTGGAAGGTAGACGCAACTGTCGTTAAGACGATTGTTCTTTTCGTATATTCAAAATGATTATGAAAGTAGTGTAGCGGTGCAAAGCTTATTCACCTAAAACCACGCTTCAACTTCATAATATAATAACAGTTGAACTTCTATAATTCGAACTTCAATAACTTGAATCCATAGCACGATTATCTTCCGTAGTTCGGAAGCCTCTCTAACTCGAAGTTTTTTTGTGGATTATGGAGATGCGAGTTAGGGAAGTTCAATTGTACTATTATAAATGCTTATCCTTAAATATATACGTATAAAGCTAATAGTTATAGTCATACATCTGTACAGGAGTACATAAATTGATTTGCGGTTTTATATAATTACATTTGAACTTCTATAACTCGAAGTGCTCCATAACTCGAACTCTTGAATTGCAATAGAAGTCAACTTTTATACACATTTCCTTCCATAAATAGAACTTTTCGTTCAGGGCACAATACAAATTTTAAAATTTTACTATCGATGCAGAATTTTAAAAGAGTTGCTCTATATTGTATGGAGGCGAAGAAAAAAAGTTATGATATGGATTGCATAAATGTAACAAGGCATCACTTTATGTGATGCAAATAAATAAAACTGTGTATAAATCTATATTTTCCAGGTTTTTGAAAACTGGTACGTTTTAGTGAAAATTTCTATATCTCGAAGTCCCTCTAACTCGTAGTTTTTTTGTGGATTATGGTGATTCGAGTAAGAGAGGTCCAACTGTTGTTATTTCCAAAGGGAACTTTTGAAACTAAAAGTTCATCAGTAAGCGGCAAATTTTCAAAAAAAGGAACAAATTAATACAAAAAATTGTTTAATGTTAATCGGAAGTTGGAGCAAACACAGGATGTTGTCTGCTAGTATTAAACTGAGATAAAATCCTGCGTACTACTAAATACTATTACTACTAAATAGTTAAGTTCCAACAACATAATCCACTGTCACTAAAAATGAATTTACAGACTAGAAACTATGAAACCAAAAGATGTTCTTCAATTACAGTATTACAAACTCCTGTAATATTGTTTTATAAAATTATACAGTAGCCCTAGTAAATAATAGTTCTTAATCAGATTCAGATAATTTAAGGGATTAGATGGGTTTCAGAGACTAAAAACAATGCTATTCTTACAATTTTAGTACATTGATAAATCTAGTTAATGAACGAAGACAAAAATAAAATATTGAAAATTGAAAAATAAAATGAACTCACTTTTCTAGTTAAATTTGCGGCATATATTGGCTCGAAAAGCGAGAAATCGCTTCATAACTTTTTGAATTATCGTGTCCACCGACTTGAAAAATTGAGTTTTGAGATAAATGACTTTAAAGTTTTACATTCATACTGACGTGGCCTGAAGGGCGGAGCATCCAAAGTGAGATATACACTTATATATATACACTTAGAACATTACTCGGATTGATTTGATATTTTTGGATAGTATTTTAAACATATTACACTATTTAATAAGACAAACATTTTTTTGTCAAATTCTGAAATTTTGAAACCCACCTAACCCCTTAAGCAGTAGAAAAAAATTGCATATGATTAAATTAAATCTCGTCAAGGCAAGATATTAAGTTTAGTTAAAAGCAATTAAGGCTTTTGGCTCATTTAATATTAACAAATTTTCATTTTGATTTAGATTTTTCGGCAGTATATGCGGATATTTAAGAATATTAGATTAAGATATTTCATGTCATCATAATTATTACATTGTGATCAAATGCTATCTACATGCGCCTGAAAGTATGCAATATTTATAAAACAATTATCTTCAATGCATTTCGATTGTTTGTTCAACTTTAACTGCCGCATTCGAGTACTTAAAATACTAGCATCCATATGTGTATGCATTACCTAAAACTAATTCTAAATTTTTCACTAGACATTTTATGCCAATAACAATACCAATTGCACTTATGTACTATATTATGTAAGTACCGATTCACTACTTTAGTGAGGTTTGGTTGTATGTGTGTATGACAAATTAGTTGCCAATATGACAATACAAATATTTAAATAGTTAATGCATTGTCCAATACATTTTCCATTAGAGCATTATCCGCTTCAGTAGTTGTGGCTACTGTAGCGTCTGAGGTTATAGTGGACGCTGTTGTCACATCAGCACGCAGTTCGGCATCAAGGTCATCATCATCAACATCAATATCAACAGTGTGTTCATTTGTGTCAGCATTTAAATGACTTGTAGTGTCAGCAAGCTCATCATCATCATTAACATCATTGACATCGTCATTAACATCATCATTAACATCATCATTAACATCATCAATGACATCGTCATTAACATCATTAATATTATTACCATCATCACCACCATCATCATCTTCATTATGCGTTAAATTATTTATTTCGCATTTAAGAGGCATTTGTGTCATTGCACTTTGTGAGCTAGTTTGCAGTATGCTGCTAACAACAGTAGCAACAGCATTACAGACATCACTAGCATTTTTACACGCTTCGAACGCTTCACTATTACTATCTGCGCCAACACATCCACATTCACCGCCAACGCCTCCTTCTTCCCCAACTTCAATAGCTGCAAACATTTCATGAGATAGAGAAAAAGAGAGAGAGAAAAAAAAGACCAAAAGAAAAAAAACGCGCACAATTTCGTTTTAAAAAAATTTTGATCATTTATAAAATTATATTTTTTATTTTATTTTGTTTATTTTCTTTTAAGGCAGCAGCGCTAAGTGGTGATTGGCGAATGTTGTTGTATGGACTTATGTGGCATGGTGTGAAGTGGTGATATTGACCGATAGAAAATGAGCGTAATGTGAACTGTTGTTTTATTTATATTAATAGTTAGGAGTAATAATATAAATAGTAGTATCAAAATCAGAAGTTATGATTGAACACGTTTGCAACACAATTAACCCACAGCAAAAATTAATTATAAATAAAAGGTTGAAAATATAAAATATATATAAAATACATATATGTATGTATGTATGAGTGCACATAATATATACATAGATGATTATTGTTGTATGAAGGTGTTCCCTTATATCGATGCAGATGAGGGTGAGCGTGGTATATAAAAGCTTATAAAATGCTTCGATCTTCGATGAAATCCATTTTAATATGTGAATTATGGCTGATGATTAATGAACGTATAAACTCGATGCGAATGACGTGATATGATGCGTTGTAATCACAATGAATTGCATATAATTATGATAATATAAATGTTAAATAGTAGTAGTAGTAATTAATGTATGTATATACATAATAAAATAAGCTTATTAAGATATTAAACAAAAATATGCGCAAACCTGCTTTTTATTATATGTTTCGTAACACTATACTACAAAATCTACCTATTTTCTGGCAATTGGACCAAACTGAATTTTTTCGGGTGATGGAACTTCGGTTTTCGAAGTAAGCCGAAATATTCGACTTCGAATTTCGTAATTTATCTTACTGAATAGTATGTAGGTCACAAAAGTAAAAATATGGACATAATTTACAATTCCTTCTTATTCAATTGGTAAATAACATTTTTCGGTCCAGCTTATGTGACAGATGATATAAACGGTCGAAGTGGCCTTATTTTAAACTGCTCTAAGAAAATGTTTGAAAAACACAATTTCGTTAATTTTTTAAATCCTTTGAATATTATCCCTGAAATATCATTGAATAATCAAGGCTTTTGCATATCAACTTTTATTTAATTGAATCCAAAATAAAAGTTTTAAACAGAATATTATAGTAAGTACAGGTGCGTCTAACCTATCGACGAGGAGTGTATATAATTTTTCATTTAAGTGATTTTTTCCTAGAAGATTTATATTGAAATTAAATAAATACGCATACCAGGAGAAAGATCGCTTAACAACGATCACAACCGTATTTTAACCCTATCATGCCCGAATTAAAATGAACGGAGCTATAATAACATTTTTTTAGGGCAGATATATATTAGTCTTAACTCTAATACGAAGTCATAAAAAAAAGTCCTGTGTATCCTGGTTCATTAGTTACAGGATGTTGCTTATAGGTACAAATTATATTATTATAAATAAACTAAACTTTTTTCTCATGCAATTTTTTTAATAACTCTCTTATCTTTACTTATTTATATAGTTCACTTTGTTTTTAAATAAAACAATTATTTTTATGGTTTTGAATACTTTTTGTATAATCACTTCAGTATAACTTTTTTCGCGAAACGATTTTTGCCAATTTCTCTCTGCGGTGAACTTTTACTGAATGAATACGTGTACAGCTCATATCAGAAAAAGTAACTGTAAGCTTACACAACACATAAGTCTACATAATTGAAAAAACCGCTGGTCAAAAATATTTAAATAACGAGAATTAGAAGCCGGTAAGTACAATGTTGCATATAGGCAACATTGGGCATGAAAGGGTTATGCGAAATTAAAAAAAAATAGCATCTGTCATATAAGATTGACCGAAACATTTTATACACCATTGAATGAAGAAAAAAATATAGATTGTGTCCATACTTTAGATTTTTTATTATCTATATCCTCTATTTAATAATAATTTTTTTAAGTCTTTTTCGAACTTCGAAACCAAATATTTCAACCTTGGGGCCAACTTCGAAAATCGAAGTACAAATATTTTTTACTTATGTCTCAATCTCCCGGAAAAACTAAGTTTTATCCAATACCCAGCCGAGTGTTGGTAGTGTAATAATACGAAAATATTTAGCAATATGAAAAATCGTCTGCGCATCTTTTTGTTGTATATATAAATCAACTAATTACCTTAGTTACATATACCTGCATATTATTTTCAGAAAAATATACTGAGCAACTCGCAAACACTCACCTTTTGTGGACAAACGTCTTTTACTCGTTTGTACGCGCGATTCTGCGTTTGTAGCATTTGTTGATGCGACTCCACCGCGTTGTGAACGCTCAGCGTTATGCGGCGCATCTTTGCGCTCATTATTGCCATCGCGTTCATTTGTAGTTGACGTCACTGTGGCTGACGCTGTGCTACTTCTACGACTACCACTACTACTGCTGGTCTCACTGCGGCGCTCACGTTTCTCGCTGGACGCTTTAGTGCTGCCACTGGCGGGTGTGTCCTGATCGTCAACAGCTTGAGATGCAGTCTTTTTGGCAACACCTTTGCTACCGCCAGCATTTATTAATTTATCAGCAGTTGCGTTGCCGTTACTGTTTAGACAGTTTTGTAGATGTAGACTGGCACGTTTAACAGCTGTCGCTGAACGCTTCGTAGGTGGTTGCATTGGTTTGTTTTCTGCATTTTTACTGACAGCGCTTGTGCTGCTGGCAACATTAACGGCTGTGCCTAATACTTCGGAAACACTTGTGGTTTTCGGTGCTTGCTTTTGTGGTGATTTCAGTTTTTGCTCATCTTGTTTATGTATGCCCACATCGAGCCAATATTTCAATTGTGCTTCACGTTGTTTCGACATCAACTCACGACCCTCGCGATATTTACTTAACATACCCTGTAGCTTCTGTACAGTTTTATAAACAGTCTCCGGTGAAACGAGGCCATAATCGAATAGTGAACACATGTGTAAGATGAAGTTGCGATACAGATTTTTTCGTATAATCTCATAGCCATTCGAGTCTAAGAACATTTCGCAAGCTAGCGGCAATTGACAGTCGCCCACATAACCATGTTTCATTACATGTAAATTCCACAGTTTCATCAACTCTTTTTCACCCTCATTCACATCGGAGAACTCATCAATCATTTGTATAGTTTTCTGTCGTAACCATAGTGGATCACTTTCACCCTCTGAATCGATATCAAGCTCCTTGGGATGTACTGGCAAGCAAGTCTCTGTGTGGTGGTAAAGTCTATGAAAACAAAAAAATACAAATACTTATAAATATATCAGTATTAATAGAAAAAAAAACAATAAATAACGCACCTATTATGACCCGTAATATAAGGACGCTGATTGCTCAAATCATCCTCGTCCAGCACTAGAAACTCATCGAGACACGTTTTCTGTCTTCGCGGACGGCAGACTAATAAATTTGTCACCGTCGTACGCCGCACTGGGCCACAGGTACGCGCAAAGGAACAACCAGACGGACCAGCCAAATCATATGGTGAACCCGCGTACGAACCATCATAAGAATCGTTTATGGTCACGTCGATGCGTGCACCACTCCCTGCCGGTTGATAGGTGAAATTGAAGCGCGCATGGCATAATTTCAAATGTTTCAGCAATGCATACAAACGCAAGCAATCCAGACCACACCATGGACATATTACCTCCTGCGTGTATTCCGTTTGTTGTCGTGTATTGTTGCTATATAAAAAATTATAAACTATTTGTATTTTCTCTGCTTTTGCGGCAACTGGCACAATACCACCTTTGCCACCGCCATTCGCTTTAACACAATTATTATTATGATTGACATGAGAGCCTGTGTTAGCATTTTGATTGACACTGCCATTCAATGGCATTTCGACGCCATTTGTTAAGCTTTGCGTTTTATCGTTTGCCTCATTTTTTATGCCTTCAAAGTCGCCATAAAGATTAAGATCCTTTGCAGCAATACTGCTAGGCACTTCATTGGCCGACCAGGTTAAACGGAATTTAAGCGTTGGAAATTGATTGAAAACGTCGAATTTCAACGAGAGTGGAATGTAATTATCGGGCAATGTCTCCCATGTGCGTTTCTTTGGAGAGAAGGATTTAATGCTCATTGAATTGAGCTCCTGCATCGCCGCCTCGTAATCACCCTCAGGAATAAAGCAGATATTCTTCTCAAATACTATTAATTCGCATCCATATATTTTCGTACTCATTTTCCCACGTTTGCAAGGTGTCTCTGAATTCAAAAAATTTAAATATTGTATTAATATATATGTATATGAATTATGGCATTATTATAAGGCCGTAATCGCTGATCTGCTTATTTGACTTACCACTATTCTCACTGTTTTCGTCAATTGTTTTTGTATCACATTTTGGTAAGACTTTAATACGAAACAAGAGCTTATATATTGTGTGTTGATCGCCCAATGGACCCATCGATTGTACCGGAATGCTGATAGTTGAGAAGCGACTTAGATCATCATCTGGATTGTATACAACACCTGAACTGTAACTCTAGTGTAAAATGTAGAAGAAAAGACATAAATTAAATAAGTAAACAAATTTATATTATGAGGCATACAAATTTACCATCATTTCCTGAAAGTCTGATGTGCTATCTTTTCGTTTGTTTTTAGTTATTTTGTAAAGTGTAGCTTCGACACTGACCGAGTCTCCCGCATTCCACCATTGATCGCTGCAACTACTTTTATCAAATAACCCATTGTAAATTATATTCAAATATTTATTGGATATAGACTCTGTTTTTTGAGTTATTTGCTGCAATATTGAGTTTACTTTGAATGACGCGCGTTTTTTGTTGTTGCGCGACATGCGGTCCTTCATGTAACTAAGTGTTCGATTCAAAAATATAGGCTAAAATAAAAATAAACAAAATATATAATAGCTTATTGACGCAAACAGAGATCGAACATATAATTGTTACATACGCTGGTGCCATGACGATTCCGTAAAAACCTATATATCTGGGTAGGTTCTAAACAAAAAGTTTATATATTAATTAAAATTGTTTCATTTATAATGTCATAATATTTAACTTACTTTCAAAGGCTTGTAGAAAAAGTTCCTGCTCTTGCTGATGCCCATTGAGCTTCGCATTTTCTACGCTTGTAGTTGCAGCATTTGCTGTGACTGCAGTTGCAGCAGCAGCTGTTGCCGAAGACACTCCTCCCCCATTGCCAGCGTTAACACTTCCATTAGCACCATTATTTACAGCAGCTGCCGGCGCTGCTGATGCATTATCCTTTTCGCGTTTTTTCGCTGGAGCCATTATATGTTTATTGAAATATTAAACGAATAATCACTAATGCCTTTTGCAATATGAGAACGGTGCGTTAAATCACAATTTGTAAATTTTTTGCTGCTTCACTGTCTCGTCGCCTCGACGATACGTTTGTAGTGGCAGAAGACGCCAATTCACACTTCCACTTCTTGTTTCCACTTATGTATACACTCAATTTATTTTATTTATAAGCATTAAAACTACAAATTTGTACTAATTTCCTGTGAAAATATAAAAGATTTAAGTGTGCTAGAGTTTTTCACAGTTCCCTATTGTAAATGAAAGGGTATCGGCGCGAAATTTTCACACACAAGGCGTACAAACTCTTCCTCTTCATCAACTTTTCTGCTTCTTCGTTTACACTTTCATTCACAGTGAGCAGTAAAAACAAATTCATATAATAAAATTCAAATCTCATATATGTAAACATCAATAATCAATATATAGAAACATATGCACATACTAAATATAAAAGCGCAAACAATATTTCATTTACACATGTGTTTTAATTGGTTTCTGATTCAAAAATGAGGTTTGAAAATTCGGTTTATTCAAAATATATTTTACCCGTTATTTATTAAACTTGGCAACCTTTATTTGAATTCGCTTTGTTTTTTGACATTTATTTTAGAATTCGCCGCTTTATTAACTCGTGTGGTCCTAGGATTTGCAATTTCATCCACAACTGTTTCAAAAAATATCAATTTGAATACATTATTTATTAAATAGTTCTTAAAAATGGATAAAAACAGCGCTGCGTTGGTGAAGAAATTACAATCAGAGCTAGAAGCTTATCAAAATCTTCAGAAAAGTAAGTTTTCGCCGGCCAAATCGAGGTGACACATTCACAGCAATATATAAACACACACATCTGTATACATTCTTATGGATTTTGTTTTTAAATGTTAAACTATAAAATCATTTATTTTTTTAGCCTGTGTTAAACTGGTAAAACAGCGTACACTTCTTGAATCGCAATTAAATGAGAATAAATGTGTGCTGGATGAATTAAATCTCCTTGGTCCCGATAATAAAGTGTACAAGTTATATGGACCCGTTTTAGTGAAGCAGGATCTGGAGGAATCACGTCAAAATGTTGGCAAACGTATAGAATATATCTCGAAAGAATTGAAAAGCTCAACCGATACATTGGAGAATATGGAAAAAGATATGACAAAGCATCGTGAGACAGTACAAAAGTTGCAACAACAATATCAAGTTGCAGCAGCAATGAAATAAGAATAAGTAGAGAACACCAACCATTTATAAAACCGAAAACTGCAGATGATCTAAAAGAAATACATAACTCATCAAGATTAATGGTTGTCAGCATTTTTATCCGTATTTTAATTTAAGTACTTTATTTAATTCTTAAAACTTTGAGTTTATTTATGGAATATTAAAAAATGTGTTGATTCTACCCCAGGTTAATGTTTTTGTAAAGAACTCTTCAACTGATTGGAGGCAGACTGAATTCTCTCGGTAGTAATTTATATTTGCACACAGTGGTTAATTATTCGATTCAAACATACAATGCAATACAAACTCCTGCAAATAAGAATTATTTGTTCAGCTGTTTTGTACGGGTACACGTCATTTGGAAATGATTGTCACAAATTTGGTGATACCACTGTTATAAAAATAATAATTGGTCTTTTAATATTTAACGATTGGATTTATTAGATATTCTATTAATTTTTTTTTCTTCAAAAGTAAAAATAAAAATTAAACTAAAGACGAATTAGCCGTTTGATTACTATAAGATGTGGTGAATTAATATATATCAGAATTTTATTTATACATTTTATTAGCGTTTTCCATTGTATGGCAACGTTTGACTTTGACATGTAGGGGAAAATTTTAGAATTCTTTGCTTATTATTTGATTGTGCCACGCAAAGACTTCCCAACAGTGTTCATAAAGTTGGAAAATTATACGTAAATCTGAACAGAATTATAAAAAAATACAAAGATTTATATTTTTTCTTCATTTCCTAATACTAAGTAGTGAGAGAGCTTGAAAAAGGTACACCCTTCTCCATCAAACAAAATGGGTTCAAGCCATAGTGTAGAGGTTCCGGGCGGTGGCACTGAGGGATACCATGTACTAAAAGTACAGGATAATTCTCCGGGTCAAAAGGCAGGCTTAGAAGCCTTCTTCGATTTTATTGTAGCTATAGCCGGTACACGTCTCGATCAGGATAATGACATGTTAAAGGAATTGCTGCGTCAAAATGTTGACAAACCTGTAAGATTAACGGTGTACTCTAGCAAAACACAAACAGTGCGAGAACTTATGTTAACTCCAAGTAAAACTTGGGGTGGCCAAGGTTTGTTAGGTGTGAGTATACGTTTTTGTTCATTTGAAGGTGCAAATGAAAACGTATGGCACATTCTCGAAGTACATCCCAATTCGCCAGCTGAAATTGCTGGCTTACGTGCATATTCGGATTACGTTATCGGAGCGGATGCTATACGACACGAAAACGATGATTTGTTCACTTTGATTGAATCACATGAGCAACAGCCGCTTAAAATGTACGTCTACAATATTGATGACGATGCATGTCGTGAGGTAACGATAAAACCAAATTGTAATTGGGGAGGCGAGGGTGCATTGGGTTGTGGAATTGGTTATGGTTATTTACATCGTATACCAGTGCAAGCAGTGGCTTCTGTCATCAAAGCGCCCACTACGATTGAACCCGTGAACATACCAACAAATACAGCGAACACCATACCACCGACTGCAACAACCATAACGCCAGTTATAGCACCTACGCTGCCTTATGTTCCTCCTTTAACAAACACCTTTAAACAACCACCACAAACTAATGCGCCCACGGACGTGGCAAAACCAATTGAAGGCTCTAACAGCATTGCAGTTTCGACAGCAACAACAACTTCACAACAGCCAAGCGTTTTTCAAACATATTTTAATCCAGATGCGATAACAACAGCAGCCAGTACTGGTTTTGATGCAATACAAAACACAGCCACACCTGTACCAGTACAGAATAATGGTGAAGGGAACAACACATCCCCTATCACACCACCCATTGGCACACAGAGTCCTGCCCCCGTTGCTGCCGCCAATCCACAAACGTCACAGTTCTACGTTTCTAATGTTCCACCACCTGCAAGCTTGTTTATACCGGGATCTAATGAACAAACTGCTGCTATTGGCGCAACACAGTTGCCGTATCCACAGGCCACATTGCCACAACCAGCACCATACGTACCCACAGCAACTGTGCCCATGTATTCAACTCAACAACAACAACAATATATGACTGCGCCAATGGCATTATCATATCCAGCAGCTCAAACAGTGCCCACTTATCCACAAATGCAAGCTGCAGCTGGACTTTATCCGACACAGTCCACACCTATGCCACCACAAATGTATGTACAGCAGTCGGCAACAGAATCCAATGCAAACGTTAACGGCACTCCACAGCCAACAAATGTGCCAACAACCGCCGTGTCACACATACAACCCATACAACAGACCTTTGGTAATTAGTTGAATACAAGGAACCTCGTTTCAAATATTATATAAATTTTTATCTACTTCATACTAAACTTTTTGCTTTTATGTATGTATATTTGTGTTTTATGTTTTATGCTTTTGCTTATTGTTTATAAAGGTCAACAATATTTACAGTCGATTTGACAAACTATTTAGTAATATTATATAAAAGACGAGTTATTAAATTTATATATGTATGTAAATGGCAATGTGCAAAATGGATTCGAAATCTTGAAATAATATTGATTGCTAAATAGAATATGTATGTATTTAAACAAGCTATATAAATGTAGTTTTATTCCATAGATCGAGTTTTTAATGCAATAGTTGTATCTATTTAAATACATACATACACAGAAGTTATCATTATAAATAACAACCATTCTGCCTGCGTTCCGCAACTGCCATGGGAACCCGTGGATGATGTATTAATGTATGCATGCAAAACGTTGGAAGAAAATACCAGTTCTTGTGAGCAGGCACATAATAGCTTAATAATCACCTTAGCAACCTGGAGAAAACCATTATAATAAACTAAAACGATCAAACAATAACGGAAACGAATTTTCATTTCTTTAAAATTTACATTAGAAAAAAAAACGAAGCAGAGTAAACGTGCTTGAGAAATATGGCTAATTTTGTTTTTCCCGAAGAAATTTCTTATTTTATCGAGAGTATACGACCATTTCAATTGGTCGATATAGGTAGCGCAAAATGGTTGGACCTACATGAGATGATTATAAAATTGAGTCAACAAGCAATACTCGAAGCAAGCGAACATCGTGAGGAAGAAGTGAAAGAGTTTCTTATTTCACGTGACAAGTTGAAGGTTTGAGATATATTCTATTATAAATACTGTACAACAGCAAAGCTTTTGTTTCATCGTGTCAGATACTCATACATGAAGCCTACAGTGTTTTCTTGTGGAAGACACGTGTGTTACCATACTTGATTGAGATTGATCCCAATCCGCAAGCGACTTTCCTCATCTACACCGTACTTTTCCATGAAGGCGCTGTAATTTCACTCTTGGACACAGCGCTCTTTCATGTGAGCGCATGTGAAGCGTTGCAGGATGCAGCTATTGATTTGGTTGACTATTGTGCACTGGCTGTGGCACAAGTAATCGGTTTGGTCAGGTATAAACAACGCTTTGTACCACTAAAGTCAATAATTAAAATATTTTTACACGTTTAAATTAGCATGGGCTATCATGAAAACCAATCGAGGCTTGATGTTGATGAGGCTGTTTTGTCGGAATTGGAGCGGCAAAAGCGCGATTTGATTTATAAGATTGGCATGCGTTGCATATCAATCTTGTGCTATCTGGCAGAACATGCAGATGCAATACCGTTAAGCGCTTCACGTCGCATGTTGGTAACACACGATGTACCTTGGCTAATGGCAGACCTGCTGCTCTTCCGTCCATGGCAAAGACGTACCGACAAAGGCATACAGCGTTTTATCGGTAATCTCTATTTATACTTATTATCTAGCATTGCGTAGTAAAGTAAACATTGTTACAGATGAAAAATGGTTAACAGTCGAGGGCGCTGATATTACGAAGATATCTAAACATGAAGCACAAACTTGGTTCTGCATGCGTCAATTGCTATTTAACCAATCTTTAATGGCGTCATATGAGTTAAACGAGGAACGCAGGAAGCATCTATCAAAGGTTTTGTAGCAAATAAGGGCTTATATTATGAACATTTTAACATATGAATTCAACCTAACTACTTTCAGTGTCAGGGACTACTACAAGAAACTCTATTAGATCAAATTCCACCATTAGTTGAGTTAAAACAGTATCTTTGCAATTTAGGGATCACTAGTAATCCAAGTGAGACTCAAAAACGTAAAACTAATTTAGTGCTTGAAGAATTACCGGAAATACGTGAAAAACTCATTGCTGAGGCAGAACGTATTGGTGGATTTCCCGTCGTAGCACAAAAGCAAGAAGAAATCTTTTTGTGCACTGATAAAGATAAAATTTTTGAAATTGCTAAACGTTTGAACACTGCTTATAATACCGATTTGTTGGCCGAGATCGAAGAAAAAACTACAGAAACAGCACAAGCCAGCAATAATGTTGAAAATGAAAGCGTAAACGCGCGAAAATGTGGAAAGTGCGCCAGTAATGCAGTGAAAAAATGCGCCAATTGTAAAGATATTTACTACTGTTCAAAGTAAGATTATTCCTTTTTATGTAACTTTCATATATAATGCTCGTATTTTGTAGGAAATGTCAACAGGAGGACTGGCCACAACACAAAAAGAACTGCATTAAAGTGTAGACACTTCACAACGCGTTAATCAAGCACCACTTTTACTAAATCGTAATTCATTATGAAAATACCGCTATTTTTTCACTTTGTAGTATTTTTTATTTATAAAAGAACTTTACTGCTCAAATAAACACGACGTTTTTAGCATTTCGTGTCATCTACTGTCACAAATCACTAATTTGTTGGTAAGTTATTTAAAAATAGTACACACACAGTGCGTTTAGCTATTTTGGCGCAAGTGTTCTTTCACAACATCCAAAGCAGGTGTCTCCTCACCGAAATCCTTAATAACGACAACAGCGCAGCCACTGACCTTACGTGGTTTGCCTTCTTTGTCGATCTTGCACAGACCAGACCATTCACCCAATTTCTTGTGCGAATCGACACGAATAAGTGGGATTTGATGTTCGTGGCAGAGTGCGGTAACGAGTTTCTTGTATAGATCTACATCCATAGAATCAGCAAGGATACACAAAACAGCCTGGCGCCTGTCAATATAAACAAATGAATAATAAATTAGAAATTCGTAAACAAGAAATACTGCAAAAACTCACTTGTCCAAAGCTTTGCAAGCTTGATGAATACCATGCACCAAACCATCAGCGATGAGTGACTTCTTTAGCACCTCTTGTAAGGCGGTATTGATGTCCATTTTGTCACCAATGACTGGAGCAGCGGAGGGCACATCACTATAACAATATTGATATTAATGAACAGATGAAAACATTTAAAAACATAAAGAATATATTCCTTCTTAGCAGCATAGTTTAAGGCAAAAGTTTTATTAAATGGTAGTAACGCTAATAGGTAAACTATTGCTTGACTTTATGCTTGTACTATGGCTTACTGTAAGACTTGGAATAAACAATTATTTTGCTACTTACACATCAACGTCAGCCATGTTTAACTAAATGTGTCGTCTCTGCACTGAAATAATAGAACAAAAATTGTCTTATAAGTATGATGTGCCCCATTAAATTCAATAAAATTTGATATTTTATTCGGCTAAGAAATTTCATTCCTTTCGTACCTTTTTGACAACCGGAAAGAAAGGAGGTGTCAATTTAGCAACCAACTTCAATAAATCGAATTGTCAAATTACACTTCAGTGGTGGCTGACCAACAAGGGTTAATGCATTGTTGCCATGTGCCATATAGCGTATAGTGAATAAATATGAAACAGTTTGTATTTAAAAGCTATTGTGACCTAATTATAAAATCTACATTCATATAAAATATTAATATAATTAATACCTTCCATTTTTTCAGCTAAAATTAGCTGTCAAATATTGTTATTTAATTATTTATTTAGGAAAACAAAACTTTTCGTAGTGTTTTGTTTGTAATTAATTATAGAGGAAATATTATATTTCAACAAATTCAAAAAAATTTCAACCATTATAACGGGTGATTTTTTTGAGGTTAGGATTTTCATGCATTAGTATTTGACAGATCACGTGGGATTTCAGACATGGTGTCAAAGAGAAAGATGCTCAGTATGCTTTGACATTTCATCATGAATAGACTTACTAACGAGCAACGCTTGCAAATCATTGAATTTTATTACCAAAATCAGTGTTCGGTTCGAAATGTTTTTTATCGACAAATTTTGTTCAGCGATGAGGCTCATTTCTGGTTGAATGGCTACGTAAATAAGCAAAATTGCCGCATTTGGGGTGAAGAGCAACCAGAAGCCGTTCAAGAACTGCCCATGCATCCCGAAAAATGCACTGTTTGGTGTGGTTTGTACGCTGGTGGAATCATTGGACCGTATTTTTTCAAAGATGCTGTTGGACGCAACGTTACGGTGAATGGCGATCGCTATCGTTCGATGCTAACAAACTTTTTGTTGCCAAAAATGGAAGAACTGAACTTGGTTGACATGTGGTTTCAACAAGATGGCGCTACATGCCACACAGCTCGCGATTCTATGGCCATTTTGAGGGAAAACTTCGGAGAACAATTCATCTCAAGAAATGGACCCGTAAGTTGGCCACCAAGATCATGCGATTTAACGCCTTTAGACTATTTTTTGTGGGGCTACGTCAAGTCTAAAGTCTACAGAAATAAGCCAGCAACTATTCCAGCTTTGGAAGACAACATTTCCGAAGAAATTCGGGCTATTCCGGCCGAAATGCTCGAAAAAGTTGCCCAAAATTGGACTTTCCGAATGGACCACCTAAGACGCAGCCGCGGTCAACATTTAAATGAAATTATCTTCAAAAAGTAAATGTCATGAACCAATCTAACGTTTCAAATAAAGAACCGATGAGATTTTGCAAATTTTATGCGTTTTTTTTTTAAAAAAGTTATCAAGCTCTTAAAAAATCACCCTTTATAATTCAGAAAAGGAGGTGTATTATAATTTTATTTTGTATTTATCAATGAATGCTATAAATGAGATATAAAAAACTATATGAAAAAAGATGTTGATTGATCTCATCTTATGATAATACTTCACTTTCTAAAATTAAAGATTCCATTTCTATTATTATTTAATTAATTATTTTTTTTTTAATATGGCTAAATACAGTTCATAAATCACCTTTGGACGTTCCTCTGAATTCAAAGTGTAACATCCACATTAGAACCAAATCTGACAACAGAGAACAGCTGTTTGTTGACCATTATTGCCAAATGTGTTGCCATTTTTTAGACCTTGATGGATTTTTAAGTATATTTTGCAACCGGTATTTACTTGGGAAAAGCAGTTTAATTAGGTTTAAAACAATTTTTTATCAAAATATTGGCGAGTGAACCAAAATACCCGAAATAAACAATTTTTTACAAACATAAATTACAAACAAATCAAACACACAGCAGCAGCTTGACAGTTTGTGCCAAAACATGACAAAACATTCCTACTGAACATATACCCCTATGCAAATGCTTATGTCTGCATTGGTGTAGGTATGAAGAAGATTGTGTTGTATTTGCCACGATAGAGCACCACAGCGGCATCAAGTGCCATGTGTTTTTAGCGGTTCCTTCTAATTACTTTCTCCCTTCCATGGGTAAACGTGTAGTCAAGTTGGACGGTTTACTCGCAGTACGCTTATCATTTTTCTAGTTTCTGAATCAAATTTTTTGTATAAATAATATTCACTTAGGTTGTGATACTGCTGTAACTATATAAAACGGTTGACATTTGCAACTATTTACATAATGAGCGAACAGTTAAGGTATGTCAAATAAATTTCGTAAAATTTCTAAGGATTAACAAAGATTACTAATCTTGTACACTGAAATGTTAATGTTCGGTTTAAGTTATGTATGTTTGTATGTATGTTTCTGTTAAACATTTTTGGTGCCCTTTACAGTAATTTGTGTGAACTGATAAGCGCGATTCCCACAATAGAATGCACAAGAGCTCAGAGGTTCATAAATATAAATAACTATATGCACACATCTGTATGTATGTGGTCAAGTCTGTTTAAAAGTAAAGTTAACACATTCGTTTATTATCAGATTTGTCTTCTGCTTTCTCATTATATTATTATCAACTAAACACGTACAGCTTTATTTGAGTTGGTTCAAAAGGTGTTCAGCGCGTTTTGGAATTTTAGTTTGACGTCATTAGACAGATTACTGACTGATAATTGATCTTCTTCGTAAAACGCGACCGGAAATTATCACAACAACATAGTTTTACACACCATATCCGATAATGTAAATATGTGTGTAGCTATGCGTTATCGAATTGTTATTGTATTGTTTTCCAATTAGAATTTCAATAAGTTCGAATTCACTTACTCACACGTATTGTTTTCCAATTAGAATTTCAATAAGTTCGAATTCACTTATTGGGTATTCTTATGTCAGTACAAACGTATTTTCGGAAAGAAACTTTTGAAAATTTGAAAATTTTACATACGTGCATACAAATGTAAATATTTGAGTGATTTCATAATTGTTTTCATCTTGTTTTCTAATTATTTGAAGGTCTCTTTTCCAGGCAAGGAATTTTGGTCGGTTGCGGAAACCCATTGCTCGATATTTCAGCAACTGTGGATGAACATTTTTTGCAAAAATACGATCTAAAGCCAAACGATGCGATATTGGCTGCGGAAAAGCATATGCCTCTCTACAATGAGTTAGTGGAGAAGTATAATGCTGAATTTATTGCTGGTGGTTCGGTGCAGAATTCCTTACGCGTATGCCAGTGGATGTTGCAGAAACCGAATACGGCTGTGTTCTTCGGTTGTATTGGCCATGATAATTATGGCGATATTCTAGATGAACGCGCACGTTCCAATGGTGTGGATGTACATTATCAGCGCACCAATGACGCGCCGACTGGCACTTGTGGTGTTCTTATTACCGGCACACATCGTTCATTGTGCGCCAATTTGGCAGCGGCCAATCATTTTACTATAGACCATTTGCTTACACCAGAAAAACAAAAACTCGTAGACAATGCAGAATATTTTTATATATCCGTAGGTGTATTACATACATTTCCCTTATATTGCTTACATGCTTAATTTCATATTTATGATATATTTTACAGGGTTTCTTCCTTACGGTTAGCCCACCAAGCATTCAGCACATTGCCCAACATGCGCACAAACACAAACGCACTTTCCTTATGAATCTGAGTGCACCATTCTTATCGCAATTCTTCAAGGAACCATTAATGGCTGCATTACCATATGTAGATATACTCTTCGGCAATGAATTGGTAGCTATTTTTGTTGTATGAAATTAAAATTGTTGATTGATTTATTTTTTATTTCCACAGGAAGCGGAGGCATTTGCCGCTGCACAGGGTTGGGAGGACAAGGATATGAAGGAGATTGGCAAGAAAATGTTGGCTTTGCCGAAACAGAATTCCAATAGACCACGTATAGTGGTGTTGACACAGGGACATCTACCCGTATTGCTTATACAAGAGAATTCCATTGAAGAATATCCAGTTGAACGATTGGAGTCCAACGAAATCGTTGACACAAATGGTGCTGGTGACGCATTCGTTGGTGGTTTTTTGGCACAGTACATACAAAAGAAGCCACTGGGCATTTGCATACGTTCTGGTATATGGGCGGCAAGACAAATTATCCAGCGTAGTGGCTGCACTTTCGATGGTGTACCTGATTTCAAAGAATAAACATAAAATTTACAGGGAATCAGTGAAAAGACAACAAATTTGTTGATGTTAATTTGCGTCGATTCGCATGCTTCGGAAACAATATTTTTTATACTACTTAAAGAGCCACGTACGAATTATTTTCTTGTTTAAACTAATGCCTATAACAAACGCAACCACCTTGCAAGCACGAATTTAAATTGCAGAAAAGCAATAAAATTATCATGATAAGTGATTTTGATGGCAATACGCTTGAGGGTGCATAAAAATGAATCTTCTTCTTTACAAAATTATGAAAATTAACTAATAAAAATTGGAAATAACAGTTTAACAATAATTGTATGTATCTAACTTGTTTATTGGATTTTCTTGGGCTATTTCCTTATTTATGAAATGTTTTTTACTAAAATGGGTGTATGGGAATGACATATAGTTATATGGGTTCACAAGTACTAAACACGTTTTATAGAATCTTGTAATACATTTTTTGTTTCAATATTCTAATAATTGTAAAAGTAAAAATATTTAAAGACAATAAATTTAATTTTGAAGATTTGTCAATCTTTTAAGCATTAAGGCATTAATTTTCAAATTACTTTGGAAAATACGTTATATTTGTTTAACGAGTTTTGAAATTGTTCATAAATTATGTGTAAGGTGTTTAACGAAAAATTCAGATGGACGATTTGAAAATGATTATACACAACAGCAATAAATTAACAAAACAATAAAGTTATTCAATAGTGGTTTACAAAATAAATTGACCGGGTGAATGTAATGTGAACCAGCAATATAGGGCCAAGTGTGGGTGTAACCGAACATTTATACTCTCGCATTTTAGTTATGTAAATTTATTATAAGAACACACAATTTGACACATTTGTATGTATATTCGGCGTTAAATGCACTAAAATAATGAAAGCCATTATATATAGTATGTGGGAGCTTGGGTTATTTCAGGACTAATTTCAAGTATTTTTGCCACCAAGCTACATTATATCCAAGATTTTACGTTTACTTAATTTTGCTACGATATCTCACATACTAACCGATATAAACAGCATAAAGTCCACCGGAAGTTGAAAATTCCGAATATGAGGTATGTATCTACAGTCATAGACATTTGAATAAACGCACTTAAAATTTTTGAAATTTTTCCTATTATAAGTAATGTACAACTAAGAAATGTATGCGATGATATTCTAAGTGACCATAGTTCTAACGCTACACTCGTTGATCTCGACTTAGTGGCGACTTTATAAATGTGAAAAGTCAATAAGCAAAGAGACGTAAGACAAAGAGACAATAGACCGTAGGTCGTAGTGCGATCCTCAAATAAAATCTGTCTATCTAAGCAAAGATACATTTGATTAAACGCAAGTCGTTTTGAGAATAAGAATAATAACTTTTTGTAAATTTTTCCAACTTTTTTTTATTGTACGAGTAAATATTGATAATTTACAACTATAATTGGATATTTGGATAATTAAAATAAAAAAAGACATGAGAAGAGAAAAACGCTAACGGCTTTGCAAATTGGAAAAAAAAATTACGAATAACAATTGTCGAATCGACAAATTGCACTCAAAATTGAGATCGGTGTTCAAATCTGAGATCGGTGTTCAAATTTTATATGTAATAACAAAGCGCGAAAATTGTGGTAAGAGACCCATGCCACAAGGTAACAAAAAGCTGAGCTTGTGTGTTAAAGGCCGAATTCGTGACGAAGCCATCAAAAATTGGTGGACATGTGCACAAATACAAAATAAATTATGTCTTTCTGTGACCAAACGAAACCTTGTGCCTTGTGCGAGAGAAACTGGAGGCATAAAATGGAAGAAAACGATCGGGCGTCGAAGAGACGAGGTCGGCGTTTGATCGAAAGTATATGCAGAGTGGGAATACGTCATTTTTTCAGACGAGAAGAAATTCAATCTTGACGGTCCTGATGGTTTGAGCTTCTCTTGGAAGGATGCCGGCATAAAACATGTTCAAAGAATGATGCGAAACTTTGGAGGGGGTTTTGTAATGGTATGGGGTGCCTTTGCGTACAATCATAAGCAGTCGCAGAGTACATTTTTCAGCAAGACAATGTCGCCATATACGTGTCGAAACAAGCGAAACAGTTCAAAAGGCAAGAAATACATTTTTTGGACTGTACCGCATGTTGTTCAGATTGTAATCCCATTGAAAATTTATGGGGGCTACTGGCATTAAAGGTATGCGCAAATTATGTGCAATTTAAAAAGGCTTCTGAGCTTTAGAAAGGAATAAAAGCTTGTTGGATGGAAATTGACCCTATGGGCCATAGAAAAGTAGTAGAGACAAAGCCCAATAGATTTTTCAAACTCAAAACATCGAAAGAAGTGTAATTAATTATTAAACTATTGAATATTCATCAGAAAAATAAATTTCTACTCTCATTCTTTACAAAAATTCAAATGCGTTTAATCAAATGTCTAAGTATTTTTAGGCTATTTACCCAAGAAAAATTAGTTTGACTAATATTTTTATGTAAATTAACTAAAAACTATTTTTAAAATGATTTCTAAATTAGTTCTGAGTGCTATTGGAATAAAAATATTAATGAAAGATTAAAATTTTGAAAATAATAACAAAAATAAAAGTTCCTTTAATCAAATGTCTATGATTGTATATGTTAGAGGAAATATTGGCCTGATTTTGCTCTTTTTTGGCACAGATACACACTGTTACAATGAACACATCTCCTTTGAATTTCTTTAGAATATCTGAGGGATTTACTAATATTTTCAATAAAAAAATAGACGCAAACTTCGTCCTTATTTTCGATATTTGGGCCTTGAAAAGTTGTGGTCCGATTTCTGTGATTTATTTATAATAAAGTATTTCTGCAAAGTTTATCTTTATCTTTCCAGGTGCTTGACTGTGAAAGTGAATGAATCTAATGGACTTCAAAATAGTTATATATGTGTATGAAGTAGGATTGGTTGTGAATCAATTTTGCCCATTTTACATCGGTAACATCAGGATATGGTTTTTAACCAATAAGTGGGTGGAGCCGACTCCATTTCAAATTTTGTATACTAATTTGAATGAGGCTCTTCTGTGTCATCTTTACCATGAAATTTAAGGTTTCTGGTTGTTTTCCTTACAGAATTAAAGCATTTTTAGTAGTTTTTGTATTGGAGGTAGGCGTGATTATGATCGATTACCTCCATTTTTAGACTGTATAAGAAAGTGCCTAAAGGAAACGACTCCAGAGAGTTTGGTTGACATAGCTTTAGCAGTTTACGAGATATGTACAACAAATTTAGTAGGGGTCGGTGCAACGGCCACTTTCCCAAAAAACGGACGGATGGATGGACAGACAGACATCCAGATTTTAAATCTACTTTTCGCCCTGATATCTTTGGTATATACAGTGGAACTTCTCTAACTCGAATCACCATAATCCACCAAAAATCTTCGATTTATGCAATCCATAAGTGTAATATCATATTTTTTGGTCGCCTCCATACGATATAGAGAGTCAGTCTCTCTGTGATTCTTCGTCGATAGTAAAATTTTTCATTTTGTATTATGCCTTGGTCGAAAAGTTCGATTTATGGAAGGAAATTTTTATGTAATTTGAGTTCTACTGCCAATTCAAGAGTTCGAGTTATGGAGAACTTCGAGTTATAGAAGTTCAAGTTATGGAAGGAAATTTGTATGGATTTTGATTTCTTAACGCTATTGCCAATTCAAAAGTCCGAGTTATAGAGATCTTCGAGTTATGGAAGTTCCACTGTACTTATAACCCTATATCTAACTTGTTTAGTTTTAGGTGATACAAACAAACGTTATATGAACAAATATATTATACTCTCTTTGCAACTTGTTGCGAAGGAATAAATACTCCCTCGGAATTCTATAAAATATCTGATAAGTTTAAAGATATTTTTCTGTAAATAATTATCCATTAGCACTGAGGCCCTCATTTTCGGTGTCTGGGAAGAAGAAAATAAAAAAATAAGAAAATAGTATGTACTAAATTATGTTAAATTTGGTTGAATAGCTCCAGAATATGGCGTTTGATTTAAAAGTGAGCGGTGCCACACGCATTGTCCAAATTAAATACCAATTTTTGTTCAGTTTTTTTCATCACCTTTTCTGTAAAAATTAGTGTTACTGGGGTTTTTTTGTTTAGTGAGATAACGCACTTTAAGTAGTTTTCAACATAACCTTTGTATGAGGTAGTTTCTGATTTCAAATAATGTACGGCAAATTTGTCGAGTAAGTTTGGTTTATTAGCTGTAGAAGTGTGCGAGATATGTTAAAATATAAAATATTTAAACAATAGTAAAAAAATCCATGGTTTTTGCATGAAATTGAAGCGGATTTATGTCAAATATGTATGTACCGCTTTGTTCGAAAACTTGTTGAGCTAAATAATTACATAATGCCGCTCTCAAAGAAAGCCTCGTGGGAGAGTCAGATTTTTAAACGTTTCTCTTTAGGCGAACTTTTCAGAGGCAACATCATTCGCCATAAACATATGTGCATATATTACATATAGTGACTCCACCTTCGTATTTACATACTAACGGAATTTTTGGCATCGGCATCGAGCAAAAATTGGAATCGGTCGGACACCGATCTTTTATATACTCTATTAACTTCATTTTGAGGGGGAATGGGAAATGTTGACAATCTGCAATACCTTCTTAGGCGCCAAGGAAGATATTTCAAGAGAAATATGATGTTTAGACGAGCGATGTCATATCTCGAATGCACTATTTGCGTTAAGTTTTATACCAAAATCTTCACGTAGACGAGCGGTATGACGATAAGCCGTTCTCAAGACAATCGATTCTACGTAACCGGAACCCGGATTTTATCTGCCCACAAGGACTGTCAAATCGGCAGCATTCCTTAACATTTGAGGAATATATTAGCTGCTACAACGTTACGGCAAATCTGCTCCAGAGCAACATACAAGCACTCATGATTTATCGCCACAAATTCAGGTAAGCCAGAAATGACGTTCTCACAAGAATGAGATTTTAAAGAGAGATTTTCAAACATTCGATTTTAAATAACCAGATGCACCACGCCCTTTTTCGGCCAGGTTCTGTAAAGTCGGCAGAATTCCTAAAAATATTTGCTACAAATACAACAAACATGTCGACTCTCATATGCAGATTTGTGACTATGGCTGAAGTATGTATACATCATTACCAGTTAGTAGCCCGGCAATGTTTTAGTCAGTATTTTTGGGATGCATGGGAATATTTTCATTGGACATCAAGATTAAAGTTAGGTACAACTAAACCTAAAAATTATTGATCCAAACCGGATTAGATCGTTGAAATAACAGCACTTGGCCGGCCAAAATCCATTTCGATAACGTAAAACCGGCTGTTGTAAGAATCGGAATGAGTTCCCCCCCGATACTAGCCACCTCTTTGCATGCCTAACGAATCCGACTAATCTAACACCCCTCTCCCTTTGGTTCGACCCTCTCGAAACAGCACGTTTCCTGGAAGAGATATCGTTAGTGAAACTACAACACCTTTTGAAATACGCGTTAAGTGCGGGCATCCTAAAGGATGCCTACTTCTCCTTGACTACTTGACGGCGCTCCATCTGGTATCGCAAATGACCATAATCGGACTATGCGTTGGCTTACCAGATTAACCTAACTTCAACTTAGACCAAAAGGCCATGTTATATACTTCGAGGTTTCATAACGCTTGTTGAAGGGTGATTTTTATTCGGAAAAAGTATTTGAAAATACCAAAAAGAGTACGCAAGATAAAGTAAGTAAAAGAGTAAGAGCTTTTATATTTCTCCCATTTATTACACATACAGATGAATGTTCGTTATTAATTCAATATTTATTGTATTGTAAACATACGTGTCTTTTGGAATCGAATACTAGTAGCATGGATGAATACGCTCTAAAACACATTCTAAAAATTATTATTTTTTATTATGTTTGAATAACTATTGTTTGATAAAAGTTGACATTGAGATTTGATATTTCAAAATGTATATTGATATTTATTGTATGTATGTATGCTTATGGTTTGATCATGGATATCATGAACTACTATTGGATACTATTGGAATATGTGTTTATAATTGAAGACTATTGTTATTGTTGAGCAAAATGCAAAATGCAAAATGATTTCTGAATCACCCAAATGCCATGTGCTCTACAACATTTTCTACGCAGTCGCATACATTAATTGTAAACACGAACGTTGGTATTATCTCGTACGTGTTTATTATTAAATTTTTGCAATTTTTTCGCAGTTGGGTATGCATATTTCATTTGAAAGCTTCTTATCTTTACAATTGAATATAATCGTAATAATGCTTTTCAAAATTTTATTGCATTAAATTGGTATGAGTTAATTATCTCGGGATGATGATTGAAAATATTTATAAATCGTTTTCTGATTAATGTGCAATTCAAACTCTCATTAATCCTTGTTTTAAATTCCCATACAATGATAAACCTTTACCATTATATAAGTTTTGTGAAGTAAATTGAAATGTTTGAAGTTTAAAAAATTTATATAAAGTTGATAAATCTAATTCCGATTTATGTTGATGTCTGCAATTATTGTTTGATGAGTCGCATAAACTCAGCATGGATGTTGTAGAGCATTTAAATTGGCAATTTGTCGTCAGCTATGTATGTATGTATCTGATTATTGCAAGTGTATTACTTAAATGCTTCAAACAATTCTTTATCTGTATAAATAAAATTAAGATTTGTATTTCGATAGGTTACCACTAAACATAGTAATGTATGTATGTATTTATGTATAAACACACATCGTTTGCATGTTTATCTAGATAAGACATGAGATAAAATTTGTAAATTAAATAGTAGGAAAAATATGTAAGTATGTATATTAAAAATAACACAAAATAATTCTGTATATATGTAATTTAATTGTTTGCGGCGCTGCTGCCAGAAGTGTTCGACAACTGTCCGGGCACGGAGAATTGCGGTCTGAAAGCGGCGAAATTGCCTGCTGGACCACCAGCGAAGGCGGGTAAAGCAGTGCCTTGGAAACCGGCTGGGAATTGAGCCATCAATTGGGCTATTAGAAGAAAAAAATATAAGTAATATATATTTAAAATAAAAATCAATGCTATAGAAGAGTTCATCATATTTAACAAATACATACCCGCATTGGATGTGTTGCCCGCAGTTGCAGCCAGACGTGAAAGTATCGAACGCTCGGACATTTGCAGACGTTGCGCCACGGGTGGTATGCGTGCCAGTGTGGCCGGTAGACGTGAAACGTCGCTCTTCATGTCCGATAACAACTCTTCGAGTTGATTCAACACCTTGTGCAGTACTGCGTTAGCTGGTTTATTGCCGGCCAATGACTCCTTGCTTAAATGTTGATGCGACTCGGCAAGACATTCGACTTCGGCGAAACGTGCATTTAACGACATTGCCGGATGATTGGGATCCTGCGCCAAATTTAAGAACGCTGCACGTCGCAATTGCTCCTCAATAACCAATGCTTGTTCGAGCAATTTAAAACGACGCGCTAAAAATTTATTTTTTATCTCCAAGAAATTGCCTTTGCCAACGTCCATTTTGAAGGGTTCATTGATGATGGCAAAACGTATGTCGTTTTGTATGTCTTGCCAACGGCCATAGCCGTGTGTCACTATGCCCGCTAGTAGCCAGTAGTCGTGACGACGATGCCAGATTTCATATTCACGTCCCGGCACGGCAGCTTTCTCCTCATTTAGCCATAGTGTGTGCAATTCGGTAAAACCGCCATCGGCAATGTTGAACATGAATTTACGTTTCAACACCTCGAGACTCTCTTCAATCTTAGGCTTTTGCTCCTTAGCATTATTGTTGCCGGCGTTAGCTGTACCACTCGAGCTGTTGGCTGATAACGTAGGTTTCTCCAACTCTCCATCTTCCTTGACAATCATCACGTCATCGTCATCATCATCAATGATTGTTGTAGTGGGTTCCTCTTTTGGTTTCGGCTCCGATTTACTTTCATCTTTTACCGTTTTATTAGCGTCTTCCTTGGTATCCTTTGCGTCTTTTGGCGTGGAAGCACTGTCTCTCTCCTTTTTCACATCACCGCCTTCGGCCGTCTCTACTTTGACATCTTTGCCAGTTTCCCCAACAGTTTTATCTTTCTCGTCACTCTTTTCTAATTTCACATCACCACTAGAAGAGGATACTTCGACTTTCTGTTCATCTTTTGTCTCACTATTCACATCTGGCTTCTGCTCCTTATCACCACTTGCAGGAGTGTTCGTTTCATTCTCTTTCTTGATCTCATCACTAGCCGCTGTGCCTGTGGCAGCCGATTTATCATCGCCTTTTTCGGATGCTGGTGCTGGACTTGGCGCTGCACTAGTAGCTGGGGTGGCGCTTGTACTGGTCGTCGCACTCTTGTCCTCAATCGCTTTCGTCGCCTCAGTCTCAGCCCCAACTGCCGCTGCTTGGCCATCCGCCAACTTTGGCAATCCACCAATTTGTCCACGCACTGGCTCACAGGGCTTCAATATAAGTTCTGGCATACTATAGTAGCCGTTTATGTGTTCGAACTCTTGCACTTTCTTGCGAATTAACGACATAACACCAATACGTGTCAGCACGTGTTGGCGTGACAAACCCTCACGCGGTACACCATCAGCAAATGCTTCGGCGTTATCAGCGCCAGGCTCACAAAGGTGACGCATAAATAGCGAAACATATGCCTTGAAGTTACGCTCAGATTTACCGCGCAAATCACGTACCAACCATTGTGAATTGAAGGCGTCCTGTGGGGGCATACCGAAACGCATTATGGCGTTTAGGAAACTCTTGCGTTGACGCGCATTAAAACCTAATACTTCGATATTACCGCCGACACGTGCCAATAGTGGTGGTAACGGACGATCGTCGCGACGCTCAACACGGCGTTTCGCTTTGCGGCCTTCCCCTGCGCCATTCTGTTCATCGAAGTCATCATCACCGCCATCTTCATCGGAGCCAGCCGAGTAATCCGAATTGTATTCAGATGCATTGTCTTGCCAGTTACCGTCATCGCGCGTTGTATCCGCCGGCACCACACCGCCATCCGTGTAATTGACCTGTTTGCGTACACGTTTACCTTTGCCAAGTGTGCGACTGACATCTTCTTGATGTTGTTCGTAATGATGACGCAGTAATTTCACCCAATATGCAGGATCAGAGTTCTCAGCTTCTTGTTTAATAATTTCCGTCTCTTCTTCTTCGTCCTCCTCTTTGGTGGCATAGGAGGCCACTTTAAATGAGGACAAATACTCATTAGCCCACGATTCTTTCTCTTCGATTCCACGATTTGAACGATCAAGCAGCTCGGCGACCGCTTTATCATCGTAGTGAATTGCTTCCTCCTTATCACCATCCTCTTTGAAGAGTTCCTCAGTGCCGAAACGTAAAATATCATCCAATTCTTGCTTGGTGAAATTCGCACCTTTACCACCCATACCGGGACGTACCACCAAATGGGTCAACATCATTTTGCGTTTCGCCACCTGGGTGACACGCTCTTCGACCGAATTGCGTGTGACAAAACGATAGATCATCACTTTGTTTGCCTGTCCAATACGATGGGCACGTGAAAATGCCTGAATATCATTGTGTGGATTCCAATCGGAATCATAAATGATGACGGTGTCAGCTGTAGCCAAATTGATACCCAAACCGCCAGCGCGTGTACTGAGCAAGAAAACGAATTGTTGTGCGCCTGGTGCGTTAAAACGATCAATTGCCTCTTGTCGCAAATTTCCGGTGATGCCACCATCAATGCGTTCATATTTGTAACCCTCACCTTCGAGGAAATCTTCCAATATATCCAACATTTTCGTCATCTGTGAAAAGATTAGTACACGATGTCCTTGCTCTTTAAGTTGCTTCAACATTTTAGAGAGCAACACCAGTTTTCCGGCCGCCTTGGTCAGCGCATTTATTTCATACATGCCACCAGCAGTGGTTGGTGCCTCTTCGGATGCCGATGGGAATAAATAAGGATGGTTACAACATTTTTTCAGATCCATCATAACGTTGATGAGCGAACAGGAATTGCCGCCACTCTTTGAATTCAGCGCTTCGTAATTTTTGGTCAAAATAAATTTGTAGAATTTCTTCTGTATAGCCGAAAGTTCTACGCGCACAATAAATTCTGATTTCGAAGGCATGTTCTTCAGCACGTCAGCTTTGAGACGACGCAACATATGCGGTCCAAGCATTTCATGTAAACGTTTTACCTGCTCTTCCTTGGATACATCGGCGAATTCGTTTTGGAAAGCATTTAGGTCGCTGAACTTGTCGCGACTTAAGAAATTCAACAAATGGAACAACTCTTCAAGATTATTTTGCAATGGTGTGCCAGTCAGTAGCATTCTATATGCAATATTGTAACTGTTTAAAATACGGAAAAATTTACTTTGATTACTCTTCAAGCGATGTGCCTCGTCTACGACCAACACCGCCCAATCAATGGAGCCCAGACAAGCGGCATCCATGGAAATTAACTCGTAGCTGGTCAACAGCACATTGAATTTAAACTGAGTGGTGCGTAGACGTGATGCTTTGCCACCTCGTATGGCACCCTCTTCAAACGATAACTCATTCTCGCGTATTACGGCACGGGAATCCTTGTCGCCCACATAGGTGATGCAGTAAAAATCTGGCGCCCACAATTCGAATTCACGTTCCCAATTAATGATGGTGGACAGTGGCACTGCTACCAGGAATGGACCTTTGCAGTGGCCTTCTTTATATAAAGAATACAGGAAGGTGACCGTTTGTATAGTTTTGCCTAGACCCATCTCATCGGCCAATATGGTATCGATGCCCTGACCCCAAGAGTAGCGCAACCAGTTGATACCTTCGATCTGATACGGATGCAGTTGCATACCCGTCTCATCCAAGAATTGTGGTTGACCTTCATATTTCTTTTTCAAATCAGTAGTTGGTTTTTCTGGTGGTGGTGTGAAGCGACGTTGTACACGCTCTTCATCTTCAAGTTCTTTGACCTTCGATTTGCGTCCCTTCTTACCCTTCTTGCCAACACGTGAGGTCGCCGCCTCGGAAGTGCAAACCGCACGTAAGTCTTGATAATAATCAATCGCCTGTTTCAGACCAGGGATATCATCAGTTTCATCCTCCCATGTAGACTTATCGTATGGCAAGTCACGCCATTTCACCAAATACATAGTGGTGCCGTCACGTGTGGTACGATGATTAATAACGCGTTGCACAATCAACCACTCGGGCTTCACACCGTTACGATAGAAACGTTCCTCTAGGTCCTTCTTATATTCTTCATTCTCATCATCGACTTGTATGCCACCCTTGGCTTTGTGACGTTGTATGCGCTGATAACGTGAATCCGCTTCATCTAGTGATTCCTCGAACTTCGGCGGTTCTTCCATGTCATATTTACGTTGGAATGAACGTATCATCAATGGATGGTGCACATCCATATGTACCTCGGAAACCCATTCGCAATGCCAATACGACATGTTATGCCATTTCACAAAGTACTCGCGCATACGAGTTTTGGGTTTTTTCGATGTTGAAGGTTCATTTGATTCCATCCAACGCCATGTAATGATTTTCTCTGCCTTGCCCGATAGTGGCGGACAGCTACAGCGTGGACACTTCCAATCGCCATCTGGAATTGTGTCTAATGGTGGATTGAGACAGAAAGTGTGATAAGCCGACGGACATGAATCACAACACAGCAGTTCGCCACCGTCTTTGCACACACGGCAAAACTCCTGATGCTCATCGTCATCCTCCTCTTCGACCGCACCGCCATCAGCCTCACAATGCGGGCACGACCATTTACCTTCGGGTGCCTCATCCAATTCGGGTTCTAAACAAACCAAATGATACGCACGTGGACATGTATCGCAAAGTATAATTTCACCACCCTGTTGGCATACTTCGCAATAGTCCTGATGCTCATGTTCACCCTCTTCGCCATCTGGGAAACGACTGGTGGTTTTCAACTTCTTCTTCTTCTTAAACTTATTGCCGATTTTGGTTTTTGCTTTCTTCCTTACAACGGGTGCAGCGTTAGGATCTTCGGCGGGTTCTTCCACTTTTTCGGCAGGTGCGGCTACTTCTTTCTCATCGGCACTATCATCGGACTTTTGTAACATTTTCTCAAATTCTAAATCGGAATCACGTTCGGAAGCGCCACTTGCATCTTGATCTTCATCGGAACTGCCACGCTTACGTTTGCCGAATTTAATCTTTAAAGTTGGCACTTTGCCGGATCGTCGCACCTTTTTGCTGCTAGAACGACCACCACGTTTACGACGAGAACGAGATGTTTCTTTTTCCTCCTCCTCATCTTCCTCCTCTTCCTCTTCTTCATATATATCGTCCGGCTATTTGAAAAGGGAAATAATGGAAATAGAAATATATACTTTTGCATAAAATAACAACAAAAATTAAAGATAACAATTTGCTCTTCATGAATATTGTGTTGCTCACCTTTTCATTACGTGAAGAACGTGACGAGCGTGGTTCCTCAGCTTCTTCGCCGCCTGTGCTGCGACCCTGTTCCGACTGCAAATTTGGATTTACCTCGCAAAATTCGCGCCATTTGGCTGCAACTAACATCATCAGCTTGGGTGCTGGTATTTTTGGATTCTCCTTTTGTAAGATGGGACGTACGTGTTGTGTAAACGATTTGTACGATGTTAAATTTTGCATATCAGATTCGCTATAATTGATGTCAACATCGGTAACATTGAAAGCGTAGCATACGTCTTCGACGGATGGCATGCCTTTAAGAAAATAATATTACGTCCATTAAATTCAATGTCAATATTTTAATCCAGATATAATAGGCGAAGTAAAATTGTAAGACAATACACAGATCTTAATTTATGTTAAAGATCTTAAGTGGCCGATGATTTTAAAATTTTTTGAAAGATTTTTATACAAAAATATTTTTTAATTCGTTCGGTAACATTATACGTCAAAAACGACTTTCTTTCTTGGTACTGGACCAAACTAATTTTTTCTGAGAGATTGAGACATAAGTACAAAAGTGAAATCTCCGATTTTCGAAGTTCCAAAAAAGACTTTTTATACCCTCGCAACAAAGTTGCTAAGAGAGTATTATAGTTTTGTTCACATAACGTGTGTTTGTAAGTCATAAAACTAAACGAGTTAGATATAGGGTTAAGATGACGTGACGAGTGAAAATCCGAATGTCTGTCTGTCCCGATAACTTCAGTAAAAATTAAGATATATTGGCGAAACTTGGTACACATGTTCCTTGGGTCCGTTACAGAGCATTGACATGTCCACAAAATGGTGAAAACCGAAAACTAAGCCATAAATAAAGTTATGAAAGTAGTATTTGGTACAGAGGATCACACTAAAATGGAAAATAAACGTGGCGTCGCCACTCATGGGTCAAAACCCATATCTCAGAAACCACTCGACCGACTTCAATGAAATTCCGTATATAATATTTTATTAACAAGCTAATGAAAAATGGGTGAAATCGGTTAATAATCACGCCTACTTCTCATATAACTATTAGGAACCAATGAATAAAATGGAATAAAAGTTTACACAACTATGCCTAAACGTAATTTTTCACCGAAAATATCGGTAATTTCAGAGGGAACTTTTTTTTCTAATACTGAGTCTCTGTACCAAAAATGGTAAAAATCGGGTCACAACTTACCCTAGCTCCCATATACCTTATATTCGGTGAAATCGAATAATGAGTGAAATCGGTTGAGGAATTACCTCAGCCTATATGATGATTTTCGTTATGCTAGTGCACTTTTCTAAAACCTTTGGCATATACAGAATATTTTTCCATTTCAGAATTTAAAATACTCGTTTAAAAAGGGGGAATCCCAATTGTCGATAACGCCAACAGGAATGATAAATAGGCGATCTTATTTCGTTTTAATACGAAAATGGGCGATTAATAATTATTCACCACAAAAACTTTTTTCGAATTTCGAAACCAAATATCTTGATTTTGAAAGCTAACTTCGAAAATCGGAGTATGCCTTATTTTACTTATGTCTCAATCGCCTAGATGTAAAGTGTAATTATACAAAAAAAGAATTGTAAAACTTAACCCACCTGACGAAGTGGACTCCTTTTCTTTTGCTGTCGATTTTTCCGCTTCCTTACGCTTGCGTCCACGCTTTGTTGTACTATAATCTACCTCCTCATCGTGTTGAATAAAATCACTATCATCTTCGCTATCATTCTTCTTACGCTTCTTCTTCTTGCGTCCCTTCTCTTCTCCCTTCTTAGTTTTACGTTTTTTGCCCTTCTTCTTCTTACGATTATCATCGGGATCATAATCATCGTCTTCATCATTCTATATTGTATATGAATATTTAATTATTAAGTTTTAAACATTTCAGTATAAAAAATAGCAATCACAACTTACGTTCGGCTTTAAAGGTGCATCGGAATCATTTGACAGTTCAGCAACTTGCGCAGACTCATCGAGTGCTTCTTCCTCTTCTATACAAATGTGATATAATAAATTTTATTAATATTTTGTGCATATAAAAATTACTTGAATATTTGTGAAAATAGTAGTTTCGGCGTTTTGTGGTGGTCTGGCGTCGTCTGCAGTTGCTTTTTAATTGCTTTCACGATTTATATACGAAATTAAACAATACTTACATAAAAGTATTTAGCTGCAAATTCTCGCTCTACGAAATCGGTAGTAAGTAGAGATTTGATTATGCCACAAAACTGTGTATATGGCAGTGTTACGGATTTTTTTAATGGAGTAACTATTTTCATAGCAATCAACTGTGTGCCCTACGCAACATAGTCCAATAATAAAACAATACTTTTTTTCAAATTATATTTATATTTTTTGTAGTTTTTTTTAATGTTTGTGTTTTTGTTTTTTCGTCAGTTTCCATTTCATTTGCATTTACACACTAAGAATATAACAATATCTTTTTTTTCAATTGATTTTTTGCTGGTTTTGTCAGCAGTTCTGCACTTAATATTTTATGTATATAGGTATATATATTTATATAATATGTATATTTAAAGTTTATCAATAAATTTTCATTATAATCATGACCTCGTATATGAATCATAATTGCAATCGTCATCATTGTCATTATCATTACCATAATTTTGTTTTTGTTTTTGTTTTTTTTTTTTTTATTTTAGTTATGCAAAATTACGTGTGTTTGTATGTACTATATACTAAATAATAATAATAATTATATGAAATATATCAAATTTATTTTTTAAGTTTTTTCTTTGCTTTATGTGCATTATGTATATCAAGTTTTGCTATTTCCCCTACCAGTTTCCTTTACATATGTATGTATGTAAATTTGCCATTTAGTTATGTTCTTTTAGTTTTGAAGCAAATTGAAAATGTTGTTTGGTGACAACACAAATTTGTTGTTTTTCTTAAAGATTTTTTTGTTTTTATTTATTCTTCGTTAAGTATATAAATTATGTACTTTAAATTAATCTCAATTACTCAGCGTTAGTCATTAACAATAATATTTAAATAAAACAAAAGAAAACCAAAAAAAAGGTCTCATAAACTATTTAAGAAAATTTCGAATTTTCCAAAATTGCTATTAACAACTGCCAGCAAATGTGTTGAAAAGCGTAAACTTAACATTAATAGTGTGCAAACAATTTGTGTGGTCACTCTTCAACATTGAAATTTAAGCAAAAGTATGTTTGCATTATTCTTTCGCTTTATGCATATGCATATATTAAACATACAACGTTCTCACAGCTACTACAATACTGTATACTATTTATGTATATTTATAAAATGTTGCAACTTTGTTCAAAATTAATTATTTAACAAATAAAAAAGCGTAACTTTTTTATATCAGATGCACTAAAAAGTGCTCTACTGTAGCTAGGATGTGTTTTGAAATTAACTTGCCATTGTGGTGGTTGTTGTTGTTGTTGTATATTTGCAATTCTTAATTAGCCGATTAGCCGCCAGGATACAAATCATTTATATATATACGATACGTAAATTAGCTTTCCAATAGCAAACGAACTTAGTGGAGAGAAGAGAGTTTCAACTAACTAAATTGAAGGTTAGTTTTAGTTTAGCACGAGTGCAGCAAAAAACATACAAATTGTATTAGTTAAGGGTTGAGTTGTTGTTCATAAAGAACTGTCACATGTTTCGAAGAAATAATGTCTTTTGCTTGGACGTTTATATTAACGTAAGTACTTGAGATGCTTGGAAATCAATTTTTTGGATTATTGACTTTAAAATCTTTTCAGTTCGACATGCTTACAAACATGTATGTAGTATATATAAAACGGCTAGAAAAAGTGCATATACTAATTTTTTCAAAAACAACAACAATTGAAAAGTATAACTTTCACAAATTTTATACAAAAATTGCACAATTTGCATACTTTTTATACGCGTACGTATGTATGTGCGCAATTAACGACTAAAAAGCTAGAAATAATTAAAAATTAAACAAGAAAATAAGGCAAAATGCATCTAATAACGTCTGCAGAAATAAAATACAACAAATAAACTTCAAAATTCCGTCATTCATATTTTTTGCATGCCATGCATATGTATGTGTGTGTGTGAATGTGTGAATGTATATGTTACAAGTATTTGTTGTTGTTTTAGCTTTCCTATTTTTGCAAGCAAAGTACGTAGGCTGAATTGAGCTCATTATTTCAACTTTTTTTTACAACTGTGCACTTCATTACATTGTTGTTTTTTGGTGTTGTTGTTTATTTTATTTTTTAATTATTATACTTATGTACGTATGTACATATATGCATATGTATAACCAAATGTTTCAATTTTGTATACGCGCATACAACTTGGGTATTGAACGCGTGTTGGGGGGATGTATTCTCAATACAATTTTAGCACATTCGCCCTTCAATTCAAACAAATTGTAACAAATAAAAACTATTTATATCATATTTAACTAATATTTTTAACTTTTTATTTTTTTCGTATTTTTTTTTTTTTGTTTGTAACTTCAAGTTCAACAATTGCTTGTAAAATATTTAATTATTACAGCTGGGCCCTTCCATTATACATATATAATAAACGGTTTGCAATAAACATTTCCAAATTATGTATTATACAGGTAGTAAGACGGCAAAAAAAGCATAAACCTAAAACAAATATGGGCGTTTGCCATTTAAAACTAATTATTACACAATTACTTCTTTCCTTAAAATTTCTTCTTGCTTGCTCTAGTTTTTTTGTTTGTTTTTCAATTGATTTAAAAATATATTTTATTATGTATGTGTGTATACTATTTTTAAATGTAAGTAAATTTTTACGATATACATATGCGTTTCTTCTTTTATAATAAAATATTTTTTTTTTGTTTTTAGGATATTTTACGCTCTCTTTACACTTTCAAATTCACTTTCACATTCATATCCTCTTTGCTTCGCTTTTAATACAAAATTCTAATGCTGCGAAAATTTTGCAATCAGTGCGCATTTATAACAATTAGACCGTTTTCACACAGGCAATTTTTGTCGCGGCAATTCTTAGTTTTATAGGAGAGGGGGCGACGAAGAGACGAGAATTTCTCTCTCTCTCGCTTCCCTTGGTGTCCCCCTCTCCTATAAAACTAAGAATTGCCGCGACAAAAATTGCCCGTGTGAAAACGGTCTTAGCGATCAATGCTGTTTGTTTATAGTAAAAAATATATATTTACAAAAGCAACCTATTTACGTTATAGTAAGTATATTTCTGTATATGCACTTGTGTGTTTTTGCTGCAGGCGTGCCGTCGTCGGCGGTACTACATTCAAAAATGCAATGATAGCCAGTAATACCAACATATTAAAACCGTTAGCGAGTTAAGTTCAAATATAAAACTAGGCACAATCACTAATAGCATAAATACGCCACGCTTGCAAACTCATACAAAACATCCTACTTCTCTTCAATTACACTCGTATTCTTGTTTTTATACTCATATTTATATTAAAGAAGTCTCACTCCAATAAGCAAGCACAAAATCAAAAGTGTTCATTGACGTCATCATCATTGTTCGAATCACGTTCCGAGCCGTTATCATCATCGTCATCATTTGAGTCATCATCGTTAGAATCTTCATCATTTGAGTCGGAAGAATCATCTGAATCGGAATCATCATTATTATGTTGATTATTATTATTATTATTGCCCTGATAATGATGATGACCATTGTATTGTTCCTGTTGCTGGTGCTGCTGTGCGCTATTATTATTATGTTGTTCATCGAAAGATGACGCGTGTGTTTGGTTGTCCGGCGACAAATAGTACTGTTGCTGCTGCTGCTGTTGTTGTTGTTGCTGTTGGTTGTGGTGCCGTTGTACGGTGTTGTGTGTATGTTTCTTCTTCCTATGTAAGCTCTCATCATTGTGCTGATGTTGCTCTTGTTGGTGTTGTGTTATATGATTTGGTTGTTGTTGTTGTTGCTGTTGCATATAGTATTGCGTTTGATTTTGATAGCCACTTGGTGGTGAATGATTGCTTTCGCTGCCACTCACCATCGGCGAGACACGTGCACTATGCGCAGTCGCAGCGGTCAAAACATTCGTACTGCCATCTACATAGTGTGACGTGGCACCGGCTGCCATATGCATAGCCGCCGTTGTGGAGGCATGTTGCAAGAATTGTTGCTCTTGCTGTTGTTGTTGCTGCTGCTGATGCTGTTGGGCTGCCGCCACCGCAGCAGCAGCCGCCGCCATCGATGTCAATTGTTTATCATAATCGGTCACCAGCTGCTTTATATGCGCCAATTTAGCATGCAAGTAGTCAAAACGTTGTTTGTCGCGCTTCAACTCTTCTTCATTGTTAATACGCTCATATTCGGCCACAATTTGCTCCTTAATATGCTCGTAATCGGAGCAACCTTGTGGTGCACGTTGCAATTGATCAGCCAGCACCTGGAAGTTGCGGCGTACATCTTCGATGCGTTCTAACAGTTGGCGATACTCATCGTAATCCCGTTCAAATTCAGTCTTGTATTGGCGTCGCTGTTCGATGCTTGTGATTGCTGTGTAACTGCTGAAATCATAGTTGGGCATTTCGGCGGCGTCTACGTCAACTGGATCGGTGATGGCGGAATGCTGCGTGATCGGCAGTTGAGCATTACTTTCAAATTGGAGCTGCTGATGCTGGTGCTGCTGCTGCTGCTGATGGAGATGTTGTTGGGTAGATTGTTGGTTATGCCGTTGCACTGGGGAGTTTGTGCTGGCGGAATGCGTTTGTTGCGATTGGTAATGTGTACCCTGTTGCAAGTGCCGTTGTTGTTCTTGTACGGGTGGTGTAGGTGTGCGTACACCAACTCCACGCATTTGTTGTTTACTACTACTACCTGATGACGCCGCCGCTGATGAGCCCATTGAACGGGACGTTGTCTGACTTTTGTTGTTGCTACTACTTCTCGCTGCCGACACATGCTCTTCACGCTCATTTTTAACGGCGTTCGCAGTTCCGTGCATTTTTGGCGAGTATATGACACTATTACTTGACTTTTGTTGTTGTTGTTGCTGATGCTGCGCATAGTTGGGCGATTGGTGGCGGTAGTTCGCACTACCACTGCCACTGCCACTCCGATTGCTATTATCACGTCCTGCAGTTCTATTATTACTACTACTACTACTAGACTCTGGTACGAAATTAACTCCGTACGGCAAGGAACTCTTCGGCGAGCCTGCTAATGGACCACGTTTTAGTGTATGCTTCATATTATTACTGCTGCCTTCATGCTCTTGTACATTATAATTGCTATTGTTCCCGTTGCCACTGTTGGTATTATTTTTCGGCGAAATGTTTGTCGTTGCGCTGGACACACTGCTGTTGTTGCCAGAGTGACGATTTTCTTTCGGATTGCTGCCGGCGGATTTACTGTTGCCGCTACTATTGGATTTTCGTGCATTATTGCCGTTGCCGCTACTACCGCTGCCATGAGCTGTATTATAACCACTTCCTTGCGGATGTTCTAAATTCTGCATAAAATCGTCCATATTATTGAGCACATTGTAGCTTAGATCGCTGTTGCCAGAATTCTCATTAGTTTGTGTAGTGTTCCTAGGACCTTGTGGAGAATAGGTAGATGCTGACGCCGTTGTATGTTTGCTGCGCTGCATTGAGAAGTTGGAGTTGCCACTATTTTTGCTGTTGTTCATGTTACCAAAATTGGCGCCGGTACGTGTACCGCTACCACCAGCATTGTTCGCTGCATTCATGCGATTCACACCCGCGCCGCCTGTAGCCGGAATATGACTAATTCGTTGCTTCTTCGGCGGAAAATGCTCATCGTACTCCACACTAGTGCGTTTCAAACTGTTGCCGCCATTCATACCACCACCGCCCGACAATGGCGGTGGGCTGCCCGTGTGTGTTGAAGTTGGACTCTGGCCCGACGTCGAGCTGCCCGCGTCTGAGCTCAATGGTGGCGTTAGATTCTGTGGCTTGCGACGTTTCAGCTGCTGTAACTCCTGCTCTGTGTAATATGGCCAATTTTCGTTTACGTCATTCCACATTTGGCGCCGTAAATTATACGTGTTATCGCGTGAAAGTGCAATATCCTTAAGTATATTACTTATAAGTGAGCGTTCACGATCACGTAATCCTTCGTTTTGTAAACGTGCATATAATTCAGGCTTCTTGAACGGTCGCAAGGCAAGTAAGTGGATAAGGCGTTCACGTATTTTACGACGCGATATATCAGGTAACTTGCCACCTCCACCATTCGCATTTGATGCAGTGCCACCTTTTGTGCCACCACCACCTGCCTTCGTACCGTTACTAGAGAAAGAGCCACCGCTTCCAGCGCGTGAAAAATTGCCATTACCACCCACTGCATTACTGCCTAGCCGTGACTGTTTATTGTTAACACTGCTATTAACTAATGTAGATGTGGAGGATTCGTTTGGCGAATTATGTTGTGTAGCTGACGCATATCCATTGGCGATGCCAGCCGCCAGTGTGGAAGAGAGCGATGAGGCGGACGTTAGCGATGGTAGCGAGGGTGATACGTTGTTCTGAGAATATATATTACTCGCACTACCGTTGCCATAACGATTATTGGTGCTACTATTACCACTGGCAATTGTACCCGAACCACCGAGTAGCGTGGGATTAGGTGAACGTGAGGATGAGGATGATGTGGATAGATTTGTGCCACCCAGCTTATTGTGGAAGCGTTCATTAGCTGCACTACCGCTATTTAACGTATGCTGTGTGGTTGGTGGCGAATTGCTATTCAGCGACGTTGTTAATTTATTACGACTAAGGCTACTTAAATAATTACTACTGCTATTGTTGTTGTTGTTGCCATTGTTATTTCCACTATGGCTCACATGCGGATAGACTGTTGATGACGGCACAGATTTCTTCACCTTACGTCCAATATCAGTTTGATTTGGTTTAATTTCCCGTATACATTTGCTCTTCTCCGTCTCTTCGGCAATTGCCATTTTGGTACGAGTCGTGTCATAGATATCATCGTTGGCATGGATGCGCATCCGATATGGTATTGAACCGAGCACATCGAGTCCTTCTGTAGTCTGTTGTATACACTCAAGGGAGCCCTCAATATCATCGATAGTAAAACCAAATTTACGACCTTCATTGCTGTCCAATGTGGGAAAATAGATGACACCGGAATTGCCATTGACTTGAATTTTGGGACGTTGACCATTTGTGAAGCGTTTGCTATTCTCATTGTGTTGATATTCCTCGATGGCGCGATAGGCAGAATCTGTGAGTTTAACAAAAAAATAGTCCTTGGATTCATCGGAGTAACGATTTTGTGACATGCCATAGTTGCCGGACGTGAGAGCTGAAGGGCATTTTGCAGTGGCGATCGAATTTGTCATAACGCAATACAATCAAACTGCGTGGGGGTTGGTAGGTTGTGATTAATTCAATAGATAATTCACACACTTTACAACTTGCTGGTCTTAAGGTGTTTTGTTTTTGTTATCCTTTGCTGTTAGACGACGTGGGATTACAGTTAAGGCCTTTCCAAATATTTTATATATTTCAGTTGCTGGTTAAACTTTTGGCGCAATTGAGTTACTTTTTACTTAGATACTTATTTCTGTTTCTAAGTAGTGCTTGGAGTTTGATTTGCGACTGTGGAAGTATTACGTTTGTTCGAGTTATGTATTAATTGTTTTTGTTTTTCTTTTTCTTTTCTGTAGGAAGCATCAACCGTGGAAGAGTTGTTGTTGGCCGCTGTAGTAGATTTTTAACAATACAAACTCTTAGGACGTGGTAGTATTGCAGTGATTCTCTTTTAACCTTTGTTGTATTTATTTTGATTATAGTTTTAAATATTTGTTAATCGAGTTTTACTCGATTTCAATTGAATTGTTTTTTCTGGAACCTTTACGTGTAGTGTTAACTGTTGAGGAATCAATCATTCCACGTGTATACTTGTTAACGCCTGCGCTAGTATTGTTTGGAGGAAAGATCGTTGCAGAAAATTCTTTAGCTGAATTTGGGCGTTTTTTAAATTTGTGTAGCGACAGGTTTTTTTTTTTGTCGTAGTTGCAACACTAATTTGACGTCTTTGTTGCTATGGTCTTTTATTTGACTTTGTTGTTGTAAATTTTTGATTTCACTACGAAGAGTAACTTTTCTTGGACACTATTATTGTGTGTTTTTTATTCACTTCCGTATCCACTGTGAATGATGATTACGCGTGATTTTCATTGGTTATGATCAGCGATTGCGGCGAAAATTATTGACGAGTCTTGATCGTATATGCAATTTAATGCTTTTGATTAGACTTTTAAAATGTTTCTTTCGATACGATATATAGTATATCTTATAAGTTTTTCGATTCTATAAGCAATACTGCGACGAAAAAATTTGCCTTCTTTCTTTCTTTTTCCAATTAATTCGACTGTGGATCACGCTTTGTTAATGTGTGCGTATGCGGTGTGCAATAAAAAATAGTCACAGACACAGACACGCCTGCTGATCTGTTTACTGTCTGTATTAGGGGGGCTTTTTCGCAGCCGCTGTTCACCGTCTTATGTGTGGCCTATTTGTGTATTGGTTATGCCCTTGTTGGCTGTTTTGGTCGTCGCTCACCGTCGTTCGACGTGATAATTTTTTAATGTTCTCTTTTATTATTTCACGGGTAAAATCTACATTAGATGCAATTACACTGAGATAGGTATTTGAATTTAGGTATTTTTGGTACACAAAGTAATACGAATTTTCTTGTTAAATAATAATGAAATTACTTAATTGGGTTAAGGTAGGCATGGATTTTGCTGCTGCTGGTGATTCTGCCACTGCGGTTGTGTTATTACTGTGTTTTTGGTATTATATTTGTGTAATTGTATTGGCTATTGTTGTTTTTATGTTTTTATATTAATTGTATATTTAGTCGTTGTTTTTGTTGGTATTTACTGCCACTACTATTATAGCTGTAGTTATAGTTGTAGCTGTGATTGCTACTGTTGCTGCTGCTGCTACTACTACTACTACTACTGTTGATGAAAGTACAAACAGTTGTGGTATCTGCAAGATACGTTGTACGTATCTCCATTTGTCACTGCCTACATTTGGTGTGTTAAAGCAAGACAACAATATTTACTTGGCTGTGGTTGTATTTTCGCTTTGTTTCTATGTTGGTATATAGATATGTGGCGACGTTGTCTTTGAGTTTCAGCTGCTATTGTTGTTATTGCTAAAAGTCATTTGTGTATGGTTTTTATAATATATATTTAATTCAATATGCACACACTTGTAGAATGTCAAAATGAAAGAAACAAAAACAATAGCGTTGCGTTTTTTTATTTCTTCTATATCTCCTGTTGTTTCTGTCAACGTTTCATTTTAATATAAGCGGAATTTTTGCTCGTTTCTTCAATTAGTTATTGTTGTTTTTTTTTTTTTTTTGCTCTTGGTGCTCTGGGGATTTTGTGGTTTTTATGATTTTTGCTTCTTTTGCTCTTTTTGTTGAAATATTATTAATGTATCTACTGTGCTACTGCTTTAGCTTTTGATTAAAAAACTTATATTAATTTTATTCTTGCAAAATTTTGATCAATTTCAGCATTCAGCACACAATCTACGTTTCGAAGTTACACTTTTTATGTGGAGCACTTATTACGACTATAATTTGTACAATTTTCTATTGCGTGATTTTTTATTTCGGCTTCTAAAAAACTAAATAACTTTTTGAATCACAATTCATTCACTCTCTCTCCACTCGATTATATGGTGTGCGCGACGCAATCATATATAGTATATGTTAATTTAAGTTCATTTTAAATTAAAGGTATCTTTATCGACGTCCGAAAGGTATCTGTGAAACGAAATCGAAACGAGTTGTTTTCCAAGCGGTTGCTTGCTTGCTTGACTGGCTAGTTAGTTGGTTGTTTGGTTAGGTAGTGCTTTGCTTGCCTTGCTTTTGTCGTTGTTGTTGTGCTCGTGCTGCTGCTGTTACTGCTACTTTAATTTCAGTTTAGTACGTGCTTTGTATCACTTGTTGTTGCTCCCCGACTGCTTATACGTTGCTGTCACTATTTGTTGTTTTATGTTGACATATCAGCACAAAGTCGAATGAAACAAGTTTGCAATTTGTACTCTCTATCCTCGCTCTTCCTATTTCATGCGCTCTTCTTCTCCAATCCACTGTACGATCACTCTCTGACCTTTTACACTCTTTCAATCAAACTGCACTCTCTACCCTTTTTGACAGGCACTTATTTTTTTTTCTAAAAAATTGCACCCTAACCAAGTAACTTTGAAACACAAAACAACGTATAATCGGCTCTGTGGTTTGTCTTGGAAGAGAATTTCTTTTTTTTCAGACCAACAGTTATTGTGATGTTCGTTGTTGTTAAGCAAATTTTTTGCTTTCCTTTTTCTTGTAACACAAACCAGTTTTTTTTCTTATACAGTATTATTTAACATACGAATATGTATATTCACCCTCTCATAAAATCGATCATTTACTAAATTTTATAGTCTTGGTGTCACTCACTCTCTTATTCTCTAGAGTATTTCTCTCTCAAAATTTGCTGGTTACCTGTAACTTTACCAGCTGTGTTAATAAACACGTTCGTTGAAAAACGACGAGTAAATTATGTATTAACGAGCGAATGACAAAACAAAATGAATCTGGTGTAGCGGGGCGGCGTTGGGTGTGTTGCATATAAACATACACACCTACAAAAAACGCTGATGGATCTTGCTTTTTCTACAGATATGACTATTTTCGAATTGACTCGACCGCTCGATTATTTTGTTGTTGTTGTAGTTGGTTTTGCAAACACTCGCTGGAACTTATTCTCAGCTGCTCTCTAGCAAGTACTTTTCGATCACTACTGCTTCGTTGTTGTTTCTTATATTAATATTACGGTATTGTTTACGTATATTTTAAGATAGATTTTCTTTGCCGTTTGCCAAAAATGCTTCCAATATCCACTAGTCGCTGTTTCACCTTGTTGTTTTTTTGTTATGAATTTTGAAGGAACTTTGCTCGACGAGAAAGAGTTCTACAAAAAAATGCTTTATTGGTAAAAAAATGTACTTGAGTAGGGGTTATTGACAGCAATATTAAAAAAAAATGCATTTTTTTATGTAAAACCGAATTGCTCTTTAACGCGCATTTGCGGTTATTCAAATTGTATTTGTATTGAAGAATAACGGGAAATAATAATGTGTGATTCGAAGATTTTTGAAAATTACATTAATACTGTTTTATGATAGGGTTGATATTAAGTCTTATTTATACAATATATTCATTACTAAATTTTTCAACAGCGATCTCATCATTGATATTTGTCGACTCTTAAAATTTATATCAGACTAGAAAGCGTTACGTATTTTTAAGACAGGTGGCAAAATGATGCTTACGGTTCGAAAAACAGTATAAGATGATTCGTGCGTTTACTCGTTTAAACAAGTTCCATAAAAATTAACATTATGTGTAAAATCTCATCGAACATTACTAAACATTCGAGACATAACGGGGTTAAATTTGTTACTTTGATTAGAGGAGATGCAATAGACCATAAGTCACAATGTGGTCCGCCGAATTTTAATCTAATCTAATCAAATCAAAAATCTTTCTTTCCCGCTGGTGGGATTCGCGGAAGAGGAAGACATCCACTCCTTTCCAGAGACCAAGGGGAAAGTGACGTGCAGCACTTGGAACTTCTAAGTGGCACCAAATTTCAAAACGGAGAGATGAATAGTGTTGGTGGAAACGGCTCTCATCGCCTAAGCGGTGAAAATTCAAAAATTGATAACAGTCTGAGGCTTTCTAGGCGAATATTCAATGATTCATTCTATAATTTAGATCTTTAATTTCAATACTTGTTTTTCTACTTAAAAAACTATAACACTTCGAGTTCAATTCGGTTTAAAAAATGTTTTTTTAAATATACACCGTTCAAATACCAACTATTGAGCAACTCACTTTATGTACCTTTTGGTGACGTCGACACTGATGGTTGGACGTACAATTCAGGACGAACAAAATCAAGTGGAAATATAAGATGTTTGGAGTGTTGTTGTAGAAAACTTGCTTGTTAGCATACAAAATTGCCTCTTGAGGTGATGACGAAAATTTCTATAAAATGTGTACATTAGTATATGCAAAGTACATTTTACTATTTTGCGTTGCTTGTGATGGAAGAATTAAAGCAACATTATACATTATTTTTTGATAATTCATTTGCTTACTGTATGTTTGTTGGACTGCAAAATAGCACTCTTTTAAATTCAAGCCGCCTTATCGCTCTTCACACACTCTACTTTGCCCTGTTAGAGAATGTATGCACTTTTTGTGTTGTTACTGGTTTGTCAATTGTTGCGATTGATTTGATGTTGGGCTGGTTGGCGTGGTGTCGTTGTTGGTGATTTTGGACTTATTGACGTACTAATTCTGATATTATTCCGATGTTCTTTTTCATTCCTTGGGATTCTTAGACTACATGTGTTTCTGCGGTGTGAAAGAGCTTTTTTGTAGAAAATACAACATTTATATAAAATGATTTCTGCTTTAATTATATATAGAAATATGTCGCTCGCCGTTTTTGCACTGTTTTTACGTAGGCTCCGTCTCCTTGCGTCACTTTATCAATGGTTAATACCGATTTTTGTTTTTGTTTGAATGCAAAGCTATTTTCAATTGTCACTCATAAGCAGTACCGTTTGCGCGTTTAATTTCTTATCGTATTATTTGTTTATTCGTCGTGATTATCAATTTTTTGCACTATTTTCACTTTTTATATTATTATGTCACATAAACAAAAATTAAACTTGTTGTTGTTAACTTCTTGCATTTTCTAAGCGGCTAAAAATTGCGAAGCTATCTTTCGCGATAAAAAAATACTGTTCATTTCAAGAATTTATTTCAACAAATATTTGATGATGAACAGCCTTACAACCTAACCTAACATAAGTTTCAGGGAATATTTTTAAATATGATTTAATAAAAGTGGTTGTTGGGTTTGTTTAACTTTATACTTAAAGACGAGTGCAAAATATGAAACCTTTCACATAAAAGTTTACTAAAGTCATGTCTTTCCAATATACACGTGTTAGTTATTGGACAATCTATACTTTTATCGGCGAGATATAGCTATAATTAATTCTAAGTTGTCTACACACTTTAAGGACCCTGTTTTTGTCGTATAACCTAAACAGGAAAATGAAAATTTGGAACAGTCCGTGGACAGTAGATATACATAATATGTTTGATAATTGAACAATTACAATGCTTGCATACCATTTTCAAATACATACATACATTTATATATATTGTATATAGTGTTATGATAAGATCGTCTCTAACATTAACATATTTTCTTTGAAAAGAATTGTATGCATTTCGACAATTTCTCTAATGTTACTACAATTTTTTCATAATTGTTTCATTCATAACCCAAAATCGAAAACCAAAAGTTAAAAGCAATTACTTTGTTGGAGGTTCGATTGATTCGTGTGACCTTCAGAGTGAGAAGGCAAATGTTTATAATGCCAAAGGTGTGAAAAAGACAGTTAGAAGATGTGAAGAGGGGCCAAACTCAATGAAGAGAGTGGGATATGTATGAAAGTCTGTTTAGCTGAGAGTATCTAAGAAGATACATACGTATATACATGTATATATATGTAAATGCAAATGTGCATAATAGTATTAGTACGATTTCGATCGACGGTAAGCGAGAGAGCGCAAAGTTTGTGAGCGCAGAGTCATTTAGTTCAAACTCAATACAGCTGATATGAAAAGTAAAATCCAGCAAAACAAGTTTTATATTTTTGTTATATATTGTAATTGTGATACGGTGCTGGCTAATGCTCAGGTTTTTAATAAATTTGTATACATACAAATGGGAACACACATATTTGCAGTGTATGTACATACATACATACATACATAGATTTATACATACTTAAATATCTCGAGCAAAAGGCAGTAAAGTAGCTTATGCAGAAGATTGTCGTTACGAAATGAAATCAAGCAATGTATAATAATTAAGTTTTTTTTTTTTTTTTGGTTTTTCTAATATTCAAACTGTCATATAGCAGCAAGCACGTTTGCCGGAACAAATACATGTATGTTGAATGGGGGATTTCGCAAAGCGTTTAGTATAATGTGGATATAGCTCATACTGATTAAAATCACAATATTAAAAAAAAATCGAGAAATTCTAATTTTAATTAAAAACGTTGATACTGTGTACAACGGTTACTATGAGTCAGCGCTACTTAACCGAAACAAATCCGTATTCATATCACATCAAGTGCAGACACCCCATATAGCATTGGGGAATATTTAATACTGATGCAACAGAGACTTAATATTATAGCCTTTCCGCACAAGACCTAATTGATCAATTTAGCGGGCTTTGCTAGATTAAAGCGCTGATTTTAATCGATTTACAATAAAAAATAAAAATCTAATTTTTATGCATTAATTTTTAATCGAATTTTAATCGAGTTGAAAATGAAATGCAACTCTGGGAGTTGTCTGTATTTTTTGATAAAATAGCTTTAATACTACTCGACGGTATATGTCGCCAATTTCTTATGAAATGCAAAAACAAATATGTATAACAGCTGATCGATTATCGAGTTAAGTGAGAAGGGCCAGGGCTATTGCATGGTTCTCAATTAATTTGGTTGTGCGAAAAGACTATTAAAGAATAAAAATTTTTTCCAGGAAAATATTTTACGAATCAATAGCCAATATATGAAAATAACAAATAGTAGTAGGAAATATACCAAATAAATCGTCAGAATGTAATAATGAATTATCACTATAGCAGTATTCTGTCAACAAAGCTTTATGCAAATTTTTATAGTAATACAACAGCATAAGAATTTACACCTAATCGCCACTCTTTACGTTGTTGAGGCTTCGTTGCGGTTAAACGCGTCCCTTGATAAACAATGCCCGCAATGCGGATTCATCGACTAACTGGCGCAATCATAATTATGTATTTCTATACCGAACATTGAAGAAGGTAAGTTGTATAAAACAAATGAGATATGGGGCTAGCTACTCAACTATAAAAAAGAGAAGACAGAATAAATATACGAAATAACACTACAATCCACCCAACCAACGAGCTAATAAACGTTCGTTAGTATTATGACTGGCCGATCAGCTTAGCGATCGTTGCTAACGGTCATAACTGCACACATGGAGTACAATAGTCGCTGCTCCAACTTGATTTCATTTTTTGGAAGGGGCAACAAGGCTATATAAAAATGCTAACCATAGAAAGACTCGAACTATTTAACTCAATGAGATATCGCTGCAATATACTTAGTTACACGCTCTCACAAATAGGTGCGGGCATACCAAATGCCGTCGTGCTTGAAGATCTACGGCGCTCACTAAACTATACGGTATAGGAAAACTATGAAGAATGTATGTTAAAAACGATAACAATTACAAAAGTATTGCACCAATTACCCTAAAGCTGCATTCGAAATATAATTTAAGCTTTATGCGAAAGAGTTGGCATGCTGGAATGAGAAAAAATACAATAAAGCGCAACGCGAAAAAACAAGTTTTCAAGCTAAGACAATTCGAAGCACAAAGCTCGACGCTGAAACAATTTAATAAAATAACAAGAAAAAAACTGAACAAGGAAATCAGTAACCAAACGACCAAACAGACGAACTGACAGACCGCCAGTGAAATACGTAAATACACATAATGGCTAGTGAATATAAGTAGTTTCTATTCGTATAGCAACTGCGATTGTGACTGGCGTTGGCTTTGGGGTTTTGGTTTAAGGTTGTGCTGCACATGTATGGCCGTTTTTTTATCTTTATACGATACTTATACACATGTGGGGCCATTTTGATACACATACAAATGTAACAAGTTGTATGTATGAGCATACCTATGCATGATACATATGTACATACATGTGGGTAACCCCAAATGTAAGTAACACATGTATAATCAACTACCGCACTGACAAACGGACCACAATCGAAAACGAAGAATTAGAGCATAAGCATTAATACTACAACCGTTATTTTATTGGGACCAACCGCATTTAGATGTTTTTACTAAATCAAGTATCTTTCGAGTTAGAGTCTTCTCAGAAATTCCAATACGAGTTTTCAACTCATAATTAGATTTGAAAGTCGACCGAAACATATTTTGCTGTGTTACAATTATATAGATACCATGGAATTATATCGAGATCAATTTATTTAAATGTTTCCTTAAATGCACGACCTTTCCCCTTTGCTATCTAAAAAAATAACCTATTTGAGGCGATTTTATTCGGATAATATATAATTTTTATTAAATATTCTCACGTTGGTGAGTGTTTAACTCAAAAATCTATTTCAAAAAGATGTTTTATAATATTGAACCAGAGGCAAATTTAATACCAATTTGGAACTAAAATGAATTTTAATAAAGACTACAAAAAAGGAACTAGAGAAATTAAGATAAATTGTTATGAACTGAATTGTTTCCTGGAAACATAATAGGCGAGCATAACTATTAATCAAAGTGTTTATTTCACCTTGGCAAAGAGTATAAACTATATGAAATTATTATACATTGTGAATTAGATAGGTTTACCCCTCAATGGTATAGTTGAGGACTGTCGAGTAAAAATTACAATGCAAAGCACTTATGACCGAAAATGGAGATGATGATGGTGGCACACAGAAAAATAGGTGAGCTAGCGTACCAATCCAACAACAAAAGCAGCCAAATGCCACTACGGAATCAAAATCTATGTGAATTCATACTATTAAAAGTGTATGACCAAATAGACCAACTAATCGACTGACAAAACGACGACGAGCAATTCACTCACGTTATTCGGACTGGGTCGAATTTGCTACATATTTTGTGTTGTTGTTTTTTGTACTGATTGCATACTTGCACAAACGTTCCAATGAACGAACGAACGTACGAACGACCGTAAAAACAGACTCGACGACAAATGTACGGATAGACGCCAGTTTTAATGTGTAGACGAATTGCTTTATGAATGCTGCTGCACCGTCGTCGTACAAACAATACTTTCACTTCTTTGCGTTTTTATTTCGAACAATTTTTCTTTTTGTTTTTTTGTTTCGTCTTGTTTTACTTGTGTGTGCTTTTCGTTTCATATACTTCACTTTGCAACGCTGTTGCTATATAATTTTATATATATTTTTTCTTCAAATTCAGCGAATACCTCGCGTATTCGGCGAACGGTATAGATACTATACCAAAACCAGCAATAACAACAAATAAAATTAAATACAGCAACCACAGTGCGTTTTATTGTTTTATTTTGTTTCATTTACTTTAATTTTTCTGCTGTATCTGCCTACCAGTAATTTATAATTTTTCCAATTCCCGATGAAATTTTATTTTTAGTATATTCTTTTTTTTGTCTGATTGCATTTTATTATATATATTCATATGTATGTATTTACGTACATATGCACACGTTTTCCTCTTCTCTTTCGGCTTTTCGGTGTCATTTGGTAAATTTAATAAAAATACTCTCATATGTGTGCACAAGGTAAATGAATTTAATAAGATTCTTAACCTGTGAGTACTGTGAACTCAGGGACGATAAATACTTATCTACCACTTCCACTTATAAATAATCATTACGAATTAGTTTAAATAAAAAATCTTTGACCAACAAAATTCATAGTATTCAAAATTATTTTTGAAATATTAATCATGCCAAAATGTTATAATCTTTTTCAAAAATCTATTCTTGGCATTATAAGAATATAGTTTATATATTGAAAGAGATTTTTTGTGGACACTTTTGTGAGTACCCGTTAAAAACATTCATCAAAACAATAATTAAATACATATTTATTTTTAAAATAAAATAATTTCAGTAGTAACTGCATGTAATAGGACTAATTTAAATGGTTTCTGTGAGTTCATATAAAGAAAATATATTAATTTAGTAACATACAAAAGAAAAAAACTAAAAGTAAGTATGTTTTGGATCCTATTTCAAATAAATATGAAAACATGAACAATTAAGAAACAAATATACACTGTGCAACATGTGGCGAGAGTGAGAATATGTGAAATTTAGTAATTTCGAAATTGCATTAGGCTTAATCTTGGTTAATTAATAAACCACACCTTTACTTCGTAAATCTTGCAAACTCTTATTTTTTAATTACGAATTTTCAACGCAATGTTCATCGGAAACAATCATACCTAATATGGGAATTGTCGAAAATAGTAACTTTTATAGACTATGTAATGTGCTTTTGCCATTTGTTTTAATAAACAATGAAGAAACCTCATAAAAACGACATTTATGTAGCAGAAAATAAATTGATTGACTACAAATGAGTCAACTTCTACAAATTAAAGCTATACTTTTTAAGTCAACCGACACAAAACTTTAGCTTTTGTAAAGAACAGTTTATTAAAAAAGAATTATTTCAAAAAACATTACTCTTTCCATTATTTAGTATTATATGTGAATAATCACGCATTTATTTATGCATAAATGAATCATTGAAATGTACTAGAATTTACCACATATGAAATGTGATTTATTAGCACATTTTCTCAATAATTTGCGTCAATATTGGAAAAGTAAGCACAGTTATTATTATAAGTGATGAGGAGGAAAACTATTGCACATATTATATTATATGGAACTACTCTATTTAACTGCCGAAAGCCAATAAGACATTAAAGAGTAAATACATATTTAAAATTTAACTTTTTTTCGTCTTATTCCGTAGAGATATTAGAGTTAAATGAAAAACCATTTAAATGAATAAGTCTTACACCTAGTTGCAGTGCATTTCTCTATCTATTATTCTATTGTATTCCACACCTGCAATGAAGGCATTACTTTGAATTAACCGAGCATTTTTGATTTTTGAATCAACGATTCGAAAGTTTGAATTTACACACACTAATCTAACTAGATTGAATACTAATTTTCATAGCTTAAATTTGAAAAATCTTTAATTTTACTAATAACAATTCTTCAGAACAAATAATGCAAATCCAAAAATAAATTATAAAATTATGCTCTCAAAAAACGAGCATTTGATTTTACTTAATTGTTCTCTTCTAATATTAAAGGCATCATTACCATATGCTTGCCTATTGTAACTACAGTAATCATACCTTCGTAGTTAGTAAGATCTAAAAAAAAATAATGTAAACTAGGAAAACTCTTTTAAAATAATTTTTTCTATATTTGGAAAAACATGATGCATAATCATTCAACTAATTTTGGCCCACGTTTTCAATGCATTTTGAAAATTATATATGTATATAGTATAAATATGTAGTATGTCTGAATGTACTACTTATGTCTGGCATATTTTCTACCCCTACTCACACAAGGTGGTGAAATCAGCCATATCGGCTTAAAGAACAGTCCCTATTACACTTAGTATACCTTTTCGGTTGTCACCTATGTTATGCCACACCCCTATTCAACAACTGAATCAAAATATATTACAAAAATAATAGTTTTTTAATCCAGGATATCTATTTTGGAAATGTATTATTTTCGTAGTCACAGTTAAAAAGTTGAAGAGTCGTGTCGAAACGAAACAACCAAGATACGGGCGATGGAAGACGGCGTTGTGAGATACGAGACGACGAGCGATTTTGCACGAAACTTGAGAAAACACATATAAGCAGGGTGACACCAACAACAACTACACATACCACGACGGCACAAATGACAGCGACTACGGCGCGTATATATTAACGGCTGCGACTTTGACAACGACGACCACGACAATAAGATAAAGTGACGGAAGCACAGACACAAGCGGGAACGAGACGGGTAACAACATAAGCGAATACGACTGCATGCAAGTAACGAGCGAGCGACAAGAGTAGGAAATTATTACGAAGGAAAATTTTTGAAATATATATTTTTATACATGAATAATTAACTTTTTTTAATTTAATTTAACATCATTTTTCTATATTTTGCTTGTCCTTAGAAAACAGAACTTTATAAAGTGCCTTTTCACTAGAGCACGCACCTTTCTCTCTTGTACGTTTTTTCGCTGTCTTAAATTTTCACAATTCTATAATTAATCACTCCACTGTTCCATAAACACAAAATATTCACTCGCAATCAATGTTACATATCATTTACACACCTTATTAGTTATTTACGCGAATAAAAACGCAATTTTTAAGGAATTTATGGATATTTTCACAATAAAGTTCCCCAAGTCGAAATCAGAAATCACGTCATGGCTGCCACGTCCAAGCAACAATGAATCGAACAATTCTCACGGCGGCCCATTTCACTCGCTATGGTTCACTCACTCACTCACTCACACTCGCTCGCTTGCTCGCTCAACTGCTGTCTAACCGCCGCTCGCCGCTCGCTAGGGGATGCTGTGACATGTGGAACACAATATTCCATAAGTATTTATGTGAATAAGAAAACAGCCGTAACTCATAGTGCTTGGGAATGCACAAACGCAACGAGCCACCACCAAAGGGTCATTAATACGAACAGTTGAACATACTATATAATTAAAAAAAAAATGTCAGTGCGCGCTCTTAATTTTGAATACGCGCACTCAATAATCTGACAAATGACACAAAGTCGAAATAATTGAGAGTTTGGCACAACGTAGAATGTATGGATATGTATTTTTATACGAACGAGTAGTTGCACACGTTGGTCTTAATGTAAATATCGCTTTAACGATTTAGTGCACTTAATGAGTGTAAAAGAGCCAACATTAGCGTATCAAAAATGATCTGCGGCTCAACTTGGTACGAAAAGGTAACAGGTATACACATATGGTATGCAACAGCATGTTAAATTGTCAGTCAAATAAGAGACAGCGGAACACATTCGCTAATATGTACTATGATTCATATAAGTACGTATGTTTGCAAATTGAGAGAAAAACATCCGAGTTTTTGTTGTCCCATATATTAAAAAAAAAATTGTATTTTCAATAAACAAGGTCTTCAAAGCATAAATAACCTTCATTTTGAATGCTTAATATTTACAAAGGCAGTTGACAGTTGGTCAAGTTGAAAAATAGAAGTGAAGCTTTTAATTCATGTAAATATATATGTACTTTCCTATATTTTGCAACTCATGAACAGTTTGTAGGAAGTAAAGCCATCACCCAATTGTCTGCTCGAACATTTGAATTGACAGATACGCATGTGTATATAAATATGTATATACTTGTTGGTATTTCCATTCCCAACGTTTTTTCCCCAACATACTCAAAAATAATTTAATAGACGGATCATAGCGTTCCATTACCAACCAACTAAATTGTTTACCATTTCAATATATTGTTATCACTACGAGAACGAAACGAAATTGTTTCAATTTCCGAAATTTCTCTTCATACAGGAATGTTCAACATTAGGAACAATACTGATGTAATAACAAATGTGAAAGACATATTAGGGAGGGGAGAACATATGTATTGGTTTTCCATGTCATTTCCATTAAGGCGATTATTAAAAGTAAAATGTTTAATTACATATTAAAAGCACGACACTTACATGTTTTAAGGACACCACTGCGTTATTATTCCAAAAAGTATTAATTTTTAAAAGGAGTTCGAAGACCGCCAATGCAGAAAGTAGTCCTAAACGACAATACATAAAATACCGCGGTTGGTCACGATTGCTTTAAATTTATGCTTCGGTGGCGATAATACGTAAGCAACGTAAACTTTTTAAAACAAAGCAGACGAATGTCTAATAACTCAACAAAATTCAAAGCTCTTTTCTCTAAGATATTCTCGGAAATAATTGCTACATATGTATATTGTTACACAATAAACAGCAGTCGCATATTTATTAAAAATACGCTTAAAATGTATTTTATGATTTAATAATGCAATATATAACACTCTTGAGAAACCATAACAATGATCGAGAAATTAGATGTTGTTATTTAGCAGAAAAAATGTGTACTGGTAATGCTATTGATAATGCTTGCTTAAAGGTAAAAAAAGCGTTTAGATAACCGCGAGAATCCAATCTTCTTCCAAGAATTTAGTATACGCCAAATATTTTTCTAATGAAGTATAAAACTTATGCTAATAATGTAAATTATTATAATAAAATCACAAATGTTTACGGAATTTGTTGTTTTACGGAATGTACAAAAAAGTATTCTATTGCTTTCAATGTTTTTATTGGATTCTCCCTAATGTTTTCTTCTGTTTTGATCCACTCATGTTACAATTCCGATAGGTTTCATTGCTATTTCAGATGCATTTTTCAATAAAGCGAGCACACTAAACTTACTTTGCACTTAATATATGCGTAAATAATATTAAATATATATCAGACTGAAAGAGAAAGATGTATGTGTTTTGAAATTATGAAAATGGCGAAAACGTAAGGCAAAAATGCAATGAAATCGGCCAAATGCAAACCATAAAATCAAACATTATATATTTTTTATTAACATATATTTGAGAACTTAGCGCACACAAATTATTTACTATAGTTTAATAAATATATGCGCAAAATTGGCGCAATTTATGCACACATGACCAGAGGACGGACACATGTATTACCAACGAAAATGCGGACTAGAAGAAATAGACGATTGCTGCTGCGACTATTGCCGATTTCAGCGCCATGGTCTATGGTTTTCGTTGCGCCCTCGAACGCGTAGACGTCGACGTCGCCAAGAATGACCACAAAACTTTTTTCACTACTTTCTTTCCACAAATACAAGTCTTTCAAAATTTCACTCACCTTGAAAAGTATCATCATTCTCGTCTTCAGATGCCATTTTCACTAATGTTCACGAATTTCAGGTGATTAATTCACTAAAAACTTGGTAAAATTATAAAAATTCAGCACTAAAAATTAACGCACGTCAGAATCCACTCACGAAGCCGCTTCAACAAACCATGTTGCCAACGTTGCCAACATGTTGGAACAATGTATCAAAATCAGGACTGTATTTTATAGAGTTACCAATTAAAGAAAACGTCATTTATCAATAAATTAAAGCATTCACATATAAAGATATTTTACGAATAAACGTTTTTCACACATTTTTTCATTTGTTGTTATGCACGTAATAAATGTAAATAAATAATAAATGGAATAATTTTATAAATTTTACTCCATGTAGTTCACCTAACTAACTAATTTTTGAAATGAAATAATTAATAAATATTAATTTAACATTTGTTTTGGACTTTCTTAAAGATTTTTTTTATTTATGTGATAAATATTATGTAACACATTTCAAGAGTGATGAATTATAAGCAACATTATATCAAGTGCAGACAGCTTATAATTGAAGCATGTCAATTTTTCCTTATATCGTTGATGTATAAAAATATGGCCATATTGCTAATGTCATCAAAATTATCAAAGGCATGAAAGTTTTGGATACGATTTTCAACGTTTTGAAGAAATTGGTTGCATAAAATCATTGTTTATCCAGACAAAGCTAAAAGCGATTTTGGTAAATAGTATTTAAACATATTTCAGACCAAATTAATTGCGAATTATGTCCTATTATACGCGTAAGGAGATCGATGAATTGCATACGGACATTGCTGCTTTGACAAAAGGAGTTGCTGTTGGTGGCGAAGAAGACCGTGTTATAAGTACAATCGAACACTGTTTACACAATGGATATGACCGCCGACGTATTGCGGAAAAATTGGAAAAGATCTTGGATGCAAAACAGAGCTCAAGGCTAGCTGATAAATTGCAGGATAAATTGGACGATTTTCGCCGAAAGAGTAAGAAGCGGAATGCTAGTGATGAAACTGGTGCAGAAATTCCTAAAAAATCTCGTTTCGATATGAAGGAGAAGAGCAATATTGCTGGCGCCTCTTCCACATTAACACCCTTAGCGGCAGCCTCAGTGGCTGCAGCGAATATAACAACTGCTGCTGCAACTTCACCGGCAGTATCCACAACTGGGTTGAATTCGACACAAATTAAACTCATGATGGTAAATGCTCAACGTGAAATAGAAGAAAGAAAACGTGCGCTCAATAATTTAAAAGCCAAAGATCCCATTTTAGCATCGGTTCCACAGATAGGATTACCAGTTGCACTGGCTACTCAAGCACTTGCTAAGAAAACGGTACCAGAAGATTCAGAGAAAGCCAAAAAGATAGCAGAATTACAGGCACAAATTCGTGCGAAGTTATCTAATCTAATTCAACCGCCACAAGTGCAAGATCGACCGAAACCTTTAATTTTGGATGAGGATGGTCGTACCATCGACAAAAGTGGTAGAGCCATCAACATACCAACACTTACACCAACATTGAAGGCCAACATACGAGCGAAAAAACGTGAGGTATTTAACAAAAGTCAAGTGCATGCGGATCGTCATTCGCAGCAAGAGGAATCTTTAAAATTTTTCGACGACCGTATTGCACAAAAACCCACATTGCGTACAAAGCGTTCATTGCGCTTCCATGAACCGGGAAAATTTCAGCAATTGGGTGAAAGAATGCGCATGAAGGCACAATTGGAAAAACTACAAAATGAGATATCACAAATTGCACGCAAAACTGGCATAAGTTCTGCAACAAAATTGGCGCTCATTGCACCGAAACAAGACACACCCGACGACGTACCAGCAATGGAATGGTGGGATTCTGTAATTTTAACCCAAGACTTGAACACGTTGGATGATAAAGCGAAGATCAGCATTCGACAATCGGCAATCACAAATCTTATTGAACATCCAACTCAAATGAAACCGCCAAGTAAGTATTTCAATAAATTTAGTCTATTCTTCTATGGCACTTTTATATTTCAAACCGAATCTTGTATTTTAACTGACTTTTAAAATGTTATGCCGTTCTAGCACTAATATATTTTCAAATTTCCAGATGAACCATTGAAACCAGTCTATTTACCTGTTTTTCTCACAAAGAAAGAACGCAAAAAGCTGCGTCGCCAAAATCGCCGCGAAGCTTGGAAAGAGGAACAAGAGAAAATACGTTTAGGTCTTGTTGCACCACCTGAACCAAAGTTACGAATTTCTAATTTAATGCGTGTGTTGGGTACAGAGGCTGTGCAAGATCCAACCAAAATTGAAGCACATGTACGCGAACAAATGGCTAAACGCCAAAAGGCACACGAGGATGCCAACAATGCACGAAAATTGACGGCAGAACAGAAAAGTGAAAAGAAAGTGCGGAAAATCAAAGAAGATACTTCTTGTGGCGTCAATGTCAGTGTGTATCGCATTCGTGATTTGCAAGATAATGCAAGCAAGAAATTCAAAGTGGAAACCAATGCCAAACAACTGCATATGACTGGTACAGTGGTGCTCTTCCGCGATTGTTGTGTTGTAGTAGTTGAAGGTGGACCGAAGCAACAGAAGAAATACCGACGACTAATGCAGCATCGTATAAAGTGGGAAGAGGATTTGGTAAAAGGGCCTGATGGTCATGAAATACCCAACACATGTGTACTAGTTTGGGAAGGCACTAGTCAACGCAGACATTTTGGCGAGATTAAATTTAAGGTGTTTCCAATGGAGAAAATGGCACGAGAATTCTTTCAGAAACATCAAGTTGAACATTACTGGGATTTGGCATATTCGGGTGCAGTGTTGGAAGCATCTGCAGATACTTAAACTACTCTTTAAAGTTGTGTCTAACATTTAGGACGAAATTTCACTATATAAATGATGGTATATATTTTAGTTTAACAAAAATAAATATTTTATAATTTGTAAAACAAATTAAAGTTTTATTAACTTTACTCCGGCACTGTACTATCAGTCACAATATTGATATGCTCAATTATTTCCCTTGTTGCTTTCTCTTTTTCCAACTGTGTTTTGACTTTGTTAAATAACACAAATCGCACAGTCTCCAATATACGTTCATTAATGACCAATGTATGATCCGTTAGTTGTTGCAGCGTTTCCGGCTTTAAATATCCTTTTTGAAAGCATTCAGTTATTTGGTCAACTGCGGCCAAACTGGCGGTAACAACGATGCCATGCTCTTCATCGCTTTCAGCATCGGTTATTGTTGAAACTAATTGTTCGATAATGGCTTAATAAAAACAAATAACAAATTAAAAATAGATATATAAAATATAGTCAACTTGCTATACCATTTGGATTTACGAATTCCACATCCTTATATTTACAAACTGTCGATGCTGTTATTAAGTCATATGTAGCAATACCGGCATCTACCAAAGCGGCACCACAGCAATTAATAGCTGTACTCAACGCGCAGCCATCATCGTCCAATATTATTACTTTTATTTCTAGTTGAAAATAGGGAAACTCATGTCGACAAATGACAGGTTCTAAAGCTTTTTTTAAGGCCAATGCCATAGACGTCTCTTTTCTCGGTATACATGCAGGATCTTTCACGGCAAAAGGCGCATACTTTAATGTACACGTAACTAAACCCAATGTGCCACTGGAAGAGAAGAGTAAATATTTGTACATTAAATATTATTTAATTGTTACTAACATTTTCTTAGTCTGTTTGCTCAATTCACGTGGTGGTTCAATCGATGCCATTACTTTCGTTTTTCCATATTCCATATAGGCGGAACCTTTGACTGTTGCGAGTGCGCCCACTTTTAAGACTAACGAATAATAGAAATTATTAGTATATTAAATTAATATAAAAATATTTACTAAACCTACATGTTGGTCGCTCCTCTAATTGTAATTTGCTTGGCTTATCAAGTTTAACAAATAATTCATCAGGATGTTCTTGTTTAATATATATTGAATAGGGCACTGATTCCTCAGGATACATGAATTTTCGACTAGCTGACGGAGGTGGCATTGCACTTTATCTCAACAAATTATTTTTATTTAAATATAAATAAAGAAATGTGCTCCTAACGAGTATAAACAAAGTTTATTTAAAAAATTTGTACACATGAGTGACATCTACTAACGTGTTGAATATTAGACGTTGCCACAACAATTATATTTAGTTTAATATTTAGAGAATTGTAAATAAAAAAGGAAAAAAAAAACAACATTTAAATATTATGAAATATATTATAGTATTAATAAATATTTTAAATTGATTAAATTTTTTTATAGTTTATTAAAAAAATATTTCTCCAATAATACTGGACTCTTTGCTTAAGTTTGCTCGATTACAGTATCTGATAGCTTATTGCCATCTTTGGTTTGAATTGTCAAAAGTAAATAATTCATCTGTTGTTGGCAACACAATTTCACTGAATTGACACTTAAAAAACGCACTGTAATTCTTGCTGTGCATTGCAGAAATAAATTTTCATCTGAGTAATTTGAAAAAAGTATTAAACCAAAAGTACATTCGAATAATTATAATAGTGTAATTAATATCGCATACAAAATGGTTGCTCCCAAGAAAGATGAAAAAACTTCCGCTGAGGTGAAGAAAGACCAAGTGAAGGAGACACCGGAAAAAGAAGCAAATAAAGATGCTAAAGACGAAGGTAAGGAGCAGGAGCTTTCCGATGAGGATCAACAGCTGCAAGATGAACTTGAAATGCTGGTTAATCGCCTACAAGAGGCCGATAAGGCATTGTATTTACCAGCATTGGAAATGTTGGCAAAACTTATACGTGCATCTACTACATCTATGACTTCTGTACCGAAACCATTGAAGTTTATGCGTCCCCATTATGAGACTATGAAAACAATATACAAACAAATGCCTGATCAGGAAACTCGGCAATTGTGCGCTGACATCATATCCGTGCTGTCAATGACAATGGGAAGTGGTAAGGATTGTTTGGCTTACCGTTTTCTTTGTGATCGTTCGCAGAAAATCGGTGATTGGGGTCACGAATATGTGCGCCATTTGTCTGGAGAAATAGCTTCGCACTATTTGGATACATCAGGAGAATTTCAGGCACAGCTAATCGAATTGGTGAAACAAATAATCCCATACAATATGGAACACAATGCCGAGGCTGATGCTTGCGATTTATTAATTGAGATCGATCATTTGCATTTGTTGCAAGATTATGTCGATGAATCCGCTTATCCACGCGTCTGTTTATACTTACAATCTTGCTATCCATATGTACCCGAACCGGATAATACTATAATTCTGGAAACAGCGCTACAGTTGGCACGTAAATTTAATCAACATACACAAGCGCTGCGTCTAGCATTGATGTTAAATGATATGGATAAAATTTCCGAAATATTCAAGGAACCTAAAGATGCAGCTGTGCAAAAACAGCTTGCTTTTATGTTAGCACGTCAGCAAGTATGCTTGGAATTAGATGAGTCGGTGCCGGATTATGATGATTTAATGGAAATCATGTCTAACACGAACTTGAATAAACATTTTTTGAATTTGGCACGTGAACTTGATATAATGGAAGCCAAGACACCAGAAGACATTTACAAATCGCATTTGGATAATGCGCGCACTCGTTTCGCTTCAATACAGGTATATAAAATATTTTCTTACATTTTAAAACATTTAATTTAGATTTTTATTTACTTTAAAATAATGATAATATGATAATCGATAATATTTTAAATAATATTTAAATATTATTATTTAATTTACATATATGAATTCAATTAAATTCCAGGTTGATTCGGCGAAACAGAATTTGGCTGCCAGTTTTGTGAATGGTTTTGTTAACGCTGGCTTTGGTGTGGACAAACTACTCTCTGAAGATGGCAATAAGTGGTTGTATAAAAATAAAGAGCATGGCATGCTTTCAGCAACTGCTTCCTTGGGACTCATTCTATTATGGGATGTTGATGGTGGCTTAACTATGATTGACAAATATCTGTATTCTACCGATGATTACATCAAATCCGGTGCTTTACTAGCCTGTGGTATTGTTAATTGTGGCATACGTAATGAGGTCGACCCGGCGCATGCGCTACTCTCCGATTATATTGACAACCAGAATACTTCAATGCGTATCGGCGCCATTTTGGGTCTGGGTATAGCATATGCCGGCTCTAATCGTTCCATTGTCATAGACACACTAAAAACAGTATTTGTGTCTAATGGTAAAAATGGATCCAATGTGGAAATCATGGGTATAGCTGCACTATCGTTGGGCTTAATATCAGTGGGTTCCTGCAATGCAGAAATCACGGAAATCTTACTACAAACCATCATGGGTCTCTCTAAGTCTGATCTCAAAGACACCTACTCACGTTTCTTGTGGTTAGGCTTGGGGCTATTGTATTTGGGACGCCAGAAAGCCACCGAAGCCGTTATGCTCACCTTAGAGGTACTTGATGAACCATATCGTTCAATGGCCACAACTATGGTGGACATTTGTGCCTACGCAGGCACTGGAAATGTTTTGAAAATACAGCAGTTGTTGCATATTTGCTCCGATCATTACGAATCTGCTAACGGTGATGGTGCCGATGAAAAGGGCAAGAAGGATAAAAATAAGGAAAAGGTAAATTGAGCTACTAATCAATTGAAATTGATATGTACTAAAATATTTTTATTTTTATAGGATAAGGCCGAAAAAGAGAAGGAAAAGGAGAAAGATCTATCCGCAACGCAAGCTATCGCTGTATTAGGTATTGCATTAATTGCTATGGGTGAAGACATTGGTGCCGAGATGGCTTTCCGCTCATTCGGTAATTTACTACGCTATTGCGAGCCCTGTGTTCGTCGTGCAGTGCCCCTAGCTCTGGGTCTAATCTCTGCGTCCAATCCAAAATTGAATATTTTGGATACGTTAAGTAAATTCTCGCACGACAGTGATGCCGAAGTTGCACATAATGCCATTTTTGCAATGGGTCTTATCGGTGCTGGCACGAACAATGCACGTTTAGCATCTATGTTGCGTCAATTGGCCCAATATCATTCAAAGGATCCCAGCAATTTGTTTATGGTACGAATTGCACAAAGTTTAACACATTTGGGTAAAGGCACATTGACACTCAGTCCTTACCATAGTGATCGGCAGTTGATGAATCCAATGGCTGTCGCCGGTCTGATGGCGACTTTAGTGTCTTTGCTAGATGTTAAAACCTTAATATTGGGTCGCTCACACTACCTACTGTACACGTTAGTGCCAGCCATGCAGGCACGCATGCTAATCACTTTTGATGAAGAACTGAATCAACTGCAAGTGCCGGTGCGTGTCGGCATTGCCATTGATGTGGTGGGACAAGCTGGTAAACCTAAAACCATTACCGGTTTCCAAACTCATACAACACCTGTACTGCTCGCGATGGGTGAACGCGCTGAATTGGCCACAGATGAGTACATTTCGCTTACACCCGTAATGGAAGGATTTGTCATATTGAAGAAAAACCCAAACTTTGTGAAGTAATGTAATTAATTAAAAACGCAAAACAAATAAAATTAATTACGCTGCTAATTTCTTATAATTAAAATGTAAACGATAATAAATTTAAATTAAATCAATATCTACAATGAAAACCAATGTTTTTTATTTATCATTTGTGAGACAGTTGACAGCTTGAGTAAACATAACCTAACTTGTTTGTCTGTTTAGGTTTATACAATTTATCTGCAGTTATTTTCGGCAGACAAGGTTTAATGCCTTAAAAATATGTTTAAAATACGAATTGGCGCAAATGTAAATGCCAATTTAATTAATTTCTATTTAGCTTAGGTTAAAGAATTGTACTTTTTTTTTAATTAAAATAAACTACAGCTGAACTTCCCTAACACGAATCACCATAATCCACAAAAAAACATCGAGTTATGGAAGGTAATTTGTATGAAATTTTACTTCTATAGCCAGTTCAAGAGTTCGATTTATGGAATTTCAACCGTATTTCGCATTTATTTAAAATATCTCAAAATAGTTTCATAGATTTTAATTAACAATTTATTTTTATATGCATGTACACATATTCATATATGTATGTATATCTGAATATTATAATATAGAAAATGTATAGCAGTAAATATGTATGTATAAGTGGGATTGCTCGCATCTTGGATCGGCTTAGCAATTCAGATTCATTTACTGAAAATTGAAGTAATCAAGAGTTATTAGCTTTCAAAATCAAGTATATATATTAATATATAAAAGTAATAACAAAAAATAAGTAAATATATGCAACATCTTTTAACTTAAACTTTTAAGCAATTAAACAAAGTTGTTTTTCATTGAAAAGTAGCCTCTAAATTGGTGTTCATCAAAATAATATACAAGCAACATAAGGTACATACAGCAATGGACAACGATTTAGCACGGTCAAATGCAATACTTAATAACGTTATCTTACAAGAAAGTATATTAAAAAAAAATCACTTTATTATTTCACTAAATACTATAATAATAAAGTACATAGTTTCTAAATACAATGGTTTTTTTTCAGTTTACTTTATTTAATCATACTTGATTAAATATTTAGCGCACTTCAAAGGATCGGCACTGAATAATAATATTATTAACAAGTGGACCGAATAACCGAGTAGACAAATAACCTCTATACTGAATAATGCTTCACAGTTGCTTGCCAAGCTTTCTACTAATCTATTATGGCATCAAAGGAAGAGAGTTAAACGTTTCATGTACTGAAAATTCCCAAATCTGGTCGCATTTTTATAAATTTCTTCGTCTAACTTTTACTTCGATTTCATTCCACAAATTCTCAACCGGGTTCAGCTCAGAACTTCGTTTTAGCCAATCAATAACGTGTTTGCTGTATGCTTGGGAACGTTATCGCTTATAAAGATTCAGTTTACATCAACAATATATACAAAATTATTCATATTCTCTTCTAACTTCACTAGTGGTTCAACTTCACGCCTTGAAAACGACCGCTAAATTTTTTTTTAATTTCCACCTCGATCTCGATGTACAAATGTTATACAATTAGGATAAATGCGGCTTATTTCATTTTCGTTTGTAAAAAGTATATTTTCCCAAAAATTTAAATCTTTTCAACTATGACTATGAGCGATTACATTTAAAGAGGTGAATTATTATTATTGATTACTGATCTACTAAACAAATTTAAAAAAATATAGCTATCTCAAAAGTTCCAGTACTATTTCTACTTGGCTACTCTAGGCTTATTGTCCATAGCTGTATATGTGTAACAAAATGGTTTAAGCAGTACAATTGTTTTTCGACAGTATTCGATTGATTTATTAATTATGAGCAAATAAATACTTTAATGCAGATGTTTAAATTAAAACTTTCTTTAATAGAAAAAAACATATTTAAGATATAAAATCGCGTAATAAATTGTGCATAGCATATTTTAATAGGTCTGTTTTGCGTGAAATTAATTAATATAATATAAGCTCCAGAGAAAAGCTGCTTAAACAACAAGCAAAGCAAAAAGTTTAACATTTAAACAGTTTATAAAGACCTCATTTGGAAATATTTTCCATCAATAAATTGGCAGAACTCTACCAAACGTTTGAATTTTCGCACTGTCTGTGCAAGTGCCATATTTGGCAAATCCGTTGTTATAATAGCAAAAAGATGTCCAAAGGCAATAGCGTCCAATTCGCATGGTTGATCGGAGTAAAAGAACGGTGTGTCGGGTGATTCTTCGAGTTTCAAGGTTAATGTCTCGCAACATTTCTCCACCTTTTCAATAACATCTTCAATTGTCATATCGTTCCATTGATACACCTTCAGCAAACGCAGTGTATTGCGTCGTTTCGAGTAATTTTGTATCAGATTAAGTGGCCATGGAAAAACACAGCCGTTCCGTGGTGCTGTCACTTTGTCATACACAGTTTTATTGATAAAGCTAATGTAGAGTTCGGCCATTGTGAAAATGTTTTCAGCCAATGATACATATGTACGCATATCAGCTTTGCTGTCATCGTCCAACCACTGTCCGATAGCGGAACCCTTGTGCTCAATAAAATTGACGATCGGTTCAAATTCAGCCATTATGAATTCTCCGGCACGTATAAATGGCAGCTTTGTCATACGTCCACCTGGTGACATATATTCGGCATTTGCACATGAGCGTACTTCAAATGGTAGTTGACACATTTTGAGATACGCTTTAACAGCTAAGCAACTAGCGTGTTCTGGCAAGAGAATCTGCTCCGCTTCGTACGGCTGATAAAGTACTGCGTCTTCCGGCCACGGTTCATCGCTCATCTTTTCGAAGGCGTTCAGTTGACTAAGGTACTGTGAGGACTGCATATTGTATATTGTTTGTCCAAATCAAATATAAAGCTAACTTTTAAAAATAAGAAATTTGTTGTGATTTTATAAATTGCTTACACAACTGTTAAATTCCGAGATGGGTTGGATTGCTTCATTAAAAACTCAAACAAGTGAAAATGTCACAAACAGCTGCTAATCGGGAGTGTTGTAAAGCGTTTAAATGTTTTGTTAATTGATACTGCATTCGTTTTTACTGCTATAAACAAAAGTAAAATATTAAAGTATTAATTGTTATAATTAAGTATTTATATAAATAAAAGCTAATAAAACTAACTCATTTGCTATCAAATATTGCTGAAGCAAGCAATTGTATAAAACATAATCTACAACATGGTCTATGAACACCTTAATAAAGCACGAAGAAACAAACAAACAGCTGTTGGGAAAACATAAATGACGTTATTCACTGGTGCAATTTTACCAAAATTCTCATTGTATTTGTTTAAATAATTAAATTGTATTTTAATTTGTAATGCGAAAATGAACCGATTTGAATATGTGGAAGCTCGATTGCATGATGATGAAACTTTTGTGAGTCGTGATCGTAATGTGAAAATTTATGATGGAGATCATAAAGTAAGTATGCTTACATATATAGCAAAAAAAAAAAAACATTTGGCTAAATAACATTCAGTTATCCTTGAATGTTTATTAGACAGAGTATGAAGAAGGTGAGGTTGTTCTCACTACGCATCGTCTCTTTTGGGGCCGTCCAGGTGAAATTGCGCGTGCTGCCACTACACTTTGCCTTTCTCTACGACATGTGATATCGCTCAGTGAAGAAACAGCCAGTTCTTACTTTTTTGGACGTAAGACTCGTTATATATTATATTTACGTGAGCCGCCACCAGATAAAGCGCCAGGCCCAATAGATCACAGTCCGCATGGTCATATCAAGTTATCGGGTAAAAATGGATTGACACAAGAATTCGGTAGTGCATTACGACAAACAATTGAGGCCAGAATTTGGGAAGTAATCGTAATACCAAAACCACTTTCGGTTGCGAGTAATTCACCAAATTCACGTAGTGGTGACAATCCAGCACAATTGCGTTTGAAAATGCGTACTGGCATCGGTGGTATTGAGCGTTCCATTGAAGCTAAAGCGAAAGAAACGGATGAAAATATAGCTTTAGCCTTTCAAGATCTTAATGTACTAATGGCAATGGCCAAGGATATGGTAGCCATATCGAAGGTGATAAGTACAAAAATACGTGAACAAAAGGGAGAAATTTCCGATGACGAGACCGTGCGTTTCAAATCTTATCTGTTGAGCTTGGGTATTGAAGACCCGGTGACACGAGATAATTTCAGCAGCAATTCGGAATATTTTCGCAGTTTAGCGCAACAAATATGTGAACTGCTTTTGGATCCTATCGAGGTGAGTATATACTATATTAAATTTAATAATATTATACAAATAAAAATATTTAAAAATTTGCTTTTTCTCAGGAACAAGGTGGCATGATGTCGCTGGCCGATGTGTATTGTCGTGTAAATCGTGCACGTGGCTTAGAATTACTTTCTGCGGAAGATTTGCTACACGCCTGTCAGCAACTAAATGGACCTATAAAACTACGCAAATTTCCCAGCGGTGCAATGGTATTGCAATTAGAATCACAAGATGATGAACTAGTGGCTGCTGATACGCTAGAAAAGGTGAAAATGTCAAATTCATTAGCTGTTGAAGAACTGGCAAAAGATCTCGGTATTTCATTGCTGTTGGCAAAGGAGCGTTTGCTTGCTGCTGAACGTTTGGGAAAAGTGTGTCGTGATGAATCAATAGAAGGTTTACGCTTCTATCCGAATTTGCTGCTATATCGCGATATTGATAGTTGAAAAAGAATTTATGTGTAGTAACGTGGAAAAGTGTGATTTGAACAATTGAAAATGTGCAAAATACAAAAGTAAATAAAATTACAAAGCTTTCATAATATTTCCAGTTAATAAATATTTTTTATTATAATTTGATTAATTTAATACACATTCTGCATTCGTTTGCAGAAATCTTAGTATTTTACAGTTGGACCTCGATTATCCGTAAATCGTTCAGATGTTAATATCTTTAAGAAATTAGAAAATACAAATAAAATTCAACTTTTTTTTACATCGCTTAATCGTGATTGCGCCTTTATGATCCGGTATTGTATTTTTTATTTACTGAACCTTAAGGCAATTTGGTTTTTTTTATTTGCAAAATTAGTTTTTTTTATATTCGATCAGCATGATTCTTAAAGGCTGGGGCCTGTTAGAATCCCAAAAAAAGGGTGACTTCTGGATGTAAGTAAAAATTAAACAAACTTTAAAGCATACTTTTTATACTCTCTCACATAACGAAATTTGTTCACTGCCATACCCACACAATGGCGAAAACGATAAAGTGCCATAACTAATAATGTTATGAAGGTTAAATTTGGTAAAGAGAGGATCAGACTAGGGAGGGGCATATTTGGATGCATTTTTTTTTTGGAAAGTGGGCGTGACCCGCCCTCTATTAAGCTTTTTGCACATATCTCGCAAACTACTAAAGCTATATAAACCAAACTCTCGACAGTCGTTTCTTTTAGGCACGCCTACCTCCCATACGAAGGTTATGTTAAAACTACTAAAAATTCTTCAATTAAGTAAGGAAAAACATTAGAAACCTTAAATTTCATGGTAAAATTGTACAGAAGGGCTACACCAAAATTTCAATATAAACCCACTTATGGGTCAAAAACCATATCTCAGAAACTGCTCGACCAATTTCAACAAATTCGGTTCGTAACATTTCCCTTTCATCCCTATACAACAGTTTGAAAATGGGAAATCGGTTGACAACCACAATTTTGATTTCCATCTTCTGATTCGTTCACCTACCCGTATATAAATTAAACACCAGTGAAGATATTGGAACAGAGCTATGCATAAATACTGTATTTCGATTGTGGCATAGCCCACGTAAAAATCACCGAAATCGGACTATAACTTTTCAAGGCTCCAGTTATTGAATATGAGGATCTGCAAGTTTGGGGTTAATTGTTTATTGAAAATATCGGTAAATCTCTTAGTTATACCCGAACTTAGCCCTTCCACATATTTATTATATAGCGGTTACTAAGGGGTTTAGAACCCCATTTTTTCAAGATTATCTCTTTAGTATATTTTAGTGCTTTACATCCATTTTCAAAATGGCAGACTTGTAATAAAGTTCGTCGTTTAAAAAACAACGCAGATTCGATAATAACAATTAAACTTCTATGCTGACTGACCCGAGCTCCCCGACAAAATATGATCTATTTACGGTTTTATCTGACTAAATTTTAATACTTACCTTGCTATAGAGAAGATAGTCGCAAGCAAATACGATAATTATGTTGTTAGCTGATCTCACATCTACATCTCAGATGTGATTACTACTCTTGTTACTTACGAATATGTATGTCCTTATGTATTTCGCTCAGTTCTTTTCTATTAGCTTTTCGTAAAAAAGTGTTTCCAATTCTAGAAGATCCTAAATGGTTAAATTACTTTAAGTAGGCTTACTTCTTGTCGACAAAGAACTTGTGTAAACCAAGAAAGAGCACTAGAAAACTTGATTTCGTTAATTATTTAGAAAATCGTCATCTCTTTATTATTTCTAGTGAAATGAGCTCAACTTATGTCAAAAGTTGTAGACTAGCTTCTTCTCCTATCTGCTGTTAAACGTAACGAGCATTATTCAAGCCCACAGAATTTTATATGTTTATATGTATGTTCGTGAATTGGGCTGAGCAAAAACTTGAAAATGATCCGGATTTTCATCGAAAAATTATCTTCAGCGATGAAGCTCATTTCTACACAAAAAATATATGCTTTGCATTCCGAAAATGCTGGGCGACGGCGTCATTGGGCCAGCACGTTGTTGTGAATGGGAATCGCTACCGCGCAATGATAACCGAATATTTTTGGCCTGAATTAGATGATATGGACTTGGACAATATGTGGTTCCAACAGGACGACGCCACAAGCCACACAGCGAATGTCACAATCGATTTATTGAAAACAAAGTTTTCGTGAACGTGTATCTCACGAAATGGTTTACACAATTGGCCGCCTCGGTCATGCTGTCATACGCCGTTAGACTATTTCCGATGGGGCTACGTCAGGTCTATGATCTATGCCCACAAGTGAGCGACGATTGATGAACTTCGTACGAATATCGAACGTGAAATTGCAGCACTATTGGGAGATTTATGCTCGAAAACCGTCGAAAATTGGGTTCAGTGTCTGGACTTCTGCAAGCGTGCCGGTGATGGCCATGCAAAATAAATCGAGTTCCATACATAATGGCATCGAATGTACTTTCACATAAATAAAGAATATGAATTGATATCTCAAACCGTTTTTTGTTTTATTAAAAAAAAACTTCTGTAGCGCTCTTATTGAAACCCCTTTAGTTAGAGAGAGAGCGACAATTACAACAGCCGGTTCCGCGGTACCGAAATTGACCCGAACTTTATCCGTCCAAGAGCTGTTATAACGGCGAACTGAACCTGTTTGAATAATTTATTTCAATTAATTTTTAATTTATAAGTTAATTTTGTCATAAGAGAGATAGAGACAGAGAGAATGAAAGAGAAAATGCATTTATTCATAATTTGTTTGTATTCTCTAAATTATATTTATTTATTAATTTTAGGTTTTTGTTTATAATTTATTGCTGCATTTGTTTGTATTTGTTTTTTTTTCGTTTAGCTTGATATTTGTATTTATATTTTTTAATTAAATGTATTATTTATGCTTAATCGTATATTAATTGCCAAATATTAAATAATTAAAGATAATTAAATTATTTAAATAACATAACGTATGAATTAACTGTTCTTTTTTACAAGCGTACAATATCTATGTGTCTATATATATAGTATGTATATATGCATATGTGTGACACGCTTCGCACAATAAACAAATGCGAAATCTATGAGAAAAAAAAACTATATAAATAATAACTCCGCTAAAAATTGTTTGCAATAGTCAAAAAGAATATAACATTTCTCTATACATATACTTTATATATACATATAGATATGTATGTATATATACATAAATATATATATAATTCAATATATTTACTCGTATGAGTGTTTTTGTTTGAGTGATTTTGTTGGCATGCAGTTGGTTGCACTTTTTTGCTTTACAAGCAAGTTGTATTGGTATGCTGCGCGCATGCGCTTACGATAATTAGCGCGCCATACACATGCAGCACACCAAACATTTTTAATAGTTTGTAATTTCTTTAATAATTTTTTTTTTTTCATTTACGAAAATTATCAGAGTAGCACATGTCCACAAGAGTCCAGCATGTACGCGTTGCATATATATTTATATATTCGTAATACCTTCAACAAGCAAGGCAAATTAGAGCAGCAGGAATAATATGTTTGTATGTATGTATGCATGTTTTTAGTACTCGTTATGACAGCGTAGTGAATAAATAAATATAAAAAAAATATACATATATATATATATAATAAATAAAACAACCTAAGACCCAGCAATGCATATGTGGGCGACACACACCACTGGTTAGGATGAGTTATGAAATTTTGTTTTCGTCAACGGCGAAAAACACAGCACTAAATTGATTGCAAATTTTTTGTTAATTTTCTTCTTTCTCTTTTTTCTTTTAATTATTTTAGATTTGCTTAATTTTACTTTCGTTACGAGCTATTAGTACATACATATGTATACACAATAAACACCTGGAATCAAAGTTGGCTGCTGCAAGGCGTATCGTTTTGTTGTTGTTGAGTGTGACGCCAAATTTTCGGAGAAAAGCGCGAATATTTTTAATAAATTTAATGTTTTTTTCTTCTTTTTTTTGTTTCAGGAGGGGGATTCTCAATATGTTTGTTTGTATGTATGTATGTAGGTAGTATGTGGTGCTTAATAAATAACTACTAACAACGACTTTAGCCACTTAAATAACAAACATATGCACATACATATACATATATGTATGCTTGTAGGTTGTAATGACTAGGGTAGAGTGGTGTTGGTGTTTAACCGAATTAATGTTTTTTTTTTTTGTTTTTGTTTTTCTTTTGGTTTATGCAATAAAATTGTGTTAAATATATGCTTTAAAGTAGACGCCTTTAGTTTCTGTTTAATTGTTTAAATTAGCATGCCAAAAGTGTTCGTGTTTCAAATATACTTTGTAGATGATCTTATTCAATAAAATGCATCAAAACTTTTCTATACATACATCATACTTTTATAAATGGTACATAATTTTTAGGCAAATTAATTTCAATTATTTCACCGATTTAAGGATATTTATTTACAATCCAATTAATACATACATGTGTATATACATATATATATATCGGCATTACTACTACTAGGATAAGCAACTTTAACCCTCAACCCTAGAATTCTTTAGAAATGTAAGACAATTGAAGTTGTTTTGATTGCCGTTAACAGTGTGTGTGTGTGTGTGTGATGAGCGTTAGCGCTATAACGGTAATGGGCGTTAGTTATTTATATGTTTGTTTGTTTGTTATTTGAAACATGCACGTGTTGCCGTAGGGGGGTATGTGTTAGGAGTAGATGAATTCACTCGTACATTATTTAGGGCAAAGTATAATATATAATACCTTAGTTTAAATTTTCGTATTTTGTTTGCATTTGCAAATATAATTATTTTGAATATTTTTGTGTTCACTTTTGTTAATAATCTTTGTGTTTCTTTATATTTCGTTTTTGTTTTAATATCTGCTTTTCTCTTATTCTGTTTGCTTATATAATTTTCACATACACACGTACACAAACACTCACATACACACATACTACAACACCACAGCCAACTAAGTGCGGCCAGTTTGTAGTCGCTCGGCTCACTACTCATTTATATATATGTATATACATATATTCATATATTTATTTATTTACATCGGTAGCCGATCTACGCCGATTTGCTGCTTGCTGTTGATGTTGTTGGTGCTGTTGTTTGGCAGCTTTGGCTAATGCCGAAATTAGCTGTTGATTTATGCTGGCATTGCCAGTTGTGGTTACGGTGCGTCCTGCAACTTGTATGTGCTGTTGTTGTTGTTGTTGTGATTGCTGTGTTGTTGGCGCCGTAGCTAAATGCTGACCGATTATAATTGTTTGCTGCTGTTGTTGTTGCTGCTGCTGCTGTTGATTTTGATGCGTGGTCTGCGTTTGTGAGGCAGCCGTCGCAGTCACTTGATTCAATATGCGCGCATGTTGTTGTTGCTGCTGCTGCTGTTGTTGTGGCGTTTTGATAGTTTTCAGCTGCAATTTTTGCGTGGACATCACAATGGGAGTGGCAGTTAGGTTTGTGGTTGTTGTAATGGTGTTCGCATTCGATGCTGAAAGTGGGTAAGTGACGAATAAGATGTTAGAAGTTTAGAAATATAAAGACAACAAAATTATTTTTCAAATACATGGGTTGATATACATATATTGAGATGTCTGTGAAAGTTTGTTATAAGAAGTGTGGCTTTGTAAAATAACCATTTCTAAATTATACTAAGAATAACATTATTTGGGTTATCTTATTTTAACTTCGAGAAATTATTATATTTGATATTCAAATATGTCAGGGTTAGGTATTGCCTGATCCTTACATCCATTTGTTCCCTCAACTTATTTAATGTTATGGGAAACATTTTCAAACAATTTCATTAAGATTTGAAGATCCGAAGTTCATTTTTGCACTATACAAAGCGCTTGAGGAAGATGTGGAAGTTAAATAAAATTATTATCTTATAGCTGGAGCAAATTATGGTTTTTGTTAATACTTGTTTAGCTTTATTTGTCTATTGAAAAGCTTTATAATCGTAATAGACTTTAAAAAGGTATTATAGAAAAAACCATAATTTTTTTCTTGTTTAGATCGTCACGTCTAAGGTTAAGGATTTGATATTTCATGGGGTTTATGCTGAGACATTGAATTATATGCTGAGGCATTGAAATATATTGAGACATATATCGCAATTGGAAGTGCAGTACCAACCGAAACATAAAAAGGGGATACAAAATTTGAATTGAAAATGCCTGGCTGGATTATATATACATGAGTTTCGGAAGTATAAAAATTCTTAATACTTGAATTAGTGTTTATACTAGCAACTAAGTATAGTTCGAGGAATGTGGGACATTAATTTTTTTTTGAAAACGGATCTTCCCTATTGTGGTAAGCAATAAGTCGAACATACACATATTTTTCGCGCGTTATTTAAGGAGAGTCTGGCAATTTCCTCAAAGTTGCTAAATTATTTTTACATTATTGATCGTAAAGCAGCAAGGCTTATTAATTCTGAACAAGATATAATTAGAATTTTGAAAAGCGAAAGTTAGTCTTTTTAGGTAAAAAGACAATGTTTTATTATTTTATTTACAAATTGAAGTCTAATCTTCTTTTATTTTGGGCCATAACATTTAAAATCTCTTCCTCCGCCACGTCTATATCTCTATGGATATTCAAGAGAGCCATTCCGTTCAGGCGTGTTTCTCCAGTTTTATTTCTTAAATATGTTTTAAGCCTGCGAAGTGAGGAAAACGAGCGTTCACTTGAAGCGACAGATATAGGGATTGTTGCTCCAATCTTTAAAAAACGATGCACTGTTTTGAAAATTTTCATTTGAAAAACAAATAATAAGTAAAGTTGTGTATCTAATTCAGACCAGTTTTTTCTGGATGTTTTAATTAAAAATATAGAAATTTTAGTTAAAGCACTCAAGTATTTTTTTGCAAATAAATAAATTTAAATTTATTTCACAACAGTTTGCTCATGGAACGAAAACTGAAAGTCATAATAAATGAATTTTTAGTTTTCCTGTGTTATGATTAACAATAAACTCTAAAAAACATAATAGAAACCTTATTGGTGACTTTTCAGTTCAGAACTAATTTTCAAAGGAGGCCATTTTCGACTCACAATTCCCCTTGAATCTAAAAAAATCCAGTTCAGCAGCCACAGAGTTATAAGGCAAACTCATTACTTTGAAGCAAATTAAAAAAATGTCTCTGTCCAGTTTATATTTTTCTGGGGTTTTTAATTGGCCTACATTCCCACAACTTTTTAATACTATCCAGATACAATAGGTTTGTTTTTAGTTTAACATTTTCATAGTTTCAAAAAATTAAATTCTATCAGCAGAAAAGTATCAAAATAGGCCGTTTGTGAACAAAAAAATGAACAAATCACAAAATTTAGAAAAAAAAAGTATCAAAAAAGATACAAATGTATCGGAACGGCAACGCTGTTAGTGACTAATGTATTCATTTATTTTACATATTCATACATCGTCGGCAGAAAGATTGCTTTGAAAACAACAAATTACAATTTTTCAAATGACTATGTAGAATTAAATTCTATTATTTAAAAATTCAATTACTTTGGGGGGGGTTTTAACACCCCAAAACCCCCGCCTGCGTTCGCCCCTGGTCTGCATGTAGCCCTATCGAGAACCTTTGGGGTATACTTGCAGGTAAAGTCTACTCAAAAGGAAAGAAATACAACACAGTGTTCTCGAACTAAAAAATGCGATTCGTCAATCTTGGGAGGAGATTAGGTCAGAAATCTTACAAAGTTTAGTGAATTCTATACCGAATCGACTTGTCATTGGGTAGATTGCAATTAAAAGAGAATAGGTGGCTCTTAGAGGTTAAAAACAAGTATTTCTTTATTACAACTAATTTGTTCGAGCCAATATATGGAGAAAATTTCACCAAGACAGTAGGTTTTTGGTTCAAAATGAGTTAAAAATTAAAATTTTAATATTTTTTCTTCGTTCATTAAATAGATTTATCCATGACATCTTTTTGGTTTATTGATTTTAGATGAACCAACAATAGGTTATACTGTCCACGGCGGATGAGGTACCAAAGGCTGAATTTTCGGAATTTTAAATAAAAAATGTACTAAATACTGCTTAAATATGTATCATTGATATGCCGAATTTCTTAAATTAAATATATGAATTGATTATTTAAAATGTCCTTTTTTGAACCTCTGAAACCCACGTAACCCCGTAAGGCAAATATAAAGGACTTGAATTAATAATAAATAAATTTGCACAACCAATTATATCTTACCATTTATTGGCGTTGTGGCGATTTTCAGTGTGGAACCACCAATATTACGTTGCGTTGCAATCAATTGCCGTTGTGCGCCGCTCAATTGCTTCGTGCCGACAACTATGTTGCGCGGCCGTTGCTGTAAGGTGCCGACCAATTGGATTGCCGTCTGCTGACCACTATTGATAATGTTGCTGTTGCCAACAGCAGCGCTACTACCGCCAGCAACACCACTCACGTTTATTGTCGTTGTTTGTTGTTGTTGTTGTTGTGATTGATGTCCTTGCTGTTGCTGTTGCGTCACTTGTTGCTGTTGTTGCTGCAGAACAATGCTGCCACCTGCAACACCACCACCACCACTTGAGGTACGAATTGTTTGAGGATTGAGTTTTTGTACACCGGGACCAACAAATTGAGCTGGAATTGAAAGGGGAAGTACGCGGGTTGTTGTTTTGATTTTTTTTTGTTGATTTATTGGTTAAATGAATTGGTTCTGGCTGATTGATTGACTGACGCTAAGGTTATTATAAATTTATTTGTTGTTGTTGTTTTGTTAAATATGTACACACAACATTTAAACAATAGTATATACATAAATTTTCTTTCGATTGAGGAATAATGCGTATTTGATGTGTATAAAAAGAGGTTAGTAATTTATACGGTGAGTGCAGCGATATGTATGTGGGGTATAGAATATACATGGGATTTGGGTCGGGACAGCGAAATGACAAACTTTTTTTTTTATATATTTTCAAGTGCTAGCTTGTGGGTCTTTATATTAGAAAAAATATGCTTTGTGCATTTGTTTATATGTACATATATGGCAAAATGGTTGGGCGCACACCTCTCCTAGGTATTTACGACGACATATGCTCGTTTGTTATAATTTTACACTATTTTTTTTTTATTTTTGTTAACGGTGAAATTGTGTTTTTTACATTCAGTGATAACGTGCAGTGTAATTTTGAAGTTTAATAGTAATGATAATTGTGTTTTAGGAATATAAGCAGTACGTTCGAGGAAAGGAGCAGGGAATTTTCGTACGAAAGCAATGAAAAATGCGAAAAGAAAATTGAATTAGTGTAATTTCGTCAAGTTAAATGGCATATTTTTTGTAGAATTGTAGTGTTTAACGGTTGTCTTTTTCGGGTCGACAATTGTTCATAAGTAATAGTCTTATAAAGAATCAAAACAATTATAAATATACTTAAGTATTTATAAATACATATATATATTTAAGAAGGCCTGTAAAGCAGTCAAAATTAAAATTTTATTCCGGGTTAGGAGTATTATTCCACTATACAACAAAATCGACATTTTTCTGGGTATTGGACAAAATGAGAATTTTCCGGTAGATTGAGTCTTACTTATAAAAAGTCGATTCTCGGGTTTTTTCGAAGTTAGCCTTCAATATCGAAATATTTGACTTCGAGTTTGAGCTTACTGGGAACGCTATTTATTAGAATATGTAAGTTACCAAAAAGGTAAAAATCATTATCGCGTGACTTCCTCAATCTATTGCTGGAAAAAATAATATGAGCTGCAGAGCTAAATAGAGAAGGTACAATCTTCTATTGGGTATGGTTTATACCCAACCACACCTATGTGATAATTCGACTCTTAAGTAATAATTGTTGTTGTATAGATAGAAAACAATCTAATATTTAACTCTCACCGAGTTGAAAGCTCTTGTCCGGCAAAGTCCGGGTTCCGGTTACATCCAACATATAGCAAAGAACAATTATGGTCTGATTCGTCTAAGTTAACTATACTAACTTCATACAGACGAGACATAGCAAAATTATTTCGCCTCTTCATCATTATTCATCTTAATATACTATCTAATCACATGTGTGATGTTATACCCTCAATATTTAACAGTTAAGCTGTTCTATTTGTAAGACCTCAAATTGCCAGAAAATAAACTTTAATTTTTATAAATTAAAGTAAATAACACTAAATAAAAATGTACTCACCAATTGGCAAAGTTAGCATGGTTGTTGTGGTGCCGCCACCACTCGCTGAATTTCCCACATTGCCAACACCACCACCTGCGCCACCAGTCGCAGTATTCGTTAGCACTACAGTTTGCGTGCCGGCAGTTGTGGCTGTGCCGCCAGTTGGTAGATTCACAATCGTACCCGTGGGTGGCACAACATGTTGTACGTGATTTTGTGTTTGCTGCGTCCCCGTGGCCGCTTGCAGCGTTATCGTATGTTGTTGTTGTGACGACTGTTGCTGTTGGCTGTGTGTTGAGACAGGAACTGATACCAATAAACTGCGTTGTTGTATATGTGTTTGTTGACCCATACCACTGCTGCCGGCGCCACCAGCAACATTGTTGCTAGTTGAAGCAGCAACAACACCCCCACCACCAGCGTTGCCGCCGCCGCCACCACCACCGCTAACTACACACGACACAGTGGCAGCATTCGTTTGTGATGTCTGTTGTGGCTGTTGTTGTACAGCCGATTGCAATTGCAAGGAGAGCGGTTGCGCTAGACCTGGTATTTGTAGTTGTACATTTTGAAGACCGGGAAAATTGGCGATAGCGCCTTGCAAGAGATTAATACCTTGTAAGTTCAATGTGGTGGTGGTGTTGGAGGCAGTAGATTGCTGTTGTTGTTGCTGCTGCTGTTGCTGATGATGATGATGCTGTGGCGAGGGTGATGGCTGTGGATGTGGACTAGACATGGGTGAGTGTATAGATGAGGCAGCAGCTGGCGATTGCACCAGCGTTTTCGTTAGATATTGCGTGTGTGCATGCGTTTGCTGTTGCTGCGGCGACATATTTGGTATCGCCGTAGCCGTAGTGGCACTATTGTTGTGCAAACGCTCAAGCAGCACTTGATTTTGCGTTTGCGACGACTGCGAATGATCCGAACCCGATGGCGAGGGAGTCGCTGCTCCGAGCAGCGTCAAACTGGTAGCGGTGCCCACCGAATTGGTGGCGCTAGTTGGCTGTGGCACTGCAAAACCACTAGCATTCGATGCGTTCGAATCACTGCCAGGCGAAGGTGCTGCCACCCCTACAACTATGGCATTTGGCGGCGCACCCGTATTACTCGAGTCGCGCCGCAATGCATTCGCCAATGCGACGCGCTGTTGCTGCACACCACTATTGAGTATTTTGATGCTACCGCCGGAGGTACTGCTCACCGCATTCACGGTGCCACCGCTGCCACCCAACGTGTTCACAGTGTAGCCAAAGTTGGCCGAATTTGGATTGGTCATTATCGCTGGCGGTGAGGCTAACTGTGAGGCGAGCGCCGACATGGAAACGCGTACTGTTTGATGTGTTTGGTTGCCAGTCGTTTGTTGTTGTTGTGATTGCTGCACATCCGCTTGGCTTTGATGTTGCGCTGCTTGATTCAGATTGACTGCAACCAAATTGCCGGCTGCTGTACGGAAGGTAGTACCACCAGTACTGGCTGTTACTATATTACCACCACTCGTGACGATATTGAATTTACGATTTGTATGCAAGAGATTCTGTAGCACTTCATTGTTGGTCGGTTTGCGTTGTTGTACGGTTGTTGTTGCCGCTGAGACAGTGGTTGGTTGTGTCGTCACCTGCACAAAATTATCGCCACTAACGATGGTTTGATGTTGCTGCTGTTGTTGTTGTTGTTGTTGAGGCGTAGATGTTGTGTGCTGCACCAAAGTGACAGTTTGATGTTGACCAGTGGATGTGGTGAAAGTGCCGCTTGCCACAGGCGTACTTGTCATGGCGGCCGGTGCGCTATTTAATAAGCTACGTATGGAAGCGTTGCTGCTGTTCTTAACATTGCTACTGCTACTGCTCACAGTGTTGTTTGCTACAATTAATTAATAGCGTTAATAATGACACAAAACATAGGTATATGTGTTGATAAATATTTACAGGTTTGCTGCAATTGTTGTTGTTGTTGTTGCTGCTGTTGTTGTTTTTGTTGTTGAAACTGATTGGCGCTATTCATGATGTTGGTGAAGATTGCATTTATCTCCGGATTGCTGTGTAATGTAGTGGAATTGCTACTATTGTTACTACTGGCAGTACTCTGTTGCTGTTGTTGTTGTTGTGCAGATTTATGCAAAAGTTGCTGTTGTTGCTGTGCAGTGAGTAATGGCGCGGCCTTTAGCTGCGCTTGCTAAAATGGAAAGAAGGAGAGCGAGGAAAAGTTTAAATAAAAAGTAAATAAAATACAAAAACAAAAACAACATTCAGCAACATACCAATATTGGCACACTGGAACTGAGTTGTGTGCGCAGCGCTGAATTTGCGCCAGCAACGGCATTCAATTGAGCCGCCGTGATAACCTGAGTCTTTTGTTGTTGCTGCTGTTGTTGCACATTGGCAGGTTGTATAGTGATGCCGGCGTGTTGCAGTGTTTGTGTCTGCTGCTGCTGTTGTTGTTGTTGCTGACTCTGCGTAATGGGATGTTGTTGCACTAACACTAGAGAACCGTTACTAAGACTGAGTTGCGTTGTGGTATGGGCATTACCACTGCCACCCACCGAATGTAGTTGTATGTGTTGTGTTTGCTGTTGTTGTTGTTGCTGTTGTGCATGTGCAACACCGCTTGTTTGTACATGCAACGTTGAGCCATTCGCATCAATATATTGTGTTGTAATTTGTTGCTGTTGCTGTTGTTGTTGCTGCAGTTGTTGTTGGCGCAATACTTGCTGCACCGCGGCCGCATTGCTGGCAGTCAAACCGACAATATTAATATTCTTCGACAAATTGCTACCAGCTGGTGTAATAGCAATATGTTGTTGTTGCTGTTGCTGCTGCTGCACACCTTGTGTTACTTGCTGTTGTTGCGGTAGTCCAACAGTGCTTATATGCTGCACAGTGGCGGGCAGTAAGTGTTGCTGCTGTCCATTTGGGCCCACCAGTACAACGTGTTGTTGCTGCTGCTGCGCCTGCTGATTGCCACCTGCTGTTGTTGCTGCAACGGTCATGTGTTGAGCATTCACATTTGTGGTAGCACCATGTTGCACTTGCTGTTGTTGCTGTTGCTGCTGTTGTTGTTGTGCTGCTAATAGCGCCGCCTGCCGTTGCTGCAATAACAAAGCCTGTCGTTGTTCCGGTGTTATGCCCGTATGTGTCACCTTAGGCAAATGTCCAGGCATCAAATGCGTAATTTTCACCGCCTTGCGCCCCTCTTCGGTGAAAATTTCCGTGAATTGCTGTATGTAGCGATTCGCATGTATGCGTGTACCCAACGAAAAGCGACAGGACTCGCCGTTGCGTTCCCCCTCACGATAATCACGATCCACATATAGCTCACCCAGGTACTCAGAATTCGAGGGTCGTTGGAAAATCGAAAGTTTTATGTGATATATCACGCGACGTCCAGCATTTTCTTCGCGTTCCGTTTCCAGCACATACTCCTCGATCAGTTGCGGTTGGCAATCGGTTGTTTCACGTGGTCGTTCGTATGTTTTCGCATACTTCTCCACGCTTATTAGCTGCTCGGGCACCTTCAGATTCGCTGGATACTCGAGACGTGGCGGTCGTATGGGACGTATGACGTCACGCGGTCGACGTGGCACTTTCGATGAGAATGACGTGAGCATAGCACTCACCAATGGATTATTGCTGGGTGCAGTTGTCGCTGTAGCATTGGCATTTGCACTACTACTGGTGCGTGGTCTGGCGCGTAAACGCGTTAAATAATCACACAACTCCAGTCCATAATGGTGTGTGAACTGATCCAATTTCCGCTTACGATTTATCGATATCTGTGTATACTTCTTCATTTGACGCCGCAATTCGTGTGTATTGAATAGTTGACGTGCATTCTGTGCATTGATAGCGAAACGCCCAATGTTGGGATCGGGATCCAAACACAACGGTTCGGCAGTGGCCAAAACCAACTGACTTTCTAGTTGTAATTTATCCTCTGCGCCACAAATCGCCGCACCCACGGTTGAGGGTACAGTTGGATTTATGCTCATATTCGTTGTGCTTGCCAAGTGCTGTACATCAGAGAAGATGCTAGCATTTGTGGGCCGCAGGAGGACGTGTTTCGTATCACAGATATTCGTCGAAATAGCGAAGGTTTGGCGAAAATCGCGTATTTGCGCAATCACACAACCAGCGTAAAATACATTCGGCTTGGCGTAGGTACGTGCAGGTTCGCTATCATCTTGAGAAGCGTTCAGTGTGAGGCTCGGTGCATTCAACATGTCAACTAGAAAGTCCGGTATTACCTCACGATCGATGCACTGCAGCAACTGATCGTTCTCGTACGGCCAACGTAATACTTCAATAAGCGCATACTCATTTTGTTGTTGGCTATCCACATCAGCTCTACCGCCAACTTTTAGCTTCAATTCAGCTGCGCTGTCAAAGTCACTGCCAGCGTATTTTAAATCCGGCGGTATGGCGGCCAAACTCAGTTTACTACTACTACTGTTACTGCTGCCTGTGTTGCGACTAGAAGCACCTCTATATGTGTTAGCCGATGAGCTGATACTCATGCCAGCTTGCACGTTGCTATCAGTACCGCTACCGCCTGGTACGTTGCCCGTTCCATCACCACCATGTATTAATTCGCCGTTAGGCGTCAGCAATTGCCGTTCATCATAATGTAACGCTAATGAGTATCCTTTATTACCCGGGTATAGGTTTACAACGATAGTGTTTAATTTCTCACTCTCTACTAAACGTTCCAAAACAAAAGCACGCGAACGCTGTTTGAGCTACAAAATATAAGGATAAATTTATTAGAATTTGATTTACAATTTTTAATTTAAGAAGTAAAAGTTTGCGTTTTTGTTGATGTTATTTGAGATTTTCTATTGCGTATATAATTTAGTGTTACTCTTAAGACTTAATAGTCTTGACAGGCGGCAGCACTAATTTGCATTAGCGGGCTTAATTTGCATTAACTAGCGAATTTGATGCATTTTAATGCAAATAGTAATGCACAAAAATTTCGTGCATTTAGCTGAATTTACCAAATTTGAGTCGGTAAAAATTACCGATTTTTGGTATTGTTAATGCTGATAGAAAGAAGAAGAAAACGTAAACAAATGACTTATGTTTCTAATTTGCAATTAAATTTTGCGCAAATATATTAATAACTAATTTTAATGTTTTTAGACGCCAGAAAGTAAACAGAGAACAGTTTCAACAACAACGATAATCAGCGACGAAAATGTGCTGATAGATTTCTTTACTTTTTTTATTGAATAGCAGATTGCTTAATCAGCTGTCTAAATGCGCAAATCTGCCGTCTGTCACCATAAAATTTCAATGTGCATTAATTTAGCTCGTCTGTCACTTCTATAACAGATTATAATTCAGAAATCGCTAAATTACAAAGCCGCACCATATTACAATATTATAGTACATTAGCTGCTTACCCCAGTTTCCGTGAACGCATTTAGATCGTTAGCCAGCAATTGTAAATAGTATTCTCGAATTTTATCATGTATGTTAAAAAATTTCGTTGACCCTGCAGCCGTTGTTGTGCCACTAGTACTAGATGTTGCTGTTGTTGTGCTGCTAGTTGGCACAGTGTTGTGACCATCACGCTTATTATTTGATGCACGTGTCGCTGATGTTGATGGCGATGAACGGCTTGTGGCATCTTTAGAAATCTTCTGTCGCTTACTAGGCGAAGAGGTGGGCGACGCAGATTGCACCGCCGCACCAGCCAATGGCGATGATGCATTTAACAAATGCTGCGGTGGATGATGATGCGTCGTCGTTGATTGTTGGTAGTGGTGTTGGTGATGATGTGTATGATTGCTGTGCTGTTGTTGAGTACTTAATGACGCGGAAGGACGTTTATCAGCCTTTTTGTTATTATTATTACTGGTTATTGTAATATTATTATTGTTGCTTTGATGCGTTGCTGTTGTTGTTGTGGAAAATTGTGATGACTGCGTTAAAGATGTTAGAAATGCATTTGCGCCCATGCCACCATAGCCGGTATTAGCATTTGAATCGCCCAGTGATGATGAAGAATTTACGCCTGGCGGTGTGGATAACAATAATTCGGGCACTACCGGTGAAGGTGAAGTGATCGAATTAAAGTTGGAAAGATTTGTGGATGATGAACATGATGATGGAGATGGCACCGCAGACGTGGTATTAGCGTGCGTCGATGCTGTCGTTGTTGGTTCTGCGAGTAGCACAATTCCGTCCAAACTACCGATATTGCCGCTGCCGCCGCCACCACCAACACCACTGCTACTACTGGTTGCGAGTATTTCAGCAGGCGGAACTTCACTGGGCGATTCAGTGCCATCATCGAAAATACAAAACGGCGGTTGGCTAGGAATCTGTGTGATGTTGCAATGTAGCAGGCTTGAGTCGAGCAACGAACTTTTCGTGGGAAATGTTACGCTGCTCAATGGTGCTGGTGGTGGCGGTGGTGTTGTGAGTTGTTGTGGTTGCGGCGAGGGTGCAGGACACTGCAATGCAGTCTGTAAGTGCTGATAATGTGAGTATTGCGGCTGCTTGGTTTGTTGTGGTATAGAAGAGTTATGCTGATAGATAAGCTGCTGGTGAGGATGTTGGTGTCTCAGTATGCTACTGCTGCTGCTACCGCTTGAATTCAACGAGTTTAACGCTGTAGTTGTCGAATTGCTGTTGCTATTTATGCTAGTGTTGGAGCCTTTGAGCTTTTTAAGCGTGTCATTTATTATAAACTGTAATACAAAAAAAAAAATAATATTTTAATAAATATCTCTGTGGGGTATAAATATGTATTGACTGGTAATACAAAGTTTTTCATCTCACTAATGTATACTTACATCAGCTTCTTGACATGATGAATCCAGGCTTTGCATGGTGCCAGTAAGTCCTTCCTATTACAATAAAATCTAATCACCGACGACATTCAAATTAAATTCAATTTTTTTGTCGAAATGTGCATTAAATAAGCCGGCTATTTGTCTTTAATTTAATACACAAATTTAACTGCAAGATTGATTAGTTACTTTGCTTAACTACTCGGTGTACGCACTTGAGTCAAGCATAAAGTTTGTGATTACCAATCAAAGGGTTTACTTCAGTCTATAGGAATGACGTAGTAGTTGCAACGCTTTTTATGCTACTTGTTTAAAAAAGTGCATTATTAATTACACAATTTAACAAGTTAATAACTTAATGACGCGGAAAATGCAGTCAGAAGGATTTCACTTTTATGGGAGTACGTTGTTTATTTTACTGAGTTAAATGAAAGTTCTTATGCCTTGGCATTTTAGAAATGACATTGGCTATTGAAACTATACTTTTGTTTAATGTTCCTCGCTTAGTTGTTGTTTCTTGTGGTTGCGCTGGCATAGTGGCAAGTCTGTTAAATAATAACTTCTACTCTTGCTTCTTTGTTGGCTGTTTTAAATAGTTTAAGTTATATTTTTACTAATGCAAACAAGTTATGGTGGGTAGGTAGCGCACAGTATGTCACATTGCCTCTATGTTGCACTTTTCACTTTTCGCCTCTTTTGATTAAGTAATTTTTTATATCTTATTTAGTCTGTTAAAATACATCTGTATATGTATCTTTAATATTTGTTCGGTTTAATATATTTTTGTTAAATTATTAGAGGTATGCCGTTTCCTTTGTAGTTGTCTTTTTATTTAACCTTTTGAAGGTGCTACTGAGCCGGGAGTAAATTAGCGCTCCACAGCCGTTTTTACGTATACGCCTTCTTACGCTGTTTCCTTCTACTTTTTCTTGTGCACGAAGTTCCTTCAAATTACACGATATTCTTTTACCACTTTTTGACAAACTGCCTGATTTTATTCAATTCCTTTTTTTATACTATAACTACTGCTTCCCTTTTTGTATTAATAGCTTGTTAACCGTTTTCTTTTGGTTTTTTGGTTTGTTTTGCTCTTCAATTTGTTAATGAAATCTGAAAATGGAATAGGAAAATGACAGATTAATGTATGTATTAATTATGGTAAAATTAACTATATTTAATTATAAAACTATGCAAAATGATTATAATTAGCGAGTAGAGTACAATTTTAAATGTTTTAAAAAGTATTAAAATTATAATGTAGTAAGCAAAATATTTCAAAAACGTTATAAATTTATTTGCATAATTTTTATGTTTCACTTGTTTTCCACACGCAGACACATACACATTTATTCGAAGTCAGTGCATAATAATGAACAATACAAATTTTCAATTCAATTTTTTTGCATATATTTTTTGTTTCGTTTGAAGGATATTTTGTTTTCACATAAAATTTTAACCAATGCAATACATATCGCGTAACTTCTCAGTACACAACGAGGTTTACTAATATCAGTCCATTTCACTTCTCACCTATCAAAAACACAAATACTACGTTCATTGTTTTACTAAATATTTAATGAAATATTTTAACACTTAAAGATATTTGCGTTGCAGTCTTGTTTTTCTATTTAAACAATACCTTAAAAAAGATTTTTCTTTATGAAAATGTGAAAAAAAGTTTTGCAATGTTTGCATTTGACACGATTTTCTTGATTTCCCTTTTGCGTCTTTTCTTCGCTCTCACTCAGCATGAATATTTGAGTGTTGCCACAAAACAATACAGAATACTTATTTTATGCCAATATTCTACTTATTAATGTTATTAATTTTTGTTAAATAACATAAATATATTGTCGCTACATATTTCTACCAAAAGAGTAAATAATTTTTACGAATAAAATAAATTAATAAAAAATAAAAACATTTATAAAAAAAAAATGAGATAACATATTTACGGTTTCCTTATTTTCCTAATATAAATATATAAAACCAATTAATATTTTTAAATGTTATACTAAACATACATTGAAACGAAGAATAAGTGAGTTTTGAATTTAATAAAAAAATTGTGTTCTTTAAATATAAAAGTATGTATTTACGTGATTGCATCATTTAACCAATTTGTGAGGAATTTAATTTCATTTAAAAAATAAACCCAATTTCTTAACTGTTTCTGTATTGCTAACACTCATTTGTTAAATAAAATTATTGTTTATGTTAACAAAACAAAATTACAGACAGTTACATTTATATGGTAGTTCAACCATTTCGTAAACTTATTATTTTAGAAGTTTGTGTTGGGTGGCAACATTACACCCCCTAACTTCAATCAAACTAATGTCCTGTCAACATACCATGCTGCTTCCATCATTTTTTTTCTCTCATTGTCGATGTTGTTTATTTGCCAAACTGTTTAGTTTATCTACCTTAAATTTCACAAAACTTTGCACATTTCATCACATATTCAAAATAACTTAGTTGCAGTACTACGTCTGGAAATATACCAGACTGACGTCTTAATTTATCATTGGGATATGCGATTTTTTTCTTTATTTGTCACTGCCTCGTCGTTATTTCGGTGTCGCATTCGTGTTAACACCTTTTCTATTGTTGTCCACTTATTTTATTTTTTGTTTTCTTATCGTTATATTTAGTTTGCTTCCAATGTTTCTTGTTTTTCTTCACTTTGCTTTTATGTGCACTTTTGTTTTGGTAAAATTTATATTCGCGCACTGTGCAAAATTGTTTATTAAACAAAATATACAAACCGAACACTTTTAGCTTGCATTCCGCTTTCACGATGTCTCTTCATCTGAGTGAATTTCACTTTATTCTCCTCTTACTTTGTGCAGCTACATTTGACTGATGTTTCTGACAGTTCTCTTTATCGTTGTTTTTCGTCATCGGCACACTGCTCGCTAGCCATACCGATTAAATATCTTCAGAGCGAAATTGCGACTGAACCATTTGTTATACCAGTGAAATTATACGAGTATTGCAGTTATGCATTTATCTCTATCTCTCAACCACTAGGACAAATGTTATTAACAGTGACTGTTATTTTAGAATGAGAGAGCGCTGTTACACTTCGTGAGTGATTAATGTCTCCAAAGGAATGCAGTGAAATTTGAATATCCCGTAGACTTAAAAAAAAATTCTTATATTTTTGGTTTAGAATTCTTAAGGATGGCCTATTAATATTTCAAAATATCTAATGATATATATATTCTCTAAATGTAACGTAAACTATTTTGATTGTGTTTTATTGCAATGAACTAAGTCGACTGTCAAATTAAAAGTTAGCATCAACAAATACTTATGTATATGTATATGTATTAACTTATACATACAAACAATGTATCAGCTGTTATTCGAATTTATACCGACATCTCATTTCTTAGGCGAAAATTTTCCGTGAGGACAATTAAACTGATAAATCGAGTTAGATTTCTGAAAAAATATTTATTCATATTGAGTGTAATTTATTTAATAATATAAGGCTTCAATTTCATTTCATTAAAGGGATTAAGGGTTCTCCAATTATTTCGTGCAACATAATTTTTTCATTTATAATCTGAGCCGATAAATTCCTTAATATAAATAAACCCTTTACTAAGAAAACAAATAAATGTACAACAGGCGTTTACTTTTCCTATATTAAACATTTTTTATGCGAATTTTTAATAAATTGTATAGATAAGAAATGTGGCCAATATTATGAAAAAAAATTCAATGGAATATCTTTTAAAACTGTATCTATCTATTCTCTAATATGAAACCAAATTATTTGTTGATCGTTTTGTGAAGACGAATATTTTAATATGCATTGACAAATATTTATATGTATTGTTAATATAATTTAACGATTTTTTTAAATATAGCTTTAATTATATTATTACATTAAATATACGGGACAGTGTACGAAGCAAACTGTAATCGGAAGATGATTTTATGAAAACAAACAGAAACCAGGCAAAGCAAATTATTCGCAAGGACACAGAATTAAATGGTTTATTTCTTGCGATTTATAAACTAAATAAACAAATTATAAAACATTATTACTTATCTCTCGTACGGTGACATTATGATTAAAGTTTAACAAACCTTGAAAATTGTTTTTTTTTTTTTAATTTACGTGTTCAATATTACGGCAGAAAGGAATATAAAGAGATAAAATAATCACTGAATGTGCATGACAAATTCTATCTGATCAGAAGCGAACACAGTTTGTCTGTGTGTAATTTAGGAACTAATCGGAGTGTATAACTTATATGGGTATGCCACAAATTCTAATGAGAAAAAAAATCAAGGAAATGGCAGCGGGAGTGTTATAAATATTATGAAATCTTTTTTTGTGTCTTTTATAAATGTAAAAAATGGAACATATTCAAAGAGGCATTTGTATAATGTTGAAATATAAAGAGGCAACATTTTCATCGAGAAAAGAAAACACTATTAATAAACCTTTTTAGAGTTAACTTTAAAATAAATTAAAATAAACTGTGTTTAGTTAATAATTTTTTGCATACAAGATTTTGGTTGACTCATTTTTAAAATTACAGTGGTTACGCTATCCCAATTGTTTTTGGAATGTTTTTAAGATTTTGATATTCTTCCGACTAGAATCAGTGATTACTGAGAAAAGATATGATTGAGAAGTTGTAGGCATAGAGAGAGAATATTAATATCATGAAGGGACACGATTCCGATTACTTTGGCGATCACGGTTGGAGAACAAATTGTTGTAAAATATTTATATTTAAAAGTACAAATTTATGTATAAGTAAAACATGGTATTTCAATATGTTTAACACTATTTTCTCACATTTTTCACTTAACACATTGAAAATTATACTGTCAACATTGATTAATTTCAACTTTTATATTTATTTAAGGTTTTTTAAGCAAAAATTACTTTAAAAATCATTGATTACATTGCCACATGGAAGAAACCATATATGAAGGATTTTGCAACGACTGCGTTTTCTTTATTTTGGGCTAGAATCTTTTCCTGTATCAAATATATGAAAAATAAACGTTTCCATGTAAAAAAACTTATCCTGGTTGAGCCAAAACCGGAGGTGTTCAAAGTTGAACTAACACAGGTGTTTAGTGACAGAAGGGATTATCCTCAAAAAAGAGACATTTTATAACTCGAAGTCTCTCTAACTCGAAGTTTTTTTTGTGGATTATGGTGAATCTAATATTGTCAGAAAAAAAATTAAAACTAGACCAAAAATGTTTCTGTACATTCCTTGCTTTTTTTTTGCGGGGAAATCTGGCTATAATAAATTATTTGTGTAAAATTATTGACAAACCTCCATCGAATGAGCAGATAATAATTCAAACATTTGAAAAGTCTGGAACTTTACAGGTAAAACCAAGTTCCGGTCATACTAAAAAGTTGACACCCCACGGAACATACAATCCTGGGAGCAATACAGCTAGACCCAAGGCCTTCAACTCCAGTAATATAGAAGGAAGTATTACGCAGTTCAGGGTTTAGCGTTCATCCTCAAACCACTCAAAATTTGTTTTACAAGAATGGGTATATACACGAACAGCACGCAAAAAAACCTTTAATACCTCTGGGGAATCGACAAAAGAGGCTTGCATTTCCAAGCAAATACGCTGATGAACCTGACTCGTTTTGGAATGACGTAGTATGGAGTGACGAGTCAAAATTCAATAATTTTTGTTCAGTTTTTTTGTTTTTTATATAAATGAAATTATAGAATTATAGAATAGTTTCTTCCAAAAAACAACATGTACGTAAACTTTTTTCCCCCCCTGTAAATGTGAAAAGAGATTTTTTACTTAAAAAACTATAATAAAAGTAAAGTGCACACTTGTTACAATGCCTACAATTTAAGGAAAAACTTATTTAAAGCAAATTTCTAAATAATTAATATAAAATAAATATGTGGAAATAATGTAGTGAAGTGAGAGTGTATCATAAACAAAATGTAAATGAAAATTCAATATATAGCGAGAAATTACGTGTTAAAATTGTCCAATTTTTAAACTTTAAACGCGAATATCTCGAAAACTGTAAGTCTCGGCACGATTCCGATTCGGGATATCGGGTGAAAGAGCAGGCTCTCCCCAGCAGGAATATATAAAAATATTCTTGATCGGAGTTATAGTTTTTAAAATATTCGTCTTCAAAAGTTCAATTTTTTCTATAAGTAAGACATGGACACACTTTAACGCAATTTTTTCACATTTTTCACTTCACATATTGAAAATTACACTATTTACATTCAATTTAATTCAAATTCTAAATTTATTTAAGGTTTTTAAGCAAAAATTACTTATTAAGTTTTCTGTGTTTCTGTGTTTACAATTATGTGGAAACCGAGCGTTGCCACATGGTAGAAACCGCAGATAATGGATTTTTCAATGACTGCGTTTTATTTATTTGCATATCATAATTTTTTGTTGTAGAACTTTCTTCTGCATCGAGTATGTATATAAAAAAGCTTTGCAGGGATGTCTGATTTTTTTTCGCGTAGAACTCCTTACATCATTGGGGGCCTTCGGCAACGCTTAAAAAATGACCCTGGTGGAGCCAAAACCTCGGTGTCCGAAGTTTTTTCTCGTCGATTTCCTTTCTGCACAGGCGGCCTTCAGCCGCGCTTTAAAAAAATAACCCTGGTCGAGCCAAAACCAAGGGTGTCTGAAGTTTTTTCGCGTAGAACACCCTTTCTGCACAGGGGGCCTTGTGCCACGCTTCAAAAAAATAACCCTGGTCGAGCCAACACAAGTGTTAACAACATATGGGGCTGTTATCGATATGATTTTTTTAAATTTATTTTGTTAAATAAAATAAGAGGAATTTTCGCAAAAAGAAGAATTTATGGATGAATTTATATTTATTTATTATATTTATCTACAATGTGGCAGCGCTCGTTTTCCGTATAATTGAAAACACATAAATCTTAGAGTGAAAAGTGATATATATAAGCAATGAAATATGATATAAGCAATGTTTGCTTAAAAAACTTTTAATAAATGTAAAATTTGAATTTTATTGAATGTTAGCAATATAATTTCAAATATTTGAAATGAAAAAAGAGCGTACAATGTGTTACAAGTGTGTGAAATTGCTTGGCGAAATTTTTGATCTTTAAACCGAATATCTCGAAAACTAGGCGTCTGCGGTACCTATAACCCTATATATTTTTTAATCGGGAGGACGTCCTCTTTCCAACGGCGCCCTCAGATCGCGGCGCCATAGTAATCGGAATTGTGTCTAAGTCTCCTGCGGCTATATATATTCTTAATCTGGAGGATCTTCTCTATCCAACCATACCCACTTTCGGGGATATCGTGAGATGCTATACTAAATCCCAGCCTTTTTTATTTTAAAGTCGAATATCTCGAAAACTAAGCGTCTACGGTACCTAAACTCCTTATATTTTTTAATCAGGAGAACTTTCAACATTCAGATCGCGGCGGCAAAGAAATCGGAATTGCGCATTGTGTTCACAGTGTAATCTTAAGCAAGACAACGCACCGAATACCACATTAGAGACCACTTGTAATGTTATTGTTAGTCATATTGACATTTTAAGTATACAATAAAAAACAAAATCTAACAATAGAAACTGTTAAACACCTGTTAGTGATAATAATAATATAATATGGGGTTGGAGGGAAATATTTTGTTATCTAAACAAAACTTTAATATTTGCTGGCTACCAGTGCACATTTAATTATTTATACATTTACATGTGTTTGTAAAATTGCATTGAATATTATAGTTTAATTGTGTATAAATAAAATATTACATCACTGACAATTATAAAATTGAAAATGACCATAAGCAACTTACCATTATTACTTTACTACTTGAATCCAATAATTAGGTATGAGCAGATAATTCAATTTGATTTAATGTTTTTAAGTGTTTATAATATCAACATTTGAGTAACATCTCTGGTTTTACTTTCAAATATATTGTTCCATTGTTCACAATGTTCCGCGATTAAAATTTCTTCACACAGTCCAACTCGCTCACACCATTCAATGGTGCAACTCTATATCGTAGCACTGTTCTATTCACGCCACTGTTTATGAAAACGAAAACAAATAAACAGATGAGCAGCAAGCAATTCACTCTCGCTGTTTGTTATAATGTATATTTCTTACGTTTTCGCACGCACGCATGCACATACCATACACACTTTTATACGAGATTGTAGCGCAGAGGCAGCGAAAATCACAAAAACTGCTGTGACTGCGAGTCGAAACGAGTACACTGTAATGTTTATAATACCGAATATGTGAATAGTTCTACACATTCGTAGGCATAGAGAGCATACGACTGAACGAGATAACACTATTTCATAGCAGCTGAGACGTGAAGTGCTACGCAAGACGCTTGAGGGGGCGAAAACTGCGGCTGCGACTGTGACTGCTACTGCAGGGTACTTGTGTGGGAAACGCCGAACAATTTTCGTCTACAAGTTTTGCTCACATAAAAATCTCTATAACGCTTTGCTTGCATGTACACGATTTCACTCATTCACAATAAACAACCCATTGAATTGTCATTCTGTACACTTTGCAATAGTGTACACAATCTCACGAATTGCGAAAAAATAACGCAATTATGGAGAAAACGACAACGATGGAAATACGACCGAAATCGCTTCACAAACTAGTCTGGCTCGTTTTGGCCGTTTGCTGTTAAAGCGAACCAACACTTTTGGCTATAAGTGCAACAAGGATGACAAGCCTTGCACAAATAATAACATTTTTGATTACCACAAGAGTTCTGCGTGTGTCAGAGAGAAATCGAATGCTGCTGGTGTGTATATATGAATTCGCCGCAGGTGTTTTTCTCGTCCAACAATGACAGCTAAGCCAACGAGTACGAATGACAGCTGGCTGCACGAACGAGTGTAGTGCGTTCAGTGCAGAGACTATTAAATTCAGATAGTTTTATATGCACACTGAAATATGATATCGTATTTACAAAAATTAGCAAAATAATAATATATTATTTATACAAACACTCTTTGCCATTAAATAATATTTAAGTTTAGTATTTTTATTTGTTTAAATAAGCCGATAAAAAATTATAAATTTTCAGTATTCGTAAAACGAAACATTTAAAAAAAAAACACTATTCATTTAAAGAGGTAGCAATTATTATATTATTTGTTTGTTAAAATTTTTCATAAAAATTTATTTGAATATTAAAAAAGAATAATAAAATGAATTAATAACTTTGCATGTTATGCCCAAACGGCAACGTTTCCTGGGTTAGTTTGAGTGTCACTGTATACCATTAGTGGTTTCTAAATTATTAAAATAGTAAGAGCAAATTTAAATTTTCATAAAAAACTGTTAAAATAAAAAAAAAATTTATGAAAATATCTTAACGACGAAAGTAAGTGCACAAATATAATTCCATTTCTTTAAAATTACGTTTGCATATGAAAATAATTTCGTTCTAAGCTCGTTCAATAATCTTACTGTTTACATATAGCCAAAGGAGATTATCAACTGTGAAATGTGTTGTATTTGCTGTTGTATTAAACTTATCCGACCTGCTTAATGGCAGTGAAAGTACAACACCAGGAGATGGCGAACTCGATTCCACAATCGATGATGATGGAACAGATGTTCCATTGCCAGACCATGAAGAAATTCGAATAGCAATAACCCGCTTGAAGAGCAAAAAAGCGGTGCATACATCAGGTTCTTTGCAGAATATGGTCGGACGAAAGCATACCAGACGATAGGAAACTCAATGTGCTCTCCCCAATCCATATAAAGGGATAACCCATAATCTGCGTCAATTACCGTGGTAAAAGTCTCGTCAATATCGCATATAAGGTACTGTAGAGCATATTGTGTGAAAGACTAAAGCCACCGTCAACGAACTGATTGGATCTTATCAGTGTGGCTTTAGACGTCGAAAATCCACCAGCGATCAGATATTCACCATCCTGGATATGAAAGCGAAGCGTATGGGTCTGTTGGTGAATGAGGACAAGACGAAATATCTCCTGTCATCAAACAAAAAATCAGTGCACTCGCGACTTGGCTCCCACGTCACTGTTGACAGTCATAACTTTGAAGCCGTAGATAATTTCGTCTACTTGGGAACCAGCATTAAAAACACCAACAATGTCAGCCTCGAAATCCAACACAGAATCACTCTTGCCAACAGGTGCTACTTTGGACTGAGTAGGCAATTGAAAAGTAAACTCTCGACGAACCTAAACTCTGTAAGTCACTCATTATTTCTGATCAGACGACTCTGGGAGTTTTCGAGAGATTTATGGGTCTCTAAAAATTGCCAACGGCGAATACCGCAGACGATGGAACGATGAGCTGTACGAGTTATACGACGACATTGACATAGTTCAGCGAATAAAAAGACAGCGGCTACGCTGACTAGGTCATATCGTTAGAATGGACGAAAACACTTCAGCTTGGAAAGTGTTCGATGCAGTAGCCGCCGGTGGAAGCTGCGGAAGAGGACCATCTCCATTCCGCTGGAAAGACCAAGTTGAAAGAGACCTGGCAGCACTTGGAATTTTCAAATTGCAAAACGGAGAGATGAATGACGCGCTTTTGTGGTTTCGGCTATAATCGGCAGTGGCTCTGACGGCAAATATATATGTATATATAGACAGTAGTTTTCCGAAATAACGAACACATTAATTATCAGGCCTGTTCGTTACAGCGAATTTTTCGTTAATTCGAGTACTCACATAGAGGTATATTTTTCAATAAAAATCAGTTAAATTCTGGTTTGATGTTATTTGATTTGTTCTCTATTTTCATATGTCTTCCTTCACGTTTTTCGTTAAACCGAGTATTTACAAATGTTCGTTATTTAAGGTACTCAATGTAGCAAATTTGCTTGTTCGTTATAAGCGGTTTTTGTATAAACGAATATTCGTTGTTTTGGAAAACTACTGTATGTATTTCCGGATAATCGAAAATTCATCCACTTAAAAATAATAAAATTAGAGCTTCACAAGCTTCTGCGTGAGATGGCACTTGACATGCATTTCCAGTTTCAGTCTTTTTAAATTGGCAAATATAGCGTAGACGAATGCGTTCGGATAATCGGATGATTGGATATTCGGATAATCGGAATTCTACTGTAATCTATAATAAATTCCAACACGTTTTATTTTCATATTTAAAATTTGTTTTATTTTATAAAGCAATTTAATTTTTATCAAAATAATAGGAATACATTGGCCAACGCTTACTACTAGTTATATTTATAGTGTACGAAATCTTACGAAACCAAATGAAATATTTATATATATGTATTATATATAATTAATTATATGTGTGTTGTAGATCGGCTTATTAAGCTATAATATTATATTATTTATTTCCACATTAAAAAAAAATATATATGTATATAAACTCAACTTGTTTATATAATAACTTATATTTTCTGTAAGTATTTAATTAAATTTAAAATTTATGCTTTATTTAATTATGCACACACAAAGGCTTATTTGTAGATTTATATAGAGTTCAAGCAGTTTTTCATATTTCTTTTAAAATAAAATATTTTTGAGGTTAAGAAACACAATAGTAATTAATAGAATTTATGTGTTTATTTTATATGAAATATGCAACAAAAGTAAATGTGGATAAACGGTACTTTGTTTACATATGCATATAGCATGTAAATATTCATATTTTAAGTTACCATTTAGTATACGTTTCTGCTGTATTAATATATTTAATTTTTACAACTTATTTATTTATTTGTATTGTTTTAATTTGGTACTGCTTAGAAAAGAATTAACCCGACGTTTTGCATGTTTGTAATATTATCTTTGCTTTCTTTGTAAATCCACATAACATTAAACTACATCGAGAGAACTAATAGTATAATAATTTTGCAAATAAATCACCATACTAGCTTGTTATATTAAAACTAAAATTGAAACGAGTATGTATGCTTTTTTTATGCATAATATATATGTACATATACAATTATGTAGTTGCAAGTTTATTAAGTTTTAATGCTTTTTTTTTGCAAGTCATTGTGTTCGTGTTAGTAGTAATTACGTAAAATCTGCGTTTTATTAAATTGTTCACAAAAAGTTTCATTCAATGAGATCTTTATACAGTTACTTTTCTTGCTTATATATGTATTAATATGTTTTAATTAATTAATTTCCATTATTTAATAATCATTTTCATTATTTAATAATTAATTACTTGCTTATTTATTTTTAATGATAGTAAATTTATGTTTTTACATATTTAATAATTGTTTTTAGTACCTTAATTGTGTTAAATATATATATTATTTTTATTTTAGTTGCAATTTAATGCGTACAATGTTTTATTTACTTCAATATATGCTTGCGTATTTGCTTGTGTGATTTAATTGTATTTGTTTTTCATACAGTAGTGCATAATGATAATATAAGAAATTTGCAATTAAAAAAAATTTTAAAATATAGCAATGAAAGAAGCATAATCAATAGACACTAACATTTGGTGCTAGTCACTTGCAAATAGTGTAAGTTTTTATAAAACAATTTTGCATACACTTTTATAAAAACATTTTACCGAACCATCTAATGCTTAAGTAACCGCACTTTTGCCGTACCAGTTAAATAAATACATAATTTTTATTTGTTTTACATATACACATTTGGCTAGTTGCTGTTGGAATGCCGACATTGCATATAAAGAAAGTTAACTCATTTTATTTATTTCAAATTTGCTAAATCAATTTAATTAACCGTTTAATATAGAAAAGTAAACAATATGCGCTTGCTGTAATAAAATGTCAAATCAAAGCAAAATTCTGTTCCATTACCTTTCGCATTTTTATTTTTATTCCAGTGGATCTCAAACAAACTGTCAATTATGCATTAAATCAAATCAAATAAATATTTCATAAATATCTGTATCTCCTATTGCTTCAAAGAAATTGTTTATTGTTGCTTATTAACGTTAGCACATTTTACCAGCATAGATGTTTCGTTTTATATAAAATTTATTTTATTTCATTCATTTTCATTACATATTATGTTATCGTTTTCAGATATTTTTGTAAGTCTACAGAAATAAATTTAGAGATCAATAGTTGTTGCATTTAATACCAATTGGAGCAAGCAGAAAGCATGACTTCTGCAAAAGAGGTATCAGAAATTAATTAATTAATTTACAGAAAGTGAAGGAAAAATTAAGCATCATACATAAATGATTAAAATAAATGTTATAATCAGTTATTAGCAGAAATGAAATTATTTTTGTCAATAATTTGATGAAATATTTAGCAGCCAATGTCAACATTGTTCTGCTAACAGACACTCAATAAAATTTGAATATCAATGAAACAAGCTATAATTTCTTGTCAGTTGTGGTAGTAATTAGATCAGCTGTTTTTGTTTACTTTTTAATTTTTGATAATTTTGATGTGAAATTGTAAAATTTGTGAAAGCAAGTGAACAAGCATTTTAATTATATTTTTAGTAAATTATTAAGAAAACAAAGAAAATATTTCAATTGTTTGTTTGATGATGCATTTGCGCAAATGAACATACAACGTTTCTGTGTAGTTATTTATGTGTTAAATTCTTGTTAAATATTTGAATAATTTTTGAAAATTTCATATATGCATGTATGCACTCAAAATATGTTTAAATGTAAGTAATGTATGTATTTGTCATGGTGTGCTCTTTGTTTTAGTATTTTCACAAGCTTTTATCACTAAAGTATATTTATTTTAATTGCTGTACTTAGAGATATGCATTATTTTTTACATAATTTCTATTTTGATTATGAATTCAAATTTTTTTGTTTATGATTTTTAAACTCCCAGAGCAAAGTTTTATTTTGCTAATGTGCTTTGCTAAGAGCACATAGTTCTTTTTTAATATTTATGTCATAGGTTAGAATTGAAGCGTTCTTTAAAGGATTACACATTTTCACTTGCAACTTTTGCAAACTTTTACACTGTAGAGTATTGTAGAGTTGTAATTACAGTTTTTTTATGCTATATCCATGAAGTTTACATGTCTTAAACATTTTCAAATTTTAAACACTTCTCATACACTGGCAACGCCTGTTACCTGCTGCTCACTCTTCATTTATGCAGTCAAATCTTTTTCGCCGCTTGCGGCACCTTATATTTCACTTGCGCACCTCTTTGTTCTCCTGCAACTTCTTCCATGTGTCACCCAGCGCTTTGGCAAAGTGATCATCCACGGAGGCCGTCACCTCGGTAATGCTGGTGGGCGATGAGGTCGATGTTGGTGAAGCTGGTGGCGTATTGGTAGCCGCCAGACCCGGTTCGGTTTTTATGCGCATAATCGCCGGCATTATGGGTGGTGGTGTTGCAGTGCCGCTGCCGGTTGTTGCCGGCTGTGTTGTTGTTGGTGGCGTAGAAGAAGACACCGCAGGCGGTGTTGCAGTTATTGAATTTGGTGATTGTTGCGGTGTTGTTGTCACTGGTGAGCGTGAGCTACTAGTTGAATGTGCTTCCATTGCGGCGTAGCCACGCAGTGTGGCCGCGGGGAATGCTGGTGGTGGCGGTGTTGAATGCAATGTGGCGGCGTTTGTTGGTGATAGCGGTGGCGAACGCATTGCTGGCCCGCAAACATCCACATTGGGTGTTGTTGGTTGCGGCGGCGTATTGCTGCGCTGCGTAGTGGACAAAGCCAATGGTTGTTGTTGTGGTGGCGGTAAATCGACAGCCATCACATGGTCCAGCTGATCGGCTTTTAATGGTGGCGGCGCTGCAGCAGCAGCCGCATAAATGGCGGCCGAGGAGAGCAACACTGCTGCTGGCTTTGGTGAAATGAGCGCTTGTGGTGCACCGGCAGTTGCATGGTAAGGTGGCAAACCGGCTGGCGCTGCTGTGTGTGCCACAACCAAAGACTGTGGCTGCAACAGTGGCAGTGACGACGTCGACGATGATGTAGATGACAAAGTTGGCTGCGCTGTTGGTGGTGGTGTAGGTGTTGGCGTATTGATGACCGCTGTTGTTGTCATGCTAACTGCGCTCGGTTGTGGCGATGGTGTTGTTGGATTGTGACCGGGTGATTTTTTGCCAAAAAGCACCGCATAGTTGGGACCCAGTGAGCGACGGAAGTGCTCATCGATCACCGTGTCACATGTTGAAATGGAGTCTGCGAGTAAAGATAATGCAAATTAAATAACGGTTATTCAATTCCAGCGTAAGTTACTTACCACTACTGCGATTATCATTTTCGCGATTCGCCAATAGCTCGCGTTCGCCGCGTTCACGTTCCCGCTCACGTTTCGATGGTGCCTGCGTAATAACGCTGGGACGCACAAGCGCGGTCGCGTATGTGGAACCCGGTAGTGGCGCGCGATACGGCGGTGGTGGTGAGGAACGATGCTTTAGCGTCGATGATGACACCGACATATCGATGGGGCTCTCCATGCCGCTTTGATGCTGATATGCCGCAGCCGCTGCAGAGGAATTCGATGGTGGTGGCGTTGGACGATTGGTGGACTCGCAGAGCGGACGCATGGCCGCGGCCATCATTATGGACATTGGTGGCGGTACGCCCGCAACATGATGATGTGCGCTCACGGGCGATGTTAGGCCGACAGCGCAAACGCCCGGCGGTGGTGGTGTGCCTGCGGGCGACAGACTGCTCGATGTTGAGGCGGTGCTGGCAGCAGCATTAGCTACGCCGCTGCCCATAGTTGGGTATTCGCCGGCGCGGGAGCGACGCTCACGACGCCAGCGCGCGGTCGGCAGTTCCTTGGAAGAAATGCGCGCCTCTAGAAGTAGGGGAAAAAATAAAGAATTATTTAATCAGGGTTGTATTAGATAACTGTCAAATATGATATCGAATCTTATATAAGTGAATAATTATGAAATAAATATTTTTGTGGGAGCTAAGAATGCCATTTATGTATTGCCATTGCTAATTCCTAAGAATTTTAAATTTCATTACACAGACGCAAAGCATACAAATATGATTTTGTTGTAGCGCAAAATAAACAGAGCAAACGGTATACAATGAGTGTGTGTGTGCACATAAATCTGAAGCTAGTCATTGAGAATTCATCACAGCGCCTCGCGACACGTCAACTGCAACGTCAACAGCGGCGGCGGCGCGGACAACGTCAATGGCTACGATTTGGGCTTTGGCTTTGGTTTTGACGTTGAACGTTGATTATTGCCTATTGATGGCTGTTGACGTTATTGTTATTATTGTTGTTGGTTGCCATTCAGACATGCTTGCGCATATTTGATATCAACGATATATATATAATATATATACATATGTATGCGAAGCAATGCGCAAAAATAAACAATATCGAATGACAATAACAATAACAAACGCATTCACTGTCATGCGAAATGTGGGCGTTATGATTCATGATCTGCGTTATGTGAAAGGGCGTCGTCACATGAATAAAGTAGACAAAATCTTGTTGTAGCGTGTAAAAGCTGGATATTAAATTGAGATTTAGTGAAAACTGGCTTACTTTAATTAAGTGGAAATATTTGCGTTACGGGGCGGCAAAGATTGCAGATATTATATATTTATAAATGATTCAGAAAATCAAATTAAAAAAAAAAAATAAAAAATTGAAAAAAAAATATTCATCGTAATACTCTAATATTATAAAAGAAAGAAGGAAACGTATGACCATTATTGAATATAGTAAAGCAAACTCCTGCTTAATCTTACTCTAAAATCTATAAAAGTTCGTCGCTTAAGTCTTTTGTTTAACATACTGAATTCATTAAGAAGATAATTATATTAAGTGATTATGATACATTTAAGCTTAAGATAGAAAAATTGGGTATAACTGAAAAGCAAAAACAGAAAATGAAAAAAAAAATTTGAAGAAAAATTTAAAAAAATTAAAACATAAAATTTTAAATAAATTAAAAGAAAAAAAATTAAAAAAAAAATATTAAAAAAAAAGATTTTGAAAAAAAGAATAAATTTGAAAAAGAAACGAAAATAATGGTAAAAAAACGATGTCAAAGGCTAGTTTTAACCGTCATACTTATAATTAGAAGTCATAAGTCATAAAAGCTAATTAGAAAATGAAGGAAAATTACAAATTTTATTTTTCTTCTTTATATTTTAACATTCAAATACATATTATTTATAATATATTGTATGTATAGTAGCGGACAAAAAAAGGAGGACACTCAAGAAATTAGTGATTTTCTAATCTTATTTCAAATCTTATTTAACAACAAGTAAGAAAGGGCTAAGTTCGGGTATAACGGAACATTTTATACTCTCGCAATTCATTTATATCATATAATACACAATTTGACCCACATATTCGTCATATATATTGTATAAAGTCCATTGAAAGTTGGAAACCATAATATCAGGTTAGAAGCACCGAGGTCCTCGTGTTCGATATATGGGGCCTTAAAAACCTATGGTCCGGTTTCGGCGATTTTTAGAATGGGGCTGCCACACTATAAACATATTATTTGTGCAAAGTTCTGCACCGATATCTTCACTAGTGCTTACTATATATATTGTAAAGTAAACGATTCAGATCGTCTTCAAAGTTCTGGTATATAGGAAGTAGGCGTGGTTGTGAAGCGATTTGGCCTATTTTCACAACATATCATTGGGATGTAAGGAAACTATTACAAACCAAGTTTCATTGAATCGGTCGAGTAGTTCCTGAGATATGGTTTTTGAACCATAAGTGGGCAACGCCACGCCCATTTTCCATTTTGTAAAAAAAATCTGAGTGCAGCTTCCATCTGCCATTTCTTCTGTGAAATTTAGTGTTTCTGACGTTTTTCGTTAGTGAGTTAACTCACTTTTAGTAATTTTCAACCTAACCTTTGTATGGGAGGTGGGCGTGATTATTATCCGATTTCTTTCATTTTTGGAATGTATTAAGAAGTGTCTAATCTATATCTCACTCGTTTAGTTTTGGGCGTTACAAACAACCGTTATGTGAACAAAACTATAATACTCTCTTTAGCAACTTTTGTTGCGAGAGTATAACAAATGATTTTATTATATAGTAAGTATTTTATAGAAAGTAAATAAAAGCATTTATTATAACTGAGTAGTGTCCTTAGTATTAGGTCTACAACTTTGCTTCCGCCGTTTTCCAACAGACGTCTCTAGGGTCAAGCTTTCGGATACGTACGGTGAGGCTGTCCTAAGTGAAAGAACATGTAATAAATACCCAATTTTATAATAGAGTTTGATTTGTCAATGCTACATCGATGTATAGTAAAGTGTCCCGTTAGTTTTTGTCCACTGCTGTATATAAATCCATTTTTTTAATTTTATTAATTGATTTAATTTTTTATATCATATTATATAATATTTAAAATTATAAATTTTTTTTGTTTCAATTAGTTATTTATTCATATTTATTATTATAATTTCTTTTGTGCATTTATTATATTTCTCATTTCACTTTCTTTATGTTAATCTAAGTTTATTTTGTTTACTTTATTACATTTTTCTATGTTTTGGTGTTTATTTCACCCAAAAAATAAATAAATCGTGTTTGTTTATGTAACATAAGAGCGCCAAATATTGATATGATTTAAAAAATGCAGACAGTTAAAATCACATAAAGCAACCAAAAATGTAGCCACATTTTGTCTAAGTTTGAATATAAAACTGTCGCGGCCAAAGGCGTGAAAACTCACTTAAATGAAATAAAGAAAGTAAATATCAAAATAAAATACAAAAAATGAACAAAACACTGTTTTTACAAAGACAAAACAAATTAAAACAGCAAAATCAAAACAAAGAAAAAACTGTAGCATAAACGTACATATTTATATACATATATATCACATTGATATATATTTACTGTTGCATGCTACTATATGTAGCTAGTCATTTAGTTAGAAAGCAACAATGGCAACATAAATAATAAACAATGAAAGCATACAATAATCAACACAATAAACAACAGGCCAAGAACAAGGAAAGCACAAAAGAAGTGCGATCAGAAGAATGAAATAAAATCGAGCATAAAAAATGAAATAAAATAAATAAATGAACAACACAGGCGAAAGACTAAAAATAAATGCACGCAAAAGAAATTGTATAGTTGCAAAAAAAAAATAAAAAATTACAAAAAAAACACCAATAAAAACAAAAACAAAGTAAAAAGCCAGTGGAAATCATGTTGAAAGGAAACCAGTTTGCTACCACAATACGCGCGCCTCCTCCTGCGCTGTGCCACGCTGCGTCGCACCGCGTTGATCATGCCGCGCCACAACAACAACAGCTATGGCAATTGAAATTACAACAAACATGTTGATTTTATTTTGCGCTTTGCAACAGACTTTTTGCTTTTGTTTTTTTGTTTTTACTTTAACTTTTTACTTTTATTGCCTTTGTTTTTTCTTTTTGGCACTTGGCGTCTCCACTGTTTCGCTTAGACTACACGTTCATGCCGCACCTTTCGCAACCGCTGCCATTATATTTGTATGTGTATGTGCATTGTGCGTGTGTTTGTTGTTGTTGTTGTTTGTGCTTTCATTTTATTTAAATTGTTTTTTATTTTTAATTTTTTGCGTATAAAATTTATGATTGAATATGAAATATACACAGATTTATTATATGTTATATATGTATATATACATACATTGATACATACATATATACATATGTATACGCACATGGGTTTGTATGTATTCATATGTATTTTTGCCGGCAGTCATGGCTTTTATTAGGCAGACGTGTGGCGTTCGTGCAAACTACTTTGTTTAAATGCCAGTCAAAAAGTCATGCCAACAACAAATAAAACATAAAAAATAAAAAAAATAAATAAATTCATACGCTTACGATCTAAATGGTACGGTTTGCACGCGAATGTAAGATAAAAAAATAAATAAAATGAAATAATAATTACCACTTCTCGGTATTATTTTATTGCTCTGAATAAACGTATGAATAGACGCACATGTAGGCAAGAAGATAATGAGGCGCTAAAATTGTTGAAATATCACATTCTCAGAATATCAAGACATGTAATTAAAAATATCTATATAAATACCATATTCTTAAAGTAATAAAAAAATATGTTTTTTACATATGAATATGACACGAGTATGTTTTACAGTTGAACTTCCCTAACACGAATCACCATAAGCCAACAAAAAAGCTTCGAGTTAGAGAGGCTTTATTTAAATTTAAAATGTTTTTGTTTGTATTTTATAATTGTATGTTTTAAAATAATTTTTTTGTTTATTTTATAAAAAATGTATTTTTTTGTTTTAAATTTATTTATTTTTTATATTTTTTATTTATTTTTTGTTTGATAAACATTTTAATTTCATAAACATTTTATTTTGTTTTTGGTTTAAAAAAATTAATTACTTTTTATTTTATATATTTTTTTAATTTATATTTTTTTTATTTTATAAAAATTGTATTATTTTTATTTCCAAAAATTTGAAATTCCCCTTGAACTTTTACAAAATTCAAATTAGAAACTCATGAGAGGACTACAATAGATTGAATCTTAGTCGAGGCGAGATATTCCAGAAAACTCTGTTTCAAAACCAAAGTTCCGAATGAATTTATGAAAAAATATGTAGCTTCATATATCTTAAGAGTTTATGGACATAAAGTCCATAAAAACATGCGCTATAACTTCAAAACTGATAGACCTCTTCATTTTTCATATAATAATAAGAAGAACACTAAGCAGCAGACACAGAACTTAGCTAAAGCATCTAGCAGAGACGTAAACCTTTGACATATACAATGACATATGTATGTACTTAGACTTCCAAAACTCGATCTTTTATAAATCGAATTTAATTTTAAATTTAAATAAAATTAAAATGTTTATTAAAAATAAAATAAAATTATAAAATAAAAAAAAAATAATTAAAATTTAATAATATACAAAAACATAAGTAAATTTTAATAATATTAAAAAAAATTAAATTTTTACAAATTAAAAAAATAAAAATAAAGTTCATAAAATAGAACAATTACAATTTTTATATAATAAAAATGTATTTATTTTTTGAATTGTATTCATTTCTTATAACAAAAAAATTAAGATGCATGTATGTAAAATAAAAAAAAAATTTAAATAGAAAAAGTAAAAATTTAAATTAAATTTTTAAATAAAAAAATAAATAGTTTATTAATTTAAAAAAATAGCATCAAATTAAAATATAATAAAAGTTCATAAAATAAAAAAAAATTATAAAATATTTTTTTTTAAATTTAGGATTATTTTATTTTTTATTATATAATTATTTTTTATTTATTTCTTTATTATTTTTTTTTTATTATTAAATTTTATGTTAAAAATATTAATATTATTTATTTATTTATTATTATTATTTTATATTATTTTTGTAAAAAAATCGAATGTTTTCTATTATGCATCATCCTTCCTTTATGTAAACCCATTAAGATCCCAAAAAGTTGACGCTCATTCTCAAGAGTAATAACAATAAGTCTTCTCAACCCCAGCAATTTATGGCTAATTGCGATGTTCCAGTTATGCTCCCATAAAATAATTGCCATAAAATATTTTCGAAAGTAGTCAATCAAACTTCAGGCTGAGCAAAAATTTTTAACAAACGAAGACACAAATCTCATTTTAATTACGTTATTAATTTGCGAATTTTTTTACAGATGTCATAAAAATATGAAAAAACTTTCAAACATACATATTTACATGGAGGGGTACATATATAGTTATGTAAAAGGTTTTTAAAAAAGTTGGTAATAATTATAATATTGGAAGTAAACACTTATAACATAAGAAGTAATCAATTTAATATTTTTAAGTACGACGCTTACGATTTGATAGTTATTGTGTCGAACTGATCGCATTTGACTCAATTTGAAACTTGAGAAGCTCTGAAGAGTGTACCGAAAGCATTCATTTTCCAAACGATAAATAAGAAATTTTCGTTTAAAATGTTTACCACTCGAATAATATGAATATTCATTCATTCGAACTCATCAGCAAAACACTCATTTAAAGTATTTCAATATTGCTAAATTTTTTATTTAATTTTTACTTAGAAATAGTTTACTTCTATTTTTCTGCTTCGTTTGCAATTTGCATTTGCATAACTTTATAATAATAATAAATTTTTGTACTGAAATGTACATAGTATTTCCTTATGTGTGGCATATTGACCAACATATGGGTATTTTGCCGTGAAGTGTTTTGGAATTTCAAAAATTGTCACGTACGTACGTGCGAATGAAATGTTTCTGATCGCTAAGTGTTGCCGTTATAAACGAGTAAATGTTTAAACGAGCAAACGGCTCATACATATTTATGCTCGATTTATGTACGAGTATATAGTTTTACGTTGAAAAATGTCAGGGTTTATACGTTTTGAGGTTATAAATTTTCATATTTTATATTTCAGAATCTACCAAACGTTCTTCAATTTGAAACAATACTTGTTATGAACATGTTTTAATTTGAATGTTTAACTGTACAGCATCTACAAATCCTAATTAGAAACCCATGAAAGAACTGCCGTAAAACTGATCGAGACGATATCAAAATATTAAAAAAATGTTTTTCAAAAATCTACTAATTTCATATATTTAATGTTCGATACTATTTTGTACTTGGTTTTTGGATACAAGTTTGGACCAGCTATTGGAGGCACTTTCTAAACAACAAGTGTGAATTCTATAGGCTAGTTTGGGGTCTCAGGACATTAATTTGTAAAAAAACTGTACTTGAAACCCTAATTGTTGTTATGTATGTTCATATATATATAGGGGTCCAAAATGCATTCTAATTTAGATATCATTTCATAATTCTGGATAACAGATATATGAAACTGTTATACTGGTTATTCAATTTATATATATATATATATATACCAAACAGTTCCCAACTCTGATTTGCAGGATCGCAGAATTTTACTGAGACCCCAGTTTATATACATATATATATATATATATCCCATATATGGGTCTTAACTATCACTGATACTATCGTAAGATTCGAAATCGTTATCTGCTAATCTTTGAAAATTGAATAACCAGTATACAGTTTCATATATCTGTTATCCAGAATTATGAAATGATATCTAAATTAGAATGCACTTTGGACCATGGTCTTCTATGACGGATCTTCGAATAATTCGTCTTTTTTATTCATTGTTCAATGCTAATATAACTTATCTCTCAACCAGGGCCGGGACTATAAGTATTCGATAAGATTATGCCCAAGTTATACAGGTATTTCTTGAGCTTACATCCGTTATAGACCCATCAGTACCATAAGGTTACTCCTCTGGCGGTTTATTCGATTCCTTTTTGGTATCCTCATATTAATCTTTTTGCCTGCCGCAAACCGGTTACCCGCTGCATGTGTGTTTCTCGTTCTGATCTCTCCTCCACATGGAAAATTTTCTTGATAGTATGTGTCCCAACTGCCAAGAACGGTTGAGGACACAGCAGTTGTGTTGCTCCTACCGATCGGAGTAATTCGTCAACTAGTTCGTTTCCTGCTGAGCCTTCATGTCCCGGCATCCAAATTAAGTGTACCCTGTTATCCATTGATAGATTGTTAAGTCTCAATATAAGATTCCATTAGAAGCGCGTAAGCAGTGTCGGACTGTGTTCACTTTAACCAGAGTCTACTGTAGCCTGTCCTTTATTGGTATATTTTATGCACTTTTCACTAAAATTCTTCACATAGCACGAAAATCACTGAATGTAGCACAACATATTTGCAGCACCAACGTCTCGTCTCGATGCTGCGCATAAATATTTCACAATGTTTCCATTGCGTGCACGCATGCGCAAACGGAAATACTCCGCACATCGCATTTTATTTTTACTTTTGCGCTGCCTGCACTACTATCAGTAGTGACGATCCGTGGCCCTGCCTTGCAGCACACAACCTTGATGTCTGCCCCCTCCCTCCATGCAGCACCACCAAACGGTCTGCTCCTCATACACATGCATGGTTTTCTCTCGTATGCGCTTCGGCATGCGCATGCCGCACATTGCATCACTTGCATGCCACTGCGAATGCTCCACTAAGGACTGCCAGCAGCACCAGCAAGGTATTTGACTTTTCGGTCAATAAACAACAACAACAAAAGGCAAAGTATACAAAAAAGGACGGCGAAGGCATAAATAAATATCAACATTATCAATGGAATCGCTGGCGTAGCAAAGTGACCGGTTGCAGAGTCCCAAAAGCAGCGCTATGCAATGGATTCTGTTGAACAGAATAAAGGCAGGAAGTTGGGCAGCAGGTAGCAGTTGGGAAGACTGTGTGTGCAGTGTCTGCCCTGCTGTACGAGTACTGGCTCTAAAGCATGTGCCTCGTTGTGTGTGCAGTGGGACCTTCAATGGAGACTGGTGGCTGTAGGCTGCTGTGTAGCTGCATCAATTCCAAATATTCGATGGAAGGGCGTTGTTGCATTTCTGCCAGCATACCGGACATGGTTGTTTGTGGTCCGTCTCTAAAGCGTTCCTTACGTCGCGACGTCGCGGCTTGCAATAGTGTGACAGTTTGTTTTGTTGAATTGGTGGAGGACGTTGTCGTTTGTGTTGCCAGTAGGAATGTTGTTAGTTCGCATATGTGGCATAAACATATTTACATGCTATATATTTACCTAAATATATACTACAGTATTAATATATAAATAGTTTATGTTTTCAATACATTTATCTGTTTAGCGTTTGGTATTCGGTATTTCAGCGTGGATTCCAGCGATAAGTCATGTGGAATTATACGAATATGCACTTAACAAACTGGAGCTCTACAGTCAGTAGTATTGTCTACAGAGTCTTTAATATATTTTCGAAGAAAGCTTGGTTCATAAGGTGTGGTAGGCTCGTTTAAAAGCTTTGGGACTCTAGCGGTTACTTAGTCTGGAGAGTAGATACAATTGTATCAAGAGCTAACAACCATTCGATTGAGAGAACTGGTAAAACGTCTAACAACGATCGAAAGAGAGAGGTAGAGAAAAAAAATATAGATAAGAGAAAAAGTTTAATCGATCCTGAAAATTATTCAGTTCAATTTCGGCTATATGCTATAAGAACATTTTCCTTTCGTCTTATTCTTCATAAGATTTACCAAGACATTTTTCTAACTTCCCTTTTTCTGGGGTTTAGTTACTGTTTTTAACAACAAGAGATGGTTTTTCCGTCGAAAATGTAGAAGAGATGTTCTACTGTCTCCTCCTCTTCTGCTTCTTGGCAGCTTCTAAAAGTCATTGTATGGTGTCCCCAGTCTACTGGCATGCCTACCAAATCAGACAATGACCTATTAACTCTCCTATTAGAGTTTTTAAGTCGTTTCTTTTAAATTTCAATAAACTGAATATGCGGCCCCTATTCCATTCAGGCCACATTTGTCTGCTTGTTGAGCAAGTCAGAGATTGTTTCCACCGAGACTCTGTTATGTCCATGACCTATTTATCGATTAAATATCTACAAGTGGCCAGAGGCATGTATTTTTCCTCTTAATAGGAAATTAATTTCTAAAGTGGTAACTTCCATCTATGCTTCAAGAACTTCCCAGCTTCGAGAACTTCTTTGGACCTCGAAGAAATGTTACATTTTTTAATAAGAATTTCGGAAATCTAATGTACTGAACAACACTAGTTCAAATCTAAATCTTTGGTCTTCATAGATCTTATATAATACATATGATTATTTTCGGAGTTAACCAAAATGGATGAGAGTCTACCTAGATTCTTCTATTTATAACCTAGTCTTATCAAATCACTAGTTCATTGCGGTGGTAACTCAATTCTGAACTAAGAATCTACTCAGAGAAACCAGCAGCAACGGTTCAATATAGCCCAAAAAGGCTGTATCCACTAGAATTATTAAAGTCGCAGTATTATTTTTGTAGAACCATCTCTTTTTTTCGTACATCCGTTGCGGTTATTTATGTTCTTGAACTATGAATTAAGATTCATTTACCGATAAACTTAGTGAAGAACGTCGCAAGCTTCCCATGTTGCCTGCTACAATTATTAATTTGAAATATTGTTTTGGTCCTGTGTTTTTATTTCCTTCTTTTTTACAGTAAAGTGGGGTTCTGTTAAAATGTATCGCGTGATGAAGTCAAATAAGAAATTCAGGAACACCAAATGTGTAGCCAATCTAATGGCAAACGGTTCAGTGGAAAGAAAAAACAAAAGACAACAAAAAATATTTAATTGAGGGCTTCTGCGGAATTAGAGAAAAAAATTTAAAAAAAATTGCAGATGAACAGATAGCAAAAAGAAGCAAACATTTGACTGAGCAAACGAAACCGCGACAGTGACAGAGTAACAAAGTGGAAGACAACAAAGCGCGGGTAGACACACAGTACGAACAACGCCGCCAACGCAAATTGACTACATACACTGTGAGACTTTACTATTGTGAGAAGAACGGGTAGGTGGGGTTGGATTCAGGATCGCTTTCTGGCTAAATCAGGGAAAGAAGAGAGCAAGAACGGGAAGAAGACGGCGACGGCGGTTATAATCGACAAGAAAGATGCCGCACAGGAAAGGCAAAGAGCGCGCCGCAAGAAGACCAAATCGGACACAGTCTTACATACATACATACTTGGAATCAGGAAAAGGGACGGACATCGCTGATAAACAGTGCAAGTGGTAAAGCAAATGGATTAACCCCAAAGTATGACACTCCACAAGCGGCTGGTGGTGGCGGCGATCGGCGAAAAAAAAGCAGGAAACAAGCTTTGTTGTCGCCACAGAGACCGAATTGTGCAGAAATCTTGAAACTTCATTCACAAGCCAAGAGGCCGCGAGATGCCAGAGCAGCGGCAGGAGATGAGGATAACGAGTATCGTGAACGTAAGCAAACATAATTTACTGCAGACTAAAAAAGAATTACGAGTTACGGACGGACCATGACTGAGAGACCGAACGACGAACAAACAAGCGAAGACAGAGGAAGACGGCCGGACATATGGATTGGTAAAGCGCAGCGTGAACACACAACACACACGAAATAAGAGGAAAAAATGGCAAAGAAGAAAGATGAAAGGCGTAGTGCGACACTAACTAGAAAGATGGCAGCTGGAGAGAGAGAGAGAGCACAAGAAGAGCGCGGTGTGCAGCATGGAGAGGCGGTGCAATGACCATGATGATGATAGCAATAAACAGCAAACAGCGGCAGCTGCTGCTCCTGCTGCTGCTGAACGACGAATGATGCGATGTTGTGTTGCAAATAAAAGAACAACAACAACAACACAACTGCGAGTAATAACAATAATAATAAGAAACTTGCCAAACGGCTACCGGATTTTTCGAGCAGCGCGCCACAGTACTAGGCTGTTGTAGTTGCCGCAAGAAAAAGTGCAAGAAAAAATTATAACATGCAACAACAACAACAACGCGGCGGCACCAGACGATAAAACAATAAAAACAACAATAAGTAAACAAACCGACCGACGGAGCGAGCGGAGGAAGCTGTGCGCTGTGAAATGCAGAAGAGTTGTAGTGAAGCTGTAGCTAGTGAAGATTCGCAGCAGTAACAACAACAACAACAACAAGAGTTGATATGCATGCGCGATACTGACGTACTGACAAATAAATTCAATGAAGATAATGGAAAAAAGGATGGAAGCTGTATGAAACACAATAGCAGGAGTAACAATAACAACAACAATAACTTAAACAACAACGTAAGCTAGTAGGGAGCAGGGAGCAAAGAAATAAATGGTTATTGCGAATGTGTGGGCAGGAAGGTGGAAACTTGGGAAGACACACACTCGTACACAGTTTTTTTTTTTGTTGGAGAGAGGCGGTCAATCGTTGGACAGGACTCATAAACAACACGGCAACAAGTAACAATTACGCTCAGCTTCAATGCTGGTTTGCAACGAGTTGCTGCTATGAATGAACGGCACTAGTGTGTTGTTCTTGTTGTTGTTAGTGGTGATTGGTTTGTGTAGTGGGAAAAAAATGCAAGTCCCGCCGAAAAATTTTTTGACTGAGGAACATAAAATGCAGTTCAATATACATATGTACATATGTATGTATGAAGTCAACTTGTTGTACTAGCGCTGTAGTTAATATTTATATATACTTTTTTTGTTGCCTGCATGTATGTTTGGTGTACTGCATGTCATGAGAAATTTTCAAATTTAGGGAATGTAGTACAACGAATTGTGGGAATACGAAACAAATTTGTTGGCAGGTGTGTGTTGTTGAATAATTAATTAAAATATTGTTTTATTTTATTCTATTTTGAATTAAGTTTTTTGCAAAATTGTTGTTGGTTTTCTAAAGCAACTGCGATTGGAACAAATGGTGCCTAATGTGGGACTTTTGTGCTACTATTTAGGTATACAAATTCAATTAAGTTAATATTGCTCATTCAATAAGTAAAAATTCTTCAGAACTTGAGAGCAGATAAACATGTACAACTCGGGTTTTAACCACGCCTATTTCACACACAAAGCTTATGTTGAGAACATATAAAAGTGTTTTAATTCAGTAAGGAAAAACACCAGAGTCGCTAAATTTTATGGTAAAGATGACAAAAAACAAGTAAATAATATTGCTCATTCAATAAGTAAAAATTCTTCTAAACATGTACAACTCGGGTCGTAACCACGCCTATTTCACACACAAAGCTTATGTTGAGAACATATAAAAGTGTTTTAATTCAGTAAGGAAAAACACCAGAGTCGCTAAATTTTATGGTAAAGATGGCAAAAAAAAGTTGCATTAAGATTGGTATAAACAAATGGACGATGGGCGTGGCGCCGAAAACTTATGTGTAAGAAAACATAACTCAGGAACTACTCGACCTATTTCAATTAAATTCGGTTCAAATCATTTTGTTGGCATCCCATTGCTATAGTTTGAAAATTGGCGAATTTGATTAACAACTACGTTTACTTTCCTTATAACACAATTCTGAAGTCTATCTGATTTGCTCACTTTACAATATAACGGGTGATTTTTTTGAGGTTAGGATTTTCATGCATTAGTATTTGACAGATCACGTGGGATTTCAGACATGGTGTCAAAGAGAAAGATGCTCAGTATGCTTTGACATTTCATCATGAATAGACTTACTAACGAGCAACGCTTGCAAATCATTGAATTTTATTACCAAAATCAGTGTTCGGTTCGAAATGTGTTTCGCGCTTTACGTCCGATTTATGGTCTACATAATCGACCAAGTGAGCAAACAATTAATGCGATTGTGACCAAGTTTCGCACTCAGTTTACTTTATTGGACATTAAACCAACCACACGAATGCGTACAGTGCGTACAGAAGAGAATATTGCGTCTGTTTCTGAGAGTGTGGCTGAAGACCGTGAAATGTCGATTCGTCGCCGTTCGCAGCAATTGGGTTTGTGTTATTCGACCACATGGAAGATTTTACGCAAAGATCTTGGTGTAAAACCGTATAAAATACAGCTCGTGCAAGAACTGAAGCCGAACGATCTGCCACAACGTCGAATTTTCAGTGAATGGGCCCTAGAAAAGTTGGCAGAAAATCCGCTTTTTTATCGACAAATTTTGTTCAGCGATGAGGCTCATTTCTGGTTGAATGGCTACGTAAATAAGCAAAATTGCCGCATTTGGGGTGAAGAGCAACCAGAAGCCGTTCAAGAACTGCCCATGCATCCCGAAAAATGCACTGTTTGGTGTGGTTTGTACGCTGGTGGAATCATTGGACCGTATTTTTTCAAAGATGCTGTTGGACGCAACGTTACGGTGAATGGCGATCGCTATCGTTCGATGCTAACAAACTTTTTGTTGCCAAAAATGGAAGAACTGAACTTGGTTGACATGTGGTTTCAACAAGATGGCGCTACATGCCACACAGCTCGCGATTCTATGGCCATTTTGAGGGAAAACTTCGGAGAACAATTCATCTCAAGAAATGGACCCGTAAGTTGGCCACCAAGATCATGCGATTTAACGCCTTTAGACTATTTTTTGTGGGGCTACGTCAAGTCTAAAGTCTACAGAAATAAGCCAGCAACTATTCCAGCTTTGGAAGACAACATTTCCGAAGAAATTCGGGCTATTCCGGCCGAAATGCTCGAAAAAGTTGCCCAAAATTGGACTTTCCGAATGGACCACCTAAGACGCAGCCGCGGTCAACATTTAAATGAAATTATCTTCAAAAAGTAAATGTCATGAACCAATCTAACGTTTCAAATAAAGAACCGATGAGATTTTGCAAATTTTATGCGTTTTTTTTTTTTTAAAAAGTTATCAAGCTCTTAAAAAATCACCCTTTATAAATAAAGCACGAGTGAATATATCGGAACAAAATTTTGTACAATTCTGCATTTCTTTTCAAGGCTGAGGATGAGGATCTCAAAGCCTGTTGCAATTCCATAAGCCCCCAAATACATATGTACATATGTACCTCACATACGGATTTCTCAACTTAAACTAGACTATATACCATATATATCGGTTAATATGTGATATATCTTAATATATCAAAATTAAGTGAACGTAAAACCTTGGATATGACTACATCATATCTTGGGGGAAAAAATAGTAGAAATGGATCCAGAGATTACCACGATCCCCAAATACTATGTACATGTATATAATAATTTTCGTTATTCTAGTGGACTTTATGCCTAATATGTTTCTAAGATAAAAATTCGTTCTGGATATTTTTGACGAAGAAAAAATGTTATTTTGACTCCTCGTTTCTTGTATTTCTTGCTAATATGGAACTAATTAATTGCTTGATTGAACTTTACCTTCTGATTGAATTTCTTTTCTATGTGGGTTTTAATACTAGCCGATAAATGGTGAAGTTTTTAAGTTCTGAGTCATTGTTTCAACATAACTTCAACATAGCTCCACTGAAACCTCTATTGTTAATAATTTTTTTCAGCTAATAATATTCAGTTATTTAATATTTCGATTTTTATGTTGGTAATACTACATTAAATACACTCTCATGGGCTTTTTCGATCGCGATATCGAATGAAACAATCGTTATTACTTTAAAGAAGTCTAACTGTATCTTCAAACTGGGTTGAATATTATCATATTAACGGTAAGGAACCCAAGAGATCTGTATTGAGAGAAAACAATGATTGTTTTACTCATAGTTATAACCCTCTCGATTTTGGGGTGTACTAAATTGTGGAAGGCACTGACAAATGAAGTTTAAAGGTTAAGTCATCAAAATATTTAGATATAAATATTTTACAAAGTAACGAAAAAGAGCAGATAAAATGGCGTGCATTATCGAATATAAAACTGATTTTCGGAGTTAGAAAGATCTAATCAGATAATTGAGAAGTATTGAATAAGTATGAAAGTTTTGTGACTATAAAAGGGGTTATGAATGTTGGGAATCTATTAAAGTATGGACTATTGTATAGCTATTGCATAGGTCTCAGTTATAAAATACAACTATTTCTGCAAAGTTCTTAATGTTCTAAAGATTCCCATTGCATTGTTATTATTGTTGTACACGAAAGATCGCCTGTCTTTGGTTGCGCATGCGCTTTGAATACTCGTACAAGTCCATGTAGAATTAATAGCTCGCTGCACGGAAAAAGTTGCGGATCATTTGGCTTCGTTGCAAATTTAGTGGAAACAAAATAAGGCAAAAAAAAGGTCAGAAAACACAGAGAAATATAAAAACAGAAAATAAAACACAAAAACAAAAAAAAAAATTGCACGAAAAATACAAAAGCACATACACACAAAAACCAGCAACAACAACAACAATATTTTTTAATTCACCAACAAATTGGCAAAACACAAAAAATGGACAAACACAAAAGAAAAAGCAAAAACAAAAGCAAAAGTCGAAAATGGGGGAAATCATGAAGAAACATTTAAATTTTATTACACATTTCCGGTCGTTGTTTGCCGTTTTTTTGCTTGCTAATTTTCTTATGTTGTTGTTGTTGTGCATGTTTTGCTTTTTTTGTATCGCCTGCCTTTTTGGTGCTCGCCATTGTGTTGTTCGCATTTAATTTTTGTTTTGTTGTTTTTTTGCTTGCTTGGCTTTTTGTTGTTGTTGCTTTACTGCGTGTGTGTTTGTCGCTGTATTTTGTCGTTTTTTTGTCTCTCATTCGCTAATTTATCTTATTTTACGTTGTCACCGAGCGTGCAGGCACTAGTGAAGTGCGGTTCGGAGAAGTGAGTGGGGGTGAGCGCTAGGCTGGATCAGCGCGCCGGCTCAGTCGATTGAGTTAACTAAGCACAATGCCGTGGGTACCAGGGAAGATGCTTAGCGTGCGATTTGAATGCTTTTCGACAGCAAGTTTCGCTTGACTTTAACTGAATGACTTACTGAGTATTGTTGTTGCTGTTTTGTCTGTTGACCAATTCTTGTTTTAGTGATGGCAGTAATTGCTGCAATTTTCGGCAGAATTGTTTTTGGTGGTCGAAAGTTTTTTGTTGGCTAATTTGTATTTAACAGTGGCATGTTAAGCAATAACTGAGCTTAAATTTTTTTTATACTCTCGCAACAGTTGCATTGAAACTTATTCTTTGCCACCATGTGAGGGTTGGTATTGCAGAGCGGTAAAATCTGATCACTGTCACGCCCACACAAAATAGTGTTAACTGAAAAATAATCGAACTATAACTTTTGAAGGTCCCAGATATCAAACATGAGGACCTCAGTGCTTGTTGCTAATTTTTTTACTGAAAATATCGGTAAATCTCTCAGATATTTAAAAAAAAATCAAAGAAGATGGGTTTCTTATAATAATACGTCTCTGTGCTAAAAATTCGAACATAACCTCGAAAATTTTCTCGAGACTTCAGGGCAATTAGAAATCAGAAATTTTTAATTGAAGACCTTCAGTAACTCTATAAAAGAAATATAAAGAACTACTAGAGTATAACCTCGACATATTTCCCTCGAATGTAAATTTAAATTAAGTTAGTCGAACAATATTTATGAACCACTGTCTTAAAAAAGCAGTATAAAAATAGTTTAACTATTCCTGACATTTTGGGAGTGCTTTTAAGAAAAAAATTATTTATTTTTTTACGGTTGCTTAACATAATGATGTTACATAAAAATTGTCATCTTTGGCGTCGCGAATTTGTCAACAGTGTGCAAATGTATTGCTCAAGCGCAGAAAAATACTCTGGCATTCACTAAAGTCAAAAGAACCAAAACAACAGGCGAAATAAAAATATGACAAAAAATCAAAAAAAAAAAAATATAAGCGGAAAAGATCAGTAATTTTTTCGGTGCACTCTTTCACAAATTCGTTAATTGCAGCAAGAAAAATTGAAAGTATTCGCGCTTCATGCCATTCAGCGAGTCATTGCGAGTTCATTCAACGGCAACGTAGACTAAGGATGCTACAAAATTCATTCACAATGTGAATGGCGTCAGTTTTGTTGGCCCCTTTTTATTGAGGACAGATACAAATCTCAAGTGTGTGTATGAGTATGTATTTTATGTGTGACGAAACTGGTTTGCCAAACTTTAGGAACGGGAGTTGTGAAGTTGCAATTTTTTTGGGTTTTTGTTGTTAATTTTTATTCATTTATTTTTTATTTTTTATTCATTTATTTTTTATTTTTTATTCATTTTTTATTATTTATTCTTTATTGTGTGTGAAACTCGTTCGAATTTCGTGAAAGGATTCTTGTATCTATATTTTATGGGATTTTTTGGTAAAGGTCATTTTTTATGAGTGCATTTTAATTAATAATTTAATATAATAATAATATTTTAATTATAAATTTATAAAATTCATTATTTGTTTATTATGAAAATGTGGCAACTTAAATTTGGTGCAACCATACATATTTTTATACGAAATGAAGGCAGTTTCTTTAATAAAATCGATTTAAATCTATTTTTCACAGTCTGATTTCCCATTCCCAAATTAGTGGGTTCTGCTTAACTCAAATGTATTCGGTTTTATATATAGCGTCTGTCATCTCAGCAATATTGCTCAAAATTAATTTAGAAAAGCAGTTTTGAAGTGGAAAAGGTTTATGAGAGGACTTCGTAGGCGGTTTTCAATTGATGTAGATGTTTGATTGATGATCTTTAGACTATACAAACTAATAAATAACTGAAACAAATATTCCGTTAGGAGTTATAACTCCAGTAAAAAATAGTTAAAAATTGTGCAATGGGAGCTTAAACTTAGAAGTATTATTACCAGCTGTAAACTTTATTTCAGTTGGTCTGCTTAAGAAAAGTTTCAACTACGATCCCGAGAATTGCCAAAGTAAGTAATAATAGTAAAGGGAGGAACTCTACAGTGAGTGAAAGGGAATCTAGATGGTGTCAGAGTCAATATTGTTGCAAAATAGTCTTTAAAGCGTCCTATGACCTATGTTGATACTTTATGGTTTGTTATAGGCTTTTTTACCTCAAAAACTATAAAAAACACAACTTTAATGGGTTAGATGCGTTTTCTAAATTTGAAACAATAGAAAAAAAAAAAGTTTAATTATAAAGTTCAATATATTTGAAATATTCTACAAAAATTGGAAAATTTAGAAGTTCCGCCCATTAGGCCACAAACGTGTCAATTGAAAACTTTAAAGGCGTTTATCTCTAAACTCAATTTTCAAGTCGGTGGAGACGATTTCTCGAAAAGTTTTGAAGCGCTTTTGTTCAACATTTTTACAAATCTTTGGAATAACGATCTAGTTATTCAACGAAGGATTTTCATTTTGTTTATTATAACTAATTTTTTCGAGCCAATATATGGCAAAATTGTGAACAATAATGAGTTAAACTATCCACGACAAGAATATATATTTGAGACATCAAGGGAGATGAGGTAACGGAATTTTTAAATAAAAATTTCACAAAATATTTTTGAAATGCTGAATTATTTATATATTACTAGCAGGCCCGTCCACACGTTGTTTTGGCTAAGGTATACATTAAATTAAGTTGGTCCAATCTTGGCTTCGGCGACGATATTGATTACTCGAGGTCGATTTATGTTACGCAGCATGATGACAACGCACACTACTTTTAATTGCAAAGTGAGTGGTGATAGTACAGGCAATTTTAAATAGTTTGGGATAATTGACTACGTCATCCTGGTTTGTAGCTGATCATCGATATCTTTATTTTTTTTACTACCAATATAGGTCATTCAATCAGTCATTTATGGTTATCATATTGAGGTTTCATGTCAGGAAAACTTCTCTTTCAAGTTAATGAAGTGACAGAAATCTGTTGGAAATGCTATTAATCCATCGAGGTGTCAACTGCGACCCCTACCATTTCCAACTGCTTCTACAATCGCAATTTGATATTGTTGCAAAAACACTCATATGTTAGTTGTTAATTGGCGATACTTTATGTGTCGCCACAAATTAAATGACTTTAGGCATGCGATTAGCCCGTCAGTAACAGTTGATCCAGGAATAATTGGAAGAGTCTGGCGTAAATCACCTGCCAACAGAATCCTGGCTCCACCAAAAACGTTTATCGACAATCAAGATCTTTTAAAGTCCTGTGCAGTACCTCCAGCGACTTCTTCAATATTTGGAAAAACTTCGTTATAGCGCTATTTTTGACGATTTTGCCGACTGGTGTTTCGTTCATTTGCAATTTAGGAGTAATTTCAAGGCCGAATGTGCCGTTTGTTTGCCTACTAATAGGTGACAAGTTGCCCCTATTCCCGTTAACCTTGGTGGTGAAAATGAGTGAAATTGGTTTTAGAAATACATCAGCCCTCATATACTATATATGATGATTTTCTATTGGACTTTTTGTCGAATATATAGGTCAAATTGTGTGTTATCTTAATAAAATTACATCAATAAATTGCGAGAGTGTAAAATGTTCGGTTGGACGTGAACTTAGCCTTTCCTTATTTTTTACAAATTGTTTTGGGCTATCGACACAACATTATATAATTGAACAATAACAAAAATATTTTAACAAAGCAACAATGACAACCTTGAAAATATTATTTTTTTGTTTTCCCTTTTTATATTTTTCTTGTCAACTCGAATAAAATTCTCTTATTGATATCTTCCTCGCAATTTTTCCATATATACTCACTTTCAAATCTTTTTCTGGCCTCCCGCGAATATTTCAGGACTAAAATTAGCCAGATCGGTTTGAACTTCAACAACCAATAACTTCCCGATTTTAGAAAATGTTTAATTTTCTTCGCGGCAAGTTAAAAAAATTTAGGGGTGGACCACCCTTAACATTTAGGAGGATGAAAAATAGATGTTGTCCGATTTTCCACCCTAGCCGATATGCACGCTAAGATTCACGAAAATCGGTCGAGCGGTTTCAGAGGAGTTCAATAACGTACACCGTGACACGTGAATTTTATATATTAGATATATTTATGATATATGTATATGTATGATCAATCATAACTTGTCCAATAAATTATAAATGAGAGCAAACATTTAAAGTTTTTTTTTTTAATATTTCAATCGATAGTGGCAACTCCATTCGCTTTTATTTCAAAATACGCTTGTTTTCAATCTCTGTAATCCACCTAACCCCTTAATGGAACATTAATTCTCTGAACTTACTATTATCTCTACATAAGAAGATTTTATTTTGAAACATTGCATGAAGCCTAAGTAGTTTCTGGATTTTTCTTTAGTCAGTTCATCATTTCCTTATAATACTTCCATTAAATCGCTTGAAAAACACTTTCCGAAAACGATCTTATTTCAGAACACACTGGTAATTTTAGAAAGCTTGTCACATCAGCGTAATTCCTCCACTGAAATGAATAATATTCATTTGTAATTAATATTTTTACGCATTCCACGAAAATGTATCAACAGAGCTAGTTGCACTTTTCATAAAAAATAACCCGGTTCCTAAAAAATAATACAAAAGCTACCTAATTAGGTAATAATAATTAAAAGCAATTAACGGAATTGTAAAATATATGAAAGAGGCACGTCTCTTCTCAAGAAAGGCGCGGTTATAAAAGCATCGTATGATCGATCATGTCAAGAATTTAGCACGACTGTTTTTTGTTTTTCTTAAATCTCAGAAGTTTGCGATGGAGTTGTGATGCCATAAATGCAAAATAAGACTATTATACATAAATTATGTGGCGAAATGAGTTGAGTCAGCATTAAGAAATACAAGAAATACCACAAACTACAGAGGTCAACGGACTGGACGTAGGTACCTAAAAGTCTGAGACGTGAGTTAAGCGGAACCGCAGGATCGTTTATGCATTTATGGACTTTTTCTATAATATTGACTCATTGTCAGCAAGTCGTATTGCGCATTTGTTACATATTTGGTCTTTATGTGAGTAACGCATAATCGAGGTTAGTACGAGCACATATACATAACTATTTGTTTATATTTTTCACACTTTCTCAGAAATCGGCGTGAAATTCCTGTGGTTGACACAAGTAAATATTAATTGATTGTGGGTGGTTGCAAAAAAAAACAATAAAAATTATAATAAAATGTGGAAAAAGGCTTGTTTTAATCACGCTATTCAAGTTACTCATTTTTGCTTTCTGGGAGCATGTGTTTATTTTCATACATATACATACATCTTATATAGTTTATACGAGTATGATAGCATTAAATTAATAAATAACAACGCATTACAGATTAATTGGTATTTGGAAGTAAAGTTTGATGGCAGCGCATTTGCTTTTGAAGATTATTACCCATTTTGAAATTTCGGGATTCTCAAGAATCATGCAGAATTTCCGAACTTTTTTGAAATTTCGGAATTGAGATTTTTAAATTTATTTTTGCTACTTTTCAAAAAACGAAGTCTTGAAACATCATTTCTTACGAAATTAATATTTTTTTACGATCCCGTTATTTGTAAAATGTAAAAAGTAGACCTTGAGGTCTCATTTCTTACGAAAATAATATTTTTAGGGTAATCCCAGTTTTTTGAGTCCCGAAATTTCGGGATTGGTATTTTGAAATTAAATTGTGCTACTTAAAAAAAATGAAGTTTCATTTTCATTTCTTACCAAACTGCTATTTTTTAGGTCGATCCTATACATATCCGCAATTTCGAAATTGATATTTCCAAAAAAAAGGAAGTCTTGAAATTTCATTTCTTAAGAAAAGAATATTTTTTAGACCGATCTTCGCTTTGCTTGCGGTCTCGAAATTTCGGGATTGGTATTTTGAAATTTAATTTTCCTACTTTCCACAAAAAAGATAGTCTTGAAACATTTTTTACAAAAGAAATATTTTTTTTAGCAGATACCGTGTTTTAAGCCTAAATATTAAATTTCTGGTGTTAAAATTTTAGCTAACAGCTGGTTAGTTATCAGACAGTTAACAACTTACTTAATAAAAACCTTCCCGATTTCAAAACGGCCTTCATAGGCAACTTGACTTTAGAAGTCTAGAAGTCATATATGATGAGATAGAGTGCTTTAAAAAAGGCTCAAATTACCACAATTTATGAGCCTTCAAATAATATTTTAACTATTAAGGAAGGTATCAAAACACAAAACCGAGTATAAGCCAATTCGCACTTCGCAAATTTGCACACGCAACACCCTTTATACGAGTATGTATGTATGTCTCTTACGAAGTGCTCAAACAGACCGGTTTCATAGTTGAAACGCATTGTTTGCAACGAAAATTAATATTTATTTTATTATACAGCATACATACATACATACAAACCGATATAAATCTGCCATGGCCAAATTGTGTGGCATGAATCATCAACCACCACGGCGGCGGCCCCCAATACAGCAGGCCAGCTAGTCAACTAGTCGGCTAGTCAGTCAGTCAGTTAGCCTGTCAAACAACTAAATAAGCAACCAAGCAGACAGCTACTGGACAGTGAGACAAACAAGCGGCAAAGTGTTTAGTACGTGTGTGTGTGTTTATATATATAAGTATGTTTATTTGCATTAAGCATCTACATATACATATATATGCCTGCCTGTGTTTAAGTGTAGCATAGCAGCTAAATACTAAAATATTGGCAAGCGTGCTTGCTTGCTCACCTAAGCCGTCAGAGCAAGTAGCCAAGTCTTTCAATGAAGTCAAAAGTTGGCAAATTAAATTGGGCGGAGGAAACGGCAGCAGCAACAGCAACAGCATGTGAATTAGCATGTTTCTGTTGTTTGCGCGCGCTTGTACAAAAAAAATAACTTAAAAAACACATTTATTTTAAGTATACAATGCACGTGTTTGCGAAAGAAATATGAAAATGTGAATTGTTAAAATACATACATATGTATGTATGTATGTATATGTAAATAAACATATTTATACTTGAATATCAAATAATAAAGATTTTCTCTAATTTTCAACATACATACACATTTCATTGCCATTAACACGTAGAATTTGCGGTAGCATTGTTATTATAGTATTTTTTTTTTAATTATTTTTGTTTAATTTGTTTTTTTTTTTTTGCTTTTAATTTTTTATAATCTTTTTCTTAATTATTTTTTTTATATATTTTTTTAATTATTTTTATTAATTTTTTTATTTTTTAGTTTTTAATTTTTTTTATTTTTTTGTTTTTTAATTTTTTTATGCAATAAAATTTATTTTTTTGTTGTTGCCGTTAATACTCTATAGGTCTATTCGCAAAAAAAAATGAATAAATTAATTTGTGATTTATAATCAACACACCACATTTTGTTCACAGCCCACAATTAGTGCATAGGCTGTCAAAGCGTTAATTGCAGTATAATAAATAAAATAAAAAGTAAAACTAGTACTGAGGTGCCAAGCACTTTTAGCAATTCAATTTGCAAATTTGCTTATGCAAAAAAAAAAAAAATCGCATGTAAGTGTTTTTATTATTACCACTTACGACAAGCTGTTCGCTGTAGTAATGACGGCACTGCTGACACAGGCAAATGACGTTTCGGTGACAAATGACGTTAGCAATTGCAGCAACAAAGGTGATTGTATAAGTTATAAAAAAAAATAAAAAGAAAGAGGCACGTGTTACATTGACATTTCGTCAGTTGAGTTTTGGATGTGTGATTATTGAAGCGATTTATTGCTTCTAAAAGGTGTGTAAAGTGTATATAAATCAAACTTAATTATATACAAACATCCCGACCGACAATTTGTCAACAGAATCTGCAAAAGTGAGTGAAGTGAGACGGATTCTTTTCTAATTAGAGGAAATACAAAGCTTACATTGCGCCAAAGGGCACAGATTCGTTACGAAGCCACTCAGTATAAGTTAACTTCTCGACAAATCAAAGACAAATTAAAACTTCCCGTCACTCCCAGACATGCTTTGAGCTTCATACCCACAACAAGGTGGACAAATTTTAAGTAAACACAGCGGTGCAGTGAACAATGCCGTCAGGTTATATTATCGGATTTAAAAAAAATAAATTAGACGGCCCGGACTTTTGCAGCTGCTATTGGCATGATCTAGGCAATCATGGCTTAGTACGTTCGAAGCGAAATTTGAATTAAATTTCAAAATTTTTCAATATTTATTATTTCGTTTCGTGAATTCTTGGCCAAAAACAATACTGTAAATACCCAGCCTCCATATTTGCCAGACATGACTCCATGACTAAAGCCCACCGTCAACAAACTGATTGGACCTTATCAGTGTGGCTTTAGACCTGGAAAATCCACTACTGACCAGATATTCACCAGGCGCCAAATCTTGGAGAAGACCCGTGAAAAGGGGATCGACACACACCACCTTTTTGTCGATTTTAAAGCTGCTTTCGATAGCACGAAAAGGAGCTGCCTTTATGCCGCGCAGTCTGAATTTGGTATCCCCGCGAAACTAATACGGCTGTGTAAGCTGACGTTGAGCAACACTCCGTCAGGAACGGGAAGGACCTCTCCGAGCCGTTCGATACCAAACGAGGTTTCAGACAAGGTGACTCGCAATCGTGTGACTTCTTTAACCTGATGCTGGAAGAAATAGTACGAGCTGCAGAGCTAAATAGAGAAGGTACAATCTTCTACAAAAGTGTACAGCTGATGGCGTATGCCGATGATATTGATATCATCGGAAGTAACAACCGCGCCGTTTGTTCTGCTCTTTCCAGAATAGATAAAGAAGCGAAGTGTATGGGTCAGGTGGTGAACGAGGACAAGACGAAATATCTCCTGTCATCAAACAAACAGTCAGTGCACTCGCGTCTTGGCTCCCACGTCACTGTTGACAGTCATCCCTTAGAAGTAGTAGATAGTTTCGTCTACTTGGGAACCAGCGTTAACATCGATAATAATGTCAGCCTTGAAATCCAACGCAGAATCACTACTATGGGTTGCTACTATGGGCTGAGTAGGCAGTTGAAAAGTAAAGTCCTCTCTCGACGAACAAAAACTAAACTCTACAAGTCCCTCATCATTCCCGTCCTACATTATGGTGTAGATGCGTGGACGGTGTCAACAACCGATGAGACGGCACTAAGAGTTTTCGAGAGAAAGGTTTTGCGGAAGATTTATGGTTCCTTAAACATTGGCAACGGCGAATACCGCAGAAGATGGAATGATGAGCCGTATGTGTTATGCGACGACATAGACATAGTCCAGCGAATACAACAACAGCGGCTACGTTGGCTATGTCATGTTGTTCGAATGGACGAAAGTGCCCCAGCTCTGAAAGTTTTCGATGCGTACCCGTTGGTGGAAGCCGAGGAAGAAGAAGGCCTCCACTCTGTTGGAAGGACCAGGTGGAGAAGGACCTGTCTTCACTTGGTATTACCAATTGGCGCCAAACTGTCAAAAGGAGAGATGCGTGGCGCGCTGTTGTGGACTCGGCTATAACCGCGTAAGCGGTGTCTACGCTAGTCTCCGTGTGACTTTTCCCCATATTCAAAAATAAAGATAACCTCAGAAGGACGTAATTTTACAAGCATACGAGAAATCACTGAAAGAAATGAAGGCTATCCCAAAAAATCGAGTTTGAGAAGTGTTTCGAATATGACAAGAAATGCTGGCACTATGCACTTATGCATAATATCGAATGGGGAATATTTTAAAGGCGTCAGCATTAATGAAAACGAATGAATAAATATTATTTTCAAAAAACAAAACTTCCCGTTATTTTTTGAGCACACCTCGTAAGTGTTAAAAACCGTTTAACTCTGCTAAGCTCGCCGAAGATACACAACTTGCATAATTAGCACGTGCAAATGCATTTTCGATAAAATAATTAATAAAATCTCATATGTACAAATAAATATGTAGGCGATTAGGCTTATCGGCCGTTGACACGTGTTTGATGTATGTATGCATTTATGTATATACATACATAATTTAAAGGAGCTGACAGGTGTGCTGCATGCTGATGTGTCATGTAAGCCACTGACCGGCCCGAATGTGGAACACGTGAATATTGTTTGTACGTGAAATTTGGCTATTTTGCAAGAGTGTGAGAAATACATACATATATATTTATATGCAATATATTACAAATGCATATTACTAGAAAATATATGTGCATATAGAATGGTTAGTAAGTGAAAAAAAAATAGTTGGAAGTTATAAAAAAGCAACAGACTCGTATGACGAATCATTTAAATAATCGTAAATTTGTCATGGTTGGCGCAAAGTTCGTGAGCTCGTGTTATTTATCGAGCGTAAATGTTGTAAAAATTGTACAAAACAAATATTCATATTTTATATATGCGTTGCATATTTATTTATTTATTTCATTTGTTGATTTATTACCCGTGGCGTAAATATGTGAAAGTTTTAATGCTTTTTTTTCATTACCATTGTAAAGTTCAATACGAGTGAATTTATGATTTTGCACTTTCGCAGATAATTTTGCTTAAAAGTGAATTGATGACTACGTAGGTTAGTAATTTCAAAGAGTTGTGTTTTCATGAGTGGAAAGTTCTGGAGAAATGTCTTCAAATAAGAATTTTTGAATTTTAGTAAAGTAAATGATGAAAGCTCCGTGAAAGCTTAATGAAAGCTTCATAGTAAATATTTTGAAATAATAGATATGATAAACAGAATATTAAATATAATAAAAGTAGTTACCAGAACAGTTAAAGATTTAATTTAAATTAAAGTTAAAGTGAAAGCTTCTTAGTAAATATTTTGAAATTAGCTTTTGTCCAAATTTTTGTTTGTTTATTTTTAGTAGTCTAAATTAAAATATTTCTGAATGTCAGATAAGATAAAAGTAGTTACCAGATTAAAGATCGAAATTAAAAAAAGTAGTGAAAGCTTAATGAAAGCTTTATAGTAAATATTTGGATATAAACTTTTGGGTATGAGATATGATAAATTAGAACAGTTATAGATCGAAATTAGGATCAACAATATTAGATTCTTCTCAACACTTTACATTATAATTTGAGAAAAAAAGTGACAGTTTTGATACATTTTTCGTGATTTAGAGCTTAATAATGCTATAAATCTGAGTATATTTCTACATAAAAAGTTAAGTGTTTTCATAAGAACTTATCATTAGTAATTTAAAATTCTAAGCAAGTGTGAGTAATTGTCAAAATAACATTATTATTAATCAAAAAAAAAAAAAAGTTTGGAAGACAAAGGGATACAGCATACAAAAAAGACAATCCAAACCGCAAAATAGGAAAAAAAAACATAAAAAACTCGCTCGCATTGAACACGCGCCAAACGCTTGAAAATAAGTCTAAAGTGAAAGATTAAAATATAATTAAAAATTAACACATCAAAAAGGAAAAAATAAATAAATAATGAAAAAAGCAATAAGTAAACCACAAATTCAACATGCCATAATAAAAATTTAACAACAATAAATGTGTACATATATAAACGTAAGTAGGTACGTACATAATTGGAAGCTGCAAAAAAAACCTGGCGTTGAAAATCAGTCAGAAGTGAGCGTACGCGCAAAGCGTTTTAAGTGCGAGAATTAACCTTTTATGGGTGCCGGCAGTACGTATACATATACATAATTATACATATATATATATTGTGTTATATATATATATATATATATATATATGTATGTACGCCAGTAATATATTAAACATTTAAAAATTGCCTGACTGTTACCGGGCAGAGATTTCCAACCAAATAGCTAGGTAAGCGTTTTTTGTTTTGCTTCTGACTTGTCAGCCGGTCAGTTTGAAGTTAAACTGTTGCTGATTTGCACATTTATTTTATTAATTTAACAGTATTTTTGTTAAATTGTTGCTTATTTTGTTTTATTTAGTCACCTTTCTCATTCGTGGGTTATTAAATATATTCTACTTCGAGAAGACTTAATTATTTTTGATTGTATGCTAACATGTGCTTGGAGGCCTATACAGCAGGGATGTACTTTCAATCATTTCGGAAAAGAGAATATTTATAAGACATTTGATTCCAGATATTTTTGTTCCAAGTAGTATTTGTATTCCAAGGAAAGGAAGGAAGAAGGAAATAACGGGGATTTTCGTTTTTTAAATATTTATTCATTCGTCTACATCAATTTTGTCGCCTTCAAAATAGTCCCCATTCATTATTATGCCCTTATGTCAGAGCTTTTTCGAATCGTCGAAATACTTCATAAACTCGATTTTTGGGATAGCCTCTGGTTCTTTCACCGATTTCTTGTACATATGTATGCTTGTAAAATGACATGAAGGGTCCGTTCACTGTATTTTTGAAAAAAAGGATAGATAGTAATAGACAAAGTAAATTAATCCAGCTGAAAATTTAACGCACTTCAGGGGTATTTACGAGATGTGTTAAAAAATTATGGGAATTTTAAAAATTCCAATAATCCAAAAGTAAAATTTTCAAAATTTTGCATTGTATATTGAACGAATTTCTCGATAGATAGAACACACCTGTTTTTATTAGTAGATGTAGTTCTAGGTTTGGTCTTATGATCTACGTTTCTTCTATAAATTGATTGTAATTTTTTAGGGATTTTAGTACCACCCTAATATAATATATTACTACTCAAGTATTGTTTGGCTCGTGCCAAGCGGGCATCTTTATCTTTGCACATCTTCGATTTATAATTTCTCAGCGATTTTTATATAATTACGTATACGCCTGCGCGCACTACCAACTGCCTCGGCAACAATATGCTAACAATTTTTAAATTTCCTCCTCTTGAACGCAGCAAAATTGCGCTCATTGCCAATGGCTTCAAATAGTATTTTATATGTGTTTTCTATATTTGTTTGTTAACGCACAGCTCGCCATTGTTGACACAGTGACTGATGGTCCATTCCAACTGTTTAAAACCCCCGCCGCCCCCATTCGCGCTTGTGTTTAGTTGGTTTGCATTGTTTGTTTTTGCTTCTCGCGCTCGCTTGGCGATTTGGCAACAAACAGCTTAACAATGCCTGCCACTCTACCAAATAAACAGTTGTAGGTGTTTGCATGCCCAACGGTTTGTGTGTGTGTGTGTACGTTTGTGATTTGGTGTTAAAGAAGCGCGCGTTCATTGGCGCATTAGCTCGCGCCATGCGTTGGATGCGTCAGCTCGTGCTTCGTGTCTGTCCGCTTACCCCCAATAGTGGCAAAGGCGATGGTGGGGTGTAGTTGATTGGTTGATTGTTTGCGCATATATATAAATGTATGTACAAACATGTGTATATATGTATGCCTGTTTATTTGTACAGCATAATAGCCAGAAAATTGTTTTTCGCACACAAAGTACGAGCGCGTAATAGCCGACAATTGTGTGGTTGTGTGGATTTAAAAAATTTTGACTGTTACTACAGTTGTTGTTATTAAGTGTTTACCAGCTGAGGCGTTCGTCTGCTTGTCTGGTCGAATGTTTAACTACAACTTTTCGTGGTTTTTCGCCATTCGCTGACTAAGCGCTATGGCGCGCATGTTTTATTTTGTACAATATTATTGTTGTTGTTGTTTTTTAATTTTCTTCTTCTTATTGCTCTTTCTATTTAGTTGACTTTATTTGAATTATTATTATGTTAGTTTTTATTGCTTCACCTCTTGCTTTTTTATTTACTTTTTTATTATTGCCTTCCTGAACTGTGCTTTGATTGTTCGTTGTAGTAGAACTGTCAGCGAAAGAGTAAAATATAATTTTTTTATACTTCGCGATTATCTACATATATACAAACATACATACATATATACATATGTATTTGTATGTACATTCAAGTATTTAGCATTAACAATCACTAGTGTTCATTAACCCACAATCACCAGGTGTCTTATAGACATCTACAAAAGCAACTTATTGTTTCAAAATTCTTTTCATAAATCAAAGTGCGGAAATTTAAAAATACATAAATTCTATATAAAATTTACTATAAATGTTTACACAAGTGTAGCAGATATATTTTATAATAATAATATGTAAAATATGCCTCTATTAGGGGGACCAAGACTTAATGATTATATATTGGGATTTAGAGATTATATTTTAAGATTATTTGAGATTACATTTTCAAAGTGAAGGAAGCTTCTCTCAACGTGTGCGTAGATTATATAATGACTTTTATTTATTTAATTTTGAGTTTTTGGTTCGGTGAAGACCAGACTTAAAGTATCATGAAAATGCTTTATGTATTCATATGTTCCGGTAGGAACTAGTTGTTCCGAAAATAAGGGCTGCGTTCTTAACGAGCTCTAGAAGATCAGTGAAAAGGCAGAAGCTAAGGTTGACGTTGCAGTTAACACTAACTCCAGTAAAGCAACATTGTCAGAGTTTGACTACAAAGCAGAAAGACTAAGGAGATGCCAAAGGTGAGGCTGCTGGCAGTGCTTTCGCCAAGGAATGACCTATTCATACGGTTGAGGATTCAAGAAAAACGAAGTACTTACTAAGAAGGGTATATCTGCCACCTCCAACGAAGGAGGAGCTCCATCCATTAATTACACGAAAGCGTTTATACCCAACTTTAAAATATTTAACCTGGAAGCGGTCGATAGAGGGAATATCCCATCCAGACCAAAGAGCAAGGATATGAATACCGGCTATACCATCGCAGCCGGTATTCATATAATGCGGCTCATCAGCGCTTGCAACCCTAATTTGTCAATGAAGGGATGGAAGCTCATTATGACTTCTGAGGAGGCTACAGCAGAACCTGGTATGGAAACGAAAACCAGTCTAACAAATTGACGACTTAAAACTTGTAGAAGTCTTCAAATTGGAGTAGAAAGTATGAACCAACAGTTAGAAAAGCAATAACTTATTGTTATCAACATTACTCTAATGGAAACGCAAGTGCAGATCTTAGCAGACCTTTTAGGTAGCCTTTTTGTGCTTCATAGAAAGTATCGCAATTTCGCAACCTACTGAAATGATGATCATTTTTGTTTTATAGTAAAAGCAGACATAAGCCTCACAATACCAGCCATGATGACGCGCGACACATGCTGTTTATGTCTTGATGCCTGATGGAAAAGAAAAAGTCAGACATAAACCTTTGTACTTAAATATTTATGTATATACTGGCGTTTTAAAACAGAAGGAGATTGTTACATAATAAACAACGATTTTTATTGTTACATTTCTTTTTATTTGCACACTTTGCCATCGATCATATTCTGGGGTGTAAAAATAGAGGAAAATAAAATAAAATAAATACATATATTTTTATTTTTTTTTATGTGCTTGTTGCTATTGTAAAACAATGCTTTCGACTCATATTATTTTGAACGATGGGCATTGGACTCATTGAACTCGTCGTAAAAGGGAATGTTGTCACTTACAAACACATGCACACACTCATATGTGCTCAAGTGTAATGCCGTGAAAATTGACAGTGAATGTCGCATGCGGTAGCAAAAATAAGAAATAGCAATTAAAGTATTGAATACTGGCAAGAATGTCATTACTGACATATACGGCCACACTTGTCAATGGTGTCGTGAATGATGCCTCTAGTGAGTGAAGGGAATGGAAAGGTGAGAAAAGAAAAAAATATATTAAGAAATAAAAAAATGAAAAATAAAGTGAAGAAATTAAAAATATAATAAAAGAAAATATAATAAATAAAAAAATTATATAAAAAAACAATAAAAGTAAAAAAGTGAGAAAAAAATAAGGAATGAATTATATAAAAAAATTAATAAAAAATAAAAACGATAAAAATATACATGATGAAAAAACTAAAAAAAGGAAATAAAAAATTTAACAAAATAAATAAAAGGGAAAAATAACAGAAAGTAAAAAAATTAAAAAATTAAAAGACTGACTGAAGACTGAATAATATGAGAACAATAAAACATTGAAAAGACAAAAAATAAAAAATTTAAATTATAAAAAATGAAAAAGTTAAAAATATAATAAAGAAATAAAAATTAAAAAGAACTAAAAGATATAATAAATAATAAAAATGAACGGGAAAGTGGAAACAGGAAAAAGGTAGAAAAATATAAATAAAATCAATTATAAATTAAAAAAAAATATTAAAATTAATTATTTAAATAAAATAATAAAAAATAAAAACTAAAAAAATGTTAATGTTTGCCTATAGGACTTATTATTATTATTATATTTATTTTTTAAATTTTTTTAAACTTTTTCGCCTTTTTTAAATTTAATCATAAAATACATTTCTTTATTATTATTTATTCTTTTTATTGTTGTTGTTGTTACATGTTTTATTTCTTATTTCTTTCTTTTTCATTCCTCCATAATGTGTGGTGTGGCATTTTTAGAAATATTTAACGCTTACAACACAAAGTTGCCAATTGTCAATGGTAATTTGCAAATAATATTTTTGTGCGCTTGTAATTTTATTTGTGCATACATACATACATACATACAATTGTCGTATGATTCGTTGAGTTTTCCACTTGCTTCTTGCTTTCTTTGAAATGCCTGAATTGCAAAAGCGTGGAATTGTTAACCCTTTTTGGCAGCAGTTAAATGGCTCTGGCCATAAACATATTTAAATACATTCAAACATATATACAAATATACAAAAATATACATACATATATATATATATTTATATATACATAAAACCATTCACATAAATTTGTAAGCATGTGCTTTCGAGCACGTAACGTTCATTGTGCGATCATAAATGCCGGTGAAAAAAATATACTGAAAACACCTCTGCGGTGAACATAAAAAAAACTGTAAAGCTAAGCAAAATTATGTGTGCATAAACGCCATATTATTTTGGCATGAAATTGTAGTTGTTTTTTTATATTATATATATATAATTTTTTTTCAATTTTATTATTATTATTATATAAAATATGTGTGAGAATTAATTTCGCGGAAAAATATTTAAAATGCGGAAAAGTAACACGGAAAGTCCAACCTAAATAACTCAAGTAGTAATTAAATTGTTAAATATTTTCCCATATTAAAATCCATTTTTATTAATAAGGCGATAAACATTGCTGATTTATATTGCATTATAAAATAGTTTCAACTTCAGAAAATTATACACAGCGCCTTTACAGGTAGCATTAGTTCGCAGCTGACGGAGAATGTTGATGGGCGGGGTTTCGAAAGGGTTGTGCGTGTTTTTTTTGTAATAGATATACGCTTAGTTATAAAAGGCCTTATAGTATTAAATTAGGTCACTTCTACAGACCTCAGAGAGTATAGTATAGTACTTAAGCTTATGGAGGAACCATACACCACCAGTACACTAGATTGCTCTTCCTGCCAAAAACATATCGGTTGAGAGATGACTATGACTTGAGCTTACTTTGTTTTGTGAATATTAAACCGTTCCAGAGGCTTTCAAAGAAACCTAAAGTTGCTGATTTCAAGACACATAAGAGTGATGAATGGTAAAATTCTAATGAATAAACTTATATATTGAGGAATTGAAGTTTATATGAAAGAGACGATAACCTCGAGTAAAGCTATGAAAGCGCAATATTAACTACCGTTAGAAAGTTCTCAATGACAAAGAATTAATATGGTACCAGGTGTCTTATTTTTAATTTTCAAATTTATTATTTTTAAGAATAACTATACTAAAGCAAAAAAACAGTATCAAGGAAAATTATAAGTGAAAGCTTAGAGCACTTTTGGACAGCTGAGAACCAATGTCATTCATAAAATTGTGTCACAGCATTGCAAATAAATTTCAAATGCAACAGATTTCTGCTGTTGGCGCTAGAAACCATGCAATATCAACAAAATGTGGTCAATTCAACCAGAATAAATGGTGGCGTGAAGTAAATTTCCTGCTTTTGATAATTTGTCATATATTTATATGGGGGTCTGTATGTATATGACATTAGATAGATAACTTGACCCACATTTGTTGTTGTTGACACAATCAGAAAAACAGCGATTTGCGAATTCACAAAAGCAACACACCTAAGGCAACAATATAAGACACGACAAACTTTAGTTAACTAAATAAGCGGCGAGGTAACAAAAGCTTTCATTCATTGAGCTGCGACAATGAGTTCACTTTCAGCTGCAATGACAATATAGCGCTGCATATAGAAGTATATAGTACATTTGTATGTGTATGTACGTATAAGTACATGTGTTTTTGTGTTTGTTTACATAAGCGCGAGCGCATAGTGATTTTTCATTGTGTTTTTCGCAAAAATAGCGCAGAAAATTTTCTTAGAATTGTATAGAAGTAAAAAAATAAAGTGAAATTAAACAAATAATAATTTAGCTCATAAACGTTTAAGCGAAAATTAACCATGAAGATGTGATACAAGAAGCAAAAGAACCTTGGAGGTGTTGAAAAAAAATACATTTTAAAATAATAAATAAAATATAATTTTAAAATTTAATTTAATTTTTTTTTAATACGAAAAATATAAGAAAAAAATGCGAAAAAATGTAAATACAAATTGGAAAATTCAATTTTATTAAGTATTTCTTTTTTTTAGTTTTTTTTTATATTAATATTTCCCCAAACATTTTTCCGAAAACTAAATTTGATTTTCAGAAAACAAGTAAAGAAAGGCTAAGTTCGGGTGCAACCGATTGTTTTATACTCTCGCAATTTATTGCTATATTTTTATTAAGAAAACACACAATTTGACCCATATATTCAGCATAAATATATTTCACATATTAACCGATTTATAAGCTATTATGCTCATCGTATTTTTGAAAATCCTATAATTAGGTATTCTCATATATTCATATATAAGGGAAGTTATGACCCGATTTTAACCTTTTCTGGTACAGAGACACAATATTAAAAGAAAAATATTTTCTCTGAATTAAATTAAGATACCTGGGAGATTTACTGAAATTTTCGTTGAAAAGTTACTATGGGGCACAGAGTTCTTCATATTCGATATCCGGGGCATTGAAAAGTTATAGTCCGATTTCGACAAATTTTTCACAAGTGATGCCACAGATCATATACAGTATTTGTGTAAAGTTTTATTATGCTATCTTCATTAGTTCCTTATGTATATATTATGAAGTGAAGGAATAAGATGGAATTCAAAAATGAGTTATATGGGAAGTTGTCGTGGTTGTGAACCGATTTCGTCCATTTTCCACACGTGTCATCAGGGTGTCCAGAAAATATTATATACCGAATTTCATTGAAATCTGTCGAATACTTCCTGAGATATGGTTTTTCATTGCAGCTTTCCATTTTCCAGTGCAGCTTCCTTCTGCTATTATTTCTGTGAAATTTAGTGTTTCTGACATTTTTCGTTAGTGAGTTAACCCACTTTTAGTAATTTTCAACCTAGCCCTTGTATGGGAGGTGGGCGTGGTTATTATCTGATTTCAACTATTTTCATGGTGTGTGGTGGGGTCCGTAGGAGAACCGGCTACAGAAAGTTTGGTTTATATAGCTTTATTGGTTGGCGAGATACATACAAATAACCGATTTTGGGGCGGGGCCACGCCCATTTCCCCAAAAAGATTACATCCAAATATCCCTTCCTAGTGCGATCCTTTATTCCAAATTTTACTTCTATAACTTTATTTATGGCTTAGTTATGACACTTTATAGGTTTTTGGTTTTCGCCATTTTGTGGGCGTGGCAATGGTCCGATTTTTTCGAAAGCAACCTCCTCAGGGTGCCAAGGAATACGTGTTCCAAGTTTCGTTAAGATATCTCAATTTTTACTCAAGTTATCCGTTTCACGGACAGACGGACGGACGGACAGACAGACATTCAGATTTTGACTCGTCTCGTCACACTGATCTAACTCGTTTAGTTTTATGACTTACAAACAACCGCTATGTGAACAAAACTATAATACTCTCTTAGCAACTTTTGTTGCGAGAGCATAAAAATGTTGAACTCGACTTGAATTCAAGTCTTTCAAAATTTATGAATATGAAGTTATCTGCTCTAGAATATTATTATATGAAGTTAATTGTTGTTGTTATTACTATTAATTTTTGATTTAAAATCAAATGGCAACTCTATAAAATGTTTCATTAACAAAACTTCTAAAAAACTAGACTAACCTTCATTTTTCAATCCACAGAGCGATAATTGTGGTATCAATATTTATATTGATTGATATTTATAGTAATACTTTTCTAAAAAAGTTCAATATTGAACTACTTATCTGCATAGATTTCCACTACTTTTTGCCACACATTATAATTTCTCTATATATAAGCTGGTATATTGACCGGAAATGCACATTTGCATGCATATTCATATTTTTTTGTTTGTTGTAATTATACCAGAATTAGTTTCAACAGCTGAGAAAATGATTTTCCCACGGCATTGACAAAATGACCTGATTTCGTTGGACGGAAATTATATATGTATGTATGTATTTACATACTATACACATTAATTGGGTCGATAGTGATCGCTACACAAAAAAATTGATTATTCAAACCAAAATGCATGAAAGTAAATTCATCAATGAAAAGTTAATTATTCACAGAGTTAGATAAGTTCTTCATTCTTCAGTGATTCAAATTCTTAATTCACCGTTTATATTTACAAAGGAAATCAATATTTTAAACTCAACCCTGCTGCTCTCGAACAGAACAAGTAACCGAGGTAAGAAACTAAATTGTTGCAGTGAATGAGAGTGCTTTATGACTTACGTCGTGAGTGAGTCCTTAGAACGAAATGTGTGCTATTGTTTGATGACTTGGTAGTCATAGAACACAATTGAGCGAGAAGCTGTTGAATGTCATCTCCTACAACACCAAGCTGGGACACATGCGCTTTAGCGTTGGATCAATTGGTCTCTCGCGAGTTAGACCAACGCTGGTTGACAACCAGAACCTGCTCGGTTGCGAGAGTTTTTATGGCCCAGATTGGAAAGCAGGAGATCGGCTCAGCCACATTATCTTAAAGCAATAGTAGTACTCATTAGAGATTGCATAAGCGTACATGGGATGAGTTTAGGAATCCTGATATCCTCAAACGGCCATAGATGTTTGGAGGAAGGCGAGGTGAAAATATCAAGTCATTTTTCCTCTACTGTCCATCGTTCGCAAGACTGAGATTGAAACATCTCCGCAATTATATCCTTGGCGAACCAAACGAACTGGCTGTAATGGACATTAGTCGGCTCGTAGAATTTCCGATAGGCTCAAAGCGCTTTTGCGATATTTAAGTGACATTTTTGCTATCCATACTTAGAAGTATTTGGCACCTTTCAAGAGGCTTGTTGCGAAAATCAGCCCATGAACCTAACCCAACCTAACCATGTCAAACATTAAACTCCTTCGGCATTTTACGGTTTAACATTTTGAATTCATTGGAATAGATATAACCGCACATGCTTCGAGGTTTAGAAAGTAATAAAGACATTTTTCTCAAATTAAATATGTATGTATCTCGAACAGTAGACCTTCAAAATCTATTAGGAAATGAATCTGTCCACATTCATTTACATTCACCATTCCCGGGAGATCACTTGTTATGCATTCTGAACAATGAATGCTACAGAAACTGTTTTCCGAATATCTTTTTATGCATTTAAAGTACTGAAAACTTATTGAAAAAGCTTCTCTGCGAAAAATATGTTGAAGGCTTTCATGGTTTCAACTTTAAAAAGCTTTGGAGCTTTCACAAATATACGTTTTTGAAAAGCTTCGGAGCTTTAACAAATTCTTTATTCTTGTACTAAATAAGCTTTTTTGCTTTCATTCGCCTAACTTTTGTAAAAAGCTACGGAGCTTTCACAAACGCGCCATATTCTTAATCTACGAGTAAATAAAGTTGTGTTCGCTTATTTCCGCTTTAAGCCTACCTTTTTGCAGCTGTTGCTGTTGTTGCTGATACAAATGGTGATGCAGCTCACGCCACGGTTGCCAAAACAAACTATTCGCTACATTTGAATTGTTTTGCTGATCGCGCGCGTGCCACAATTGCGCATGCGCATGCGCCTGCTCCGCTTGGTGGTGCTGGTGTTGGTGTTGGAGATGGTGATGATGATGATGATGCTGTTGCTGTTGTTGCAAATGCTGCAGATGAGACGCTGATGGTGACGGCAGCGTTAGTGGGACCCCCGACATGTGTTGCAAATGCATATGCGCCGCCGCTGCTCCTGCTGTTGATGGTGACGCCAGCGCCGTGGTAGCAGTTGCAGTTGTTGTTGCTGTCGCTTTCGCATGCTGTGCGCTCGCGCGTTGGAGCGCAAATTGTTGTTGTTGTTGCTGCTCATGTTGCAATTGTTGCAGGTGATATTGTGCGGCCATCGCGGCGGCCGCTGCTTGCGCCGCGGAGAACGGCGGCATTTGGCGCGGCGAAGGCGCTTGTGTTTGCAGTGCCGTCAACGGCGACTGTGACGCTGGCTTTGGTGTTGTTGTTGTTACTGCTATTTTGCCATTCGCGAGGCTCGCTTGCACTGGGTGCTGGTGGCTGCTGTGCCTGCTCGCCGTTGGACTGACGGCGCACAGCGCTGCAGTGGCGGTGCTGCCCACAGCTGATGCTGGTGAAGAGGATAGCGATGAAGCCGCCGAGGAGGAGGAGGAGGCTGTAGGTGAGTTGGCATTGGAGGAAGTTGTAGATGAAGCGCTCGTCGTGTTGTTATTGTTGTTGTTGGACGTATGTGCCGTATGGTGATTGCGCGCCGCTAGCGTGTTCTGTGCGGCCACGGCAGCATTGGCGACGCGCTCAAATTGCTTGATGTGATTGTAGTAGTTTTGCTCGAAAGCGTTCAACAGCAGATACTCCATTTTGTTCACGTGGGAGGGGGGTGGTTTAGTCAAGTGTGTATGTTTGTGTTTTGTTGATTGTCTCGGTAGTTTTAATATTTATTCTGTTGAGGTTTTAGCACGCAGTAGGTGCGGTGTTGCCCATTTTCGTTATTTAAATAACTATTTTCAACGTTCAACGTTGTTTTTGTGTTTAAGTTTTTTTTTTGTAAAAATATTTTTTTTTGTTCCACAAGTTCACTTTTATATATCACCTTTTTATTTTTAAATTAATACTTCTTCAAGTTTTGGTAACTTTTATTGTAAGGTTGTTGACAACTCTATGAAAAATTGAAACTTTTATTAAAAATTAAATTTTATAAACTATTATTTTTTTTTAATCTTTTGTGATTTTGACTCCAACTCCTAAAATAGTTTCACAGGAAGAGTTTGACTTTTTCCAGTGTTCATAAGTTTATATCTTCAGTTAAATTTTTTTTTACTTTTCAAAAAAGTTATATAATTTATTTCAATATTTTTGATGTTCTTTTTATTTATTTTTATTTTTCTTTAATTATTTTTATTTTTATTTTTATTATTTTTTAATTTATTTTTTTCAAATTTTTTTCTGTTATAATTTTCTAAATTTAATTTTTTTCCAATTTTTTTCAAAAAATTTGTTAATATATTTTTTAACTTCGTAAACAAATTATCCTCATAAATTTATTTTTGCACTAAAATTTATATCTCCACTTTTTCCACTGATACATTTTTTTTAGTTATTACTCATCACATGAAAATGCTTCTAACTTTCAAAAGGCATTCATATTTGTTAATGATGACATTCATAATCGCATTTGCAGCCATCGCAGAGTTATTTGATAATTATTATTTTTTTATTATTTTTATTATTTCAAATATTTTTATTATTTGCGACACGCCGCGCATTGCTGCCATATTTGGCGACGCAGACGTGTCAATGTGTCGTTTGCAACTCTAAACCAGTAAATATATTTATATACGCTTGTGTGTTTGTATGTTAATCGCCGTTTTCACGAATCGTTTGAAGTTCACGATTCGATTTTTCAGCATTCAAATGTTGCTTAAATACGAAATAATATGCGAAAACGTGCTTGGCATATTAAAGCATATTACAACTAAAGCATAGAAGTGAAACAAAAATGTCCATTTATATTACAACAACAGCAAGCAAATGGATTTGAATGTTATAGCGGTTTTTAAGATATATTTTTTTAGTTTATTTTAGATATATTATTTTAGATTTTTTTTCGCATTTTTATTAAAAAAAAAGTATTTATTATTGTATTTTGTGAATTAAATTGTTTCTTCTTTTATCTGTTGATTATTGAATGTTGTATATTGAAATATCCATATTTTTTTAAATTTATATTCATATTTACTTTAGAAAATCATTATATAAATCAATAATTTTTTAGATTTTTTTTTTAATTTTTAAATTTTTATATCCCGAATCTTAATAATTTTTTAAGTATTTTTGGAATATAGAAAGTTAAAAATATGAATAGTTTTTAAAACTGTTTCACAATTTTTCATAATTTTTTTTTTATTTTTAATTTAATTGTTATTATTCGGAATAATTTGACTTCTTTTAAAAATTTATATTCATATTAACTTTAGAAAATCATTATATAAATCAATAATTTTTTAGATTTTTTTTTAATTTTTAAATTTTTATATCCCGAATCTTAATAATTTTTTAAGTATTTTTGGAATATAGAAAGTTAAAAATATGAATAGTTTTTAAAACTGTTTCACAATTTTTCATATTTTTTTTTTTATTTTTAATTTAATTGTTATTATTTGGAATAATTTGACTTCTTTTATTATAAATTATTCAAATTTATTTTAGTTAATATAAAGAATTATTATTTGATTTAGTATTTATTTTAGTATTATATATTTTGGTCCAATTTTTTTCAACTCGGAATATATGTACAAATTTGAGCTCTTTGTATTCAACTAATCAACTAACCGAATTAACCGGATAGGGTATTATTCGAATAATACTTTTCGGTTTGCAGTATCCGTATAGTCTTAAGTCGTCGACTATTCGAATAACCATTTATTTCTGACTATCCGGTTAACCGTTCGTTGTCGACTATATTAAGAATTGATTGATCAGGCGAGATTCAAAACTATCACCCCTATTGCGAGTGTCGACTGGCAGTAGTTAACCGACTACTAAGCGATTGTGGACTACCGGTGCTATTATAAGTGTCGATCACTCACTGAACCATGCACTGTGAGTGATTTTCAATTGCTTAGTTGTCGTTAGATATTTTTCAGTCGTTATACATTTTTTAATTTCGTCAATCAAGTTAGACAATAGGAAATGAAACTATAATCGACTGGAGTCTATTCTACTGCTAGTTGACACTCGGAATAGGAGGCATATATATTATTTGTTTTGATTTTTTGGTTTAACTTATTATTATTATTTTTTTGTAACAATTGTTTGTAATTGTTGTAAAGTTTTTTCTTTTAATTATTGTTTAAAAATTTTTTTTCTGCTTCTACATGATTTTATAAATATAAAAATTTAAGGATGCATTTTTTATTTTTATTTGAGTAATAATGTGTACACTTTTTCTAGATTTTAATTTATGACAATTAATTAGCAAATTTAATTTTTTAATTAATGTTTATTATTTTTTTTAATAATTATATTTATTTTTTAATATTATATATATAACAATTAATTAACTAATTTAATTTTTGAATTAATTTAATTTAATGTTTGTTATTTTTTTTAATAATTATATTCATTTTCGATTCGGCTGTAACCGGCTAAACGGTTGCAAAGCCAATCACATACATACATACATTTATTTTTTAATATTTCATATATAACAATTAATTAACTAATTTATTTTTTAAATTAATTTCATTTAATCTTTATTAATTTTTTTTAATAATTATATTTTTTGTTGTAATTTTTTTATTAACATTATTAATTTAACATAGTTTTTTTAATTGTTCAAAAATTAAGTTTATTCACCACTTTTAATTATTAATATATGAAAAATTTCTTATGGGATTTAACTCGGTTCTTCATTAATTTGGAATGAAAAAAAGGCAAAAAATTTAAAATTGATTTTCTTCTGTCTTGTACACTTTTTTGTTTTTTTGTTTATTTTTTTTTTCAATTTTTTATATTTTTTATGCATCACTTTCTTGGTATTGGCACTTTATTATAATAATTTCTTTTTTTATTTATCCATTTGTTTATTTTATCGGTCGGCATAAAATAAAATAAATAAAATCTCGCATTGCGTCGCATTTATGTATGCATTTTCGCAACATTTCTGCATTACAACGGTTTTTATCTTTTATTCACGACGTCTGCCGACACAACACAACTGCCATGGCTTGAGATAGAGGCAAAAGCGTACACAAACACAACTTGCTCAAAGGCGACGGTGGCACTCGTTTGCTTTGGTTACAATTACATTTGAATAATTAAAAAAGAAAAATAAAAATAAATAAAATAAAAATAACAACAAAAAAAGCAATTTTGCACTTAATTTGCATGCAAAGCAGTCACTTGAAGTCGCGCTTTGACGGACCAACTGACAAGCAGTCTATTTAGTTAACGACGCATGCGCGCGCCTGTGTGCGCTTGTGAGCGACTGACGGCGGTGCGGTGCGCGCGGTTGTAAGTGATGTTGCTGTACACTAGAGTATCAGCAGACGTTTGCAACTAAGTATGAGTTGTTATTGTTGTTGTTTTTGGTGTTGCTGTTGGTGTTGGCTCGATCAATTACACTTTGCCTGAACTTGAGTGGGGGTTTTCAATTACACACTACGAGTTTGTTGTTGTACGAAATAAAAGTAAACACACGCGCCTTTAGCAAAGCAAATACAGCCGCCGTATGCTGAGTAACTGTAAACGGTAAACGGCGCAGCGGCTATATTTGCGCATGCAACCGCTCAAGGGAGGCGGCGGACACAAGCAGCCGGAGCTAGGTCAGGATTGTCGCTTAGCCGTGGAATTACCAGTTGGTTGCTGTTTAGATGCTGCGAATTAAGGTTAAACGGAAACAGTTGTTTGCATTACGCGGCACCGACGGCGTCACTGATGACGGCGTTGATTAGTTGCATTTGAAAAAGCAAGAAAATCAACAATAGCTAATTGTTGCATACCAACACTTTGGCAAATTCACTTTCAAACACAAAACAATTTTTTTTTTTGATTTTGCATTTCTTTAACACCACGCGTTTGCTTTAAGCTCCAGACACTTTATTTAATAATTTTTTCCTTCACTACCTTAGAAACAATAGTTGCTTTCATGCATTTTTTCAGATTTTTTTTCAATTTCAATTTTTGTTGTATTTGCTTGTTGTACGCGCAAAACTTTTTCGTTTTCTCCGCGAAGTCGTGCTTTATCGAGCAGCTACAAACCGAAACTAAGCTCAAAACAGCAACGATCTTTAAGTGCTGTACGACGACGCCACTGAACACACACACACATACATAAAGTCAAAGAAAACAGGCGCGCTCAGTCTCGAGTCAACTCAAGTCAAGTCATTGGAGACGCGCTCCACGCGCACTCACTTACATACATATGTGGCAGCCAAGCAGCAGCAAGTCTCCAAACTTGTTGGCGCTCTTGCGCTGCGCCGATCACTTAGTTGCGCGTTTGTTTACGTTCGTTGTGTAGACGCAGCGCGCTGGCATGAGTCAGTGCTGCGCTTATAACCAGTTGCACTACGAAAATAATGTCTTGAAAAGCGCTCCACATTTGATTTGTTATAGCGCGCAGTCAGCGCTTGCCTAAGCCGCGCGCGTAGCTGGCGCGTCTTCGAAAGTCTCCAAAAGCAGAGCTGCGCGTTTAAGCTGCCGCGCGCTTGTGTGTGTGTTGGTGCGCGTTGCTTCAACTTACGCTTACTTATGATTTCTTATGCTCCAATGCTTAGCGCTCTCTGTGTTTGCTCTTCTAAGCACTTGCGCTCGCGCTTTGGAGTGCGCGCCATGCAAAGCGCTCGCTGATCTATGGTTTGCCGCCGCTAGACAATAGCGGCTTGCAGTCGCAATCAAGTATTGTTGTTGTTGTTTTTTGTTTTTATTTTTTGTTTATTTTATATTCCTTCTGCATTGCGCCTTTCCACTATATTCGTTGTTTATTTTCTTTTTTATTGCTATCTATTTTCGCCGACTTACTGCTTTATTGCCGCCGCGTAGTGTGTCACAGGCGCGTTTGTGGATCGCGAAATTTACTCTTTCTATTTATTTATTTACTTTAATTGCGTGTTTATATTATCTATTTTTCAATATTTATTTTTTTAATATATTTATATTTTTTTATTTATTTATTTTTGCCTAGCGCTTCAAGTCTCCCCATACTAAAGTCTATATACGCGCGCCACCGCGTTCGGTTCACTGCATTGTTCGCAGTTCAACGTTCAACTCGTTCGCTTGCCGCGCCAGTTGCTGCCGATATTTTTTTATATTTTTTTTTTTAATTTTCATTATTTTTTTCTTACAATTCAATCATATTTTTTATTGATTCTATCCAATATGGTAGAAGCGCGCTGGTGTGTGCGGCGCGCAGCGGAGTCCGCTGTATGTGGGCATCTTGCCGCAACGCGCCGCGCGTCTCCAATAATGACAGCAACGGCTGGTTGGCCTTTCGTTTTGTGCATATTTCACTCACCTCGTTTCTTATTGATTTCGATCTTCATTTCATTTCAGATTTTTTTCAATATTTTTTTTTTAATTTTTTCTAGCAAATGGTTTCAGTTTCGAGTTCAACAGCATTTGGCACTAGGTGTGTAACAGCACACTCACAAACACTTATACACATTCGATCGTTACAGTAATAATGCTCACATTAGCATATTCAAATTCGAAATAGTTTGTTTATTGATTTTTTATTTATTTTCAGCTTAAAATTGTTAATGAATTTGGAAATGCGTTGGCGCTAAATCCAGTTGGCTTGCCTAGGTAAACAGCCATACAGCCACACAGCCACACAGTCATACCTTTGTGTGCCGCGTGGAAGGAAATTATAATCAATATTAATTTTAGTAGCTCCCTAAAAATAGCTCGGCTAATTAATTAGGTAGCAGAATCACACAGTTTTATACGAGTTTCACTAGATTTCATAATAAATTTTAAGTTCGGCAGTTCATTGCACTTTGGCGGGTTATCAAAGTGCTGCTAAAATGCCAAAAATGTCCAATAACCGTGGGCTTGTGTTATATTTATATATATTTCAGCACGTCTCGTGTCGTAGGCTGCATAGTTTAAATAGTTTTATAAATTTAGAGATTTCAAAGTACGTGAGCTCTGGCACAACCCCAATTCTTGTGTTGAGGACCTGAAGGTAATGTTAGATTGGGGTATAACGAAGGATCAGTTATATTTTTCTACAGCGTATTTATTTTTCAAATGCGGTCATCTTGTTTACAAAAAAAAAACTGGGTCTAACTTTGAAAACCAAACGCTGAAAACCTATAGCACCAGCTAATGATTGTGCGAGTCATAATCCATAATATACCTAATAGCTACAACCACCTTTGTTAGATACTTGACCCAGTTTCATATTCTACTTATGGTATTTTGGGTATGACTATTGATGATTCAAATATACTATATTTTCTTAAGGGATTATGTTTTAAGATTTGTCTACAGTATGGATCGGAAGCTGGGATCAAATCCAAATTTTTCTTGATTGGATATATGCATATCTGTGTCCGTTTCAATTAGTCACTTGTGTTAAATGAGATACTTCTTACATCTCATTTAACACAAGTCGTGCGGTGTGGGAATCTAGGTATTTGGCTCTGTTACTCAAGAGCAGAAATAGTGAAATATTCGCTGTGTTAGTTTTTCCCGAATTTTTCTGAATCACATAATAGTCATTAACTTCCTTCCACACCCTCAGAATGAAAGGTTGGATCCCTTGCAAAAGTGATGACTTAAAGAAGAAATTAGTAAAATACGGAGACCTACATATATGTAGAATATATCGGGGTCAAGTCTGGATGAGTAAAACTATAACCTGGTACAATATATACAATGTAATTTCATGAGGTTCTCTCGTTCTCTCGTTTCTCGAGTTAACCGAAGCTCTGAATCGACGATCGACAAAATATGAAACGAGAATTATTTCAAACAAAAATTATATTAAGAACTTTGAGGGTAAGATTTAAAACTTAAGAATGCAACATGTTGCGATGATACAAAAGACAGATACGTTAGGTCCTCAACACAAAACAACGAGATGTGTTCAAAAAATAACGGGATTTTTTTAAATTGGTCCACATTATGCAGTCCGAAATGCTTCTTCCAATTGTCGAAAAACTTCTCAAGCTTGATATTTGGGCCGCGCCGTTTGTTCTGCTTTTTCCCGCATCGATAAGGAGGCGAAACGAATGGGTCTGAAGGTGAATGAGGACAATACGAAATATCTCCTGTCAATAGTCAACAGTCGGCGCATTCACGTCTTGGCTCCCACGTCACTGTTGACAGTCATAACTTCGAAGTCGTAGATAATTTCTTATACCTGGGAACCAGCATCAACAACACGAATAATGTCAGCCTCGAAATCCAGCGCAGAATCACTCTTGCCAACAGGTGCTACTTTGGACTGAGTAGGCAATTGAAAAGTAAAGTCCTCTCTCGACGAGCCAAAATCAAACTCTACAAGTCGCTTATCATTCCCGTCCTGCTTTATGGTGCAGAAGCTTGTACGATGTCAACATCAGATGAGACGACACTAGGAGTTTTCGAGAGGAAAATTTTGCGCAAGATTTATGGTCCTCAGAACATTGGCAACGGCGAATACCGCAGACGATGGAACGATGAGCTGTACGAGTTATACGACGACATTGACATAGTTCAGCGAAAAAAAAGACAGCGGCTGCACTGGCTAGGTCATGTTGTCCGAATGGACGAAAACACTCCAGCCCTGAAAGTGTTCGATGCAGTACCCGCCGGAGGAAGACGAGGAAGGGGAAGGCCTCCACTCCGTTGTAGGGACCAGGTGGAGAGCGAACTGCTTGCACGTGGAATATCCAACTGGCGCCGAACTGCGAAGGAAAGAGAGGATTGGCGCGCTCTCATCGATTCGGCTATAACCGGCTAAACGGTTGAACGCCAATTATATACAACTAAATTGTGATGTGAAAGATAATTCGGAATTAAACTAGTATCTATAAATCCACATATTCAAATTATATATAACAATTTAGTGAACTAATTAATGTAAGATCTAAATCAAACTAAGTAACTATTTTCAAAATAGTTTTACATTATTTTCATTAAAAATTGTATATTAAACTTAACTATATCCTGAAATATTAATTTATGCAGCTTTCGAATAGAGTTGCCATATAACGAAAAATTAGTTTAACTTATAAAAATAATAAGTGTACATGAATATTGAATTGTGAAAAGAAGTTGCTGAAAAAAATGTAAACAGTGTTACCAACATGTTTTAAAATACACAAAATTTGAGTCAAGTCCTTTTTTCTAAATAAAACATAATTTTAAATACTATATTTTTATATTTTAAGCAAAATATAATTGCAAAAAAAGAAAAAATATAAAATTTTTTTATTACTTTTTTGTAAATTATTTTCAACGTTGCCATTATTTCAAGTGCCACTGTGCCTATTTGCCAAGCCTATGTAATTATATATATTATGTGCAAAAGGTTTGTATGTTTTGCATTAAATTATGCAAGTCTTGTTTAAACCTAACTAATTCAACGCTTAAGAACTTAATTGCGCCGCAAATCGCTTGTTCACACTGACAATGTGCCAACTCTGTTACCAAGTGTTAATGTCAAAATAATTTTCTCATTAAATCAAATTGATAGAATAACAGATTTATCAGTGGAGATAGTAGCATTTTTTAATTAAAAGAATTTAATTATTTATTTCATCATTTATGTGCATATTAGAATACAAATTTTGTGGTGTAATGCTTTTCAGCGGCTTTTTGTTTGCAAGTTCACACCTCGTGTCATGCAACATGTGTGTTGCATGCAACAAAGTCAAGTCAACCTTCTTGTTGATTTTTGACGTCACGCTAAAACGGAAAATGTTACAACAGCAAATGTTATCATACTATATGCAATATATAAACAACAGTAAATTTGTAGCTACAAAGTCGCCAGCTATGGAAACCAATTACCGGGCGTGATGCGTAAAATTCTTACACAATCAGTAATAGGTAAATAGGTAAATATGTAAATATGTGTGGATAGCATTTCGTCACAAGCAACAGGCCATGCAGCGGGGTCCAAGATAGGGTGTATTGTGGCGGTCTAGCAGGGTGTTGGTGGTGGCTTGCTAATTAGTGACATGAAAAACTCAACAAATAAGCGGAACTTAACTGTTTGTACGAGGGTGGTGCGATAAGCCCGCAAATATGAAACAAGCCTAATTAATTGCGACCCTGTCTCTATAGTTAAGATTCCATTTCACTTGTCATATCATGGGAAGATTACATAATTAAAATTAAGAGCTCCGGAGAAGAATCAAAATTATAAAAAAAGATATTGGAAGGTTAAGAATTCAGAGGTATTTAGTGGTTTGAAGCTGTTGATAACTGCATTCGAGAAGAATCGTCACATTTGCAAAAGAGATAACTCTTCGATGAGATCTGTAAGTTCCGAAACATTTCAAAATCCGTCTGACAGTTTTCAATCTAGAACTGTGCAATTTTTATCATAGGTCCATGATCATTTTCTTAAGCGATTTTGCCGATTTAAGAAAAATTGGCCCTTTCATAATTCCAAAGACACGACTTCATTAAGTCCCAGATACCCGACATATCATCATGCCCTCGTACCTTTGCTTATCATCATCAGGCTTCTACTTACATATACTTATAAGTACCATAAACATACATATATTTTCTTAAGAATGAGGTTATGTGCGAGTATGTGCCCTCATGTACCTTCCTAATGGAATAATAACACTTGCCACGCCACACAGTGTAAGTCAACGTCCTTCTGAAGGAAATCTCAACTAGTTTGACCCAAATTGTATTGGGTGTATATTATGTGATTGGCAACATTGATTGCATACACATTAACTGAGGAAAATTGGCGTGAAGATTTTGTTGATTTTTTAAAGGAGAAATACATACATATAATGAAGTAAGTTTCATAAAATGGTGACACACAAGAAGCGAAAGAAAATGTGCAACAGAGAATATTGGCATTCGGAAAATACTGTGATAAACTCTTTAGTTTTAATGTAGCATTAAGGAGGTTGCTCTTTTGTGGAATACTTTAAGTTGTCATAAGTTTTGATACAGCTTCAGAAATTTATATAAAAATGTTACATAAGAATGTTCATTTTCAAGTAAGTGATATGACCTTACATAGTCCAATTAAATTATTGAAAATATATGCGAGAAGATGATGGACTGCATCTTTAGATTCTGGCGTACTTATTATCTTTACATTCACCTACTTATAAGTATAATTTATATAACATTTGTATACTCGTATTAGCTAGAGAATAGTTTGACAATCAGATCCATGTATGGTTTTGAAAAGGATGTTAGCTTCTCTAAGGCCGAGTTCATATTATAAGTAAAAATCATGGTTGTGTATGTGTTCAAAAAGTAACAGGATTTTTTTTTTTTTTTTTGGAAAATAATATTTATTCGTCTGCATCAATGTTGTCGCTTTCAAAATAGTCCCATTTTATCATATATGCACTAAAGCCAGCTATTCTTCTAATCGTCAAAACACTTCTCAAACTCAGTTTTTGGGATAGCATTAAAGTCTGAAAACGACGGCCTTTTAGGGTTCTCTTTGTTTTTGGAAAAAGAAAAAAGTCAAACCGGGTCATGTCTGGATATGAAGGCTGGGGCATCACTACAGTATTGTTTTTGGACAAGAATTCACAAAGAAGCAACGAAGTGTGAGCTTTTAACAAACGAAAATCGCTCAAGCTCATAAAAACACATCTAACCTTAGTGGCTGCTACAGATAAAGTAAGCAATGACTACAGCTGAACATTTTATCGTACTTCAAGAGCATGTATAATGAAAAATTTTGGCAATAGGACTCTCCAAACCCGTGAAATTTTAGAAGTCTTTTTAGTTTTCGAATGCACCTCGTATTTAAAGCAGTTCCAAGACAGCTAAAGGGAACGTGTATTTTCATATGTCAGATGATGACTAGTTGCAGTCGATTTTAGCTAGACTTCAGTTTTGTTATTTTATGCCCTTGTTTCTCGGCATGGAATAGATAGTGATATGCTGAGGAATACTTTTTTCCTCATTTCTAATATCCGGTATATATGTAAAAATAAGAATAAACTTCAGCTTATTTAGAATTATAGAAGTTAGTGATATTATCCGATGGTGTCATCAAAGGATGAGATCTCTCTGAAATAAAGTAGTCCATACAGTCCGACAAAGAAGCCACTTCACCATAGCAAAAAATCTAATGAATTATGGACTAATTTTTCGTTCCTACAGACTACGACAATACTCTTGAGACTTTAAGATTTTAAAACAATAATTTCTTAATTTTCAACATTTTTTTCATGCAAGGATCCAGGAATCAACCCATTCATATTATTGTATGCCGTCTAATATCGAGATTGTGGGCGAAATTGCCAAGAACGGTGTAAAACTGTCTTCCGGAAACGCGACCGACATTGGCAAACCCATGCACTGTCTGTACGATGATCTGGACAGGGGCATGACACGAAAAATCCTAACACGTTGGACAAATATACCGGGGTATAAAACAAACCGCTAAAGCCATGTGTAAAACGGTAGACCAGAAGTACATCAAACTAATACTGTCACTCGATAGAAGGGACTGTAGGAGTTTGGTGGGAATACTCACAGGTCACTGTCTGGTGGCGGCACATGCCCACAAAATGGGACTTACAGTTCGAGATGACTGCAGGAAATGTCAAGAGCAAGGTGCAATAGACACAATGAAGCATCTCCTGTACACCTGCCCAGCATTGTCAAGGCAACGACTTCACTACTTGCGGGCCTCACAATATGAGAATCTAGAAGACGTATCGAAAGTGAAGCCGCAAAAACTTTTAAAATTCGCGTCAAGGGCAGGCATCCTAAAGAATGACTTCTCCTCGTGGACAACGTGACGGCACTCCATCTGGTATCGCAAAGGACCTAAATGGTCTATGTGTGGCGTATTGGCTTACTAGTATAATCTAACCTAATATCGGCAAATACCAGAGCATATCGCTCACTTCTTTTCAGTTCATTTAATTATTAACAGCCGGTATTGGTAGTTATGTTTTGGAGTGTTTCAAAATCGAAAATTGTTTAAATATTATTTCTACTAAAATTAACATACGATTACTAGTCTGTCGAAGGCTAAATGTAAGTTTTGAAGCGAATCTTATTGATTATAGATTTTCTGTTATTTTTATATATATTTGCTGACAGAAAAGAAATTTTAAGAATTTTTCGGTTTTTGTCAAGCTTAGTCACACCCAGAACCTATCGATACTTCCGACATTCGTAGAACTAAGTGACACATTTCGATGAAATCGCTGAGGTTTATAATATCTCCACATTTTTTTTCGAATTTTTCTTATTAATTTCAAAATATCTACTCATATTTATATCTATAATGTCAAGAAAAATTTGAAAATTTATGACTTGCATATTTCCACAGAATTGTTGACAAAAAATTTAGCTCAAAACCTTCAAATGCAGGAACACCGTTAGTTATGTACGAGTATGTGCCTCGTGTCTCATATTTTATGCACATAATAGTATTTTATTTATGATTATCTACAGCTTAAATACTTCACCCACGTCGACGCTAAACAAAGCATACATAGGTACGACAAGTAGCACTTCAAAAGTGCATAAAAACTACAGAGAGTATAAAAAGATGACGAAGAAGCAGAAGAATGGAAAAATGAACTTAGCTGTGCGTGCTACTGAATAAGAATTAACTACTTTAATTTGAATAACAAATGATTAGAAGAAACGCTTAAATTTCATATAAAAATAGAAGGGAAAGAGAACACACACACACTCGCATGCCACCAAAGCGGACACTAATGCCGGTGACAAGAGTGACAACACTGACAGAGACGTAGCAGACAAGATACCGCCATACGAGCTGTTACATACATATATGCAAACAGACGAGAACAAATATCAATAGGCGAGTGAGTACTGATTGCCGGCAAGTGTGAAGAGTGGTGAAATTATGCATACAAATATACTTGGTTGTAGAGAAAAATGTTTATTAGGATGGCTCGGTTAGTGTTTAGTTGATGTAACTATATGGTGGTTGGAAATCATTTGAAAAAATACCAAAAGGTTTAGGATTCGAATAAACCTTTCAAGGAGTAAACTCAAGGTACTGTTGGGACTCCCAAAACTATACTGGATTTCGTGAGATTGCTAGGGCTAATGGAGTCGTGGCAGGGCATAATAGACCAAAGTTCGTCGGGGCGTGGGCGCAAATCAGCGACATGTTAATGAACTTCGCTTTGATGCGGATTGTGGTTAGACGTTCTTCCACCGTAGTGAATCTCAGGACTCGACGACTGAGCCTTTCTCCCATCACGACGATTATATGGCCGACGTAGTAGATGTCACAAGGACCCGCCTTCTTCCGTCCTTGTCCCATCCATAGCAATTCTTTGATGACGGTGATTTCCACCTTTACTCCCAGAGAGGCAGAGAGACCGTCCCCATTCAGGGACTGAACATTCCAGGTACATGTCTATAAATCGTTGTCATTAATACGTTTACTGTGGTCGTCATCAAAATAGGGGTCTCTCATCCGAGGCTGTTGTTTTCTTTTCACTGGGGATGTTTTTTTATGTGGTGGGTTCCACACCACTTTAGCTCACCTCCAAATAGATGTCTGTTGGCTGCCTAGAGAATACTTGGTCTGAGACCGGATGTCGTGAGCTGCTTGAGCCACATGCAGTAGAATCGTTCCTGGCCACTCGCAAGTGAATGGCAGTCAGGAACTTTCCTCACTTACGTGAACTTCTACACATGAACTCATCCTCTTCCCACTTTTACTTATTATAAATCCCCCATCAAAGTTTGTGATATCTTTTTTTACAAAAAAACAATATACGGCTGATGGTTATGTAGGAATTTTTGAAATCTTTCTCGAGGACTGGATTTATTTCAAACTCTCGCAAATACAGAAAATATGGATTAATCTCCATATTTTCTTTTTAAAGCTTGAAATCCGGGCACTTTAGCAGAAATGAAGGCATTTTCTCGATGTAGTTAAAAAAACCGAAAGAATAATCAACTACGATCTTACTCTATGGAGTATTTGTGACAGTCTTTCGACGCATCTAGCCTTTGGGAGGGCCAATATGGCATACTCTATGAAAAGATTGCCGAAGTTTCTAACTTCTACTTGACTACTACTTGATCAATATGCATGTTGCATGAAGTTTTGCTCTCAATTTGGAACTCGCTCTTCGGACCTTCCTACACTTCCGACCCACACTAATGTATAGTATGACGTGCCTCAAATATTGCACGGAAATACGGATGGACACCTATTTCGGTTGGACGCTTGCTGCTTGCTGGTTTATTTGATTTTTTTGCTGACAGCACGCTACGCCTGACCATTGGAGCAGCGCTGATAATTGATTTTCCTTGTAAACTTCGTGAATTTTCCAAAGAACTCCAAAAGAATACGACAAACAAAGCCAAGCAAGCTGAGCTGCAGTGGCAGTTAGTAAACTTGGAAAATATAGTATAATACAAATACAAAAGCCGCCGACCAGCTACAAAGGCGTGAAATAAAAAAAGCAAGTAGTAACAATAAAAACGTTAGGACCGAGCCGAGCTGAGTTGAGTTGAGCTCTAACTATCATGGACGCTTGACCGCTGGCAGGGTGGTGAGGGAGGCTGAGAGCTGTTGTCGCCGCGGCGGTAGAGTTAAAACTGTCATAAATGTGCAGTAGCAAATAGCTATTTGGCTACTGTGCTGAGCTCCATGCAAGAAGCGGATCAATGCAAGTCAATGGGAATGCCACAAACTCGGACGACAGAGTGCAAGTACCACTAGTAGCGCTTAGCTGACTGATGCGGCTGTTGACTGAACACGCCACGGTGAACCATTATATGCGCGCTTTACCCCAGTAGTATTCATAAATGTAGAGTGTCATATACGCGAGCGCTTACGAGCACAATCTGAAGCGCCCGTCACCCTTTGGTTGGCCATTCGAACACTTAAAGCCATTCGCCACAGTGAGCGTATCACCCATTAAGAATGGTATTAAAACGCTTTTCTTCACAGAAAAAAAACTCGAACATAAAGCAAAGATGTGGACTTGCGGCGGTTGTGAGCAGAGTGCATGGGAAGAAGCTAAAAGAAATTCTTAGTTCTGAAAACTCATAAAATGCAGCAGCCACCAATGACTGCCACGAATTTATATTATCATGAGAGTTGCTTTAAATTGCAATGCGGAAAATAATACAACGAATTGACTGCACATCCACACGAGTATACTATACAGAGTGCCACACTTCAATTACTATTTGAAATTAAAGAATGTGGTGACAATAAAATTAGTGTACACAAACAACAAATACAAGCAAAGATTTCGGCGTAAAAAGCATAAAAGTAGCGGCTACTGTGGCGCGAATCGGCGTTGCTTTTAAAAGGGAATTTCACAAATCGTAAAAAACCGCAGCCATTGGCAATGAATACTATTTTTGTGTACTGCACTTGAGTGTTTGGAACATTTTCCCCAAGGATAAATTAGTTTTAGCTGCCGCTGGCATGTAGCCTTAGCTAATCAAAAATAAATAGTTTGGTTTAAGGTGCTCATCTCATTGGCTCGGAGTCGGGAGGATCGGTTGGAAATGGTCGTTTACTGCGAAGCAAATAATTATTGCAACGATCGTGATCGTACAAAGAGATGATAACCGAAGTAAGAATATCTTTCCGATGGATTTTGAGATCATGTCAGATAACAAACCAGTTCAAAAGTTTGGCTGCGGAACTGACAAACTTCTCTTAAAAGACAAAAATGGAAAAGTCCTTTTATTCCTATAGGAAAAAATGTAAAGATGACAGTCCGGTTCTTCCTTGAAAAGCAAAGAATGTTAGGCTACTTTGACTATATTTCAAGGTTTCTTGGTCAGAGCGAATGTAAATTAAGTTCTCTTGAAAGGCTTATCGGAGCATATTCCAAATTCACTCCAGATGGTCTTTTGAAGTTGGTCTTTTGAAATATTTTGATTCGGGAATCAAGTATTTTAGCGAGACAGACGTGACATCAGTTACTTATGTTAGGAACGAGTATTTTATCCCATGATGAAGACTCTGGAGTCTCTCTGAGTCAGTCCAAAGTTAGTTTAAGGAACTTAGTTCTGAGCATTTCTAACTAATCTTGACTCTTGATTGACATGGAGGTAGTTTCAGATTCTTAGACAACCTTGGGGCCTATATAGGCGACTGCCTTTCGGGGAGGTAGATAGCCGCTCCGAGTGAGGAGCAATTAGAAAAACATGAACACTAATACCGACCATAACACAAATTCCGAAAGTGCCCTGTGCGGGATGCTACACTTGAGTGGGCCAAAAGGTACTGAGCGGCGGTGGCGACGAGTGGGTTGGATCCAGTGAGAACCCGCACTCAGTTAAGCGACAAAGGTCGCACGAAGGAGAAACCTACCTCGGAAAAAACCACGGACAGGCACCAACGCTTACTACGCTACGTGGAACTTGGCGTTTATGATCGCAGCAGGGAAGACGAAGTTTTCCGGAAAGTGGTCAAGGGAAACCCCGAACCGCCTAACAGGTGCGAGAATGCGGGTTGGCACTACAATTTGCACAATTTGATTAGGTATGCTGACGAGCGGTCGGTGAAATATGGAAAGGAACAGATTTTAAGGCGGTGGCTATAGGTGATTTTGCTCTGCGGCTCAGTGCTCGGATCTGGCTTCCAGCACAACCATCCACCCTGATGGAAATTGAGGAAATTTTGCGTTATTGCAATCCTTCTCTGCCCACTCACGGCCCTATCCGTAAACGCTGATACTCCTCTATAAGGAGTCCATTAGTTATCTCAATTAAAGACAGGATTTCAAAGAAATATAGTGTGTCCAGTAAATATAGTAGGATTGAAAAGAAAAAGTAAACCACCAATTGACAGGAAACTCTAAGAGAAAAATAGTAGCGCTGTCTGGGAGTCAGAAAAAGGTGAGTAAATACTTATTAAACAGATAAACAACAACGAAATACTGGTTTTTTGAAAACAAAACGGAAATCAAATACGAAAACAAAAAAAACACAAACGTGGAAAACAACAAAAACAATATTTAACTCTACGGCCGCAGCGCACGAGACCATCACTGAGAAGACTGAGTAATTAATGATTTTGAACCTTTTTAACTCTACTTTTATGACACTTTGTTTGGTGAAAGATTGCTGCAAAATCGCCACAAAATAAAAGTAAGAAACACAACAACCAACGAATGGTGATGAAGTACGAGAAAGCAGAGGAGATTGGTGAAAAGTCGAGTGCACCATGAGGAGAAAAAATGGTAAAAGACAAAGAAAAGAAGGGGCCAACAGCAAGAGAGAGAGAACGGATGGCAATGAGTTTGCAAGAAACGCGAAACAAACAACTCGCTTACTATACAACAACAATAGCAATAACCAGCTGGTCGCTGCAGTTTCATCAGGCGATTGCATGAATCGTGAATGGAAAGTGCGCATGCGCGCGCCAACTACACGGCAACAACAACAACGGCGAAAACAACAAAGTTGGAAAGGAAAACAAAGTGGCAAGCGCTCACCGGTGCTGATGTTGTTGATGCCAAAGCTGGTTGATGCTGGCGATGACGTTGTTGAGGCATGAGCGCCGGCTTATTTAGAAGTAGTAAGCGGTCTTCATATGTATGTATGTATTTGTGTTTTTTGTTTATACCTTATATCGTTAAGTACAATCACAATCCCGAAAGCAAACAACAACAACAATGCCCATAGTAAAACAAAAGTCGTAACTAGTAAATTGAAGAGGTAAAAAGAAAAAAATACAACACAAATGTTGTTGTTGTTTTTGTGCAGGAAAGAGACTAGTAAAAAAACACGAGTGTTGCATGTATTTGTTGTGATCACTGCTGCTAAGCTGCGGGATTAGTTTGTGTGGGAAGTAAGCAAGCTTACTATAATAAGAAGCAAGTGAAGAAGGAGAAACGAGTCATGAACACGTGGGAAGACGGTGCAAAAAGTAGTGGCAAAATGAAACCCCTTTCGGGAGGAAAATGAAAGCGACAAAATTTACAGTTACCAATGTCGAACCGAACGTTAGGTTAGGTTGTAAGGCTGATTCGCAAAGGGAAAAAACACTTAGACTGTAAAAGACAGCCCTTTGACAAGCCACGATTTCCCTAGTTTAGCAATTAGGAGTCAGCAAAGCGTCCTGAATCTACTACAAATCTGCAGATTTTTCACATCTATGTTCACTATTACGCGAACTTGTTCGAAAAACTGAGATCCGAGAAATCTTTTTCTTGCAAGGCGGAACATTCCAGAAGAAAGTGATGAGATGATTCCACCTCGTCCTCCTCCATGCAGCTTCTACATCTAGCACTTGGAAAGATTTTTAATTTCCAGCGTGGATCCCCATGGGACAGTAAGAACCCCTGCGACTAAGGAAAGGTAATCTTTACTGAGGCCGAAGAGCTCAATAGACCTCTTGCGATTCACCTTAGGCTAGAAGGATCTGGCGACTACGTAAGTGCTAGTGACTGACCAGCGCTTGACCAGCTCAGCTGACGGCCATCTGTCCAGTAGTAAACCGCAATAGGACAACGCTGCTCCTACATGTTTCCATGCTACTACTAATGAGTTTAAAATTCCTGACTTTGCAAGCTCATCAGCCTTACAATTTCCAGCGATTCTGCTGTGGTCAGGAACCCAGACCAATCTGTAGCCTGTAGTTTTTGCCCTCTGGAAGCCACGTTTGGAAGTGAGCGTCTCCACTGCGTAGAGAGGTTCATAAAAGTTTACAATAGCTTGGGTATGTGGAAAGAATAGCAAATCATAAAGCGCCGAGAAAGGCCTTCATAAAACAGCCAGTTAGAAAATGATTTAAGGGCAAATCAAAGAAAAGATGGGTACATGCAATGATCGATGACCTCAAAAAGATGCGCGTGAAAAGCTGGTAGAGCTAAGTAATGGATCGAGAAATCTGAGGAAAAATATTTGCGGAAGACTGTTTTGTTAGGGAAAAATAAGATAATGGTATATAACTCAGACCATCTCAACACAAACTCTGAACTTCTTCGCAATATGGATTGAACCCTGTTTTCCCAATCGGTCTTTAAGTTTTCTTAGTTAAGATAATAGTAGTAACAAGCTACAAAGTTTCAGGATAAATATGAATATTTTACTTTTAAAAGCCTATGATCTACAAATCAACAGCAAACTTAACCACAGAATACCGTTCATTGCGAATGGAACTCAAGGCTTAAGAGAAAGTTCAAAATTATTCCGTGCAGGAAAAGGAATGTGGATTGAATTTGTTTCTGAAGAACATCTCGGAGACAGTACCCCAGTTATACATATGTATGTATATCGATGAAAGGAATTGGTGCTAAGATAATGGAGCTCAGAACAGTGCCCAAAAGATGGAGATACAAGGAATCGGTACTGGTTTCAAGATTCCGAATTTGATTAAGCGAAGTTATTTCTGGGAGGTTCAGATAGGTTATCAAAGCCCTCGGATACAAGATACCTATATATTCACAACATCTAGTAGAACAGTCAATATTACAGACTTAAGTTTTTAAACTTTCTTAACGCGCCGGTACTGTATGAGGTGATTTGAGTAAGGTGAGACCACGATAGATCAAAGGTTATATCTAAGGCGCTAACTATCAGTAGGCGTTGAGTCTGTAAATTAACTCACAGTATCGGAACTTATGGACGTCCATATAACAACACGATATGGACGGATCCAGTCTTTCTAAGAAAATATCACATATATAACCGCTGAAATATGCTATCACACAGTTTTTTTTGGAGAAAAGAGCCACTGCTTTCCAAATCCCTTCTCTAAATTCAGTTTTCTCAGTTATTTTCCGTTAAGTCCAGGGATTAGTATTGAGCGTAATGTGTAACCTCCACATTTTCGAAAAGACGCTACAAAACGTAAACCACGATTGGCTACAAGCTGTGAACAGACCAAGACATCGTCAGCAGACTTGGGATTAAAGAGACAACAAGGGAAGATAACGTGAAACATTGAGTATAATAAATTAAAAAAGAAGAAAGGCAAAACAAAAACAAAAAAACAGCAACAAATAAGTTCAGCTACTAGAAATGCTTGATGCTTGGCAATTCAAGATTAACAAAATCCAGTTTCGCAGCATGAGCGCAGCGACGCAACGGGACGTACGGGACGCCGTACGTGAACTCAACTTGATATTGTGACTGCCGCGCTCGCGCCCATTCGCCGTGCACGCCTGTTGCGGACGCTTGAACGGGCGCTAGGGGGCAACGAGTAGTGGACGGATGCTATGCGAGTAGACAAAGCTAAAGCTGCCAATGTGCAGCAATTCATTGCGCCAAACAACAACAACAATGTATACTGAGACTGAGTCCACGCTGTTCTTGCGCGGCGTATTACTTTTCTTTCGTTACTTTTTTTGTAATTTTTTTTTGTTTTTACTTTTATTGTGTGTGTCTATTTTTGTCGTGGAGCATGGAAACCCGTTCTCCATGCGATTGCTGTACAACAAAGTTGCGCAGCGCGGCAGAAAAAGTTGTTTGGCACTGGAGTGGTGGAGCGGCCGGCGATTGGCACAGGGGCTGCGCTGGATTGGGTGCCTCAAAGCTGACTTCGAGTGACAGCGCGAGCGGAGTTTTAGGAGTTGAGTTGTGTTTTTTTATTTTTCAATGACTTTTTGTTGTATTTTTATATTTTGTTTTGGTATTGGTAAGACGTTTACCATCACCGCCGTGAGCATGCGACTAGCCGCCGGCTATAATGATTCCCATATTGGTATATATATGTATATGTATTCAAGTGTGGATGTTTGTTTGTATATATTGTTTGCCAACTTCTCTCGAGTTAAATGCAAAAAACGTGTTTTCAATTCAATAGCAGGCCCATGAAATTTTACGCACGACTTGTACTACTACTGTCGGCAATAAACATTGCAAAAGTAAGTTGAAAGACAACAACAACAACAACAATGAAACTAAATATACAAAAGCGTAATTTTTTTCTATAGAAAACTTGCTCGCAATGCTCAATACAGTAGCTGCATAAAAGCAACAACAAACTGCAACAACAAAGCATTAATGAAAAGCGTTACAACAAATTTACTTGTACAAATGCATACAACAAATATACACACGCGCCTGCTACGAATATGCATGAAACCAGTGGGGGAGTGGAGGGGGCACAACAGAGTGAAAGAAGTTGTAGGCTTTGTGGAGAAAAAGTGGAAAATAAAGGTAAGTGTGGTAAGTGATGCAGTGCAGTTTTGAGTGGAGTCGGACGCCGCGGTGAAGTGTGCAGGTTCAAGTGTCTTCAAGTGCGGCGGCGTATTGAAGTGACGTGGAGTAGGTTGGAGCGCGTTGAAGTATTTTGGTTTGTGGCATTATGTTGCACAGTGAGTGTGTTTGTTAAGTTGGATGATTAACAGTTAAATATCTTTGAAAAAAATTGGAGAAACACATATTTTAACATAAAAAAAGTGTATCGAGTATTTTTTGGGGCTGTAAGGCGTCTGCGCGGTGCATCCTGGGTAACGCTAAAAGAACTGCGGCTTTAAAGCTTCCTACGGACCCTGACTTGACACAGACAGCGGTTTAGGTTTATATTTTTTTTATTTGGTTGCAACCTGGGGGTTGAAACCCTTCAGAAATGACTAACGGGTTAATTCCAAGCCAATTTTCGTCCCGCTAAAACCCTGGCAGGATGTGATAGGTGTAGGTTGAGATGACTCAATCTTTATGCTGGTCGGCTCTAACCACATTACCACATAAGAAAGTGCGTCAATTCTCGCTTGGCCTCTCAGCAGAGATAACCCTGGGACCATTAAAGGGTGCATCTGCAAGATTTATGGGTGATCTCGGGCTGAAAAGTAGCTGAGGTCACTCTTACTGGTTACTGTACAATAAGCACACATGTGGTGAGATTAGAGATCAAGCTATACTCTTGTTGCCGAAACCGCTTGGAGGAAGGCGAAGAGGTATCATCCAAGCACTTCCTCGGTAGGCATATCTTCGGGGAACCCAGTGAAATGGCGGGAATCGACATTATCAAACTTAAGAACTATGTAATAGAGTCAATGTGAAGCTGCTAGACCTCATACAAGTTTGATGACTCGCAAAAACTTTTGCATTTGGGATGTGTCATATTTCCACCCACCATATTTTCTAGACTTTGCACTTTCGGACTATTACTCGGGTGAATCTTAAAGAAATATCGAAGACATGTCAAATCAAAATGCCGGTCCGTAATACCTAGCCACTGTGCGCCGCAGACTCGTGTCTACAAACAATAGACGCGCGCACACGGAATCTAACAAAATTGCATTTGAGTCATGCGCCACAGATATTGAAATGAAAAATATAGACTTTTGTGCAATACTTATCGCTATAGCTGTTGTTGTACTGCAATGATGTGCCGTCGACATACTCAGTCTGGTGTGTGGCGATGCGACGCATGGCGGGCGGACGCCAAGCCAAGCCGTTAGACGCGTGCCCAATCATTGTTTGGAGTTATAATACCTCAACTACCCACTTACGAGTATGATTTTTGCATTCCTTTTCAGCGCTTTTGGCATGACTGTGGCGTAGATTTGTTGTAAAAAAAGCTCCAATGCTCTGGTTTTTTCATCTCTTTGTTTTTAAAAAATGTAAGTCATATTTCTGTAATGAGTAATGCAACGCGATGCCATGGCGTAATGTGAAAACTATTTTGTAAAACCATGGTTTCTGCGACGTCTGTTGGATGACACATGCATAGCTGTACACATAGTATACTAGTGATAAGCGTGTTCGGTTTTGGTTACAGAGGTCATGAAACTCGAAACTTAATTTACTAAATGAAAATGCCAAGCTACATAACTGAGTTTTCTAGTTCTAGTTATGTAATGCTGTGTACAAAATTGCCGATAATAGTAAGGTCGCATACTTTGAAACGTAACGAGTGTTATCACATGTTCCATATATCGAGTTACTACTGCATTTGCTATGATTAGAAGTCATCTCGGGTGGCTGCGATCTATTACGAAAGCACAGATCAAATGTAACAGTTCGCCCCTGCCGTATGGTGTTGGCTGAACTGAATCTGAATCAATCCATAGCGTTTCGCAGCAACTCGGACTGATGTAAGGAACGACTTTGCTCATTTTTCGTCGATATCTTATATTGAAAGCGTACAAAATACAGCCTGTGCCAGAACTGAAGCCCAAGCGACATCACTTCGCTCTATGGGCTCTTCAAAAGTTCCAAAAAGATCCGACGTTTTCGAGTCAAATTCTGTTCAGCTATAAAGTCTATTTCTAACTTAATTGGAATGCAAACAAACAAAATTGCCGCATTTGGGACGAAGAGCAACCTGAAGAGATTCAAGAGCTGTCACTTTATCCAAAAAAATTATTTGGTATGTTTTTTGGGCCGGTGGAATCATCGGTCCATATTTCTTCGTGAACTTGGGGACATTTCAACAGTTTCAACAAGATGGATTTATTGAGAGAATACATCGGTGAGCAGATAATTTCACGTATCGGGTCGGTCGATTGTTCAACAAGATCGTGTGATATCAGATAGATTTCATTCCTGTGGGGATATGTAAAGTCTAAAGTCTATGCAGACAATTGCGCTTCGATTGAGGTCTTGGAGCAAAACATCACGCGTGCCTTTCGGCAGTTACCAGTCGAAATGCTCGTACGAATCATCGAAAATTGTACTCAACGGATGGACCATCTGAAACGTAGCCGTGGCCAACATTTGAACGAGATAATCTTTAAACAATAAATGCCAAAGAATGTTCTTTCAAATGATGATTCGTTAAATTTGAATTTTCTGTGTTTTTTTTCTTTAAGAAAGTAGGGAACCTCGCAATGGATAACCTTTACTAGGCATTCATAGTACATTGGATTCCTCACACATTCAACTTCCTTCATGGACAATGAGAGGCTAGAGACAAACTTAATTGTTGTTTTTTTACCAACCTAGAACTATCTCTAATTCTAATTTTTCGAAGAGCTGCTGAGGAGAAGGCTTTGGGCGGGTTCAGTTTAATTGGACGAAGCTGTCCTATACTAGGGTGGTTCGGGAACTTGATACATTTTATCAAGAATATAGTATGACATATTTTGTAAACCATTCGAATATCGTCCTTCCAGTGGTCATATTAATTGTATACTTCCGAGCTGGGTTCTACTTATCTACTTGGAATTTTGTAAAAATATCCGATGAAAGATTAAATACGGTATAATACCACTTAGTGGAACGAACAGCTTGTCTAATAGCAAATTCATTCTAGACTACAATGGTTGCTAGCGTCCAAATTACGTAAACAGAGTTAGAATAACAGTAAAATCTTTTAAATGAAAGCAAATTCAGTCGAGCTGCAACTGAGGTTAACTGTGGAGAAATGGATTGATCAAAAAATTTTAAATGTATCAGTTCAAAATCATTTTTATGGCACAATAAATACTGCGCTATAAAACAAAAAAATTCAAATTTACTAGCGATTATAGTCTTTTTTAACAGTTTTCTAGTTATACACCAGCAAATTTTCATCAGTCGTATGGCATTATTACGTCGAGCTGTATTCAAATGTGTACTTCCTGTCCGTCAAACTTCATCAGCTTTGATGTGTTTCATAGATCGACTATAAAAACTTGGCAAAACGACAACAATAACCTGTAATTAACAACAAAAGCAAGTGCAACGAGTTGTCGAGTAAGCGGTGTCTAATACTGTTCAATTATTGTTGTTGTTGTTGCGCAGGTGATGTAAATGGCGGCGCTTGCGCATTAATGTGTCGCCATCTTTACAAATACATATATGTACATATGTACATTTGATATTGCCAACAACTCATTAGAATTGCCGTTTGTTGGCGATTCTATAAGGCGAGAAGTAATTTTGATAAATGTGAGCATAAATTTATAGTACCGAATGCCCTCTAGGAACCAGTTGGCAACCGAAAAAAAATAAGTGTCAATATAAATACTAAAAAAATTGTCTAACAATAAAAGAAAATATTATAAAAATAACGTTATTCTAATTATAAATTTAAATTTAAGTAAGACAACCCTTTTCTTTATGTACTCTTCTAAAAACTTGTTGGAGTTTCATTTTGACTATTACTTTCGATTTCGACCTTGGTTTGACTAAAGGCAACATGTGTTCGAGTTGGGAACCAGAGATGAAATGAAATCATAAGCTGCTCTCATCTTAACCTCACTTAATTTACAACTGCTAAAATTGGTTTGAAAAATTTCGTTCCGAAAATTTCGCACTTGAGGATGCACAAAGTCCTGGAAGAACACTTGGGGGCCTGCTACACCTTCAATATGTATGGTGATATTTGGATCGCGATCTATATTGAATATTGATCGCGACTGCTAGACGTTCAATATATATTACGTCAATATTTATACGATGTTGTTAGTGTTTTCATAAGAAAAAATATTTAAAAAATTTATTTGTTTATTTTTTCGTACATTTTTTCATAAAATTTCGGAAGAAAAACTAAGAAAATCATGTTTGGCTATTGTTTTTGCTCCCACAGCAATTCATTATATGTATCCAATATTTGGACGTTATCAAAAAACCTTTGGCAGATGAGTTGCTGCATGGCTGTGGCAAATATTCTATTGTAATCAGTATAATTCATGTTCATTTATTAGAATAAAGTTAATTTTAAAATTTTGGCACTGTTGTATTTCACCAATTCGGACTTGTAAATCACAAAATATGCTACACATTCAATATTTATCTCGAGATCCACGATCCGCGATTTGGATTTCAAAATATCTAAATATTTTGTGATATGGATCGTGATCCATCAATATTGCATGCTAAACGTTCAATAAATATCGCGATACAGGAAATATCACGATAAATACTGAACGTATAGCAGGCGCCTTGAAGGCGATGTGGCTAAAATAAAGTTGTTGGTCGATGCAAATCGTCGAATACTCTAGTTAGTACAGAAATATTTAATTTAGCTAACGCGATCGAAACTTGACATATGGGTTCCTTATGTTCCTACAGAGCGCGATTTTTTTTCGCATTAACAACTCTAATTTGTTTATCAAACGTCAAAGAAGTAATCCATTGTTACTGGCAATGAATGGTGGGTTGTTTATATAAATGTAAAGAGCAAGAGATCGTGGTCTAGAAAGGATGAAGCAGCACAAACCTCTTCGAAGGTCCGAAGGTGTTGACTGTTTGTTGAGCTATTGAAGAGATCGTTTACTTTGAGCTTTTGTGCGACAATATCACGATTAATTGAGAAGTGTATGTTCATCAGCTGGACAAATTGAATAATGTACTCAAACAGAAGAGGCCAGAATTCATCAATAGAAAAGGTGTAGTGTTCCACTAGGATAAAGAAAGACCTCATACAAGTTTGATGATGTGCTATCGTTCTCCAGACTTGTGACCTTCGGACTATTACTTCTTCCTGTTAAATCTTTTGGACGTTTATTCATCTCAAATTCACCTCAAATCAGGACATCAAAAGCTACTTGCATTAGGCTTATGCTTGCTAAAAATTGTATGTGCGTGGAATCAATGTCTTACCCGAAAGTTGACAAAATATAATGGATCAAAGTAGAGAATATATAATTTCATAAAATATTTTACACAATAAAAAATCGAGTTTAAATTGCTCTAAAAACGGAATTAGTTAGTGAACGATCCAATACTAATTCTCGAAATTACTTTTCTCATTTTTGAGGTTATGCGTTCAAAGAAAAATGATTTATTGTATCAAAACAGTGAAATATGAAGTATAAAGTCAAGTTTGACAGCTACTAGAAGGAAAGCCTGCAGTTTTCAATCAAATTGCTTTATTTATTATATTTATAAAAAATTACTAACTTTTATTATTTAGAAAAAAAAAATGTTTAATATGAGTCAATATTTTCCTACAGGGTTGTTACGTATACAAATATTTACATATTGAGTAGCCGCCATTATAGGAAACAAGGCTTCTACATAGGAAAAAAACCACGAAACATATCAAAACTGGAATAAAGCAATAAAATATGCTTTTAAGATTAATCAAAGAACCACAACAATCGGCCGATAATAAATTTCAAGAACTTTTATGTTTTGCAAAGACTCCAAGCACCGCAAAAACCAAAACGCAACAAAAAAATTATCCGACTACTTTTTGATTGATGTGTAAAGCGCAAATTACAAGAATCATGTGTATTTTTTGTGTGCGTTCAACGCACGAAATTACCGTAAGCAAACGCTAATAACAACAATTTATTGGCAGGAAAAATGGTGTTATGATTACTGGTTGTTTGTTGCTAGGAAACTGTTATTGCAATTACAAACTCTACTTGTATTCTAGATCTTTGCCACTTTATTGCGGCAAGCTGAGCAACAAAAAAAGTGGCGATAAAAACACAAAAACAAACATAAAATAAAAATTTGTTACAAAAATCGCTGGCAAGGCATCAGGTTGCATGTGTGCCGATTGTGGTTGTGTGCTGCCGTCGATGACTCAATGTTTCGGAAGCCGCGTGGTCGCGTTTGTTTACAGCCTGTTCGATTGACCCCAATGTGTGCGCATGCGCCGTCATACGCATGTCTCTAAGTCGGTCATATGTATTATGGCAACAAGCTAGAGAACAAATAATCGTTACCGGCAGCAACAACAGCAATCGAGCGGATAACGAATACGTTTTTTTCATGTGTAGCGTAAGAACTTGTATCACTTGTTGAGGAAATGTAATCAATGTTGCCACCTTTTTGAAAGCAGATAATGAACGATCAGTTGAAATCTGTATGAACACTGTTTTTATCCCTGAGGTACAGTTGGAAGCTCACTAGTGTGGTCTCAAATACCCACTTTTATAAGAATTGTCGAATACTCTCTTCCACTTTTGTACAAAGAAAGTGGGTATAATACTTTCCTGTTTTAGTTTTCAAAAATATTAAGTTTTCGTGTCTTTTTTTGATTCAAAAAGGTTATCCATCGGTTCTTGGTTTTGTCTAAAGTAATAGTTATACCTCGACTGCTTCTCTAGCGATAAGAAAGCTATTGTATTACTATAAGAGAGTTCCATTGGTTCTAAGAGACCGTTAGCAGCAGCGGTAAAAAGACTTAAGCTAATAAACCGAAGAAAAGGGACGAGGTCGTTTGCTGATGTGGCGCAAGTGGCTGATGTGGCACAAGTGGCGCTGGAAGTGCTTGTAAGCAAACCAGGTTTGTCAACGTCTTGTACAGATGTCGCCTGATATCAAGGCGAGATCATAAAAATAGCCTTAGACGACGAAAGATAGATCCATTTGTATAAAGCCGCTATAGCTAAAGTTGGAAAAGTATATAAACCTCCGAGTAAAGCTAGTAGGGGTCGAGGAGAAAGACATCCCATTTGGATTGGAGAGATCGAAATTCGTAAAATATTTCGTAGAACCTACAGCAGAACCTGACTTAAAACGAAAAGAGCCATGATTCAGATAAAAAAAATAATCAATCGAACCGCTGACGAAAAGTGGCGGTGAGATAAGTTATGGTTTAACTAAAGTAAAATCATGACATATGACGCCAACGATATCGACAACCTGCCCTCAGACAACGAGACGGGTGAGGCTGACGAAGATCCAATGGAGTCCTCGAGCGAAGTCGATAATATAAAGCAAGTTTAGTACTCTTCGAGGTCTACACTGGACTCTCGGTCTAAACCGGTTCTCAAGAAGAAGTAGACTCAACATTAACTAATGTATTCTTTTTTTTTCAAATAAATCTTCATCACAGCAAACTAACTTCATTGGCCCTAATTAACTACGTGGCAAGAGAGCAGCCTGATTTTGACTTGTAGCCCTGGGTTAATGGAGAGCGCAACCGCAAATTTTTTAATTCGAATTATCTAAAAAAAGTAAACGCGCCTCGGTTTATTTGCTATTGAATACTTAAAAATTAACTCAACTTTATTTTTTTCCAGCATCTGGCAACACCTGCTGTGCACCGCACAACATCCCACGAGAGTTCACACCACTTGAGCAACGCGTGCAACATGTGCCACGCATAAATCCAGTTGAATGGACCAGCTCGAATAGACATTCGAGTACAATGTATTAAATTGTGCCATTACTGTTTTTATTGTTTTTGTGTGTGTTTTGCATAAATGTTGGCAAAGTGTTGATTAGCAACACTTTCGGAACAAAATATGAAGACACCTCTAGGCGCAAAAAAGTGAATACAAACACTACAAACGACGCGGAGGGAAGCGCGAATGTGCGTAAATAGCGGAGCAAAAAAGAAATCAAGGCGAATCGTAGAGCAGAAGTAGACTGAGTGAGTTGAATGCTAGAGCAATTACAAATACACATGTTGCTAAAGTAGTGCATGTTGCAGCAACACGCAAGTTGTTGCGAATGCAATGATTTGTTGCAATTGTATGCCAAGTGCGTGAGTTCCGCAGCGGTGGAGAATAATAAAAAAAGAACAACAACAAAAAGTGAAAAGGTAATAATTGCTGATTTTCAGCGCTATTTCATTCGTTACGAATTTCGAAATACGCGTATTTATAGCCTGGAAATGATTGATTATGCAAATTATCTACGAAGCTTGTAGAATTGAACTAAAACACTGCTTGTAAACATTTCGAAATGTCAAATGTATAGAATGATAAATTATGGCGATTGCCAAATATATGAAGACCACTTGACTACAATTTTGGCCAAGAGCTGTATAAAGAGATAAAATGAAAAATTATATGAAAAAAAAATTAAAATAAAAAAAAAACAAAAAATAAAAAAAATTTACAAAAAAATATTTAGGATGTCACAAAAAAGCTTAAGCGAAAAATCGTTTATGGTGTGCTAATCAATTAATCAAGATCAGCCGAGATTTCGCCGAAAATGCTCAAAAAAAGCAACAAAAACTCGACATAATTATAATTTTGCTAAGACAATGAGTCAAGTCCACTGAGTTTTGCTGTTGAAAGTTGGCATAAAAATAGTAAGATTCTTTTCACATCTCTTTTTATAAACAATAATTATATTGTGTGGATCCAATACGAAAATGATAGCGACCAACTTTTGCTCTCTGTTCAGCTTAAGACTCTTATAGAGCTGAGCTGAGTTTTGTTACACTGTAAAGGGCACACTAAAATATAAGCGAAAGAGAGTGGTTTAGTAGTGAACGAGATGCAAGTACCTGGAGGCAACTGGGAATTATATACGTCACTATTAGCAGCTAAAAATTTCAAGCGGTATTGCCGAATAATTCTTGCCAACAGGTGCTACTTTGGGATCGGTAATCGAGTAGTAATTGAGAAGCAGATGCCTCTCTTGACTAACAAAAATTATGCGTTATAAGTCTCTCAGTCTCTTTTCATTCACGTCCTATTTATTATACGCAGAAAAATCGACGATGACAAACCGAAATTACGTCGAGAACTGTTCTTCTTTGGAGCCGTCCGCGGGAACGAGGCGTGCCGAAGAAGATGGAACCATGAACTGTAGGAGTTCTACAGGGACATATGTATGTAGATATTGTTAACGGCATAAAAATTAAACGATGCGTAGGTTGGGTAATGTCGTTCACATGGAAGACGATGCTCCAATGAAAAGCTACTTCGATTCGTGAGCCATGGGTGGACAATGAAAGGGCGGAACGGAGTGCGTCCAAGCATCCAATGGTTGGACCAAGTGCTTAGGGGCCTGTCTGCACTTGGGATGTGCAAATGGGGTTTTTGGTGCCCAACCAGACCGATTCATGGTTGTAGTGCCAAAGAGAAAGAATAAGTATAGAGCACATTTTACATTGCATAGGAATCGGGTTGTGTGTGAATAATAATAGTTTTGAGCAATGCTGCCGATTTGACAGTCCTTGGTCGAATAAAAATCCGGGTCTGATCCGATTACTTAGAACCTACTGTCATGGGAACGGAAACATAGGGGGTCTTACTATTTGTATTAAATGTTTTTGATATCACTGAATCCGAATTTGAGGTCCATTTAATTCCATAAGACAGGAATTTGACATAACACCCAAAAAACAATATAGCGGACCGCGTTTTCTAAAATACATCGGTTTCGCTTGAAACTCTCTACTCTGGTGTTTTCGTGGTCACGGATTACGAATCCGCCGTAAGTTTTTTCAAAATGCAAAGTGGCGAATCCAATAAGGCGGACACTTTTTTGGAAAGTTTTCTATTACTCTTTAAAAATTCAAAATGGCGGACCAATATGAATTTGTTTTCTCTGTACCAAAAATGGTTAAAATCGGGTCATAACTGCCCTTGCTTCCATATGGCTTATTATAGGTTTTTCAAATATATGGTGGGATTTAAACCGGATACATGGATTAATATGTGAGATATCTTAGCAAAGTTAAGGGAACGTATAACGAATAATCTTGGATAAAGTGTAGCTTACTGGCAAAATTGTGAAAATCGATCGAGGAATTATCCCTTTTTCCAAATACGTTTTTCTAGCAGAATATAGCGCTTCATTCCTTATTTTTTTTTTTTACTAATTTCCACTGTGCAGTTTGGTTCCATGCTGAAAATCGTGCGGTGCTAGTGAGTCACCCAAATAGCATTTTTTCATATACATGTTTGCTTATCTCAAATATTTTATGTTTCTCGATAATATTCGAAGATCGTCTATAAATTGTGATTGTTTTTGCATATTTGGTTTGGTCATTGCTAATTAACCAAACACGCGCTTACTAAATATGGTTATAATTTTAATATGAATTCAAAGCATTTGTGGTGAAACCTCGAATTCAAGAAACCGAAAAACAACAAATAATACAAAATTCGAAGTGATAAAAAATAAATAAAAAATTAAATAAAGTAAAAAAATGGAAAAGTAGCGAAGCCATAAAACTAATAAACGCTCACCAAATTTAGTAATAATTTAATTATTAGCATAAAGTGTGACTAATTTAAAATATGAAGACGGCAGTCGATATGAAGCGCGCTGAGCGATCGCTAGCTGTGTGTTTTTCATATGTAAATAGAAACCGGCTTTGATTGATCAATTGTCTGATGTGATGGTTTATTTATGATTTTTGTAGGCAGATTTAAGGTATATATGTATTATTTAGTATATATGTTTTTTTTTATTATGTATGTTATATAAACATAAAAAATACTTTTTTTTTTTAATTATAAATATGCGTGCTGACGCTGGAACTTACCCACTAACCTGAGAGGAAATACACGGTAAAAACCACAAACTGGTATATAAATTGGTACGTACCTGCAAAGGAAAGAACGAAAAAAGAAATAAATTATTTAAGAATTCACAAAATTGTAGCGTTCAAAATTTGGAATTGCAAATTAGCACTTAAAAATTTTGGCTGACAAGAAAATTAGCAATACAAAGCAGTTTGACTAAAAATACAAGATTGGCGAAATATTTCGAATTTCGACGACCGATTTGCATGTGAATGAGGCACAGTTTATGCACGAAAATAGAGCCGACGCCATACAAACGGGTCTCGACGGTACGACCGACGGCTTGGGTTTATTTGAGGCGTGGGAAAGTTTCATTTACGTGTCACTCGGCTAGAGATTTGTGTGGATATTGGAAAACAATACTAATAACCATAAATATTTATATTCATGCATAAATACATATGAATTTGCTGACGTTGCCACTGTTGTCGCTCGGTCGCTGATTTCCGCTGTTAACACAACTCGTTAATTTATTTGATGATACAATCTTAAAAAGATAAAAAATGAACAACAAAAAGCATAAAAAAACAACAAGATCTGCATATTTGAATTAATATGCTTTTGCTTATAAAAATTAATGAGATAAATGCCAGATTTTTGTCAACAATTTAACGGCATAATAAATTATGAAAATGAAAATAAATAAATTAATAAATAACGGCACCGAACGGAAGATGCAAAGCAAGTTAATAATTTAAGAGTCTTTCAAATTCATAAAACAAACGAGTTAATTTGTGTGGGAAAGTTAATGGGTTGATGGCGGCAAAATTACTTTCCAATAAAAAAAACCCTGAAGAGGGCATCACACAACTCGAGATCACCAAAACCAATAGATTTGTTCAACATTTGAGGGTAGTGAGGTAAGGTAATGGAAATTTTATCTCCTTTACGATAACAAGATTTCGCCATTTTATGGATCGCACTAAGTTTCTTAAATGGCCGAAAGCAAAAATATCCAGCAATACCTCGGTTTCCACCAGCGGGTACTGTATTAAACACTTTCAAAGTTGCATTGCTTTCGTCCATTCGGACAACATACCTAAACAGCGTAGCCATTGTCTTTTTATTCGCGGAACTATGTCAATGTCTAAAGTCGCTCATTATTCCCGTCCTGATGTATGGCGCTGAAGCGTGGACGATGACAACATCCGATGAGACGACTCTTGGGGTTTTCGAGAGAAAGGTTTTGTGCAAGATTCATGGTCCTCTGAACATTGGCAACGGTGAATACCGCAGACGATGGAACGATGAGCTGTATGATTTATACGACGACATTGACATAGTTTAGTGAATAAAAAGACAGCGGCTACGCTGTCTAGGTCATGTTGTTCGAATGGACGAAAATGCTCGAGCTCTGAAAGTGTTCGATGCAGTACCCGCCGCAGGAAGCCGCGGATGTGGACGACCTCCACTCCAGTGGAAAGGCCAAGTGCAAAGTGACCTGGCTGCACTTGGTGTTTCCAGTTGGCACCAAAAAGCAAAAAGGAGGAATGAGTGGCGCGCTCTGGTCATACAGCTCAACGTTCCATCGTTTGCGGTATTCGCTGTTGACAATTTTCAAAGAACCATAAATCTTCCCAAAAAACTTTTTCTCGAAAACTTCTAGTGCCGTTTCATCGGATGTTGACATCGTTCATGCTTCTGTACTATAAAACGGCGATGTTAGGGGACTTATAGAGTTTCGTCTATGTTCGTCGAGAGAGGTCTTTATGTTTCAATTGCCTACTCAGAACTCACTACCAGAAAATAGCAAAGAAAAATTGAGGACTATGTGAAAAGTCTTATGAACGTATTGAGATTAGAATTTAAGGAAAACCTCACATAGACGCCAGTCTTGCGGAGCGCAACTGCTTTGAGATATGGACTCCCGTTTGTCTGTCGCTTTCAAAATCAATAGAGTTTAAAATCGAGATAAGATAGATGCTCCGATACTAGATTATGTTCTTCTCCCCTATTTTAGTAAGGAACTTTACAGAGTTTTTTATTAGGTTGCTAGGTCTTTATCACCGTCATCGTAGATCTAGTTGCTATGATTGTTGCCCGGACCTTTTTCAGATTTTGTGTAGTTTGAGATACAATGAAAATCAGAGTATTCTTCATATGAATATAATAAAGGTTGTTTTAGTTCTTTTCTGACTCTTTCAAACTCCATAGATTTTCAGATCCATATAAGATATTTCTTAGACTCCAATTTGTTTGATTTGATTATCATGTTCATTATCGTTGATCTACCATAGTTGTCACAATTGTCGTCTGGGTCTTTTTTAAATATTATCCGGTTTGAGACACAATGAAAATCAGGTTAGATAATTCGGTAGGAGTGTAGCCATTTCGGCTCAATTAACGCTTGATGCGTAATTATATCCTGAACAATATATATATAAATGATCAGTATATTGAACTGAGTTGATTTAGCCATGTCCGTCTGTCTGTCTGTCTGTATATATACGAACTAGTCCTTCATTTTTTAAGATATCGTTTTGAAATTTTGCAGATGTTATTTTCTCTTCAAGAAGCTGCTCATTTGTCGGAACTGCCGATATTGGACCACTATATCATATACATAGCTGCCATACAAACTGAACGATCGGAATCAAGGGCTTGTATGGAAAACTTTCGCATTTGACGTGGTATCTTCATGAAATTTGACATGGATTACTGCTTAAGGTAATAATATAATCTCCGTAGAAATTGTTCAGATCGGTTAACTATAAATCCTTAATGTTTCTAGCAAACAACCCGGCTAAAAAGAATTAGTAAAATGTTTTCTTTTTTTACTTACTTTTTCGTACGTCTTCAGATTTGGTTAAACACATAGTTACTAAAAGAAATGCACCCGTGAAGGGTATATAAGCTTCGGTACAGCCGAAGTTAAAGTTTTTTCTTGTTTTGATTAAAAATCGGGGTATTCCTCAAAAGAATGTAGCTAAAGCAGAACCTATTAAGATAAGTCGCCTAAAATGTAGTAGAAATATATTTTATTTGATTATATGATTTAAAAAATAACCGAATAACCGATAATTGTTGCAAAAGACACTTATTAATGAAGACACTTCTATATTCCTAATGGTCCCTAATAAGATAGAATAAAAAATATTTTAATATTGCTTTCTTCCGCCATCAGCAATTATAATTATACGGATTATTTATTCTTCGCAGCGGGAATTCAATCCTGAACTTGTTCTATTAACAAACAGATTTGGATAATGCCAAATATCCGAAAAACTAACCTAAAAAAAAAATAATAATAAAACAAAAACAAAGTTAAATAAATTTCGAAATAAAACCAAAAATTCAGCACATTAATTAGCAAAATTCTTTAAAGGCCGAAATGGAGCATTTATTAAGATTAAATTCTGAATTTTTTACTAATTAAAATAAAAGTGAGTGTGTGTGTCTGTGCCTTCGTTACGCCAAATTAAATATCTGTTGTTATGCGCTCTAAAAGCGTTTGCAAAATTTGCAATTAAATTAGACTCTTAAAGTAATTGAAACTGATAGCGGCTTTCTTAAAAGAATTCAACAACGCACACACACACATACATACACATACATACGTATATAAAAACATTTAAACAAGCTAGATTAATATTAAATAATAATAGGCAGTGAGTATTGCTTTTTGGCATGTCCGTTAATATTGGCAAATGTTGAAGGTCAACGTAAATATGTATAAAAATATATTTATACATACAATACAGATATATATACCAGACAATCCGACTCGTGCGCTTATTAATAATTTCTGTTGAAAATAATAATATTATTTCTAGAATATTTTAATTAAAGTCCACATTTGTAGACAGGCTTACAATTTAAATGGTTTGAGGTGAACGGTGGCAGGTTTTAATAAATTGGATTTAAAATGTACACTTTTTATTTTCATTTTATTTGTGTTATATATGTATACATACATATATACTTTCATTAAAGCCGATTTGACTTTATAAAGAGCACTTTTCTTCTTACAAAGTCATCGCAACGCATGGATTTTTACGATTTATTCCATAGTTAGAAATAGAAAGGTATCAGACAAGCTGAAAGTTAGTGCCGTTTTGAGTATTTATATGTTGTGTAATTAGACCTAACCTTCAAAAGGTTCGAGTAAAGTTTCAGATCAATTAGATTGTGGGATATCATTTTGAGTAACCCATTTATTTGAAAAAAAGGAATTGGATAACAAGTAAGGAAAGGCTAAGTTCGGGTGCAACCGAACATTTTATACTCAAGCAATTTATTGATATAATTTTACATATTTATCAGGGTGTCAAGAAAGTGATTTATACCGAATTTCATTGAAATCTGTCGAGTAGTTCCTGAGATATGGGTTTTGACCCATCAGTGGGTGACGCCACGCCCATTTTCCATTTTGTAAAAAAATCTCAGTGCGGCTTCCTTCTGCCATTTCTTCTGTAAAATTTTGTGTTTCTGACTATTTTCGTTAGTGAGTTAACGCACTTCTAGTAATTTTCAACCTAACCTTTGTATGGGAGGTGGCGTGGTTATTATCCGATTTCTTTCATTTTTGGAGTGTATAAGGAAATAGCTAAAAGAAACGACTGCAGAAAGTTTGGTTTATATAGCTTTATTGGTTTGCGAGTTATATACAAAAAACCTATTTTAGGGCGGGGTCACGCCCACTTAAAAAAAATACATCCAAAACGTATGTTCCAAATTTTATTTTTTAGTTATGACGCTATATAGATTTTCGGTTTTCGCCATTTTGTGGGCGTGGCAGTGGACAGATTTTGCCCATCTCACCACCTCAGATTGCCAAGGAATATGTGTTACAAGTTTCATTAAGATATCTTAATTTTTAGTCAAGTTATCGATTGCACGGACAGACATCCGGATTTCAACTCCACTCGTCATGGATGGAAGAAAACACTCCAGCTCTGAAAGTATTCGATGCAGTACCCGCTGGAGGAAGCCGCGGAAGAGGACGACCTCCACTCCGGTGGAAAGACCAAGTGCAAAGTGACCTGGCTTCACTTGGTGTTTCCAGTTGGCGCCAAAAAGCAAAAAGGAGGAATGAGTGGCGCGCTCTGGTGGATTCGGCTATAATCGCTTAAAGCGGTTCCTACGCCAAATATATATATATATACACAAACAACCAAAGAGTATAAAAAGAAACCCGAGTGTTAACTAAACACTATTTTTGGTTAAAATATATTGGTGATTCTATATAAAGTTTGAAGAGTATAATACCCCAGGAGGTGGAACCAATCGAAAGTGGTTTGATAAATTGGTAAAATAAATTTATGCACACCAAAGTGGAGTAGATAAAAAATGAATTTCATCGACCTGCATGTCTTTCTTACAATAACGATTACAAGAAGAACTACCTATTTTGCTACAATTTGAAATATTTTAGAACACAAATTTTGTGGGATGGAGAGGTCTAAGTGTCAATTGCTGGGATTGTTTGTTGGAAAAAAGAGTCGTTCGACAGATCTTATCTAAACTTCGTTATCCGCAAAAAGAGAATAGCGTATTTTAGATATCTCTTAACAACTATATTTTAATTTGCTGACACTTAGGGCTCAAAGCTGAAATTTTTTTAGAAATTCGAGATTCAACGTCATCTATTTATCATAATATTTCATCGAATTAATTTTAAGGGGTCACAAAGCAAAAAACAAGATTATTTTTCACCATTTATCAACCACCGTCTGATATTTACAATCTTTAAAACGAGTTTTATCTGAGAACAACCTGTATCCTCAGTCTAATCCATAAAAACCATAAAAACGTCGATTTATAGTGAGTCCCTTTTGTATTGTTACATTTCGGCTTGAACTATTTTTAACGGTTACTTTGTGTTATACAGGAATACAGATGATTTTAACTGTTTCCAAGTTGGATTGTGATTTATATCTGACATTTCATATTTTAATAGAAACGATTTCGGGTATTCATTAAGAAAGTTCGGTCTATGTTGATATCTTTTTTAGTATAATATACAAATTCAGTTTCTAAATAGCGCTTAAGTAAAGTAAAACGAGTCTCGAACAAGTTGATCAGAACAGTTTAAGTTCATCCAATACAATGCCACTGATTTTCGACAAATTTATTTGACTCTTTTAGCTTAAGTCGATTTAAGGTAAGGGAAGTATTTTAATATCTAATTATAATCCGACAAAGAATATATTTTCCCGATTCTAAAATATTTTTGAAGTAAAACATTTAGTCTCAAAGATGGTGTTCAAAATTTAAGAGGATATATATGTACTTCCCTCTCTATCCGACTACCGAACTCGGCTAGCATCGCTTCCAAGCGGAAGTACTGGGCATAGAGAAGGCCTGTGAAGCTCTATTGAATAGCTACGAGAGGATACATAAAGCAACCATATCCTGGCCTTGTTGATACTAATGACTAATTCCAACATAGTCCACAACTGCAAGGCATTGAGCTCACCTAGTCTTGATTTGGGTTCCCAGTCACAGGAACCTTTTCTGTAATGAAAAATCAGTGAGTTGGCAAAGACAGGAGACGAATCCGAGGCAGAGTTAATACCATGTCTGTTAGGATCGATCAAGAGAGAGCTCAATATATAATTTGAACAATTATGTGTATGAGAACAGAACAACCAAATGCAAAATAATTAAACAGATACGGCCAAAATATGACAAGACAAGAAACTTATGGAATAGGTCCAGGAAAAGTATTTTCAGACTTATAGCTAGTATAACGGGACATTGGACATTTGGAGAACACGCGATGAAAATGGGTATGCCCTACAAGAACATTTACCGCGGCTGTGAACTACAAGGGAATAAAGAAACAATTCTCCACATTCTCTGTGAATAACCAACTATATCGCAGATCCGACACAGTTCACTTTGAATCTGATGGATCAAACCTTGAATGGATGTCTACTAAAATCATTTCGGACATAAGTAGCTTCATCGAAAGCACATATTTCTTTGAATGAAAAGATGGAAGTTGATAGCAGTATTACAAAGGTCTACGATTAGTGCATCAAAATGGCACATCTAGTGCTAATTGAGTCAAGAAACAATAAATTAGGCTACACTTCTACTTACCTGCCTATAGCTAAGGTAAGTAATTTGATTTCTAGTAAGAATTGCATCTTTATTTTATTAATATTTGAGTCGGCGAACAACATCGAGTCTCGAACAAGCAACTGACATTTTCTCTAGTAACTTAAATCATTTGAAGCTAGTTTAATATACTGCCACAGTTATATTTCTTCTATTATTGAATGTGGTAAGTACAATGGGCTGCTTTAGGCGAAAAAAAAATTTAACTTTTAAAAATTTTTTTTTTTTCTTTCAATTAAATATTTATATTTAAGGAATTTACGCTCATAAATTCACATGCACCTCTGTATGTTTGTATTAAGTAGCTTTTTTTCAAAGCCCAAAATTTTCTTTAACTCATTGCAATGCACTTTTTACCTCAAAATTAATGAATGCAAGCGCTTAAAGCAGGAAACGCCTACAAATGCCCTCGATTTAAGAAACTTTTTCTTTCAAAACCAGCAAGCAAACTAGGTCTATCATTGTAAATGTATGTATGTATGAACATTTCTAAAAGTTTTTTTTTCATTTTATTACTTTTTATCTGCATTGATTTATGCAACGCCTCATTAGATACATCGACACATACTTACAACTATAGGTATGTATGAAAGTTTTTTTTTAATGTACGAGTATGTAAGTATGTGTGTATACCTAACTGCAGTTTAACACACGTGTTGCTTTTCTCCAAACACTCCCAATTTCGTTAATCAAAATGCAATGAAGTAATTATAACTTTTGTTGGCAACTCAAGCTGACAGTTATGGATGAATAAATCGGCTTGGGATGCACTTAAATTGTAGTGAAGATAAGCACCAAACAAAAAAATATATACAACAACAATAACAATGAGAAAAAACTGAAAAGAAAATGGTAAAAACAAATAAATAATGAAATACAAACGATTTGAGCGCTTGTAGCAGATCAATTTCAAGCGTTGTGTCTTGTCTTTTTGGAGCAACATTTTCTTTATGGTGTCTTTATTAGAAAAAACATATACAAAAAAAAAATATAAAAAACAACAACAAAAAGTGGTAAAAATGAAAGGAAAAAGCACTATAATTTTTCTAAAATTTTTTTCAAAATCTACGAGGTTACAAAGTGTGTGTGTTAGCGTGTGTTTAGTCGCCACTTTTCAGTAACAGCTCATTAGGCGTGTGGAGGCAATGAAGCATCCAAATAATGAACGACAGCTAAACATGCGCATGCGCAACACGTAAGACACACAAGTTCTCGGGCGATGCAGCTACCGGCTGTAGCACAAACACACACACACACTCATACATATATAAAACACACAAATTGTTTTCAACAATGTTTGTTGGGAAGCACTTTTTGTTTTTTATTTTCATATAAAAAAATTTCGAGTTCATACCTCGCTTTAATACATATGTACACAACAGTTTTCGTGTTTTTTTTTAGCCCTAAGACAAACACCTTCAATAATGCAAATATGTATAATGACTACTTCGGGTATCTTCTTTGCGTTGTTTGGCTCGCATGTGTGCTGCGGAAAACTGTAACAGTCACGAAGGCATTAAATAAACATCGAAAATTCTCATAATTACATATGTGGTGGAGTGGACTAAAATATAAAAAAAAACAACAAAATATTCAAAGTTACTGTAAAAGCGCTCATATTGTTGTATGCATATATGAAAGTACAGTAGCGGATAAGAAATTGTGAACGATTATTTCACTTAACTTCATTCTCACTTCTCAGAAGTCTTACAAAATTAACACCATCTCAATTATTATTAAGCACATTGAGAAACTTTGAGATGTTATAGATGTCACACTGTGGTCCAATATATTACTATACATACATATTTTCCCATAGTCCTTAGTTGGAATATAGGGTCTCGATAAACAAATTATAATTAGTCTTATTTAAAGCTAATCAATTTCTCTCCAAGAAAACCCACTTTTCTGTGCTTCTGGTTCGACTTCCCGCCTCCAGGTGTTGGCTGGTCTCCCGCGTCTTCTGAATTTCGATATGGATCGGTAGCTGTTTGGTTAAGGTTAACTAATAACGACGGGCCAGAATATTCGTATAATCTTTCGAAGTCATCGATTAAGAAATAATTACAGCTATACTATATACACAGCTCGTAAATTCGCGAGTTTATGGCTAAAATTAATGGACCACATGGCTCAGACTTAAGTACGAAATCTGATTGAATATCTCTCTGTTCCGTTATTTTCTCTAAGTTGGACTTCCACTGGTAGCTCTTGGCTTATAGTTGTGTGTTTGGTGTATGATTTACAGTTAAAACGGTAGTTTCTGGTCATGAGCTATCGAGCCGTTATTGAGCGTCTTTGGTGCATAAGATCACCAAGGATATTTTGTAAGACCTGTAACTCAGCTTGCCTGTGTCTTCTTGAAACTCCTGGAGAACTCACGAATATGAATTTTTGGAATTTTTTGCTATGGTCACTGTCTGGTGACGACACAGGTCTGTAAGATCGAGATGCCAGCGAGAAATGTCAAGAGCAAGGTACCAGAGAGACAATGGAGCAACAATCTTGTGAGCTTGGAAAATGTACTCGTATCACTTAACCTTTTAAAATACGCGTTAAGCGCTGACAATCTAATAATACTCCTCATTGACTACACGACGGCAATCCATTTGGTATCACAAAGAACCAAAACTAGTAAATAATTCGTACCTCGGAATAAGGCCTAGTGAGCTTTCGGGGTTCAGCATATAATTTATATCTAGGTGGAATCTCTGTAAAGCTTTCTGAACGGTAAGTTTAAAGCAACTTTCACAATCGTCGAATATTTGTAATGAGCTCATTAATCTATAAAGCCCCACTTCGTTTTGTGGAACTTTGACATAACAAAATACATGTTTGAAATTGTCTAAGTGTGATCACCTAACACTCCTCTGAGGTTGGAAATCAATTATCGCAGTAGAAATGATATATAATCACAAAACAGGAATATGTTACTTTATGCTAGATGCTCTGAGTTATACTCTTATGTTCCAAAGAATAAAGCTGATCTATTTCGCCATATGAAATCTTTTAGGGTTAGCTTATATTTCTAGAGGTCGATGTAGCCTCTAGAGATAAGTTTTGTGTAAGTATTTCCTTAGCAAAAATTAGCAACAATTTAATTAATAATTTAGCAGTATGGTTTCTTGCAGTAATTTCTTTTGCTGTTCTTAATTATATGCTCACCACTGTATGTATTGAAGTGATGAACGTCTCTTTATGCTTTTAAATGTAGCGTTGAACTGCTTAACACCGGTAGCACAGTTTCGGGTATTTGAGGCGCATGCTGCCCCTTTCTACACATTATTTACGGATTCTTTGCGTTCTTTTACCTTTGTTGAACTTTTCTACCGATTTATTTACGACTTTTTGTGTGGTGTCTCACATATGTACATATTTTTGTATGTGTGTATGTAGGCTGATACATATGCACACTCATATTATCCATCTTTTTTTTGGACAGGCGAAAGGCTCGTAAATTAATAAAATCTTACTTGTGTTCCCTTTTCGCTTTGGTTTCAATAATACAATTTATGTCTGGTCGCATTATTGCTGTTGTAAAGCACTTAAGACAAGCAAGTAATCTCTTTTGGATAACGTTTTCTGGAGTGTTTTACAACAGCTACTGTATTTTGAAAAATTGTTTTCATTTTCTTTTATAATTTTTTTTTGTTGTACTTTAGATGCCCTGTTGGTGATAAACTTGTGAATGTGGAAAGTAGTTCAGGGCGCGCGATTGCATGGCATAATTTGTAGTTTGAAGGGGGAATGTTAAAAGTATATTTATCGGTTGAGTATATTAATGCAAGTAAGCCACAGCTGGCCGAGAAACTGTAAGAAATTTTAACATGATATTCTTCAAGATACTTGAATATACTTACATACATATTCTTCAAGAGTTTTAGCTGTTTTATAACTAAACTTGGAATAACTCTAAAATACGCATTTCATTGAAAACTTAACTTTATTTCACATGTTGTACTAAAAATATGTCTAGCCAGTTTTTGATCGCGCAGACCGACTATTTAGTTTCTTCTTAGTTCAGGAAAAGCTCAGGGAAGACAGCGAGAGGCACTGATGTTTATAATAGGTGTTGGGATGAAATGTTATTTTCGTTTATGGGGCATTCTCTGGAAAAAAAGCCACTTGAAAAAAAAGTTCTTTATTTTTTTGGCAATTATATATCTTATAGTACATGTAAAACCTAAACTAAAACATATGGTTTTAGGTCTGTGTAACGCGGGGTTGCCATATTATAAGGGGCCAAAGTTTTTTGTAAAAAAATTTTCGAACCGCCATAACTTTAAAACTAATGAACAGATTTTAATACACCATGTGACTTTTTTGTACAGAATTTCTCAAACTTTGAAACTGTATATCGTAAAAATTTTTAAAATTAATATTTCATAGCAAAAAATGAAAAAAATTTTTTTTTTGGAATTTTTAACAACTTATGCCCCCTTCGATTTTTTTCGAAAATATCTTAAAATGTTCCTTATTTCATCACCTTTTTGCCCCCCAAAGGGAATTTTGGGACAGCAATATTTGTATGAGCTACAAATAAAAAACCAACTCAGAACATGATGAAAAATCATTGATTTATGCACTATTATTATCAGAATTTAGCGTAACCCAGGATTAACGACGTGGACGTAGCAGACATTTAATCCCTCTTTGTTTTTTTTATTTTTTACTTTTTTTTTTAAATTTTTTTGTATTTTTTAAATTTTTAATTTTTTTGTTTGTTTTTTTTTGGTTTTGCTTTTTTTTTAATTATTACGTAGATTAGATTCAAGTACGTGTACACTAAGGAATGGCAGATAAAAGCTGCACTCAGATTTTTTTACAGAATGGAAAATGGGCGTGGCGTCGCTCACTTATGGGTCAAAACCCATATCTCAGGAACTATTCGACCGATTTCAATGAAACTTGGTTTGTAATAGTTTCCTTACATCCCAATGATATGTTGTGGCCAAATCGCTTCACAACCACGCCTACTTCCTATATACCAGAACTTTGAAGACGAATTGAATCGTTTACTTTACAATATATAAAGTAAGTACTAGTGAAGATATCGGTGCAGAACTTTGCATAAATACTATGTTAATAGTGTGGCAGCCCCATTCTAAAAATCACCGAAATCGGACCATAGGTTTTTAAGACCCCATATATCGAACATGAGGACCTCGGTGCTTCTAACCTAATATTATGGTTTCCAACTTTCAATGGACTTTATACAATATATATGACAAATATGTGGGTCAAATTGTGTATTATATAATATAAATAAAGTTAAATAAATAAATTGCGAGTGTATAAAATGTTCGGTTACACCCGAACTTAGTCCTTCCTTATTTGTTATATTCAACTTCGTCTGGACCCATCGTACATATACTAGTTTAGGTTTGGTTTGGATAGATTTGTAGGCAGATCTCTGCAAAAACAAAAGATCTCACTTAGGCAGCCTGGCGCTGTCTATTGTGGTGCCAATAAAACTCCCTGTGGATTAAAGACCTTTAAGATTCCACAAAACGCTTGGAATCCGTTACAAATTTCTTAAGACGGCTAATATCGATTCTAGCCAATTCGCTAGGATCGCCGAAAAAGGGCCTTCCAAGGTGTTTCAACCTCAGTCTGGCAAAAGCTGGACAATGAAGAAGGAAATGCTTAGATGATTCCATCTCGCCTTCCTCCATACAGCATTGGCAACTTGCATCTGCCACGATCCCAAGTCTCACCGAATGGGTATCCATTGGACAATGTCCAGTAAGTACATCAATAATCGCGCTGAGATGGACCTTGCCCAGAGAAAGCAGTTGAAAGAACCGCTTACGCTCCACAGAGGTTCTTGCCACTGCACAAGTACTGGTAGTTGACCAGCGCTTGACGACTCATGCGTAGTCTGCACGTCCAGCGGTCTTGCGCAGGTGGACCATGGACTACAAATGCGCTCCCATTCCGACGTCAATGTAGCTAGGGTATCCTCCCTTTCAAGCTTGTCCGCTATACAGTTACCAACGATCCTGCGGTGACCGGATACCCACACTAGTCGGATCGCAAAAGAGCTGGAAGCTATTTTGTCATCGATTCCAATGCCAGTATTGCCGCTCTGCTGTCGGAGTGAATACATACCTCTCTAAAAGAGGTCACCATACGGAGCAGTGCGTACATTGCTACTTTGATCGAAGCGACCTCCTCGGTCAGGTAGCCTAAAACTGGTATTGATAGAGGCTTTCTGCAGAAAACTCCCCCTCCCACCTTTCCCCTTAGTTTCGATCCATCCGTAAAAAGCTGACTGCACTTCTCCTCCATTGACCTCTTCCTTCCCCCATATCCCTCGTAGGTACGTGTGCAAAGAAGAAACCTCTAGGGGACGGTTCCGCGGTGCAGTGGTCCAAGTAGTCAGGGATGCAATCGAACCGACGGAGAATTTCAGAGTGCCCCTGCTTGGGACCGATCATGTACCCAGCGTCTCTGAGTCTGACAGCGACCTTTGCCGCAGTGCACCTACCGTCCATATCAACAGGTGCGACGTGTAAGATGGCATTTAGAGCCATTGTTGGTGTTGTTCTTAACGCTCCGCTGATTCCAATGGACATGCTCCAGCTGCTTAGCTATCGAGGGTTTGTAAAAGCAACTGACAAAGTTTAAGTATTGTGTAGTTATCCAGTTCGGATATTTATGTCGACAACTTGGACAGACATACTGAAATATAAACGAAAAACAATTAAGAAAACAATATTTTCTTGAAAAAGGAATATTTATCGAAAGAATTTGGAGTTTCCATAGACTGCTAATGAAGATAATGTCAATTAAGTTGGGATGCAGCAATTACATGGCTATGGGTATGTAGCTTACACTAATGAAGCGTACTATCATTTAGAGGTGTTAGTATTAATAAAAGGAGCTTGTGTTTTACTTTACTCCGTGATTTCATGCCGCATTAATACCATAACTCCGCCACCTGCGAAGCAGAATCGCTCTCTATTGTTCTCTACGCTCTTCCTGCCTTCCGCACTCATATCCCGATAAATCTTCAAAATCGGAAATGATTGACAAGTATTATTAATTGAGCACAAAAGCGCGTCAAATGTTTGTATTAATTTATGATTGACATTTCTTAATAAATTTAAAGAAAAAAATTTATTTTTTTTATGATTTTCACTTGCCATTGACCAACAGCCAATTGGGCACAATTAATTATTCGGAACAGCAAGTGAAACAATGAACCAAAATACAAACACTAAACATAAAATAAAAGCACGACAAAACTCGAAATCAATTGCCGTCGCAACAAAAAAGACGAAAACTTTTTTTTAATAAATTAAATATTAATAATTATGACTTCGGCAACAGCGGAAACGCGCATATTTCCATATATTTCCGTTGTTCGTGAATTGATTTTGTTGGTTGTCGCTACTTGGCCACGCGTTTCTCACTCGTGCCGCGCTCGTCGCGTTTCCAGTTTAGTTAGTAATTAAAAATTCATATTTTTATGTACTCACTTCTTCTTCTTCTTCTTCTTCTTTTATTATTCTTTATTCTTCATGTGTTTGAAAGTATAACGCTACTTGTTAGCATATTTCTAATCGAATTAGTGGCAGTCGTAATTTTTATGTTCATTGTTTTCTCGAGAATTAATTCTTGTAAAAATATTCGTTTAATTTCCGGTTATTTTTAATGTCTCTAAAACATAATTCTTATTTGTTTATTTATTATATGTTTTTTCAGCTTTTATGGCATTTATTTGTATTGTGAGAGCGTTTGTTTTTTTGTTTGTTTTGAGCACTTTAATTTCCTGAGAAAATTCCCGTTGCGTGCGCATCACCATTTGTCAATCCAATTAAAATCATATGTGCATGTGTGGAGCGTAATCAATTGAGGCATACCCAAGTTGTCTCTATTAAGTATGGCTTGATTGCTTAACTACTATTTCGGACGAAATAACTCATCAACACCGTACAGTCTAGCCAAAGTGACTGACAGTTTAAGAGTTCGCCGCGGGGTAATCTGAGTATGTGGACTCTGTAAGCTTTTTTTTTTTATTTTTCCGAAGTAAGATTCTAGTATAAAATCACCTTTTGGTTCGCTTAGTATGTGGACTCTGTAAGATTTTTTTATTTTTATTATTTCTTCTTCCGAAGTAAGATTCTAGAATAAAATCATCTTTTGGTTCGCTGTTATGATTTTCCACCTCTTATTTCATACGAATAACTAACCAGCGGTCCCTTTCGGGTTTATCATAAGTCTTATATGGTTAAGTGATGAGGTTCTAGGCCTACTCTTTATCTTTTCTTATCTTTTAGTTTTTTTCTTTGCAAAACTTTGTTCTCCCATTGGAAATCCATACAACATTCTACCTCCAAAGTAGAAAAATATTCAATTAATTATGTACTACATCTCCGACAAATACGAACAAACTCACCCCGATCATCTCTAAGTTCATGTCGCAGCAAGTAATATTATATACTCTGGTTTATGGTCTACACTTTGCACCGTTTTTGTTTTTTTCAAAATCCGTAGTAGAGCCCTTCATAAACATCTTCGACATTGAAGGCGTATGCAAAACTGAGATTTAGGCTCGATGGTCTCAGTTGAGATAACTTTATCCTCGTATTTGATACTGGATCTGGTATTTGAACAACTTTTTGGGAAACTTTAAGAACGTCAAACGCCACTGTATATTGTAGAGACATGAGAAATCTATGCATATCCCTAATTTATCGGAATAAAAGAAGCAGAAATATTGAATATTTGTGTCCACGAAATTTGAACCTTTGATTCGTTGTCAAAGAAATATATAATGTAAGTGGATGGGGATAGTTAATAGCTTTTCGCTTCAAGAATGTTCATAAGATATATTCAGAGGTCTTTTTTCAATGATCCAACATCGCATCTTATAAACATCTCTTAACCCTGGACAGTGATAACATTCAATGAGGAAGCTGTAGGAATGTTCGAGGTATCGTATAATAGGTGGTTCAGAATGAAAATACTTTCTTCTCCTACTAAAATGACATCTCATAAGGGTTTTAGAAATGAGAAGGTGGGAGCATCTATTAGAGGTACCTTTGTGGGGGTTCGAATGATGGATCTCACTAGTGGTTCAGGAAAAATGTTTTCTTAGCAATATAAAATAAAAACTTATAAATATCTCAGAACCGTGGGATGCTTAATCGATGAAAATAACACTTTGAGACCTTTTAGTCTAGGGCTGTTAGAGGGATGGAGATATAAGTTAGTTCAGGAGAGTTGATAGTTCGAATGTTTATTAGAGACCATTTTACAGGAGTTCGAGGCATCAATTCTGAGAAATATGTATGGAAAAATTTTATGAAGAAATGCAAAACCTCACCAACTATGTGGAATAAAAAAGCTAAAATGGAACATTTATGGAATTGGAATAAAAAATAAAATTTCGATTGTTAGGGAATGACAGCACAGCAATACACATTGTGGCGGTGCAATGAACTAACAGCAACAACAACAAAAACTGCGCCAGCACGACCCTCAAATAGTTAGCGAGATTTTCGCTGCTCAGCTCCGCTTGATGAAACGCCACGGGTTCCGAGTTATTCCACGCGCCGCCACTTTGCCCCCGCTGACTCGAACTGACTGCGGCCCGCTGGCTAAAAGTTAGACATTTTTGAATGCATGGAAAATAAAAACAATAACAACTACAACAAAAAAAAAACAAAAACAGGAGCCATGGTAATCAAAAGCAAATTTCGTAAAACCTAATAGACAACATTGGTTGCACTATTACCGCTGCCGCTGTTGCTGTTGCGCCGCGTGTTTTGGCATTTTGCTATTGTTGTTTTACTATTATTCGCCTTTTGCTCAGTGTTTTCAACTTGCTTTTTATTGCTTTCGCCGCACTGTCATTTGATTATGAAGCATGAAAATGAAATGCGAAACGTAAAAAGTGATTAATGAACTCATCAGGTGAGAGAAGATGGACACACAAACTCACACACACACACATGCATACTTCAAAATAAAGCTGAAAATAATAGTAAAAGCAATGCTCAAGCATGAAGCCACATTTTCTAGCCGCAAGGGGCGACAAAACCAAAACTACAGAGCCCGCAGCCCGGAGCCCGGAGCCAACAATCAACGGTCCCAGTCGGGTGTGTGAATAGGTGGCAGGCCTGCGGCCACGGACAGAGAAGGTGAGGAAATGCGCGCAATCCACAGCTGTAACGTCCGCACCAGACACAGATCACAGCAACCAACCTAAAATAACAAACGAATTATGTGGAGTGACTCCGCACACAGAAATATGCAATTAAAACAGAAGAAATTATTTAAAAAAGAATACTAAAAAGACTGGCAGGCAATAATTTATACAACAAACGAAATTATTCAATAATAAGTTTATAAGTCCGTCAACGCTGAATACTTGATTTTGATAAATTGTTAATTAGCATGTGAGCGCTCATAAACTAAGGCAGATGATTAATGAGCAACGGTGCAACAACAACACCAACTGACACGGTTTGTTGAAACGGTAAAATAAATTTCAAAAAATAGAAATTTTAAAATTTTTTTATTAGGAAAGTCATATTAAAAGTCCACCACAAATTGCTTGAAGTGTGAGTCAACAACATACATTTGTATTGCGCAGTGCCTCTCAAACTTTTTTTCAGGTTTACAATTAACTAAGTAGAGTAAAAATATTGGTTTTCGAAAGTCAAAAGAACAGCTGGAATGATGAATATTGTTGTATTGCAGTGCAGAGGATGGGATAGATACCTAACAGTTGAAGAGAGAAGCGAGACTCATGTGCAGACCAAAAAAGATAGAGCGTATAACATGAGTATGAACAGCTTGACAAACTGGCCAACAAGAGAATTGCTCGAAAAACCTACGAACAGATGCGACGACCTATAGAAGCTTTCAAAACCGGAGCATACTCTTGTGGAACCAACATAGGTGATCCAGGGCATGATTTCCACAGTACACTGAATTTTTGGAGGGCCTGCTGAATGGCAGTATAACACCAGAAGATGACGAAACCGATACCCAAATCGATGACGATGGATGAACCTGGTAAAAGAACTGAAAAATCTACTTCTGACCAGATATTCACCATGGGCAAAATCCTAAAAAAGACCCGTCAGCCGAGCCGTTCGATCAAACGAGGTTTCAGACAGAGTGACTCACTATCGGGTGACTTCTTCAATCTATTGCTGGAAAAAATAACACCGAAAATATAAAGAGCTAAATATAAGTGAACGGCTGCTGTCCAAATTGCTTCTTGATTGCTGATTTTAGTTCAATTATATACAAAATTCGTATTCGTTCTAGTTACGTGATCCAGAATACCATGACATCAAAAATCTGGGTATATCCCAATTATTCTGACTGTACTAGCTTTATACGAGTATACTATACTACTATAGTAGTTGAGAACCCTGACTGTAACTGTTATCGTCATCGCATATTTGTAGAGTACGACCTCATTTCAATTTCATGTTTTTGGGATTTACCAAGGCCTAGTGATAAGTCGCTGGCTGTTACACTTTCGGCTTAAGTCATTGAAAAAATAAAGGTTTCTTAAAAAAAAATCTACAAAATTAAGAAGGCGTTCGGGCACCACCATCTTTTATAATTTCATTACGGGAATGCGTGCTATCGACTCATTTTTCAGCATCTGACTGTGGTAAATTTCGTCATATTGCCCTAGTATTCCTTTTAAATTGTTTTTTTTTTTATTGCATCTTTTTCCCGCGTGGTTTCATCTTCATAAATGTCCAAACCTTTTCGATCGTGTTCGCATCTGACTGTTAGAGCCAATCTAATGAAGCTATGCTGTTTTCTTATTTGCTACATAATCTACTCCGCTGTTTTGGGACGTTGTCATCAATTTGGCATTCAAATTTTTCATGAATATGATTAGTTTACTAAATCCCTGTATTATGAATGATTAGTTTCCCCAAATATGCACTTTTCATATTTATTTCTTATCTTTCACTGGTCGCTGGAGTAGCCTCTTACTTCATCCAAAACGAAAGACTCCTCTGTGAAATATTAGTTTATTATCTCCGATATTCTCCAATGTTTCTCAGTTTATCATATAGCTGTTAGAACAATTCACTTCAACTCCGTAGTAATTTCCGTCCGTATTTTGACTCTTCTACTTTTTCATTATTTTAGACGGATCTTTCTTTATACATATGTCTTTCTTAGATCTTTCATCATAAGTCATCAAAATAGGTAGGTAAGTAATGTGGATGTTGGTTTAAGCCTTTGGGAGGCCCTTTGATGAGAGGCCTAGAGGCCTTATCTAGCTAGATCATCTGCTTCACAATTACTTGGAATGTCATGTTGTGTGTTCTGCAACCTAAATTAGGTTTATTGTGAAAGAGGTTGCTAGTCCGCTGTTAGCTCAAGGCCTTATTTCACTATCTCCGATTAAACCCTAAGCGAATTTAGCGACTAAAACCGTCTATGATGATCAAATGGTCCTCATTTATCGACGGACTGCTTTGAACTTATCATAAATCTGTTAAGGCGGCTAATAACGATCGCAGTCAAACGAACCGATCAGTTTGCTGTAGATATGATATACAAGACGCTTTAATTTCAGTTTAGCATAAGCTGATGTACCTAATGAAGTGTGTCCCTTACAATTCCGGCAATATAGTAAAATAGACTTCTGGGTATTGTTCTGAGTCAGAAGAGCTTCTAACCGAGCGCCTTCCGAGCTAGAGCCCATAGAGGCCAGTCTCTTTCTGCTTGAAAGTTGGATGATATTGGGAAGAGAATACATTCACTGTTCCATGTTTAACGGCTTTACAGTTTCCAGCGATTCAGAGAAGTGTCGTCATATACAACTACAATATTTTAGTAATTCTCATAAAAGAAAATAAATAAAAAAATACTTTTAATGCAAAAAATAAATTCTCACATAAAATTCATTTCCAAACGACAGCTAAAAGCGGAGGCGATGCATCGGCTATAAACACATATAAAATAAAATAACAACAACAAACAACATACTACAAGCGACACACCCAATTATTTGTTAAATTTATGAATTAAACATATTTTTGGGCATTTTGCCGTTGTTATAAAACAACAATTTTTCATTTCCTCTTACAGACTTGCTTGGGTCATAAAAATATTTCGTGGCTAACAAATATTATTGCAATGCATAAATATATATATATATATGTAGGTCCATATATGTATTTATATAAGAAATATTGTTGATATTGTCCGAATGAATGCTGCCAAATGTGGGCGTGTATTCACAACCGTCCGCCACCGGTCGCCAGCAGCCACTCCAACTGCCGTGCAGTAGCAACAATTGCAAGTTGCCGCGAATTGCATGGCCATTGCAGTTCGTTGCCACCGTCGCACGGGTGGGTTGGTCGCTCGCCATAAGACACACGTCGTCTGTACGCCGCTGTTCATTGTCTGCTGTTGGCCGCCGTCCGACGTCCGTTGCTCGTCGGCATTTGTTGGCGTTGGCAGTAAAATAAAATGCGATTTTCAAGACGTTGCTTTGACATTTTGCATTGCAAAATGACATTTGTAAACGTAACGGAGTAACGGGAGGACTCATGCGGCGCGCGACGGAAAGCTAAAGTCGGTGTGGAGCAATAAAACCACGAGCATTAAGTTTGCAGCTATTACAGCAACAAGACAAATGACAATGCGAAGCGTTAAAATGGGTGCGACGGTAGTCGAATATAATCGTTTGTATGTATGTATGTATGTTAGTGATAAGATACCAAATCTGGTAAGTACAAGACTTACATAAGTTGAAAAGAAAGATTTTGGCACACAGGCGAATTTAGAAAAAAACAAAAAGATATACAACGGAACATATATATTATATCAAAGGCATAGTAGGAAAGTTTTTAAGGAAATTTAAGCTTTAAGTATGTGTTCAGTCGAAAGATTGACGATTTGAATATGGAAACAAGAAACTATTAAAAGCATTGACCTTTTCCGGTTCAAAAGTTAGCAGAGAAGCATGAGGTCCAGCGATTTGTACTCTTTACAGGCAGGTTAGGTCAAGGTGTAGATCTCCACAACTGCAGAAAATCTCACTTAGACAGCTTCGACTGTCCTTTGTGGCACCCAAAGGCACGACAAAGCGGTTAAACTCTATTACATAGCTCTTAAGTCTGTAAAGTTTTATTCCACTCACATCGCTGGATTCGCCATGGTGTGCGTACCGTGGTATTTTAACCTTAATCTGTCGAATGCTGGACATTGACGGTGGTAGTGCCTTCTTCCAAACAGCTTTGGTCCATGATCCCTAAGCGCACCAACGATTGTGGCGAGATAATCGTCCTATGAGACCGCAGCTGGAAGGACCGTTATCGGCCAGAAAGAGTTCGCAACTGCACAGATGCTAGTTGTTGCGCAGTGCTCTAGCGCAAGTGGACCACGGAATACCAAGCCACTTTCATTCCGACGTTAATGTCGCTAGAAGTGAAAAGGTGGACTTAAAACTATAAAACTTTGGTCGGAACAGCAGATACCGAATCAAAAGTAGCTTGGGTTTATAAGAAGTTCGATAGAATTAGAAAATGTTATTAGATATCTCAGCTTTGTGCCTTGTGGGATGTTCCACGTTTCATTGCCTTGAGAGTGAATAAAGCTTTGAAATGCAAATATTTTGAAAAAATTGTGTGCATCTCACTAAGATCTATCAAATAATTTAAAGCGTTTCCCTCGAAAAAGTTGTTGTTTTGTTCAAAGTATTTTTAAGGTCGTTGGGACCACGAAAACGGTTCAAAAGAATGGCCCACCTATTAATTGATGATCTTTAGCGAAGATTTATGAAAGACTTAAAGTGTCATACACTGCTAGCTCTCAAGAGAAGATGATTAATATTTAAAAGATAATTTGTAAAATCAGTTTTTACATCAACAACTAGAACCATGAATATTGCGAAGGGACACATAAAATCTGGTAGCACTCGACATCCACTGACTGTCTCATTGCTATTGTGATATAAAGAAATATAGAAAGCGAAATAAAGCTAAAAAAACATGTTTGTGTGAACTTTGATATGGAAATTTTTTTACCATAAAATTTCTAGACGAATTCTTAGAATATTTTGCCATTCAAATACGTATTTATAATTATTTGTTGTAGCAAAAAGAAAAATGCATACAAATATTATGAAACGGCAATAAAAACGAAAAAATGTCAAAACAGTGCAAAATTTATGGACTTTGTATGTTTTAGCAATAAAAACAAAATGCAACAACAACGATGCCATAATCCGTATTGTCATTACTGTCACTCGAAAATAAGTATGCGCTGCTCAACGACTTTTTATCACCTTTAAATTTTCGTTTAATTATAGCAAAGCTCTGAATTTGTAAATCAACAAACCATAAACAAGATGCAGCAGTCTCACTTATTTATGACCAGCGAAAATATATTCTTTTTTATTATATTTAATATATTTATTTGTTGAAACTTTGCTACTTTCTCTCTCTCTCTCTTGGTATTTCGGGGAGGAATTGGATTGCAAACATTTTATTTCTTGAGATAAGAAAAATTAAGCAAGAATATAAATATAATACTTATTTTCTGGCAAGCGATATTAATAGACACTTTTATTTTTTGTCTAGTTTGCTCAACACTTTGCAGCATATACATATGTACATATGTATCTAGATTATGATATACGGGATCAATATATTCTTAATTCAATTCAATTTTAGATTTCAGAGAGAGTGAATTCCAGTCATCACTCAGAGATTGACAGTAGAACTTAAAGACATTTTTCAAAGAGAAGAAGGTGTTTCTTGAAATGAAAATAAAGATACTTAAAGAAAATATACATATAAATAATAAAATATTAGAATGGACTGAAACCAAATTCATCATCATTTTTTGTTCGTCTCCATACAATATAGAGAAACTCTTGAAAAATTCTACGTTGATAGAAAAATTTTAAATTTTGCATCATGCTCTGGTCGATAAGTTCGATTTATGGAAGGAAATTTCAAGAGTTCTAGTTATGGAGAACTTCGAGTTATAGAGGTTGGAGTTATGGAAGGAAATTGTACGAAAATTGGTTTCTAAACGCTATTGATAACTCAAAAGTTCAAGTTATGGAGATCTTCGAGTTATGGAAGTTCCACTGTATGACCAAATTCACTTTCAAGTTGTAAGAAGTCCAAAACAGATCATTTCACTTGCTGATCTTGAAACTATGTTTTGTTGTTTTTATAATCATTTGTTTTACTACTCCTCTATGACCTTTTCGACTTGTCAAGGAAAGTGTTTTGTTTCAGAGGTTTTGTTAAAAATTCTGTGACTATGTAGTATATATTTGTAGGGAAATAATATTTGGCGGATGTCTGTATATATCGATATATGCATATCATGCAATATATGTTGACCCATTGAGAGGTTATTTTGGAACGTTCAAACTTGAATAAAGTTTTTTTGTAGAAGTATTAAAATTTTTGTAACCAAGTTTCAAGAAACGTTCTAGAACTAACTTCTCAGATGTGTTCAAAAAATTACAGGAATTTTAAAATTTCCAACTGTCCGAAAGTAACTCAAACTTTTTTTTCCAAATTTTATTATGTTAATACACATGTCGCTGAAGTACGGTAAAATTTCGGCTGTATTCACCGCTTACTTTATTAGGAGAAACCGCTAAGGTTAGTCGTGTGTTTATGAGATTGGGGATTTTACAAGTGTTTCGACGATTGGAAGAAGCGCTAGCATAAATGCATAATATCGAATGGCGAAAACATTAATGTCGACGAATGAATTTTGGAACGTTGAAGCTTGAAGAAAGTATTTTTTGTAGAAGTATTAATCATTTTATAAAGCAGTTGTAAGAAACGCTGCGGAACTGACACTTTTGGAAATAAAAAATCTAAAGGGACTTGATTAAAAAAAACCAAAGATATTAGAAATTACTTCTATGCTAAATTTGAAAGTCTGATAGCTTGAAATATGATATATTGAATTAGCTTAGGTACGGATTTCAATGAAATTTCAGGAAACTAATGAAGTAATTCTGAAACCAGAAAGTGAAGGTATAGAGAATCAGAAAGTGTATGAGGCAACTCAAAGAAATTAAGAAAGTTCTTAACACAAATCTTCATTATAAAGGTAATTTTCAAAAAATTAAAAAAAAAAAACTGTGAATGAGAAAAAAATGCAGTATTAAGGAAAAGTATTAGAACTAAATTTTGTTGGATATAATATTTTGTATTTTGAATTTTGTTAAATCAAATGATTATGATGAATTGTACCGAGCAAAATTCTGAACCTTCGCACTTATTTATTAAAATATTATTATTATTGTTTTTTTTCAAATTTGCAATTTTTTCAACACATTAAATAATTAAAATTATAATAAATGGCTTAAAAAAATTATGAATGCAAGAGGCAAGCAAAAATCACCTGACTGAATAACGTCAAATGGCAATGGTGCGCGTGTGACTATTTTTTTAGTTTCGTTTTTTAAGATTTTGTCGTTCTTTATTTCTATTTCTTTTAACGATTCTTTATGTGCTTGTGGTGGCGCTATCGCTCACAGCGCATTCCGCAAATTCCAAACACTGAGTTGTGTGGTATTTAGTAAATATATTATTTATAAATTTATATACTACAGATTTTTGTATTATTATTGTTTTTTTATTTTTTTTGCGGTGCCAGATGGTTTTTAAAAACACGATGTTTCACTAATAAAAATATATTTCAAAAAATTTTGTTTATTATGTAAATATTTATAAACCTTTTACTATTAATAATATTTTATAAAAATATTTTTTAAAAACATTATAAAAAAAAAATTTTAAATAAAAATTAAAAAAAAAAATCAAATTTTTTATATTAAATTTTTTTTTTTAATATTTTGTTGGAATTTTAACTGATAAGAGATGGGGATTCAAACATAAAATCAAATTTTGTTTTCTATGAATGCGTCAAATACTATTGTATAAAGAAATTCTAATATCTGTATTGTAGGTGTGCGTCTGTATGTATGTCTGTTTCTAGTGCCTCGGTATGTCAAACTTCCGTCTATTTGCGATTGATTAGAATCAAAATAATTATTTTGTATGCTTACAGCGAACAAACTGTGGCTCATTCATAGATTATCAGCACATATGTATATGTATATATACAAAGTTAAAAATCAACAACAACAATTATATGAATAAACTAGAGAAAAAATCACAAATCGGCGCAGCTTATCAATATTCAATGAGTTTGGACTTGAAATCCGCTGATTCGGAAATCGGCTGCTACGTGCAAATCGGCGCATACCACAGCGCTACATAGTAAGTCCATGTGTATATCTGGCAACATAGCCCAGGCAACCGATTTGAAACACACACACATACATATTTGTTATGCGCCTCTGTGCTTTTATAAGAAAATCACCGTAATTTGCATAAAATTTTGAAAGCATAGCACGATCTCTCAACGCGTTCAGATGAGATCACAATTTGTTCTATATAGCCAGAATGGTAGAAATATATTAAAATATACAAAAACAACAACAACAGCAAAAGTAGAATTGTTGCAAACGTAACAACAGAGTCATTAAATACAACAACTAAAACAAAATTAAACAATAAAATCAACTAATTTGTATGACGAACATGTAAAGCCTTTGATTGATCCAAAGTCAAAGCGTTCAATATGTGGCGCATACAGTGAGAGCAAAAAAAACACGTCGAATTAAGAAAAAAATGACTTGTAAGTATTTATGTATGTAAATTTATGCACATGTGTGCCTAATCAGTGCGCTGTATTTGAAATACATATTTATAGATATGATTAAGTGCTTTTGCAATTAAATATTTACAATGCAATTTTTGCAACAAACTACTTTTGTGGCAGCGCGTAACGTGTTGCACGATGGTAATATGCATTACTAAAGCTGAAAAGTACAAAATGGAAGATTTATTATTAAAAAACGTATTTTTGAACTAAAGGTTGTATGGCAGCTATATGTTATAGTCAACCGATATGTTCGATATCAAAGGAGGACTTTTATTTTATGTTATGTAAAAGGATTGCAAAATTTCAAGTTCTTACATTCAATACTGCAGGAGTTATTACTCAAAAACTCATTTTCGAACACTCAGTTGTATGGTAGCTATATGTTATAGTCGTCTGGTCGTCATAATTTTCAGTACACGCCTTTGTATTATGATATGTCACGTCATAACAAAATTTTAAGTTCTTAAATTCAATACTGTAGAAGTTATTAACCAAAGATTCATTTTCGAACGATCATTTGTATGGCAGCTATATGTTATAGTAATCCGATGTGGATGATTTTCACTATCAGCTTAGTTTTAACGATAATCTAAAATATTATAAAATTTCAAATTGTTAGATTTAATATTGTAGAAGTTATGCTACAAAAACTCGTTTTCGAACGATAATTTGTATGACAGCTATATGTTATAGTCATACGATTTTGATGATTTTCACAGTCCATGGTCCACTCATTATATGTGAATATATTTCAAAATATGAAGTCCTTAGTTTTAATATTATAGAAGTCATGATACAAAAACGTATTTTCGAACAATAAATTGTATGAAAAGTATATGTTATACTCATCCAATTTTTATGGTTTTCACGATATATTTTTCATAGACGATAAGCAAAAAGATTACAAACTTCCTGTCAGTTAAATATATATAATCATACCAATAGTGGTGTTCGGTTCACACGTAACCCTTTACTACCTTACAAGTTTCTTAATATTTTGTCTACAATTTTTTTTTATTGTAAAAGCTTTTAATCTCTACAACAAAAAGGCACGGCTGTGCGAACATTAATTTATTTTATTATTAATTCAGTTCAATTTATGTACATTCACATACGAATATACTATATTTATATGTGTGAATAAGGTATACATTAATTGACCGATGACTTCAGCAATTGGAATTTCATAAAATCCCATTTAGGTATATATTTTTTAATGTATGCATAATCGTCTATAATTGGCTATGATGTGGTTTACAGCGAGTGCAGTATTTTATGATTGAATGCTCGGCTGATAAAGGAGATCACTGAACGCGGTGAACCCTTATAGGGTTTTACGATTGTAGATCTGTATGTATATAGCGCTGGCTTATGTAATCGCATATTAGTGAATAGTAGTATATTTACCTCATATTTTATTGAAACCTGATGAAGTAACAAAGGAAAAATATTTCACTTTTTAATATTTTATAAATGAATTGAACTTAGCGACATATAGTCTTCATACGTATACATATCTAAATTAGAGATATACCTAAAATTGAAACAGAAAGTAAATTTTTATATTACCATGGGTAATACTGAGTTTTTGACGTTCGAGTGTTTTTTGTGCTAGTTCAGTGTCTCAGAATCATATTTGAACACTGAATGTGGTTTAGACCTATCCAGGTTAGAGTATGGACTTGGGTTATTTCTTGTTGTAGTGATCGCTAAAATATTATATTTTTAAGGATAACCATGAATCCTCATATAACTCTGCGGGTTCGAAGAATATACCAAATCCGCTAAAATCTGGAAATATCTAATCAATACAATCAATATCTACCGTTACCCTGACCGTTTTAAGACAAAATCATTAGATTTAAGACTTTCTGAACTTTTAGAAAGATTTGTGTATGAATGTCAAAATAGAGGCTAGTGTTGAGAGTGCTTCTATATCCATATTTTTCGACAAAGCTACGGTCATTAAAACCGCTTCGGACATTTTGTAGAATTTTTATCTGAAGTCTTCAAGGTTATTAGCACTTTTCTGCTATTTTTCCAAAGGTGATAAGGTAACACTGGGAATTGTGCCAAAACGCTGAGATATTTGAGGTAATAAGCCATAGAAAAACTAGCAAACGAGGACTTATGTTTATCCTTCGTATTTTCTCCCATCATATTCAGATTTGAAAAGAAAGGGAGCGTATTAGGCACACTTTAGGTTAGATTAGGTTGTAGAGTGTGAAGTGAAACACAAGTAGACTATGAAAGACGGTTCTTTGTGAAACCAGAATCACCCCGTTAATTAGGTATTAAGATCCGATAAAGCGCACTGACTCTACTACAAATCTGCAGAGATTTTTCACGTCTATAACCGCTAGTTCGCGCGATTGTTCGAAAAAGTGAGATCCGAGAAATCTTTGTCTTGATCTCGAAAAAGCGGGACATTCCTGAAGAAAGTGATGAGATGACTCCATGCCATATTCTACAACTAGCATCCGGTAACATTTTTAACCTAACAGCGTGGATCCCGACGAGACAATGACGATTTAGAACCACTACGACTGAGGCGATATGTACTTTACTGAGTTCGAAGAGCTCGGTTGACCTCTTGCGATTCACCTTAGACAAAAAGGATCTGGTGACTGCGCAAGTGTATTAAACTGCAATAGGATAACATAACTGACCTTACAAGCTCATCAGTCTTGTAATTTCCTGCGAATCCGCTGTAGCCAGGAACACAAAACAGAGTGTGTGTGTAAATGTTATACAATTGGATTCTGCATTTTCTTCTCTTCTTCAATTAGAACATCCGAAAATATCCTTTTTCGTAGGAAACTGGTCTTTTTAATAGAGATAATATATGTACTTAAGGTCTCTTTTCCTACCGATTAGGATTTCATTAAAATTGGATACATCAAAATGCCCCAAGTATCCATTTACAATATTTCATTTACATCTAATTGCTAATTCTCCTAGTCCACTGAATTCGAAGTACCCCTAAATTAGCACCACAACCGAATTACTTAAAAAGAATTCTAAAAATGTCATAATTGTTTCTACATATATAAAAATTGTTAATTAATTTGATGGATTTCGAGCAAATAGTCAGCGAACAAACACACGCTCACATTTACGAAGCATACAATAGCTAGCACGAGCATTGCTATTAGCAGCAAAGAATTTCGCAAATATTTCACTTGAGTGATAGCGCACCAAATGCGCGGCAACAATAGCCAACAACAATAACAATAGAACAATTTGTAAAATGCAGGTCACGCTCACAATGATTTTGACGTGTCGCCGCCCAACCCAACCCAGGCCAGCCCAACCCGGTCACATACGAAACAAATAAATAAATAAATGAAAATGGAAAAAAATATAGCAAAACGATCGCATTTTTTGCACGCTTTCGCACACAGAAATTTGCAAATTGTGTGTGCACAGAATATAAATATACATGTCTATATGTATGTATATATAGCTATGTATGTATGTAGGTGAATGTGTACGATCACTTGTGTTCGGCATTAGTTTATTCTATTTGATTAAGTGTAATTTGAAATTCTTTCTTGATTCTGTCTTGAAGCGCAAAAAAACTGTAACACAACGCCAGCAGCCTACGCTTCAAGCGCGCCTACAAGACAAGGGGCTTCAAATACGAAATATTTGCATGTCTTTATTTATTTTTAGTTTATTTTCAACAATGTTGTTGACATTTTGCTCTGATTTCAAAGCAATGCAAATATTTGTATTTATTTTATTTTATTTTCTTTTTATTTCCGTTAAATTTTTTTCTGTACTCGCAGTCGTGCTGCCCACTTTTATTGTCACTTCTGCATTTTTACTTTTTGCCATATTGTTGTTGTTGTGTTTTTGTTGTGCGACAAATGTCGAACGCGCCGAATGTGAATTCAATTCATTTTGTCGCAAATCGCACACACACAACCAACCATTCACATGCATATATGTATGTAAGTATGTATATATGTAAGCAGAAGCACGCAAATTCTTATTCAGTGAAAATATGCACTTGAAGAGCAACGCTTTGTTGTTGTTGTTAGTTTTGTTTGTTGTTTTTTTCTTGCTTTCTTTAAATTTTTCCTTCAGTTTTTTTGTAGCCATTGTTGTCTGTGGTGACATGCCGTCACGGCATGCAAATTGGCACACCATGGCGTATACGTAAATTCACGTAAATTACCACAAACAACAAAAGCAAAACAACAAGAATAGCAACATGAAGCAGGCATTCCAAATATTTTGTAAAATTTGCAAATTGTCATTTTGTATTTTCCGTTTTTATTTCTTGTTTTCTTGCTCTGCTTTTATTTGCATTGTTTACACTCTTCCGCTGACGTGCGTCTTCCTGCCTTGGACCGAATGATGTACACATGTAAAATGCTTGATTGGTTGTGGCTGCCATCGGACTGCCGCTCTAAGCGGCTGCATATTTATAACAGAGCATATGTATATATACATGGATATGTTCAAATGTATGTAAGAATATGCAGTTTGAGTTACGTAAGCAAATCGCTGTGTGGTTTGCCGCATTTCTTCTAGTTTATAAACATACATGTGCGTATACGAAAGTGGTCTTAAATAGCGAGCATCATTAAAATTTTAATACACTAATTCTTTATGATGACTATAAAGTCTTCTAATATGCTGAAGTTTGCTACACATTTTCATTTGAAATATATACATAAGTAGTTAAGAGTCAACCGGACTGATGGTTAGCAGTCTTATAGCGGCTTTGTGTTAGGATGAACAATTATTACTACTTTTTACGAAATATTAATAATTAGTTTAAATGAGATACAACGACCGGTATACAGTCAGTCGAACCCATATTCCGTAAAAGTATGGACAAATTTAGATATTTTTTGAATACTATATGTATGTAGTTGTTAAATCTCACAAAAAGTCTTTATATCAAGCTTCATCTTAACGTCTTAAGGGGTTAGGGGTAGTAAAGGATTTTCAATAAATCAATTTTTTGCATTTTCGTTAAGAGTAAAATTTTAAAAATATTCTTTGAAAATTTGAAGTTGATTCGATAATTAATTTTCGAGTTATTCGAGAAATAACAAAGAGCGCTCAGGCACTCCAACACACTAGTGTCAAACTCTAAATACGTTTATCTCTAAACCCTGTTTTTTGAACTGGTGACAACTGTAACTCGATAACCGCTCAGTAGATTTTAATGAAATTCATACAGCTTTTAAAATACATAATAAACTCAGGCCTGATCCAAAGGATTTTTTTCACAAATTTCGATTTTTTAAGACAAATTAACTGTTGATATTTTCCCGAAAAACAAAAGAAAATGTCTTGAGGCCGCCACTTTGTTAATTTTTGAAAAAAAAACTTCGGATCAGGCCCAGGATTATCTATTTGTAAAACTATTTTTTTATCTAATTGATTTTAGATGAATCTCCAAGGACTTATGATTGTCACCGCAAGGACCTTTTTTTGAAACTGGGTCAACACAGAGCTATAGATACCCCGGGATGTAAATTCCTACAAAAAAAATAGCTGAAAGAGCCATCCAGGCTATCACAAAAATCAAGTTTGAGAAGTGTTTCGACAATTGGCGACCCTCTGGCATAAGTGAATAATATCGAATGGGAACTATTTATAGGCGACAAGATTAATGTAGAATGAATTATGAAAATGTTTTTTCACCTTTTTCACCAGCTTTACAGAGCGGGATTTTTTCCAAGAGATAATTAGAGATTATCAGATTCATGATTTATAAAAATGTTCAGAGTATAAGTCAATGACACTAGACTATTTGAAAGCCAATATACAAATGGAAATCAAAACAAGGTTAATATGTCGATAGTATAATTTTCATACTGGTCAAAACGAAATCTATACTGATAGAATACACCATTGATAAGAATTAATTATATATTCATTCATCATAGAAGTTCCTATCAAGGCACAATCTGATCTATTGGTGAGTTTTGCAGTTTTTGCTTAGCAGTTTCTAGTACAATACCGCTGTTAAGGTATGATTTGCGTGAAAAAGCCTCATTCTAAACTCATCACTAAAAAGTCTTATATGGTCTCCAATTCGTACTGAACACGGTTGAAATTAGTCAAAAATACTATAGATCATCATTTGAGTAGTCTTTTTTACTGAATTTACCCATAAAGAGTCCAAGGATGGTTCATTTATATGCAAAGATATTGTATCATGCGAGAAAATATGACATTTCCATAGTGAAAATTGAAATTATAATTTTGAAAGTTCAAAACAGAAATATTTTTTTGGAATAAAAGCCATTATCGTTTATTTACTGAAAAACCAAGGCATTGTCGGGTTATAATTGGATTTTGTATTTCACGCACGATATTGTGGGCCCGAGTGTACGCTGGACGTGGCGTTAGAGTATATTTAGGTACTGTTTCAAAACGATTTTTTATAGATTCAGTTGCTATTAACAAGGCCGAATCAAGAGATTCTTTGAAAATATTTGATCGAAGTTTAGTATATATTCTCAAAATACACCATATTTTCAATCGTGAACATCATTTGAAATCATTTATTAAATGTTGAAAAATATATTATATGGAGTAAACACGTAAGTTCTACTTCTTAATTTTACAAAAAAAGGTAGGAAAATGTATTGCATTTGAAGTAAATGTATGAGTTCTAATTGGAACTGGAAAAAATATAAAAATTAATAATTTATACCAGAACTCTTCTGTCACCTGAAACTTAAAGCTATTAAATTAAAAATTGCACTTTAAGCACAATTATATATGTTTGATTGTTTAATATAAATTTATATATTTTATATTTTCTAATTTTTTAATAATATTTATTCCTAATTCCACACCGTCAACACAAATTTCTCATGTAATACTTGCAAGTTTATTGCTTAAATGTCCGTTGCACTGGGTTGGAATTTCCGTCGCGCCAATATGGGTACCGTTAATACCCATAAAGCCATTACGCATTCCACGTGCCACATACGGATGGCGTCTAACGATGACATAAAACCAATACTAAAGTGCTGACGGAAGTGCACGAACACACACATACTAATATATATGTATATGTGCATATTTACGAGCATTTGTTTGCCTTTTAAAGCATAGCGCCGCTGCATCCCACAACGAATGCGAGAACGGCAACAGCGAGGTAGTAAAATAGCCAAAGCTAATCAATGAAAACGCGTGACAAATGACGCACAAACGACTGAATGCTAAAAAGCAATTGAAAGCGTTGCACACAAACAGACAGACAGACATCAACCATAAAAATATATATGTATATGCATGTGTGTGCATGCGCATATAAATGGCTTGTGAGCAAAGCAGCTCAAACATTTGGCATTATTTGCATTCCAGCAGATTTTTACACAACGCCACAGCACTCCACACCATTATGCACTCACACGCATACACATACTTGCCTCACATATACAAACACACATACATACAAACCCACATATATTCCATGTACGTGCTGCGGTGTAAGAATGCAGCGATTGATTGCATTTTTAAAGCTCTTCGGCTCAGTGACTTGACGCATTTGGTGGGAAGACGCCGCACACACATGTTTACAAAGCGGCTTAAATCTGGACAACGCTGGGCACTATATATGGAGCGCCATAAGTATGAAGGTATTCGGTTGTTGTTATTGTTGGAGGTACACTTCGTGCCGAGCGAAAGCCATAAGCTGCTGAGGTATTTGGTTAGGAATGCATTTGCAACAATCACACACAGAAATATCCACATACATATGGAGAATTTTAGAATGTACATACTTCGGACCAATAGCATATTTGTGAGGTTATGTAAAGGATTATTGGATTTTTGTAAAGAGTTTTTTAAAATATTTACAGCAAATTTTTCTTCTTAGAAGAGCTTTAGTCACCATTCAGTCAATATGAACTTCCAAGCTTTATGAATGAGTTCATATAATTCTCGATTGAGATTAACTACGAATTAAGTATTATATTTTATTAGAGAAGTTCTCCATAGACACCGCTTCCGCGATTAAAGCCGAAATAATAGCGCGCCATTAATTTCTCCTTCTTACAATTTGCCGCCAATTGGAAATACCAAGGGAAACCAAGTCGCTCCAATGTCTGCGATACTCGCCGTTTTCAATATTTATATTCAAAGGACCATAAATCTTCCGGAAAGCCCTTCTCCCGAATACTTCTAGTATCGTCTCATTGGATTTGGACATAGTTCATGCTTCCGCATCATAAAGCAGGACGAGTATAGTGATCGACTTGTGTAGTTTTGTCTTCATTTGTCGAGCGATGACTTTACTTTTCAATTGCCTACTCAGTCCAAAATAGCACACAGGGATGATTCTGAGTTTGATTTCAAGGCTGGTTCCAAGGTAGACGAAATTATCTACAACTTAAAAGTTACTTTTATTATAAAGATAAGGGTAAAGGTAAATTCCAACTGAGACGCCAAATTTTCGCCCTATTTTTGACTCATTGAAAACCACGCGTCTAAATAACACCTTTACTATTATTAATAATCAGTGGGACAAGTAAGAAGTTTAGGTTTTCTAAAACCAAGCATAATTTGGCACATTTCTGCAGAACTAGTAGAGCACAGACTTCTCGAATGGTCCTTTTTACAATTATATTACATTTAAAACTTTATAATGATATAGTTAGATTCAGCTCTACAAAATTAAATGACTAGTCTGTCTTCTATCTGCGAATCCATATTCATTAAATAAAATCCCATTCAAACTACACTGAGATATTGCATGAACCCGGAAAAAAAGAAAAACAATTATTTTTACCGTAAGAAAGGTTAAGTAACTCTCTTCCATTCGTCTATCATATAAGAAATAGAAATGGAAGAGCTCGCAGAATTCAATTTGTCCACGCATTAGTCTTTTTGGCTTTATAGTTAAGATAAAAATACTTGTTTCTTAACCACATTGTATAGTTCTAGGACTTAAGTCCATGCCCAAGGATCTTAAGAGGTGAAAATCCATTTATCACCTTTACGTAAGGAAGCTAAAGTACTTGGTAATTTACCTTGTATTATTTTGGAGATGAAATTTCAACCGATATATGACAACTGGCTCATCGTTCCGAATCAGTGGGTACCTTCGCTAAAACCGAGTAATTCAAACTCGGTTGTATTAGTTTATTATTTAATATGATCCAGAACAGAGTACTGAAGAATCTAATTGTGGTTTATCTTAATAGGTCGACAAAATTTTAAAAAATTTGAATATGTAAATATTAGTTAAACTTGAACATAGGAAATATTTGAGTAATAGGCTGGACACCAAATACTTTAGGTTAACTGATTTTGTTTTTTGGAAAGCACTTAATCGATCTAATTTATAAAACATAATTATTTTATTTAATTAGTATTAAATTTTCCGAAGTTTTCTTATAGCCTTTTCGCACAGTATTTAATTGATCAATTGATACAAAATAAAAATCTTATTTTACTACATTAATTTCTAATCGAACACAAATCGAACTTGAATGCAACTCTGCGTGTTGTAGTCCACGCTGTAAACTTGGCTGTGATTATTGCTAAAATAGGAAACAGCTGATGAAAGTTACCAACGTCTTATGAACATCAAAACCAAAAATGTATAACAGTTGATCGTTAATCGATTAGCGGACTATGCGAAAGACAAAAACTGGTATCTCAATTATAATCTTAAAGTATTCAATTCATTTGGCTGTGCGAAAAGGCCATTAGATGAAGGACAATTTCGTTAATTGGACGAACTGTTTAAAGACTGAGTATTTGTTGAGCTTACTTCAAATAGTATGCCACTTTTTAAGCACAACTAAGGGAGGTGTATATTTAATAATTGTAATTTTACCTATTCACTGGCTAATTGTCAGTATTTGAAGGAAACGAAATTATTAAAGTCACCATGTCTTGGTATAATAGTAATTTATATTATAAGTAGTCGAAGTCGGTAAATAGTTACACCTAATACTTACGTATAAATATAACAGTAAATTAAATGGTAAAAGATCATTTAAACATTTTTAATTTATTTTAATTTGGAAAAATTTAAACCAGCTGCTTTTGGTTTTTTGTGTGTTAATTTTTTTGTGTGGTGGTAAACAAAATATTTAATATATATATGTACATTGAATATGCCCTTATCAAAAAAACTTTGAGTGGTAACAACAACAAAAGAGAAGAATTTAACGAAAATTTTCCAAGAAAAATAGGGACAAAATTCCGCTGATAAATAGTTGACTGCTGTGTTCATGATGAAAAAATGCAAGAAAAATATTTAAAGCGATCCAAAGCGCATAAGAAAGGCATTTACAACGATTAAACAACAAAAGAAAGTATGAGAATGTAAATATGTTTGGTATGCGGTGTTGTGGTTTTGCGAAAACGGAAAAAAATATTTTGCATGAGTGTGACTCTGGAAACATACTTTTGAGAAACTACAAAATGTGAACAAAACAAAGAAGTTTACATACATACATACATACATATGTGTAGTCCAAATATTTGTGTGTGCGTGTATATAATTTATTGGCTTAACATGCAATCCAACCCACTACACTAAATAGCAGTTTTTAAAGATTACAACTGCATTCCGCGGCGCTTTTGTCATGCTGGCTTTCATACCCCCCTATATACAAACACACATAAATATAAATATATGCCTGCTGCTTGTGTATTTAGTGTAAAACAAATTTGCTGTTTCATTGTCATTTTTATTAACACAAATATGTGCATAAATTGTGTAAATAGACAAGCGAGCCGTAAATAAAGTCACGTGTCCCGAAATTTGCACACAAATTATATGCCGAAACTCCGAGTATATGAAAGTGCACAAATGTTGTTGTTATTGCTGTTGTTTCAGCTGTTGATTGATGTGTGAATGCATTTGTTTGCCATTAAATGTTGCAAATGGCAAATACTCACTTTCAAACACAACTTTATATATATTTATTTATATATATTTGTATGTATATCAGCAAGGTCAGTTTGATGAAATGAGTGTCCGTTTAATAAATTTGAATGCAACGCTGCTGCTGTCAGTTATCACCCGATCAACTGTCCAATGTTGAAAGTTTTATGTGACAGAATTTTTGTTTGTCAGCCAGTCAGAGGTGCAATATAGCCTCCAAATGAAGAAAAGAAAATTTCCATGCTCATCAAGAAATTTTTGCAAAATAGGTCTGTCCAATATGTTTGACAACTGATTATAAACCAAATGTTACCATAAGCTTTGGTTCATGGTCCATGAAAATGATTTAAAATCACAGAATAATATGGCTATTGGCAATTTCTATTACAAAGTGTCACTTTTACAATGAATTTATCGAAGATTTGCTCTTATCAAAAAAAAAAACAACTGAGGTTTTTCAAGAAGAATCATAGTTTTATCCCAAACACGAGAGAAAATTACACCGTACAATATACAGTTGAACTTCCATAATTCGTATTTTTATAACTCTAAATTCTCCATAACTCGAACTCTTGAATTGGTAATAGAAGTCAAATTTCATACAAATTACCTTCCATGAATCGAAGTCTTTCTAACTTGAAGTTTTTTTGTGGATTATAGTGATTCGAGTTAGTGAAGTGCAATTCTGTTCCGCAATGGAATCGAATACAGGCTGATGATTTCAATTGATTCCAGCATTTTACTCGCACCAAATATATTTTGAGACTGAAAGTTTATTTATTATCTCAGAAAACCAATATATAATTCGCGAAATCATATTAGATGGTAGGAAAATGAGAATTTGAGCTGGTTGAGACACTTGGCGTCAGTATATATACTAAGCGATTATGTACTGGATTATCTTCAAAGTAATACCTAGAGATGTTTGAAGGCGACGATGAGCTTATAAGTTGCTCAAAAACTATTTTAGGTTAAGCTCCAGTTGTTACTGTCTAGTAAAAATATAAATTTTGTAGACACATTTTTCGACTTAATACATATTCATGAGACATAACTCCGTGCGACTTTTCCCCATTTTCCAAAAACAAAGAGAACCTTGAAGTGATGTCGTTTTACAAAAATACTAGAAATCGTTGAAAGAGCCAAATGCTATCCCAAAAATCGAGTTTGAGAAATATTTCGACTTTTGGAAGAAGCGCAGGAATATACTAAAAGTATTAAAGGCGACAACATTAATGTAGACGAATGAATAAATCATAAAAAAAAAACGGAAAATTCCGTTATTTTTTGAACACACATCGTTTTAATTATAATTAAAATCCAAAATTTCTTAGTAATTTGTTTCACTAACTCAACAGGCATTATAATGCAATTGGCAAACTTTCCGTAGTAGGGATAATGCAAATCTTCTTTCAAGGCACATTTAAACCCTCAACGAGTCATCTTAACCTCGCCGAATCGTCCCAACCGTAAGATATCTTTATACTGACCAAAGTGCGTTTATGCTAATTATATGGATACTATTGGAATAACAGCTTTTAAAGACTTTATACATATTTTTTCTTATAGAAAGTACTTCTTAGATCTTTAGGTCTCTGTTTGACCTATTCAGGAAAGATATGGCTAGAACAGATATCTGAGATCGTTGCTTAGAAAAATACTGAAAGTTTGTATTTGTGATCTTGATTTTCAAAACTATTTTCAAAATTTGATGTCGAGAATTCGGGTCAAAAAGTGACATCTTGACAGTTGAGAATAAGTTTGGGATGCAAACAGATATCTACAAATAGTTTGTTGGGTTAAGGTTAACACAAATGTCCAATATCGATATAAAACGATTTAATCGACCAGTGCTTGACCCTAGAGACATCTATTTAAATACATTTTATTATTATTATTTATTATAAGTTGAGGAGGAGTTGACCTCTTTACAAAATGTAAGAAATTTAAAAATACGTAAAGAAAAATTTTAAAACCTATATATTAAAAAAGCTTAAAATTCGAACTAAATTTTGAGAGGTGTTGCCACCTGTTTAAAAAATGTAAATTAATAAAATAAATTCTTACAATGTTAGATATTGAATTAAGTATTTTGAGAAGATTTAGGGTTGAGAATATTTATTTTTTCCTATAGGGTTGCCAACTTTGCAAAAGTGAATAATAAATTGATAAAATAATAAGAATATACAATTAAAATAAAAAATATTAAATTCCTAAACATTTTTTGCGAAAGAGTTACTTTCACCGCGTCTACTTCTATACACATATATTTTGCACTCAAGAATTACGTTAAACCCCACTCTAAGTGAAGAAAGGAATTTTAATCAATTGAATATTGCACAATGTAATGGACTCGTTCGTGTTTCTTCATATAAAAATTAAATATCACACAAATGAATATATTATATCATACAAATATCAACACATCCAAACAACATTTAAATTTATTGTCTACCTGCCGGCTTTGATACAATAAATTTGACTGCCAGACAGATGGGACTTCAGCCACAGTCGCATTGTTGTTCTTGCGCTAATTTAATTTGTGTTCTAAATTATTTTTTCTTGGATATTAAAATATTTTTTATTTTATTTCTATGATTGCAAGCAAGTGTTGAGCTGTTTATTGCAGCGTTGCTCGCATTTTTTCGATAATCGTTTGACGTTCTACGCCGACTTGCCGCACTGCCTGCCTATAATAATAAATTATAATTTTATGAAAATGCCGACGACAAATTTATGCATGCGAAATGTTTGTTTGCGCCAGAAAATTTACACAAACAAATGCAGACGTAAATAAACGCGAAGAACAATGCAGTGGCAATCAAACTGTCGCTATTCGTTTAGTATTTGCAAAGCTGTCACTGTTTATTTCACTCGGCGTTTTTTGTTTTTTTGCAAATCTTTTACGATTTTGTAAATTCAAAATTTTTGCGGTAGACACGGAATACATAAACATATACATACATACAAACACATACATATACATAAGTACTCATTTATTTCTATGCATATGTATATGCTCTCCACATATTTTCAGACATGTTAATTTTTTCGGAATTTTGTTTATTTTTGAAACATTTTTGAGTGTCATGTGTGGGAATGCGCGTTTGTTTGTTATTTTTCTGTTTTGTTTTTTTTTTTGCTTTTGTTTATTGTTGTTTTTGCCCACTTCTGCCTCTTGGCGATAGCAACTGTTCATATTTTCTACGCCGACCGACCACAATGATGTATTAAATTGTTAGAAATGTGAAAAATTGGAATATTCAAAATGCTATTTTTAAAATAAATTTTTGTTTTGTTGTTTTGCAAAAAAAAGTAGTGCGTGTATGCCATATAGTGGGTAATTAAAAAGTGATGTGTCTAGTGGCGAGAAGAATGGCATTCTTTTGCTGCGAAGGAATTTGAAAAATTAGACAGCATACATTTTTTTTAATTGCCATAAATGAATATTTGTGTGCGTAGAGAAAAGTGGGCGAGTATGATCTTAAATTAATTTGTTGGACTTGTAGAGTTTGGTTTTTGTTCGTCGAGAGAGGACTTTACTTTTCAATTGCCTACTTAGTCCATAGTAGCACCTGTTGGCAAGAGTGATTCGGCGTTGGATTTCCAGGCTGACATTGTTATTGCTGTTAATGCTGGTTCCCAGGTAGACGAAACTTCAAAGTTAAGACTGTCAACAGTGACGTGGGAGCCAAGACGCGAATGCGCTGACTGTTTGTTTGACGACAGGAGATATTTCGTCTTGTCCTCGTTCACCACCAGACCCATACGCTTCGCTTCCTTATCCAGTCTGGAAAAAGCAGAACTAACGGCGCGGGTGTTGTTTCCAATGATATCGATATCATCGGCGTACGCCAGTAGCTGTATACTCTTATAGAAGATAGAGCTGTACTAAAGATATCAAAGTAAAATATAGCAATATGTATTAACCAAAATTTATGTGTTTAAATTCATATAAACTGGTATATCATAGTAGAAGATGGAAAAGAACTGGATTCACTTATGATTTCGAGATCATATTTAAAAAAAAATTCTTTATTCAATAAGAGTAATATGATCCGGATGCCTGGATCTTTATTACGCAATTAACTTAGGTAGAATCTTATTAAATCATAAGGCTGGAGCACCCAAAATCGTAAAATAACCACAACTCTTACTAACTAGATAGACGAAGAAATGAAATAATATCAAATAATTACCACCAAAGCTTGCTGTCTCCAAAAGTATAACAAAGGTGGCTTAATTAGTGCGCGAAATATTTGATTATACAATGGTCTAAGTTCGAAAGGAGTAAAGGTAAATGTACTTCAATAATTTTGCATAAAAATTATAAAACAAAAAATTACTCAGAGCTTTGGGACTTTAAACAGATGCATAATAATAGCTAAACACTTTAACATTTTTATATCACATTTCAGCATATTCTTCTTGGTTTTTCTTTACCGCAATTTGTGGCACAAACCACATTAAAACACTTAAGTGGAATTCACGCATGACAGTGTTGTATTCTTCTTTTTATTTTTTAACATTTTTCATAATTGCAATCGTCTGACCCGATGCGCTGCTTCGCTTAGCTGGTTCCACTGTATTTGTTGTTATATTTAATTGCCTGTGTCAGTGGGTTCACATTAGCGCATTGGCCCGTGGTCGTTATCCACTTTGGTATTTCCGTTTTATTCGGCTATTTATTGCGTTGTGACAAAACATAAATATGTGGAAAATTTCGTTTTTACACTTTTCCAGGAAGTACCGACTTGTACATTTCATGAAAAATTTGTGAAAAAACAACGAAAAGAATCATTTATATATATAAACGCATGCGTTAATTGCTAGGTAGTGGGTATGCATCATGCTTGGCAACTTGTGTGGTCTCGCCGGAAAGAGTTATGTTGAAAATGATACAGAAACGTATTTGTCATAAATACCTACTGTGTGTCGTGGAGACCATGAAGAGACCATGAACTCAGTTAAATTAAAAAAGTATGTATATATCAAAAAAAATAAATCAAAAAGATGTGTGGATTCCTAAGAACTTGTTTTTTTATATCACATGAGAGCTTTTCATACTTTGAGGACGTTTAGAATGAAATTTTGTGGAATGAAAAATTCTGAAACATTTCAAATTGTATCCATATTAAGAACCTATAGACCTTGAAGACTGAATTAAATTAAGTAAAATTATACTATCTATCAACCTATGCTTGATAACACAGGCGCTACAGATGTTTAGATCGCTGATATAGACATAGAATTTTGATTGAATAAATATTAGAGATTAAAGCTTAACAGAGTACCACGAATTGCGTAATAATAAATGTTCATCTGGCTAGGAAAGTGAAAAGCAAGTTTGTAGCCGGAGCCTATCTTCAAGGTGATCCACACATTAATAAAGAGTTCCGATTTGAAGACAAGGTGGCAAAATATAGTTCCTAGCTACAAATGTCTGACTTCACCAAGTGAAGCCCATTCTGAAGGTGGAAACAAGCTAAAAAGTTTCTAACAGGCAAAGTCCCCAAAGATGAATAAAGATAAATTTAATCTTGTTTGTCTACCATTACAGATTATGTTAATACATACAGAGGAGAATCTGTTCAACTTAGTTCTGCGATCTCGCGGGGTGGTCTCTTTGAGCATATACTCTAAGATTACCCGACAATTGCAAAAATAAGGACCTAAACCATGGAAACCATGAAAGGGAGTAAGGCACCTCCCTAAAAATATTTAATCTAATCTAAGGCAAAAGGAGAAGAGGCACCCTGACCTTTTCACGAACGGAACTAAAGGTGCCTGTCATAAAGGCAGCATCTGACAGATTACTCAGATGTGCTGCCTCTGTCAGGGAGGTGAACATTCAGTAGGATAGTAAATCTATGCAATGAGTGGTTAGCCTATCAATCAATACCCCCAAGGCTCCCATTTTTAAATTAACCGTCACTAAATTGCTTTTGATCTCAACATAGAAACCTCTTTATCACATAGTTTGGATGTTTTGTCGGATCGGGTTGGTCCGTTATATATTGGCTAATGACTATGTGTCATGACAACATCAGAAACAAGCTTTTAATCCTAATCAGTGGAGGCTCTATAAATCGATGGTAGGATTATTAGATTGATATTCTCAATAGATGCTAACTTCGATGTAAAAGTTTTGAAACCACAGTAATAACGAAAACATTTTCTGTTCTTAAAAATATTTCGCATACAAAAAACCATAAATTCGACTCACCGTTTGCATTATCCTGCACCATTGTGGCAGCACGTGACAGTACATCCAATGCAGTTTCCATGTTGTAGAAGCGCCTTTTCTTTCACTGACAACTACTTTTGATGTGAGGAACAAAACGGCGTTTTAAGTTAGCTTTGGGGATCACTTATGCACTGTTTGCACTTTATAGGCAATTTTTTTTAAATTTTTTTTACAATTTCTTTTCACTTTGTTAACAAGCCATGAAAATTTATTTTATTTTGTTATTTAACGGGGTTACACTTCATAAAACATACACACACGAACACACTAGAGAGACACTGTAACAATTTGCAAAAAAAAATTAAATATAAGAAAATTAATGCAAAAATATTTAAAAAATTTGCGCAATTTTTGAGTTTCACTTTTAATTGGTTTGAATGCGCAACGTTTACACGCACACACACTACTTGAGGGGCAAAGCAAAAAAAATCACGAATTTGCAACAAATTCAACACGCTTGCCAAACGCAACTGACAAGCGCTAAAGATGCGCATATGCGTAATCAAAAGCGATTTGAGGAAAATAAGCGCGCACTCACACAAACACACGCTCACGGGCGCGCGTTCACAATTTAAACGAAAAGGTAAAAATTCGCAAAATGAAAAACCGGCAAACGCAGTCGCGGCGCAGCGCCAAGTGAAACGCGTAACAAGCGGCGCAGCGGCAGTGTACACGACGCTGAACACGGCGACGGCGGCGGCAGCGCGTGCAATGACGAGCACGTTGGGCGAAGTTGTAGGCGGAGTAAGGGCGCTGGGTGTTGAAGGTGCTTGCTAACGGGTTGGCGTTATCGACAGACATTTACAAATATGTTTGTATGCTTGTGTTCGAGCGTTGAGTATGGGCGCGCAGCAGCGTCACACCTCCCTAGCGACGCATTGACAATTTCGCTTAGTGGTTGCAATGCCACTGTTGTTGTTGTTGTTATTATTTATTTTATCGTACTGCTGTTGTTGTTGTTTCAATCATTATTTATTTTATCGCGCTGTTGTTGCTGTTTTTTGTTATTGCCATTGTACAAAAGTCAAAGATAGCCATGACTGCGACGCCAGCAACGACGACGTTATGTCTGCGCAATCAAGCGCAGTGAAAATGACTGTATACAAACAACAATAACAAACACACTTATATATATATACTATATACAAATGTATATATATATACATATACTGTGTGTTTAATAAGTATAAATGCGCGTACGAAATCAACAATGTTATTGGCAACAAGATTGGCGACAACAACAACAACAACAATAACAAATATTGACAGCAACAGCTGTGCGAAATTTCGCAAGGTGGTTTCGCGCTTGACGGCGCGCGGGTGGTGGACTCTGGCACACAAATATACACTCATAAATATTTGTAGCGCCCGCCTTTCTCTGCTCTCTATAAAATCAAAATCGTTGAAAAACGCTGCAAGTTTGAGCAACAACAAAAACGAAAAGCGGCGTTGACGTCTGTTTAGCAAAGTAACGGTTATGGTTATGTCTCGAGAGACGGGTTTTCAGTTGCTAACGCGACTAAAAAGTAAATGGTGAAAGGGTTGTAGGCGGCGTTGGTGTTGATGATGATGCCAACAGCTGAAAAAGAAGAAGAGAAAATGGAGTATAAGTAATTGGAAATGTATATTTTAAGCTTATTGTTATTGTTGTTGTGTTTTTTGTATGCAAATAATTGTCAGTGTATTAATATTTGTTTTCAAAAAATTAAATCTTAAATCATTTTATTTTTGTTTTGCAAAAACTTGCTTTTTCTAAAGCTTTCAAAGCTCGGAGGACAATTGGAATGAGGAGGAAATCAAAAACATTAACGTGTTGTGGAAACCAAGTACCTCTGTTTTTGACCATTGTACTCTCCAAACCCGCGAAATTTCAAAACTCAACTCGTACTTCGAAACCTGATACTCAAACACAGTCATTTGGATGTTGGACCTCAAACCCTTTAAACATTTGAAAAAAAAATTAAAAACCTTGCATAGACAGAACCTCCTATAGACAGAAGAGATGATAATATCCTTGTTCCGAATATAAGAGCTCTATTTCAACTGCCCGGATGGGTTCAGAAAAGTTTAAACCCTTTGAGGCGGGAGACTTCTGAGATCAGTTGATTTCAACAAAGTTTTCGACAGAGCAAAAGCATTCTGACCTCACCGACTGTTTGAAAAACTTAAATAATAAATTAAGACCAAAATAGTTTATGAAACATTATGAAACAATGTAGACAAAACATGAATTCAAATCAACATGAATTCAACAGAACCCTTTAAACAAAGCTGTACAATGCAAAAAGTAATTCCGAGATTCAAAATCCAGAACGAGAGGGAGTTAAAGAGAGAGGTAAGAAATAGAGACAGATTAGATACGTCGACCATCTACATAACTATACCGACCGGACTTCGGACGCGACAGACTTTCGAAAAGCACTGAACGCCATTCACAGAGAATCAATTAACACCTTCATTGACTCCCGTGCCGTGAATAGAGTACCTGGTGTCAAATCACAACCGATCACGAGTTTCCTCGCGAAACACAAATGACCCTCGAGTAACTTCGTTCTGGATACTGTAGTATATTAAACTCCTATCTGTACAGACTGAACACCGATATAAGTTGCAAAAACAGTGAGAGAAAAAAGGGAAAGAAAGACAGAATATGGAGCGATATATAGGAAATAGGGAAAGTGAATAGAAAAAGGAAAAAATAGTTGGGATAAAGAGACAAATCGTGTATACAGATATAGGTTAGGTTAGGTCATGGGGTAGATCTTCGCAATTGCAGAGTCTCACTTAGACAGCTTTGACTGTCCTTTGTGAGATCCCAAGACCCTCATCAAAGCGCTTGTCTACTACAAAGTTCTTAAGTCGGCTGTACCGAGGTGTTTTAACCCTACTCTTGAGTATGCTTAATAGTTTTTGTTTTGCTAGTAAAGCTTAATAGTTTTTACTTTTTAACTTGGAAAGGAAAGAGGGTCTCAAAAGAACCTGTTCTCTCTAGAAATGGAGCTCTATCTGAAGATTGATTACGCTGCCACTGATGTCAATAATTTTCACACAACTGTAAATGAGTATTTCATTCCAAAACCAATATTAAAGCAAAGTGCAAAAATGAGTCAAAGAATTCGATCTACAAACAGAAATAAGGCCATAACTCTTAAACAATCGCCAAAAAATGACGAACAACCAGCAGGATGAGTTGGCAAAAGTAACAGTTGGGCAGTCGAGAATCCAGCTTAAAGCAAAAACTGAAGATCAGTTGCCAAAAGTAAACTGCTCTGATACAATAGTAACAAAGAAGCAGTTCAACAACAACAGCAATGAAGTTAATCTTGGTGTAGCAACGCCATATGGCACTTGAAAATATGTACATGAAATTGTATATATTTAAAGTATATAGTTATATATATTAATATGTATATGCCATGAAATAAATATATTTAACTGCTTTTGCTGTTGGCAGCTTAACTCTTTGTCTTGGACAGCAGCAGCTTGACAACAGCAGACAACGCAATATACATACATACATACATATAGAGTTTTACCCGTAAATACTTATTTTGGAGCGTTGCTTTAGCTCACATTACTTGGTGTTGAACAAAACATCACGAAGCCAGACGCTGCTGTAAGCGATCGCATTTTGGATAATTTTCGGACATTTTGTTGGAATTAAAGTGGTTTGGAAAGGTTGAAATGTGTATTAACCAATAGTGACTGTAGCATAGTAGGAGCATATTCATACATATATATATAGCAATACATATACAAATTTAAATTAAATTGCTTACAATAATTTTATGCAAATTTTAAAAATTAATTGATGTACTATATATTCTATCTATAATCTAAATATTTATATAAATGCATATATAAAATTTAATTTTCAAGTCAGTTCTTTTTATTAAAGCGGAAACACCTTGCTGCAGTTCTAATCACGAAACATCACTCCAGCAACATTCCTTTCATTCTAAATTGAGTACAATTAAAACAACCAAAGCAATTATTTACTTTGTTGCCATCTGTTTTTTCTGATTAGTCAATAATATTAAGGGGCAATGTGATAAAAATTCGAATTATCTCAAGTTATAAATTTTTAGTGCGTAGAGTATAAGTAAGTAAAGCCTACAAATAAATATATGTACAAAATATATATAGAACGACACACTTATATGCTCTAAATCACGCATAGCTATTTAATTGGAATCACAAGTGTTGTTTGACTTGTATGCGTTGCAATGGCAAATGCCACACGGATGGGTTTGATAACTATTTTCATTTGATAAACTGATTAGGAACACAAATTTTTGCCCAAGTTGGTAATAAGTAAACATAACCTAAATATTTTTAATGTGTAATTGGAAATATAAACTTAATTGTATGTATTTACATATATAACGAACTTTTTTCATTTTCATCGCTAAACATAACCTAAAACTTTACTTACTAATATTCCTTTACTTACTTACTGCTCCCCACAAAAAAAATAATATAAAAAATTTTAACATATTTGAAAAGTTATTGAAAAACACATACTACCACTACTTCATACACGAATTCCACAAAGCTCAAGTACTATAGTGTCAAACAAATTATTTGAATTACCTTATTTATATATAACCTTAAATTAATAACTTAAATTAATAATAATATTTTAATACAATAATCTCTAACACTTTTCAATAAAATTCATAATTAATACACAACTAGTGCCAAGTGGGCAGTTTTTCTTGAAGTATGTAAATTTGTACAAAAAATTTAAATTATTACATTATTTTTTGTTATTTACAACTATTTTATAGGAATAATGTATTTCCGATGCTTGATGAACATATTTCACATTTCGAACGAATTTTTCCTTAGTACAATATGCTAATTTAGGTTAAGAAGCAAAGAGGCACAATAAATCAATAGATTATTCATATGAAATAAACGGTTGTTGTTGTTGTAGCGCCTTAAAATATTCTCAAAATAAATGTAAAGAATGCTGCTGATTTGACAGTCCTTGGCCGGATAAAAATCCGGGTACCTTTAGGTTACGTAAAACCGACTGCCGTGGGAACGATTATATTATTAATTATGCTTAGAATTTTGCTTATTTCTATTAATTTAAAACATTAAATTTGATGAATACTTCCGGTGTTATTGTTAATGGAGCTTAGTAAATTGACGGATATGTGTAAATCTGGTTACAAAAACCCGTCCGTGGATAAATAATTCCACCATCTTATTCCAAGTAAATCCTTATATATAAGTCAACAACTTGGCTTTTGAGTCTTACTCTTAAAATTATATATAAACACAAATATACATATGATTCGCAAGCATATCAGTGTTGCAATTTTGGAACAAACAGCTATTGTTGTTGCTAAGACGACAGATTGCACAGCTTTGGGTGTTTACAACCGGCAAATAAAGCAAGTAATATCCCATAATCCCTTTTACAGAATTGAACTTAATATTTCCGGCACTTTACAGTCCTGCTTAAATCCCAACTCTTTATACATATGTCCCTTCTTATAGCAATTTTCATAATTTATTTGCAGGATAAAAACATAGTTTATATTTTAGTTTTATTTACCTGCAATGGAAAAAGAAAATACTTTCGTTAGAAAAGTTAAAAACAATAAAATGCAATTTCTGCAATTACCTTAAAAATTTACTGCTTTCCAACTATGTGTATTCGCACTAACTGGCTGCAGAACAGATGTACATATCTCGCCGAGCAGCTGAATTACGAATGCATTGGACTTTTGCCGGTGGCGGCGGAGGGTGCACAAGCAATGCATGGGCGAAATTAGTGCAGCAGCCTGTATTTTTGTTATTGTTTGACGCGTTTGTCGCCACACACATAGGCATAATGCACATACACACACACACGCGCACACAGCTACACATATGTTTGCATGGACATACGGAGGCGAATGCCAATTCGAAAAATTTTTTGTATTGTTCACAATGCGTACCTTACTCCCCGCTACAACGAACAATTACCGGGCAGATCTATCGACTGCAGCGGCAGCAAAATTGCAAAGTCGATGCTGTGCTGTGCATATGCCGCGATATTAACGAGACATACAAACAATAACCAAATAAGAAAAAAATGAATGCAAAATTTCACTTGATAAGCACTTGCGTACGCAATTATCCACAAAACACACACTTTATTGGATTTTTCTAGCGCAAATTTCACAATTTGTCAAACAGCGCGAGTGGAGAAAATCGTCTGAAACGTTCGACCGAACAAAGTAGCAAGTAAGCAAATACTATATGTACTATATATTACCATCGACACCGTCACCGACAACGACAACGTCTCTTTGGCTATGAATCTTTCTTTGCGTTACTTTTCTGTAGCTAGAGCGCTTTTCTATAGATTTTATAAAAGTGTATTCTTCTTTTAGTTTGTTTGTCCAGTGGTATGTGCGGAATTTGAATGGAATGTAGGCAACAGCGCCATTACTATTCAGCGGCCATCGGATGCAACCGACGTGCTGTCAACGGCGTGTTTGCTTTGTGCACGTCAAAAGCGATAATTGTCAGTGGTGTTTATGCTTTACTTCCAATCGTAATAACTGTTTGAATTGGTCCATGTCTTTGGTAAAAAATAACATGCAGGGGAGTGTGCAATAGATGGCGCTATGCGCAGTCTTATTGAAATAAAAGTGTAATTTTCTGTTTACAATGAAAAATTAAAATCGTTATTTGCGAAATAAAATATTTTAATAAAATTCATCAAATTCTTATAATTACAATATTTGTCAAACCGTAACTCAAATTTATTGTTTTTCTGCCGAGTTGTTTGCAACCCTGCACACCAATAAGAAATTCTTGTGCACAGAGTCGCTCTGCCAATTCACCCAATCGGAATTTTAAAAACAGCAGCAGAGTCGTCGGCTACAGTGACAGTAAATTGTCGCTCAGTAAATAACAAAAATCACAATATACAAGTGTTAAATTCGCGAAAATTTTTGCAAACAATTTGAAGAACTGAATTGTGTTAGAAAACAGCTCAAAAAGTGTGATAAACAAATTTCAATTGAAGTATTTGCTAAAATGGTGCAAGCTTTGCCTTAAATAAACATAAAATTCCAGTGCACTGAGCAGAAAAATCAATTTTAAAAGCACCATAACGCCGAAGCGCTAGTTAGCAGCAGTGGCAGCGGAATCGGCAGCAAAACAGCAGCACCAACGGCAGCTTGCCGTGTTAATATGTGAATTTTGTTAGTGGAATTAGCAGCGCAACGCAGTGGCTAAAGCAGCGATAGCAAAGCAAAGGAAGACATTGACACCCACGCAGTAACAGAAAATCACTTGCATGGAATTAATAATTGTCTAGTGAGGGCAGCGTGAAACATATAAGCACGTAAACTGTTAAAAATAAAAATAGGGTTTGGGTGCGTCGAGTGCGTAAATCAGTTGCAAATTCCCAATCAAGTTGTGGGGAAAGGCATAAACTAAAGCAGGAGCAAGCAGGTGTGCCGCGCGTGTAAACACATTTATAAATACGTGCTGTTATTGTATGCCTAACGCAAACGCAAGTGTCAATGCAAGTGTTGGTGCAGAAGGAAAGTGTGTGAAATTTGGAAAAATCAGGCAGGTTGTTATTCATTCATACAGTGGCACACGCAACACAAGTCGTTTAACAGGCGGCGCAAACAACGCAGTCACAATCAAACGCGTGTCCAGTTGAGAGAGTTAGTGTATACTTTGGCGCAGTGCCAAACCGTCGTCTTTCAAGGTCGTCGCCATTGGAGTGGGTATTAACCAAAGAAAACGTTAGCTACCGCAAACGTGTATTTATTGTAAAAGTTCCAAAGTTGTTTTTGTGCGGAAAGTCAACGTCGTAAAGTTTATTGCTTGTGGTGACACAGACGTTTAAATCATATACATATAATATGGCTATTAGTTTTGAGAAACATCGTGCACAGATTGTAGCCGCTTGGAAAGATGTGCTAGACGATAAAAGCAGCACTAACTGGTGAGTTTGAGTATTTTTTCATTTACTACTGAAGATTAACGATTCAACTTGTAGCAAACTAGACGTTCTCCTATTGAGAAAAATCCATTTGAATATTTGTCATTTTCATAAATGCTATAACCGTAAACTACACCGTTAGACATTCACTTCATTTGAAATTACGCTCCAATTTAGCGCTTACAAAGCTACTACGCTTCAACACCTTTCACCTGTCGTCTTTTGTTAAATGTTGCATAAATATTTACTATGCGACGTGCGCTTTTAATTGTTTAAATCATGTAAATATGTATATACTGTATGTGTGTGCCTGTATTGTCATGAGTCAAGCTATACCTGTGTGTGCATATTTTCATATACAGTCATTTAAAAAATATGCAAGAAAACCGGAAAGTTGTAAAAAGCAGCAAACAGTCATTCGTATGAACATTTCAACTTTAATTTGAGATTGCAGCTGTTAGATGTAATGAAATTAAAAGCATTAACACTTAAATCCGTAATTATATATTCAAGCTTAAGTAAGTAAGCGTTTTCATTAACATGAGGTTACTTTAATAAAAAATATAAGGAAAATCGTTACTGTTTGTTTTGTATATAAGTTAAAATTCTTTTTGTGTTATTTTATATTGTGTAACTGCTTATTATTCGTTTATTTTGCTTGAAACTTTTATGCAAGCCAGATTTGTTACCAATAAGAACTATAGAAAAATAGTTGTGGCTAATTAAAATATTTTATAAATATAAACAGTCCATATGCATACTCCAATCACTATAATCCACAAAAGAACTTCGAATTAGAGAAACATCCGAATGACGGAAGGTAATTTGTATGAAATTTGACTTCTAGTGCCAATTCAAGAGTTCGATTTCTGGAGAACTTCGAGTTATAGAAGTTCGAATTATGGAAGTTCAAATATATATATTTCGTATATTGAGAAAACTTATTAAAATTTAAATAATTATATAGTATTTTTATATAATATATATAATCCAACAACAAATATCTACGTTTTCAATATTTTTCTTAATAAATTTTCATGATTTTTTTAAAATTCACCTTTCAAGTAGAAAATTATGCTAATTTCATTAGTACTTATACTAACTATACCACCTAGTTTCAAATGTATTCTAAACACAATATGAATCTCATTTGGAATGTGTGAAAAAATCTGTGATTAGAACTTTGTGACAAACATACAAACAGGAAAAAACGTGTTACTTGCGACAATGCTTAATAAATGACCCCCATGTTGCAAGCTGCAACAGCAGTAAATTTACTAACGAATGGAGTTTCGTAAAGCAATGTACATGTTTTTAGAAGTACACTGTGCACTGGTTCATACACTTATACTCGTATGTATTTTTTACGTAACCATTCACACAGCAACACATACACATATCTGCCATGTGAAAGTCAGCCGAGTTTTAATTAACTCTCCTAACTGTTGAGTTGTGAATTTGAAATTTCCTATGCATTTTTTCTCAACGTCTGCGACGTTGCCTTCTGTGCCCTCAATTTCTCATTAGTAGTTACTAACATTTCATTATTTCGCTTAGTTTTCTGTTCCATTTTGCTTTGCTTGGTGTGTTAACTGCATTCGAGTTGCTGCACAAAAATTTAATTATGCCACAATTAATGTCAACTCGCTGCCATGATGCCCTTTGTGTGCTCGCCTGTGCTGTATGCACTTTGCTTAGTCGTTTAAGATAATTTTACATTTTTATTTCACTGCATTTACATACTGACAAACAGATATTTATATATATGTATATACTAACATGTGTTTATATATACATACATACTTACATCTATGTGAGTGCTCAATAAAATATATATGTAATTTGCTCTTCCGCAGGTCACTCTATGGCTACGAAGGTCAAACGAATGAACTGAAAGTTGTGGGCAGCGGTGAGGATGGCGTGGAGGAGCTATGCGAGGATCTGAATAGCGGCAAAATTATGTATGCTTTTGTGCGCATTGAAGATCCGAAGACGGGCTTGAAAAAGTTTCTACTCATCAATTGGCAGGTTAGTGAGCAGACGAGGGATTAACGGTATATAATAAGAGGATATTAAAACAAGTTAATAAACTATGCAGCCCCTATATGGTGGCCTGGGTGCAGTAGGACGCAGCTGGAGAAGCTTCAGACTTGTCAAAGCACCGCTCTCCGGAGAGCCACTGGTTGCCAGTTGATGTCTCCGGTCGAGCACCTTCATAATGAGTCCTTTACGCTACCACTGAAAGAACGAACCGCAATGCACTCCAAACAATTTCTGTTGGGTTGCTTTTGTAGAAATCATCCCTTCCGTCACTTACTGGAAGCCGAGCCGCACCCCTTAGCCGTCAAGAGTGCCTTCCTTAAATACTTGGTGACTTACAGAACTATACCGACCGGACTTCGGATGTGACAGACTTTCGGCAATCACTGAACGCCATGCACAGAGGAGCCATTAACCCTCGAGAAGGCTCGAGTTGCCTCTCGAAACTAGTGTAACCCTCGCGCAACTTCTTCTGGTTACTGTATTAGGTTAAATTCCTACTTATCCAGACTGAACCCTGACATATTCAATATATGTCCTGCATGCAAATATTCCCCACATGGCACTACTCATCTAACACCCCTTTCCCTTTAGTCCGACCCTCTCGAAATAGCTCGTTTACTGGGCCTCTCGTTAGATGAATTCGGTCAATTTAAGCTTATTGCTTTGGGCAACTTTTAGTAACCGCTACAACAACAACAACAAAACTGATGAATTAATGCATTATAAAAATTCGTGAAGTCTGAGGTCCCCATCTGATCAGCTTCGCATTGATTTCTTTGTCGTCTAAGTGGGTTTCGAGTACTTAGTGATTTCTAGAGAAAATGGTGGTCGATATTGTCAGATTAAAAAAAAACAATCAAGGGACACACAGAGATGACTTGAAGCTTTAACTAAAACAAAAAAATATGTTAAAAATAAAGTATTAATATAATAAATTATTAATATATATTTTTGATTTTTTTTGTTTTTTATTTTTTTTTTTTAATTTTATTGCAATTTTTTTTCAAATCTTATATTTACAAAGTGACCAGCCCAGCGGTTTTCCGCTTTATCGCCGCATTTAACATTTAAATGCTTTGTAAACAACGCTGACGCCCGGCGTAGTCTACGATAAGGTTATCTTTTACAATAAATTATTTATTTTTATTCCCTTTGCCATATCTTATCGAAACTTGAGTTTGTACTTATAGAGAGTCAACATTTTAATCGCGCGCTTTCATTACTTTTTGATTTTATTAATTTGCGTTTTATTTATCATCACTTGTAGGGCGAAGGCGCGCCAGTGCTGCGGAAGGGTACTTGTGCGAATCACATACACGATGTTGCCAAGTTGCTGTCCGGCGCACATTTAACGATAAACGCACGTAATGAAGACGATATCGATGTGGAGCGTTTGCTCAAGAAGTTGAGCGCCGTTAGCTCAACGTACAGTTTCAAGGAGCCGCGCGGTGTGCAGGATGAGCAAAAGACACCGGTGGGCACAAATTACACACGCGTTATACCCACGAAGGAGCTGAATCCAAGTGTGATGCAAGACTTCTGGAAGAAGGAGGAGGAAGAGGAGAAACGACGCCTGGCGGCCGAAAAGGAAGCGAAGCGTCAACAGTTGGCCAAGCTGGAGCAGGAGCAGCGCACACGCGAGGAGAAGGAGCATTTGGAGCGTGAGAAGAAAGTGATTAGCACGTCTAAGCTGCAGCCGGCGCATGTGCCGATAAAGACGTGAGTGGGCAGCGAATGAACTTAATTTTGAGGTTATAATTTCTGTTGTATATACTTTTGCAGTTCACCACAACCACTTAGTCCCGAGAAGACTGTTGCCGGTAATTTCAATGTCGGCATAACCGAAGCGGAACGCATGCGCCAACAGCGCAATCAGGAAGCGCGTGAACTCATCGGTTCGCGTGTCATTGCGGCCAAAGCGATTTTCACACAAAACACCAGTCAGGGCCAGTTGCAAACCAAGTAAGTTTCTTAAATTGGAACAGAGTCTATAATTATTTATTTTTAATTTTGTTGTTGTAGATTAAATACCGCACCACCTGCCAAACCTGCGCGCACATCCATAGCGCAACGCATTAACGCCTTCAATCAGCCACAGGCCGCCGAACCGGAGCCACGTAAACCCTCACCTACACCCGGTAAAGTTGCGCTTTCCAAATTCGAAGATGTTGTTAATAACACACAACAACAACAACAGTCATCACAGCAGCAACATGAACAACAACAGCAACAAGAGGAGCAGGAGCAGCATCCTGCTGTGCACACCATCACACAACGTGCACCATCGCCGGCCACCGTCACCGTGCACACAACCACATTAACGCCCACTCAGGTGGCGATCGCACCTGTTGCTGTTGCCGCCGCCGTGGCACCTGCTTTAGCCACAAATGCACTGGAGGAGGAGCAACCTGTCAAACCAGAAATTACCGCCATTGCCAATAATGATGATGTGCCGTCGGCAGCAGACGATTATGCTGCCGAAAATGAGGAGCAATATTCTACCATCAAACGTTCACCGCACAGCAAATCGAATTCGCTGCAATCGCCAGAGACATCGTCGTCTAATGCGACCGACACGGCTGTCTATCAGGATCAAGATGACGAGGGTGAAGAGCTCGAGGAGGAGGAGGTGGTGCGCACAAAGGTGTCGGTGACGGTGCAACAACCGCAATCGGTTAAGAATGGTATAAGCAGCGCTTTGGACAGGAATGATTGTAAGCACACTATTTTTCTTTTGCACTAATTGCTGTTGTCAGAATTTTTTTCTAAATTTACTCTTTTGCTTGCAGTGACTGATTTGGTTAACGAAGATGACTTCATTTGTCAGGAGTCACTTGGTGATGTTGGGCTGAAGGCAAGAGCTTTATACGATTACCAAGCAGGTGTGTAAAATTACATTATTTAAGCTTGAAAATGGCTTATGTTGCTTGTCGCTAAGACTAAATCTTTAATTTCATTTATCTCGAGTATTAAGAGGGATTGCTGCTAGGTGGTAGTAAAATGCCTTGTTAAAGCTCTTAGTGAAACGCTAGTTACTCTTTTAATATTCAAAATGTAGGCTGAAACATGAAACTCTTTTTACCAACTGGATGGCGGAGTGCAGACGAAACTTTAACACTCACACCGATGATATACCAATACCGACTGTGAGTAACCCCAAGATTTTAGGTGTTACTTTTGACAGTCTGCACTCCTTCACTCTTTCACCCCGCATACGACCGCGATAATGACCAAAGTACAGAGCCGCAACAAGATCTTCAAGTCGCTAGCCGGTAGCACTTGGAGAAATGTCAAAGAAACATTGCTGGCCACTTATAAGGCTATCGGTCGGCCGTCCGGTCGTCAACTACGGAGCACCGGTATGGTCGCATGGATGCAGTGCAACGAAACAGAGGAAGATACAGATGTGCCTGAATACGCCATTCACATTGGATCCATTAACTTCTTTATTGTTTCCCACAGAGTGAATGGCGTCGTTGGAGTCAAACCACCATCCATAGTAGAAGAAGAGATCGAGTTGCCACCTGAATGCAGAGTGACCATTAAGCAACTTCGTTTTGGATACTGTAGCAGGTTAAACTCCTACTTATCCAGACTGAACCTCGACATACAGAATTCTTATCCTGCATGCAATGAGTCCCCGCATTATACTAGTCATCTCTTTGTACCGCCGAACCCAACTCATCTAACACCCCTTTCCCTTTTGTCCGACTCTATCAAAACAGACGTTTCTGGGGGCTCCCGTTAGATGACTTCGACAACAAATAGGCTTATAGTTTCCACAGGGCTGGATAATCGTTAAAACGATAAAAACAATCACGAGTTGCCTTGCGAAACTGGAGTAACCAAGTCTATCTCCGATATCTATCCTTTTTTTAACGGATTCGATATTGAATCATTAATCGTAATTTCCAACTTTCTTCAGTGAAGTTAAAGTCGTGAAAATTAACTTATTAGATAACTTTCTAAACCCTTTGACTGATAAGATCGGGATAATTACGGATTCGTCTGACTAGACTAACCGCAATTTCTGTTTAATGTCCTCAATATTGTAGAAGCTTAGACTTCAATTTATTAGTGGTAGACCCTGAGAAACATAACAACATAGTATCTACTATCATGAAAAAAATATCTGTGTGACATTAACCACCTCTTTTGATGCCCAGTGAAGCTTTAATTGGACCTCTTCGAAATAGCTCGTTTCCTGGGCCTACCGTTTCATGATTTCTATAACAATTAGTCTAGTCTTCTTTAAAAATTGGTGTGGAGGGGATATTCACATTATATTATTATCTTAGGCAGTTCTATGGTATGATTCTTGGAAACTTGAACTACGTTAGAAATTTTACTTTGATTGAACCTCTTTCAGAATCTAGTGTCGAAACTGATCAGGGTCAAGCTATTATACTCAAAATTCACTCTTTACTACTCATGTTATCCTCTGTGAGAATGACCTTTAATGATATAGTTTGTCAGCTTCGTTATCTGACTCTGCTATCTCGAGAACTTGAATGCTTTCCATGTGGATCTTTTCGTTAAGATTTAGTGCTTTAGCTTTAGGGAACTAAGGATCTCTGAAAAGTCTTTCAAATTGGGAACATTCGTCAAAATTGTTAGTTGGGTGATGTTGGTATTCTATAAAATCTACCAAACAGTTTAATTTTGTAGGACATTCGATGACAAAATTCATGTGGAGCAATTGTTATAAAGATACTAAAGATATAAAGTTAGATACTGTATGTTCATTTTAGATAAGGAATATGTAATATATAATATCCAACGGGGATGGCTTGGTTCTACTGAATTTATTTTATAGAGATATTATAATAAATGCTTTTAATAGTATTCTCACTGAAAGGTTCGTCATTTGATATTAATTTAATTTCGTTTTTTCCCACCCCACAGCTGACGAATCCGAAATTACTTTCGATCCGGGCGACATCATCACGCATATCGATCAAATCGATGAAGGCTGGTGGCAAGGGCTCGGACCCGATGGAACTTATGGACTGTTTCCGGCAAATTATGTCGAAATTATTAACTAAAGAAAAAAAGGGAATTAATTATATACATACAAAGAAACAATAATTGCGTAGAACCAAACCAAAACACACATTTGATGAACAAAAAATTTACAATTTTTCTTATACTTTTACAAATGCGAATAACAACAACAAATGCAACAAGCGAATAAAACAAAATTAATTTAAAAAAAATTAATGAAAAAAAAATTAATTAATTTAAAAACTCACCAAAAACAATTTAAACATTTAATAACAATTCAGCAACTATAATCACCATTGCCGCGCCCTATATAACAACAACATTTAGCACAACACAATTAATGTAATTTCAACTGAAGCGGTTTAGAAACTCCTAATACTACTGAAGCAATTGAATTCTTATGCATTTTTATAGCAACATACATTTACATATATATATATATATATATATGTATAACATATATATTGATGAGCGACAACTATATTGACTGCAAACAAAAGTGAAAACAACAAAAAATATTACGATTATTAACAATTGAATTGAACAAGAGACCACCGGCTGCGCTGCACTGCAAACACGCAAGTTTTTTCCAAATAAAAAAAATGTAATAGTAAATACTTGCATTAGTACGAAATTTATATTCAAACATAAGCCAATTTTACGCACTCACACACATACACACCCATATATATATAAAATTTTTGATGCATTTTTAAACAATTTTTCTATTCTACATTTAAAGAAAAAATAAATATAAAAATAAAATTAAAAATATTGTAAGCCTAGTAAAGAATTCAAAAGAAACTATTAAAAACAAGTATTAAAATGTTATCTATACTTTTTTCGAAATGTAAGCGAAAATTATAAAAAAAAAACTTATTTGAAAAATTATTAAAAAAAATTATTTGGGAAAAAATATTAAAAAAATTATTTAAAAAATTATTTAAAACTACATAAATACTATTAGTGCCAAGCTGTATAGAAACCACATATACACATATACAGACAGACATTGTAAACGATTGCGTTCAGTAAACGAGATTATAATACACATATACATAGATTTTCGGTTAAATACACTATGTTACTAAGCGCGAATTTAAATATTTTGTATTGTAAATTTGTTGCCTAAACGTTAACAAGCAAGTAACGAAATTTAACGAAAAATTAAAAAAAAACATTTTTGTTGTTGCGTGTTATGCTAGAAAGACAGGGAAATTTTGTTGTTGTTGTGTAGAATGCGCTCTTCGTAATTTTCTAAATGTTTTAATGATCCCGTGTGGATACTGAGCGTGTTTTTATTAAAAAATAAATTCCAATTTTTTTTTCTGTTTATTAAAAAATCTTAATTACAATTTTAATTGAAAAAAATTGTTTATTAAAAACATCTAAATTAACTTGCTTGAATGCTTGATTAAATACTTTCTCTAATGAAATTTATGAAATTTTAAATTAAGCTTTTATTCGGTTTCTTTATAAGTTAAATCATTTTAAATATATAGTTTCAATTGAGTTTCATATAATTAATTTTTTTTTTTATTTTTTTTTTTTAAATTAACAAATATAAATAACTTAAAATAGTTCTTAATTTGACAAAAATATTTTTTTTTTATTTTTCTTAAATATTTTTTATAAAATGAAAATTTATTTTTTTTTCTAATTATTTTCAATATTTCATATTTTTTTATAATTTTGGTAATTTTTTAAATTAATTATAATAAAAAATGATATTTAGTCTTTTAATTATTATTTTTATTTACTTTTTATTGTTTTTAATACATACTTTTTTTTGTTATTTTATTGATTATTTTTATTTATTTATTAATTATTTTTAATTTTTTCTAATTTTTAAATAATTTTTCTTTAATTAATTTTATTAAGATTGTTCGTCTATTTTTTTTAAATTAAGTTAAAAAAATTAAATTAATTTTTTATTTAATTTTATTTTTTAAAAATAATTAATTTAATCATATTTTATTAATATTTTTTATTTCATTTTTTTAAAATGAGATTTTTTAATTGTTTGTTTTTGTCTTCGTTTCTTTTTATAATTTTATTTTATAATAATTTTTATAAAAAAAAGAAACCGCCATTTATGTATATGCTACCACACACATACATATCTTAACTTTCTTTAATTTAGTTATTTTTCTGTTGTAAAACAACAATGCGTCCTTATTGCGTCCTGACGTGCGAAATATCAAAAAAGTCAAACCAGTTTCTTTAACTAAAAAATATTATATTTACAATTTAGTGTAACGGTATTATATTATTATATTTATTAAAAACTTAAACACAAATTATTTGCTATAAAAATACTGCGCATCACTAATATTTATGCTGGCAACCTTTAAAAGGTGACGGCCACGTCCTTCATAATTTGTCCATTTTATATACAAACATATACACATGCAAAACACTTATTAGTATTACTTACGCTATTCAAACTCATTTCAATACTTAATTTTTTATCTAAACTAATGTTTTTGAGATTTTTTTTCTACTTAAAATAACTAGTGTAAAGCAAGTTGACCAACTGCAGATGAAAATTATGGCAATGGGAAAACTTTATACCTTGATTCCAAAAACCGTTTTTGTATTCAGCAAATGTTTTCCATAATTTTTAGTATTAAACCGTATATAAGTGAATGAGAAAATTATGTACTACGATTACTAACAATATTTATTGTGAAACAATAAGAATTCAATAAAAATAAAAAAGTATACATGCATGTTTCGAAAATATGAAATTTTGTGTTTTTTTTTAAATTAAATGATTTACGATGGACGATGAGGATCCCACTTATATTCCATGCGTGGCTGGGCCTAGTCCTGGCTATTTATTCTTTACCCGTATTCCTTTCTCGAGATAGGTTTGGGTAGCAATGAGTCGCAGGAGGAGAGACGCGGTGAGCTTCTTCACGATGAGTCGAAGTTAGCGTGGAATTTAGGTTGAGCAGTTTGCTATCGGGAACTTCTTGTCAACTTTAATTTAGTTTTAGTCATTCTGATAGTAAAGCGAAGATACTAGCCTTGTGTTCAATGACTGTACGCTCAAGGCGGTTGAGGAATGCTAATCTTCACTATCAATGGCATCATACCACTTCATGATGTGACTGGTCTAGGTGTCTGGCCATCGCGAAATCGCGGAAATTGTAAAGGTGATGAGGTAGAAAGCAGGTCAGTCTCACCAACAGATACATGGAAAAAGGAAAAGCAGATCCTCCTGGCCTAGTGGGAATCGCAAAAGATCGGGGGAGCTCTTCGGCCGTACCAAAGCTTATCTCTTCTTAGTCGTTGGAGTTTTAAATGGTCATTGGTCCATGGAAATCCACGCTATTAGATTGAAAATCTCAGCGGATGCTAGCTGTAGAAGCTGCCTGGAAGAGCATGAGGTGGAATCATATCACTTTCTTCTGGAATGTCCTGCCTTTGGGAGATCAAGACAAATATTTCTTCGATTTCACCTTTTCGAAGAACCGCGCGAACCAGCGGATGTAGAAGTGAAAAATTTATGTAGTAAGTTCAAGACAATAATTCTGGCTTCACAATGAACTGTATGTCACCGTATTAGTGTGTTTCCTTATGGGGAATAGAATCGAACGGTATAAACAGAAATCAGACTCTTTCGACGGGTTTGGGCCATAAGAAAATCTAAGAAGAACCAATTGCATATGTATCGGAGTAACACGAAACGCTCGAGCGTTACATCCGCCATCCGACTGTTAATCGGGGACTGTTGGTTGGCTATATACCCAATAGGAGCCCTTCATTTTTTTTAATATCTGCAATCTATATTTGAACCTTATTTATTCGTCTTTATTCGCCTTGTATTCGAATCGAACATGTCTTCAAAGCGAAAGACATCCTAGGTCTGGTAAGATGAAGCAATAGAAGGTAACCACATATCTGTATGAAATGCTATCTAAGCTTAAATCTCTTTATCTTCAGTACACATTCGTTCGTTTATTAAGCTCTTATGAAACTCATACCTTTGGAAAAGATTGTGCTCAAAAAGAAGTAACTCCGTTTTGAATCAAAAAGATAGTGTTAAAGCACTTAAAACGTTTATTTTTCTTTTTTGATTGATAACACACCTATACACAAACAAGTAAGGAAAGGCTAAGTTCGGGTGCAACCGAACATTTTATACTCTGGCAATTTATTGAAGATTTTTTATTAAGATAACGCACACTTTGACCCATAAATTCGGCATAAAGTTTAATAGAATAACGAAAATCGTCATATATAGTATATGAGGGCTGAGGTAATTCCTGAACCGATTTCAATCATTTTCACCAGCAAGGTACACTATATCCAATACCAAACGCTCACTTAATTTTGCTAAGATATATCACATATTAACCAATACATATATGCGGAATAAAGCCCAACGAATTTTTGAAAAACCTATAATTAGGTATATGGGAGCTAGGAGATGTTATGACCCGATTTTAACCATTTCTGGTACAGAGACACACTATTGGAAGAAAACAATTTCCTCTGAATTACATTAAATTATCTGATAGATTTACCCATATTTTCGGTTAAAATTTAACCTTAGGCGCTGAGTTCAACATGTTCGATATCTGGGGCCTAGAAAAGTTATAGTCCGTTTTCGACAATTTTTTCACAAGTGATGCCACAGATCATATACAGTATTTGTGTAAAGTTTTATTTCGCTATCTTCATTGGTTCCTAATATTATATATTATAAAGTGAAGGTTTCAGATGGAGTTCAAAATTGAGTTATAAGGAAAGTAGTCGTGGTTGTGAACCGATTTTGCTCATTTTTTAACCGTGTTGTCAGGGTGTCAAGAAAATATTATATACCGATTTTCAATGAAATCTGTCGAGTAGTTCCTGAGATATGGTTTTTGACCTACGATGCCACGCCCATTTTTGATTTTGTAAAAAAATCTGAGTGAAGCTTCTTTTGCTATTTATTTTGTAAAATTTAGTGTATCTGACGTTTTTCGTTAGTGAGTTAACCCACTTTTAGTAATTTTCAACCTAACTTTCATAGGGGGTGGACGTGATTATTATCCGATTCCTTTAATTTTTGGACAGTATAAGGAAATAGCTAAAAGAAACGACTGCAGAAAGTTTGGTTTATATAGCTTTATTGGTTTGCGAGTTATATACAAAAAACCTATTTGGGGGCGGGGTCACTCACACTTTTCAAAAACAATTACATCCAAATGTGCCCCTCCCTAATGTGATCCTATGTTCCAAATTTTATTTTCATAACATTATTTATGGTTTAGTTATGACACTGTATAGGTTTTCGATTTCCGCCATTTTGTGGGCGTGGCAGTGGACCGATTTTGCCCATTTTCGAAAGCAACCTCCTCAGGGTGCCAAGGAATATGTGTTCCAAGTTTCATTAAGAAATCTTTTTACTCATGTTATCGCTTGGACGGACAGACGGACGGACAGACATCCGGATTTCAAATCCACTCGTCATCTTGATCATTTATATATATATAACCCCATATCTGGTCTTTTATTTCTTGGTGACACAAACAACCGTTATGTGAAAAAACTATAATACTCTGTGCAACATGTTGTGAGAGTATAAAAATTGGTTCTGACCTGGGTGTCTTACTATGTGTAGCTTATGTTTTTGGGGTCGCTGAATCCGAATCCTCTTAACCCCATCAGATCAGGGTTTTTGAAAACTAATATGGCGGGCAGCGTTTTTAAGAATTCATCAGATTCGTTTGAAATTCGCTTTTCGGTTGTTTTCGGGAGCACGGATTACGAATTCGTTGTCGGTTCCTCATAATTCAAAATGACAGATTTAATATGGCGTACAATTTTTTGAAAAATTAATTGGATTCGCTTGAATCGTTACTCAGGAGTCTTCGGGGTCGCTGAGTATGAATTTGATTTTACTTTTCAAAAATTCAAAATGGCTAACTAAATTTTAAGAATAAATTCATGCATTTAGACGACGGAACCTAAACAATTGAGGCCACATCACTCCTAATTTGTTTATTATATCTATATAATTTTAAAGACTTTCTTCTGAAGACTATGGCTGATTTATTGCTGGATGTTGTTGTCCTCAAGATAGTGTTTGTGTTCAATAACTATATAATTCGAAGTACAAATGTCAGAATTGTACGGCTAAAAGGGAGTTGCTAGTGTCTTAAAGGTTTTTGGTCGTGCCTACGATGTTGTTCACGATTTGGTGATGTAAAATTGAAGCAGACATTTTAATAAAAAAAAAACATCAAGTTACAGGTGACTCCACGCTGTCGCACAGTATTATACTAAAAGTCTCTTAAGAAGTTATTACCAGGTTCATTCAACTTTAAGTAGATCAAAGCGCTCTGTTTACATTCCCAGTAGTTCTCGCGTGCAAATTGGATTTAAATCGTTTTTTATTGGCAACTCACAGAAGTAGTATCAAGGTCAGCAATTTGCATAACTCATACATTGATGGACACGCGGGTCGTTGGAGTGCATTCACCTGTAAATATTTACCGGTGACACGCGCATGACATCCAATGACTTTGTTTACAAACAACAAATTTGCAAAGGCTAGAGAAAAGTGGAAAAAGACAACCCTTCCGTTGTGATAAATAGCCTCACGTGTCTGACGGATGTTGAGGCTTGGCGTTTTTGGTTTGAGCTTGTACTTTCACGGTCGCTCGGTCGTTTTGTTTACCATCCGCTTTTTGTATTGTCAAGCTACTAATATTTCGCGCCACTTTTGCTCCGCTTGCAAAAGGGGGACGTCAAAGACTGAAAGTGAAATTTAACAACTCCTTTGAGCCTTCGATAGAAAGTACGCAGTTTGCTTAGCAACCAACCGTTGGTCGACTTGCTGTTAAATCAATGGAATTTTTCAGTGAATTCAAGTGAAGAACAGGTTTTCAGTAGCGATATAATTTTTGGAAAGATTTCACTCTTAAAAAACAGTTATATTTCTATTTTAAAACGTAAATCCTGTAGAATCTTATAGTGGAATCAATAGGAACATCGATTCGAACTTAAAAGCTCCACCGAGCTTTACTGTCGGCAACACAGTCGTTCACTTGTAGAAGACAACTTATCTAAGCCTTAAGTGTAAGCTGTATTTTTCTTACAAAATACACCTCAGACTTCGACGCAACGTATATTAGACGTAAAGCTCACAAATGGCTTCATACCCATAACTTTCGCACAAATAAACAAGCTCCGGAGACCCGCTTACTATCCGCGACCTCTTAACCTGAATGTTCTACCTGAACTTGCTCCAACGCCATGGGGAATACGGAGAGCAATGTAACAAGTGGCGTCAAGAAGCAAGCTGGAGTCTCCACACAAGCGCTTTACAAGTTCGTCAATCTCAAGGGTGGCGGTCTCTTGGTCGATATGATGAAACGCGCTTGTCAGACGAAGCAATTTGCGGAAATCGATCATGCAATTAAAACGAAAGTCGAGCCATTTCTCTATAATAAAGGCAAAGGTCGTTACTTTCCAATCTCGAAATTGGTGCTCTTACGTAATAAGGAACGTGCGCGCACCAAGCAACTGCCTGAGATCAGAGCGATGGAGAATCCAGATGATGACTTTAATATACACGATTACTGTACAGAGGTATCGGAAGCCGAATACATATCGAACCCGAGCGCTTACCGTTTTGTGTGCTGGAATTTGAATGTGAGTAGTGTTATACTCTAAAGCCTAAAGAGTAAATAATGTTACTTGTTTTACAGGAACGCGGCGCTGTTGGCGAAACCATTCTGCATCTGTGTCTACTGAATGCCTCATCACTTCATGCGGATCTCGCAAAGCGTCTACTGAAATGGTATCCCAAACTCATACTCGATGTCTATATGTGTGATGAGTATTATGGTGAGAGCGTCTTACATATCGCGATCGTTAATGAAGATCCGGCGATGGTTAAATATCTGCTCGATGCTGGTGCGGATGTGCAAGAACGGTAAGCGGAAATATGAAGCTTAAAACTACAACTAATACACAACTCTTCACCACATAGCTGCTGTGGCGCCTTCATGTCCGCCGAAGATCAGAAGCCTTCGCGTTACGACTCACCTGACCATGAATATGTCGGCGTACAACCGATGACGAATTACGATGGCTACGTCTATTGGGGCGAGTATCCAATGAGCTTTGCTGCTTGTCTCTCCCAGGAAGACTGCTTTCGCTTGGTGTTGGCGCGTGGCGCTGATCCCAATCTGCAGGACACCAACGGCAATACTTCGTTGCATATGTTGGTGATCTATGAAAAGATCGAAATGTTCGATGTGGCCTACGAGGTGGGCACCAATATACACTTACGTAATATGCAAAATCTAACGGCGCTTACGTTGGCCGCGAAATTGGGACGCGTCGAGATGTTCTTTCACATCTTGAGTATCGAGCGTGAGATCTACTGGCAGTTGGGTAGCATTACGTGTGCGGCATATCCATTGTCGAAGATCGACACGATCGATGTGGAGACGGGGAATATCAATAAAGATTCGGTGTTGAATTTCGTGGTTTTTGGCGTAAGTGATTTTCGAAGTCAAGTTTAGTAGTAGATGCAATTCAAAATCTAAAATTGTAGGACAAACTGGAGCACTTAGAGCTGCTGGACGGCGTAGTCATCGATTTGCTGAAGACCAAATGGGAGTCGTTTGTCAAGTCGCGTTTCTACAAACAATTCTATATGTTCTCCTTCTATTTTCTCTTCTCCTTAATAAGTTTTATCTTGCGTCCCGGACCGTCAGACAAAAACGAGGACGATGATGATGAAGATAGTGGAGCTGCAGTGACAGCCGTTCCACAAGCCATAAATGGTACTGCGGCATTTCATAGTGGCGATAAGTGGCTAAAGCGTTTGATCAAACGCGCCATTGACAAAATGGAATACAGTGAGCTTAATATATAATATATACTACCTCAAAGACTCCGCTAACCGTAAATTTTTTTTCATATCTCCCAGAAACCTTTTGGTTGAACTTCACCGACTACTTCGACGAAAATGATGTTGAGCTGGTGCCATCTTGGTGGGCGAGCTATACCGAATGTCCGCTGATGAATATGGAATCGGATTTGGCGAAGGTCGGCTGTGAAGATCCATTTAGACCTCTGTCTTTAATTAAATCCTCCATCTATTTTAGGTGCGCATTGTGGCTGAAATCATTATATTTCTTGGATCGGTTTTATACTTATTGGCGGCTTTGAGAGAAGCACGTTTTTTGGGTTACAAAATGTTTGTCGAGAATATGGTGAGCTCTAATTAATTCATATAATAAGCGTCCTCACTAATATTTCCTAATCACCCACAGATGACGGCGCCTTCAAGAGTAATGTTTCTATTCTCCTGTGCACTCATGATGACTATACCCTGGTTGAGGTTGTCCTGCATGACCGAGATTGATGATCATGTCGCAGTCTTCATTATGCTTACTACAGCACCCTACTTTCTATTCTTCTGTCGGTAAATCTCAAACTCGAAAGTACATCTCTAGAACCATGAAACTAAACTCCATTTTTTCAGTGGTTTCAAAACCGTCGGTCCTTTCGTTGTGATGATCTATCGCATGGTCATGGGTGACCTTATACGTTTCGTTTCCATCTACCTTGTGTTCGTGATGGGATTTTCACAAGCTTACTATATAATATTTCTCACATTCGATAACCCCGCAACACCAGAAGAAATTGACGATTCTGAGTCGAATCCGATGCCTTCCCCGATGGAGTCCATAGTGGCTATGTTTTTGATGTCGCTCACCAATTTTGGTGACTACTTCGGTGGCATGGCCTCCACACAACATGAGTATGAAGCGAAGACCCTCTTCTTTCTCTTTATGGTGATCGTCAGCGTGTTGTTGGTGAACATGTTGATCGCCATGATGGGTAACACCTATCAAAAGATCGCCGAGATACGCAACGAATGGCAACGTCAGTGGGCGCGTATTGTGTTGGTAGTGGAGCGTAGTGTACCGCCAGCAGAGCGTCTAAAGAATTTCATGCATTACAGTCAACCGATGTCGGATGGGCGTCGCGCTTTGGTGCTACGGCTGAATATGAGCGTAAGTGTGCCGAAAGCAATTTTGTGGTTACTGTCTTCCTAATATTAACAAATGTATATTTCTAGGATGAGGATAAAGAGGAGATGAAGGAAGTGCAGGAGATGAAACGCATACATCAGCGGTTTTCCCAAAAGCGCCAAGTCGAACGTGAGGCCCGTGCTCGCAAAAGGCAAGAGGAGTACGAGAAATTCTTCGGTACAAAACCGCCAGGCGACAGTGATAATAATAATGCTTGCTGAGAGGTTTTCGAACTGCGTGGACTTGAATATTATAGTTGATATGTTAGTAGTATAAGTAGGTCAGTTGTTGGTGATAGCTAGGTAATTTCTGAACTTGATACGTGTAATGGATTTGTGTAAGTGAAATATAATTGCGGAAAATTCGATATAAAATATTGTTGGTTTGTTTTTAATGCACTCTCTGGTGTTCGCTATCTTCGTCGGCTTAATTCTCGGACATCTGTGAGTATTTTTTAAAGCATTTAATTTGCCGCGTGCCCTTAAGCTTTGGTTGAATTTCAGGGTGCGAGACTTCGAAAAACATTATGATAACTTGGAAGCATTTTCTAGCAGTACGTACGCCACTTTCGGTACTTGAGATCTAAATGAATTGTGACTTAAAGTTTCTTAGATCTTATGACGAAGAAGTCGGATGAACATTTGCATTCATATTTTCTACTCCATCGATATTCGGGTTTTCGCCAACAGCAAGAATACAGATTTATATTACATCAAGGATTATCTCCAATGCATAATTCTGAAAACTATTTGACTCATGTTTTATGCAGCTAGAACAAAAACTGAACTGAATAGTCTAAGTGATGCAGAAAGACATAATTTTTCCCAAAAAATGGGGCCTAGGAGACAAAAACTAAATGTTTTTCACCCTCAGTAGGGATGGTCTGTTTTTTATAAGAGTGTACAGCTACTGGTGTACGCCGATGGTATCGATATCATAGGAGACAACACCCGCGCCGTTAGTTCTGCTTTTCCCGCCTGGATAAGGAAGCGAAGCGAATGGGTCTGGTGGTGAACGAGGACAAGACGAAATATCTCCTGTCATCAAACAAACAGTCAGCGCATTAGCGTCTTGGCTCCCATGTCACTGTTGACAGTCATAACTTTGAAGTTGTAGATAATTTCGTCTACCTGGGAACCAGCATTAACAGCAACAACAATGTCAGCCTGGAAATCCAACGCACAATCACTCTTGCCAACAGGTGCTACTATGGACTAAGTAGGCAATTGAAAAGTAAAGTCCTCTCTCGACGAACAAAAACCAAACTCTACAAGTCTCTCATCATTCCCGTCCTACTTTACGGTGCAGAAGCGTGGACGATGTCAACATCCGATGAGACGGCACTAGGAGTTTTCGAGAGAAAGGTTTTGCGAAAGATTTATGGTCCCTTAAACATTGGCAACGGCGAATACCGCAGAAGATGGAATGATGAGCTGTATGTGTTGTTCGACGACATAGACATAGTCCAGCGAATACAACGACAGCGGCTACGCTGGCTGGGTCATGTTGTTCGAATGGACGAAAGTGCCCCAGCTCTGAAAGTTTACGATGCAGTACCCGATGGTGGAAGCCGAGGAAGAGGGAGACCTCCACTCCAATGGAAGGACCAGGTGGAGAAGGACCTGTCTTCACTTGGTATGACCAATTGGCGCCAAACTGCCAAAAGGAGAGATGCGTGCTGTTGTGGACTCGGCTATAACCGCGTAAGCGGTGTCTACGCCAGTGAAGAAGAAGAAGAAGGGATGGTCTGGACATCCATGAATCTCACAGTTCTTAAAGTCCTTGGAGACGATAAAATTCTTAAGTGTATTGGTGTCGTCGGATTTTGTCGGCTACACGTACGCTACACAGATCTGTTGTCGGTTCTGCTTGATGAAAATAAAAAAATTTTGATATTTTAATTTGACGGCCGCAAATTTGATCGTCTCCACTCATGCTTGACGAAAAAAAGCTCATTTGCCTTGTGAACTTCAACAAGGACGGGTGCGCGGACGAAATAAATTGCATGTTGCGGTCCATTGAAGGCAGCAAAGCCAGTATTATGAGACAATAAAAATTAAGCATATAGTAATCGGGATGAGAAGACGAAACAATAGAAATTTATTTTAGAGATTTTGTCTTAAAAATGTATCTTTTTTGAAATAAAATTGCAACAGATACCAACAAAAGCATACGAGTATCACCACCCGATGTTTATATGACAACCGAATGCACTCACAGCAAATATAAAAAGATGCTTGACGTGTTTATTTGATTGTTTGCGGGCAAAACCCCAGCAGATTTAAAAGCGAGATATTCTGAAAGGAGGAATGAAGGAGTCCTCCTATTGGAGCAGTAAGGGAGATTTTTTAATTTTGTTCTTATATTGTGTTATTTTTATATTTTATTTTAGTGTTGACCTCCTTTTGTCATCTTTTAGGAGCAAAAAAGGAGATTTTATACTTCTATTGTGATTTTTTTTACTTCGTTTCAGTATTGATCTCCTTTTGTCCTCCTTTAGGAGCAATAAAGGAGATATTTTAATTTTTCGTAGCTTAAAAATCGTACTTTTGATTCAAAAATTACAATTTAACGGGGAATAATAATGTTTGTCTTCAAGCAATTGTTCATTTCAACTGTGTTTTTTAAAGCGTGCAGACGTAAGTGTTTTATATCTATTGAGTATTAAATATTTTAAATTGATAATTAAATGTACTCTAAAAGGCATTTAAAACGCTTAGTGAATAAAAAATTAAATAATTTATATATAAAAAAAAAAACAAAATAATAATTCACACAATGAAAATGATGTGGAAAGAAAGAAACATGGAACAAAGAATACGGAAGCTAGAGGAAATATCGGCGCAGAACACTATACTCCTGGAGCGGATTATTGACATATTTCCACCGATGAAGATTGAATTAATGATATCCTATTAAAAACATGAATGATTTAGCATCTACAGAATTCTTGCTTTTGAATAAGCCTGAGGCAGAAATTGTGAGTGTGATAAAATACATTTGATAAGATGTTACTAAATAGTTTGAGTTTATTATAGGTGGCGTATCTGAAGCAAAAATTTTCAAAGAGACCTCTATCAAAAATTTTAGATGAAGTGATTGCGGAGTCCCTGCTCTTAAAAGTGAATTGGGATGGAGCCAAAAAAAAAGTTGCATTGAAGAATTATGCACTTTTCAATCAATTTCTTTACGGTAATACATAATTTCAATTCATGTCATCTATTTTTTTAACAAGTTTAATTTTTAGAGGCCTTATTTGAAAGATGATTACTCATACCCTGATTTTTAGGCAAAGATCAAAAAGGCGTTTCTCAAATGTAAGGCTCAGTTCTACAGGAACACTTATAATATAAAAAAATAATAGATTTCATGTACATTCATTTAATTAAAAAACTTTAATAAAAAATAAAATTATAAAAATTTGTTTTTGTTAAAATAATTGCGGGTTGAAAATAATGTAGGATTTATCATAGAGATCTCCTATATCAGTAATCATAGAGAGCTCCTTTGGGATTAATCATAGAGATCTCCATTAGGAGGTTAAAAGCAGTACTCGCGTTCCAATGGCATGCAATGTTAAAAACGAGTATACAATTTTACGTGTATTTACACACGAGTATTAGGAGTAATAGGGAGTATAGGATATCATCTAAAGGATTAATCCAGGAGGTCTCAAAGGATCATCCTAAAATCTGCTGGGACACGAGTGAACATCACTCACACATATGCAATGCTTGACGTGATTTGATCGTCTCCAAGGGCCTTTAAATCATTGATGGCTTCGACTATCGGGAAACAGCATCACCACCACCAACAATGCTATCTCTCTTTGGTCGTGGGATAGGTGCCTCAGCATATGATCTAGGAAGGTAGTGAATGAGAGAAATGCCTTTTAAGAAACTAATGATCACTATCGTGTTAGCAATAATAAAATACAAAGTATTAACTTTTTAATTTAGTTATCTTATTTATTTTTTTTATTTTTGTTATATTTTATATGCTCTGTGCTTTTAAAAATAAATTTCGTCTGACTTACGTATATAAGTTTTGATAGTACACTTTTTCTTTTTCAGATCTACATAAATATATTATGCATATAATTTTAATAATATTTATTTAGGGTTTATAATTTATTAATTGAAAAATTCTTTTCGAATTATATCATTTTTTTTTAATATACACCAGTATCATCGACTAAATCCAAAGTAAAAATCGATCATAAAAATTAAATTAAGAAAACAGAATACTAAAGTTGGAGTTTTAAATGTTGCAAATTTTACTAAAATTTAACTTTACCGGCATAAATATAGTTTAGGAAAGCTAAATTTTGATTAAATTTAATTTTTCGAAAATTTTGTATGTAATATGCTGAAATTTAGTGTATTTTAAGTATAAGTTTTTACTAATATTTTCAAAATTTTCGTTTTCATAAAAAATCGTTTTTTATAATAAATTCCATTATATCAAATTTGAGGTAAGCTTATTATGTAGTTTTTGTTTTATATTGCTTAGGCACCGTGTGTTAAGATTTATTTTTTATAATATTTATTTTTTATATAGTAATTCTATATATATTATTATTTATATTTTTTATTTTTTCGTGTACTCTTAATTTCTTCATTTAGTTAACTTTTTTAGATTTTTCTTTTCGACGTGTTAATATACTTGAATAATAAATCTACAAATTAATTTTCTACCAAGAAGAATTCAACTATTCATTTCTTATATGATTTTTTTCTGGAACATGTTCATATTTAAGAATTTCTGCGATTTTTTGTTTTCTGGACAAGTCTTTATAATATGGACAAGATTCTAAATTCGATGAACAAACTAAAAAATTTTAGTTGTGATCCAAAGAATGAGAGGTTTTTACTCCTTAGCAATGAATGAGAGACACTCTTGGATCATAAAAGCTAGCCAAATTCTAGGCAACGTTTTTCAAAACCCCTAATCAGAAATGTAGTGAAGCAACTGCTTCGAAAAGCATGTCTCCAGCGTGAAAGGAGTACTTTATAGAGTAGCAACAGCTTCTAAAAGCTTAAGGTCATTGAATATTTGGGTTTTAATTCTAATTTGCGCAGAGCTATTTTAGGTCCATCTGAAATAATGCAATATGAATTATGGATGATACTTCATTGAGAACGGTGGACGAACCCAGTGTTCTTATCTGCCTCTAGCACCGACGTAAGAAAAGTGCAAATCGTGCAAGGAATTAATTTAATACTCTTAGAAGTGATTAAAAATATGGTAAAATTCACTAGGCTTCGGCCTTGCTGTGAAACAGTAGAAAAGTTTAACGACCCGGTCGACAGATTTAGCGATAGACTGATAAACATAAACATTTTTGACTACTACTCATTTATCTGGTAAAAAATTACCAAAACTGCTGTATTTGTGGCTTATTGGCCTGCCAGACTAATCTAACCTAACCTAACTATTCCTCTATTTTTTGCTGACTCCATAGTCGCATGACAATTCGACTCGCCTAGAAATATTAAAAGTATTACTTTTTTTGCTTAAGATTAAAAATTGTAGATTCTATTTTCCTAAATTGATTTCCAATCTTAAATTAAAAACCTCTTAAAAAGTTTGGTTCGGCTTATTAAAGTTCGGTTTTATCGTTTCTGATTTCAGATCACAAATTGGACTCGGTCTTTTGTTTGTTCTAAAAATCGGTTCCAAATCGTTGTAGGCTTTGAAACGTCTTAAAAGATTTAATGGTGATTCGATGATTTATGTTAGAGAAGATAACGTTATATCTTTTATCATAACTCTTAGACCTAAAATATATCGATTTCATAGATCAAATATCGAACTTTTTGATTATATTTTATCGATATACTTTTTAATTCGTTATCGATATAATTTAATTAATTTAATATTTTAAAAGTAATTATTTCGAAATACAAGTTTTTGATACCATTCGTTATTATCGAAATATTTTATTTTGGATGATTAAAAGAAAATCGATAAAATTTCTAGATTTATCGGCTCAAAAATTAAAAAAAAAATTTATGTAATTTTCTTGAAACAACTTTGAATAAAAGCACAACGATTTTTGATAACACAAGACGATATGAAATCACAAAAAATATATTTTTCAAACTTAAGACCTTAGCTATAGCTTATATAATAACCAGTTTATTGTGAAAAAAACAAAAAAGGCACATATTTTAAATATTTTTTTTATTTTTATTCTTATGTATTATTATTATTTTTCGTACAATAAAAGCAGTGCCTGTCGAGCCGCATGCCTCAGCTTCGTTAGGTAGCCTACGCTAATCCCGGCTGCGAAGCAGGACTCGTGCGGTACACCTGCGCTCGTCTAAACAACTTCTCACTTAAATTTACGAAACATATTTATTGTGTTTTTCCCTAAAGCACTGCGCTCTGTTTAAACAACAGCATTCCTTTCAACATTTTCTAAAATAATTTGTGGCATAAAATAAAAACGTATATAAGTAAGTATATATTTTTTTCTTAAATTTTCGTTAAATTTCTAACACAACGAATTTTACATTTATTTAGATGTATGAAACTAAGTTTTCTTAGGACTTTCGTTTGATGATGCTATGTAAACGCTTTGAAAATGTGGCTGAGTAGGAAGAGGAGCTCACGGCGCCTGATGAGCTGCGCTGTTGCAATCATCATTTGCTCGACTCCGCCTCAGCCTGCGACGACACCTCGGCGGCTGCAGCGCCTTCCGCAGCCACGACTTCGCTACTGGCCTCAGCTTCTTTGCTGCTTGCCTCGGCAGTCGTTGCAGCGACATCCTTCGCCTCCGCACTCTTCACATTGCTAGCGCTTGCTGACTGTTCGACTTGCATGCCCTCTGGTGGTGGCAATGGTATGGGTGCTTGAATTTGTTTCGCATCAGCCGGTTCGGGTTCGGCCTCAGCCGCAGGTGTTTCGGCAGCTTCAGCAACAACTTTCTCTTTTGAAGCGCTCTTACGCGTCGCAGCCTCATCTGTTTGCATTGGTTCGGCGGCCTCGTTCGATACGGACTGTTCAGCCGTTTCGCCACCTTCTGCGGCTTGTTGTGCAGCTTTGGTGTTTTCGTTGGCTTTCGCCTCGAGCACATTGATGGACGCCTGTATGCATTTGATGGCCTCCTTACGCGCTAGACGTATGCTGTCCTTGCCGTTCGTATCGATGGTGTCCAACTTAAGTAGGTTGCGTGTCAACATCTCGTCCAGATAGACGTACTCCTTGTCTTGACGTGTGCCCGTGAACTGCTCAACTTTCGCCATGAGATCGAGTACATCGCGTTGAATGTCTTGGATTTTGCTGATTGAGTCCAGCGTGTGTGGAGTTTGTGGTGGCATACCACTGGCGGCTGGACCCTGTTGAGGCTGCTGCTGTTGAGTATTTAATGGTGCTGGACGGTGTTGTTGCTGTTGCGGTTGTTGTTGCTGCTGCTGCTGCTGTGGTTGTGGTTGGTACTGTTGTTGTGGTTGCGCAAATGACCTAGCCGATGAACTAGACGAGGATTGTGCCTGACCGGGCGCGCTATTCTGATTTGGTATTTCCTTATGCGCATTGATGATCGGCTCGGAGCGACCCTCAACAAAGATCGGTATAGTGCGCACATAACTGCCCCCGGGAGTTTGTGGTGGTGGTGGCGTCTGTTGTCGTTGCTGTGGATGCGCTTGCTGCTGTGGCGGGTAATAGGCCTTATGGTACTGTGGTTGCTGTCCGGCATTGATGCCAGTCTGCACATGTGGACTAGTCTGAGTGCCGAACTGTGAGTGTCCGGCCTGTGGTGGCGGTGTCTGCCGCTTGCCATTCACTGGCACCTGTTGCTGTTCTTGTGGTGGCGCCGAATGCGCACGTATACCCTGTTCCGACTCCAAAGCTGACTTCACACCCATATCGACTGTGTTGCGTAATCCATGTTGTTGTAGATTGTCAGCGTGCGATTGTGGTGCAGCGCTGTCGACTTGATCGCCCTCCATGCGCACAGTGGGATCTTCAGTTTGTATGGCGGCATCGCAGAGTTTCTTCGATGGTGACTGTGGTACGCCGCCATTGGGTGGTGAAGCGGGTACGTATGATTGATAGTAGGCGGGTCCGCCACCCTGTACTGGCACTTGTTGTGAATGCTGCGAGCTGTGTTGGCGTGGCAATGTGGCGCTTTCGCCACGTCTGTGTCCAAAACCATCGGGTATGTACTGACGGAATTCCGAAGGCAGGCGATTGAAGAAGTCATCATCACGTCCCATATGATCGGCGGCACGTCGACGACCGAGCGAGTTGAATTGGGGAAAACCAAAATCTATAAAATTGTAGGGAGAAATTTAGTCAGTATAAATTGCTTGAATTTCGTTGATTTGTTGTGCTTACGTGAATTGTTGAAGCCACTGAATGGGTCATGCATGCGACCCAAACGACTGCGTGGGAACATGTCCATATCCATATCCATGTCCATGTCCGGTTCGAAACCAAAGCCCTGCTGCAAGAGACAGAGAAGTTGAAGTAAATATTAGTTAAATGTTTTAGAATAAATAAGTGAACTTAAGAAGAATTTAAAATTAATTTCTTGGCTGAAATAGTAAGGGTTTAAGCTTACTACTGAATCGTTGTAAAGCATAGATTTGGCAGTTTAAAGTATTAGTTTTAGGTTTTTATAGTATTTATTAAAAAATTTTGATTTTTAAGTTGTAAAATTTAATTTTTTTGAAATAAAATTTTTGACAAGTTAGAAATGGGAAATTAAATAAAAATTACATAAATGTTTCGGTTCATCTCGAGACCGGTACCGGGTGTCCGAGATCTTGATATTATCAAAAGATTGGCTTATAAGAGGAATTAATGCCTTGGGAACTGAAACGAACATTTCCTGGAACGATGAAACTATTTTTTTTTGAGAGCGAAAAGAGCATTTACCTCGGAGGTTTGAAGCTGTTCGTTCAACTTTAGAACGGACTATTACCGAAAATTTAAAACCTTTTAGAAATAAAGACTGAGAAGGGGTACAAGACCAAAAATTTTGATGGACCCCAATAAAATAAAAAAATATTCAGGAAGGCATTACAACCTACGAAAAATCTCAGGTAAAAAGGATTATTGAGGCAGATCTTTCTGATATTTCTAGTTAATTGAGTGAAAAGTGTGTTAAATATCAAGACCTCCAGCCACGAATTTCGAACGAAAGATGTACTCACTCCTCTTAAGCCAGAGAAATTATGAGAAATGTTATTAGAAACAGGGTATAACTATATAGTATATTAAAAAATTTAATAAAAATGTGCGGAACAAGGTTCGATAAAAAATATCACGAAAACTTTTGAGTTCCTAGGAAAGTGGTAATACCTTAATGGGATATTTTGAACTCATCAATGAGTTTTCGACCTGATATTTATAATGAAACCGGGAGGCGTAAACTATCGGAAATGATCCGAGACCAATCCTAAAGGAATATTGAGAAAAACGAACCTCCTACTATTTTTTTTCTTATATAGTGAATTTAGAGATAGGCTACGTTTAGGGATTTAGAGAAGATGTAAGTTCGAATGATGGATTTTCATAGTAATACTCTCAAAAATCAGAAGAGTTTTCAATATTCTATATACAACATTAAAAAAAAAATAAAATAAAACCTTTCATCGAGAAATAAAAAAATTGTATGGTCCAACGAGTTCAACAAATTGTCTACGACAATTAAGTCACGCGTAGTAGGTTGACTAAAATTAAAAAAAAAAAACAAATATACATATGTATATATTTAATGTATTTTCATGATGTTTGTGCAGTGAAGAGTGCAATTTATCAACTGTTTAATTTTGACAAACAACAAAAAATATTTTATTTTTTTTTTTAATTTTTTAATTTTTTCTTATTGTATCAGAGTTCCACCTTCAATTTGCTTTATTGTACACACATAAATAGATTAAACAACAAAGAAAACAATTTCATGTGAACAAAAAAAATCAAAACAAGCAAATACACGACAGTGTCAATCATAATAATAATAACGACACCGTCACACAAATACGAAATGAGTCAGATGAGTCAACGCCAAATAACAAAAAAAAAAAGGAAAAAGTAATTTGAGTTAATAAAAAATTCGCTAACAACACGCTAAATAGATATACAAACAGAAAAATATCAGTTGTACATATGTTGTTGTAAAAACAACAACAACACAGCGTATATTGAAGTGTTTACCCGTATGTCAAATATTAACGACTTAAATTACACTGCGCAAACGAACAAGTACTTGTACACCATAAGTCATCATAATTCAGCGCAAAAACAACAACAACAATATTTTTTCTTCATTTAAAATATAGTAAATATTGAAATCAGTAAGAAGTGACGTCATTTGGCAGCCGCAAAATAACAGAAAATAAATCAGTAGAGAGTAATTTAAGACTTGTCAAGGTAGTAAAAGGCTGTTGAGTGCAAAGAAACCCAAAACAACAACAACAAGCTAGAGAACTGTATTAATGCTGGAGCTTATGTATGTATGTATATTTGGTCTGCAAATTCGACTTTTGTACTTGTTCGTCCAAGCCGTAATCGACACATAAAGTGTTGGGACAGCGCGAGACCGGCATGCATAACCGATACACGACGCCACTACCGGCATGACGTCATTGGCAGCTTTGGATATTTGCACATATTACGCTGTTGAAGTGCCGGAATTTCAGAGGGACATCCGATTTCAAAATTTTACCATTGACTACAAAGCAATTTTTTTCTCATTTTTGGTTTATTTTTTGTAAATTTTTTTTCTGTTTACGCAATTCTTCGCTGAATTTTTGCGAATTTTTAAAGCGCAATTGTAGCGGTTTTGATTTATTTAGTGTGGGTTTTATAGTAATCGTTTGGGAAGTAAAGCCATTTTTTTTTGGTATTTAAATTTCGTGCACATAATGCTTATTTAAGAAATATAAAAATTTATTCTATAGCGCACAACTCATTGATATTGCTAAAAAGCCATACAATTAGCCGTTTTATGGTGGCTGAATCTGTGTACAATTGCTTTAATGGGTTCATAAAGGCGAGTTGCATACAAATTAGATTATTGTTTGGGAACAATAAAAATTAATAAAATAAAAAATTAAAATGTATAAATAAATTATAAATAATAATAATAAAAGTAAGTAAGTATAAAATAAAATAAAATAAAATAAAATAAAATAAATGACTTAATACTGACTATAATAGTCCCTCATCAGATTCTATATAAAATTTAAAATAGAAAACTTTTTCAAGTCACAGAAGTTGAAGTAAGAAGGTGAAATGTTTCTTTTTATGATTCCAGACCCTATAGATATGTATTTTAAAAGCTCTTAATTCAGAACAATAACAGTTAACCTTACAATGTTCTTCTTCACTTTGTGTTTCCAATATGAATTAATAGCAAAGTGAATGTTTTCTTCCTAATAACATAGAACACAGCTAAATTGCTGCCCACTGTTAATCTAAAAAGAAAACATTGAGACCTGAGGTCACACTTAATTTATAAAAATATATTGAATAAAATTTAAAACAGCGAAAAAATTAAAATAAAAAAGCAGAAGAAAATCACTCTGAAAATAATTAGAAAAATATGTTTCAAGTGAACTGTCTACTTAAATTTATATAAAAAATATATATTTTTCTCTATTTTATCTCTTTAATAACTATAAATGTAGCTGCCATGTAAACAATGTTCTGCACAAGCCATTTCAAATGATTTCTTTCTTTTTTTCGCAAATTCACACAATTAAATTTAGTAAAATGCTAATTTTAAGTTTTCAACGTGCCAAAGAATTTTGTAATCAGACTGAAAATAAATTTAAAACAAAAATTGGCAGATGGCGAATATGTAAGTTAGCAGAAAAACACAGAAAAAACACAAAACACTTATCAACAACTTTTTTTAAGGCATGATTCATGGAGAACAATTTGTTGAATGAGCAAAATTAAAAAAAAATTTTCAATGAAAAGTAAATAAATTAATATTAAATAAAAATTTTAAAAATATTGAACAAAAAATAAATGAAAATGAAAAAAGTTGCTTCCAAAATATCACAATATACAAATATCAATTTATATACATTTGTACATAAATCTATAAGATTAAGAAAAATTAAAGAAAAAGAGAAATTAAAAAAATTTTATTAAAAAATATTTTAATAAAAAAATTAATAAAAAATAAATAAATAAAAAAGTTAATAAAAATGTAACTTTAAATTTACTGAGCAAATTATTTTTTATTTTATACCACTTTTGATTTTGTAAAAAAATTATGAAAATTATTGTACATAAATCTATATAAAAAAAAAACTTTTGATTTTGTAAAAAATTGTATTCATTTTTGAAATATTCATTATTATTATTTATTATTTATTATTTTTTATTTTTTGAGAATATAAACCAGTGTATAGTATATGAAAAACACAAATTTCACATAAATTTTTATTTTAAACCATTTTAACTTTTTTGTAAAAATTTCGTATTTTCTATACGAACAATTCAATAATTCTGGAAAGCTCCAGTTGCTTCCAAAATATCACACTATATATGAATTTATAAATTTATATACATATTAACAAATGTATATAAATCTTCGCACCCAAATTTGGTTAGCACAAAAAGCAGCTTTCAACTTGACTTTTTTGGCAGTTTAAGTTTTCCTTTGTAGCCATTTCGCCGCTTGCTTTGTATAGAAATTTTGTGTTAAATACCAAAAATGTCCATTTAATGCGCAGCTGTTAATTTATTTGTTGTTATTGCTATTAAATTTCAACTTATGCTCAAATAAAGTCACTAAAATTGCACTATTTATTTTCAGATTTTTTTTTAAATTATATTTAGTATATAATTTATATAAATATAATTACTTGCACACTTGTTGTTCTGCTGTGTTGTTTGTGTTGTCTCTTTTTATAATTTCCGAGAGTCTCTAGTTTGATTTAATTAAATTCACTTAAAATAAATTATATATTATAATACTGCTTGCTTAATTACAATTTTTGCTTTGTTTTTGTGCACTTTTTTATTTTAATAAATATTTTCTTATTTTTCTACTCGTTTATCTTTCTTTTCGCAAAGTGCTCTGTGCTCTGCACACGTTCGCGTTTCAATTTCAACTGTTTGCGCTGTCACCAATTGGCAGTGCTTTTATAGCGACGCCCTCGCTTATTCGCACTGGTTAACATGCATGTACTATATAATAACACAAACACACAATCACACACATATTCAAGCATGCTTGACAGTGGGTTTGAGTGCGGCCACTCTCAATTTGTATTGGGTTTGATTGGTTGTGCGCGTTGGCGTATGTACATATGTGTGTGTGTGGGTTTTCATAACTTTTCTCGATGTTCTGCGTAACTTCTACGCTCTTCTCGAAGTCAAGGCGTAGACACTCATTGCTGGGGGGCTCTATTGATTTTTCTTTGCAAGAATTTTCTTTTTAATTTTTCTTTTGCAAAAACAAATCTTTTACTTTTCTTTATCCATTAGCACATGACTTTGCATGAGTTGTTTGTTTTTGCATTCTGTTTTTCTTATTTTTTCGACTTTTCTTGCTGAGTAAAGAGGATTTCCATAATAATTACGCAAAAATTGTGCATAAGTCGTGGTGGGAAATGACAAAAAAATAATTTTCTTAAATAATAAGAGGCCGCTTGGACATGCATTTATATAAGTAAATATCTCTGCACGTAATTATTATTGTATAATTTCAGAAATTATCATTTTACTTTGCCTGATCACTTATTCTTTTTGTCTGTCTTTTGTGTTGTTGTCAGTGATATTTGGAGTACAATTTTATTTAATAATTTTGAATTGTTGAAACCTTATCTTTTACATAGAGCATTAGTTGTTTTTTTTGTTGTCATAGACTAATTACATATAGTACATATATTCATATGAATATAGTAGTATATAATATTTCTCTGAGTGTATGCGCAAATAATCTTATCAATGAATTTTTTGTGTTCCTCTTGCTTTTGCATTCGTCCTTGCTTTGTTAGCTTTCTTTAGCTTCTTCTTACATACATTTCTAATTTTAATTCACTTGATGTATGGAATAATCTAGATTCTAAAAACATGTTAGCAGGCATATAAGAATATTTTGCTGGGGTGAGAGTAGAGTTGAGATTATATGCATGTGCGTATAAACATCTATAGTCTCATAATAAGTAATTGTATATGATAGAGAAATTACTGGAAAACGCAATATAATACATATGTATGTACATGATGAGCTTTTACTTAGTAGAATGAACTCGAGAACTTTTTTACAATGAAAACAGCTGTCAAGTTCTAAACTGTTTTATAAATAATAAGAGCTGTTAACCATGATTATCAACCGACTTTGTTTTTCACTGTTTCGTTAATTTCAGCTTCTCGTAACCGGAACGAACGGATTATATCCTACCAAGGACAACAGCTTTTCGGCTATAATCGCTTAAAGCGGTTCCTACGCCAAATATATATATATATAAGGACAACAGAGTTTCTCAAACATACTTCGAAAATGTTTTAAACCATTACAGAAAGTTCAAATCTATTTTTCCCACAAGTCAAAGATTTTTATATAACACTAGCTGATTCCGCAGTCGTTGCACTGCGCGAAATTATTTGTTTTGAAAACAAAGTTGAATTTGTATAGTGTTGGAAAACATTTATTTGCGATTTTTCTAAATATTTTTTCAATGTAACTCAGCTTAATAAACAACATTTTTTGTTTTCTGTTCCGGTGCGTAAATGTACAGAGAAGATGGGTTTTCAACTCATGAATGAAATTTATGCTACACACCTCCAGCGACTGTCTTTGAGACCTGTTGATTGTCATCCCAAATGCAAGTCTCATTGGAAACTGAATACCTTTGAACTGAAATGGCAAATCGTTGGAACTCAAAGAAATTCGTAGAATCAAGAATTCTGCCCCCTTGTAAGTCCCTTTTAAAATTCTTGCAACTATTACATTATTCGATAGCTGCTTGAAGATTGCGAAGCATAATAAATGACAAATCATTATAATGACAAAGAATTTAGAAATTTCACTGGATAATTCACAGCTTCGTCTTCATTTTCAACATGGTCGATCGATGTGTATGAACACAAATATCCCGGAAGTTGACTTTAAGTCGTATAGATTAAGTCATCGACATCGGTATTTTTGACAGTTAAAAATCTGCGTGCACTCAACCAATCGTAGTTACGATAAATTTGGCTAATGTTCGGATTGATATCAAACCATTAGAAGTATTAACCGGAATTTGCCCAGTTCTTTGCAGATCTTCTGCGGTGCTATCCTGTTGCAGGAACACACGCATATTCATGGTTAATCATATGGTTTTCGCGTGCCGCCACAAGTACGATGACTTGAAACATGCGTTCAATTCCTCCGCCGCTGTTGATTTCGAAATAACGGAATGTGTTTGTCAATAACAGTATCATTACGCCACCAAAGCGATGATTATTATTCCACAGATCTTTCATTGTTCTGTCAAGTGCTTCTAGAAAATTCCGCTCATCTCATATATGTTTCATAGATTTGCATGTTTAACTGAAGCTACAGTGTCGTATGTGCCGTTCTTCCAACTTCAAGTAGCGTTGCTGCTTTCCAGTAGATGCGAGAGCCAACGTAATGCCATTTTGAGATCGAATTGTTGCCAAAATCACGTTTTTGCACATTTACCACCGTTTCTTCGCTCCTATTGGTCGTGATACTATATAGCCTATAGCCTTCCTCGATAAATGGACTATCCAACACAAAAAGAATTATTCAATTCGAACCAGTAGTTTCGGAGATTAGCGCGTTCAAACAAACAAACAAACAAACTCTTCAGCTTTATAATATTAGTATAGATTGTCCTACAATATATGTATTGATCGTTAGACTATGGTCGGAAATCAGACTCAGAATGATAATATAAATACCTCATTAATAACACTGCACAACACTTGGGTGGGTAATGAACCAAACTACCGAAAGACTAAGATATACATTCATAAGTTATGAAAATGCATTCTCCGATTTTCGAAGTTAGTCTCCAATTCCGAAATACTTCGTTTCGAAATTTTTGTTTCTAAGCAAATATACATATTTAAACTAAAGACTTAGTTACTAAAAAATCCAAAATATGGATATATTCTACATTTTCCTCTTAGTTTAATGGTGTATAAAATTTTCGGCTCATTCTATCCTCCAAGCTGTATCTAAGGAGGACTTCATCTTCAGTCAGAATACTTTGGTTATAAACATTTTTGTCTGACTATTTCGACATATACTACGATTTTATAAAAATCCTATCACTGATTCAAGCATATACTTTTAAATATTTTACTTTTTCGGAAGATTTTTGGTTTTAAATGCTGACTTCCTTTTATATATATATATATTTGGCGTAGGAACCGCTTTAAGCGATTATAGCCGAATCCACCAGAGCGCGCCACTCATTCCTCCTTTTTGCTTTTTGGCGCCAACTGGAAACACCAAGTGAAGCCAGGTCCTCTTCCGCGGCTTCCTCCAGCGGGTACTGCATCGAATACTTTCAGAGCTGGAGTGTTTTCTTCCATCCGTACAACATGACCTAGCCAGCGTAGCCGCTGTCTTTTTATTCGCTGAACTATGTCAATGTCGTCGTATAAATCGTACAGCTCATCGTTCCATCGTCTGCGGTATTCGCCGTTGCCAATGTTTAGAGGACCATAAATTTTGCGCAAAACCTTTCTCTCGAAAACCCCAAGAGTCGTCTCATCGGATGTTGTCATCGTCCACGCTTCAGCGCCATACATCAGGACGGGAATAATGAGCGACTTATAGAGTTTGATTTTGGTTCGTCGAGAGAGGACTTTACTTTTCAATTGCCTACTCAGTCCAAAGTAGCACCTGTTGGCAAGAGTGATTCTGCGTTGGATTTCAAGGCTGACATTGTTGGTGTTGTTAATGCTGGTTCCCAGATAAACGAAATTATCTACAACTTCAAAGTTATGACTGTCAACAGTGACGTGGGAGCCAAGACGCGAGTGCGCTGACTGTTTGTTTGATGACAGGAGATATTTCGTCTTGTCCTCATTCACCACCAGACCCATACGCTTCGCTTCTTTATCTAGTCTGGAAAACGCAGAACAAACGGCGCGGTTGTTGCTTCCTATGATATCAATATCATCGGCATACGCCAGGAGCTGTACACTCTTGTAGAAGATTGTACCCTCTCTATTTAGTTCTGCAGCTCGTATTATTTTTTCCAGCAATAGATTGAAGAAGTCGCACGATAGTGAGTCACCCTGTCTGAAGCCTCGTTTGGTATCGAACGGCTCGGAGAGGTCCTTCTCGATCCTGACGGAGCTTTTGGTGTTGCTCAACGTCAGCTTACATAGCCGTATTAGTTTTGCAGGGACTTCCTTTTACTTTGAGTAAAATTCTGCAAATCTTCATATTTCTGTTTTGGATTAAATACAAATATTTAAACCGTTTTTGATCATTTTCGAAATATTAATTTCGAATATTCAATAATTATTTTTTGGTACTTTGAAATCACACTTTAGGTTCTATATTATTTTAATACAAAAATACTAACAAGACAGTTAGTTTGTGAGATTGTTGAAGACTTTTGTCAAGTAAGTCACATTGGTTTTTTGAATTTATGCATTCTTTGAGGAATATTTTCCAAGAAAATACCTTTAGGCATAGTTACAAGAAACGAAAATTCGAAACACAGTCAAAATCATGTACAATCCGAAATTTTTAGCTGATAAAATTTCAAAATTTATAAAGACATTGTTAGGTTCTACACTCACACCTATAAAAATTACATTGAAGAAATTACTTATACGCTATGGTGTATTCAGCTGTTAGGTCAAAGATCAAGAAGAAGTAGAATGATTTTTTATCGAATATGGAAATATTTCAAGATATTTTAAGAACATCCGGTTTATTTATCAGAAATGAATAATAAGAATGGTAGAAGAAGGAGAAATGGAGGATTTAGCTAAAATTTTATGGACCTTCATGCGTTGACAACGACCAATATCACCTAATATGAAATGGAATGAACGACCTCAGCATCTTCTGATGGGGTTTCAAAAGTGCCAATTGGCGTATGAAACATTTGAACGTGAATTAGTGATATCATTTCGGCAACAATACTAAAATCAGTGTCTATAACTTTGCTTCGAATACATACGATTTGACGAATTCAATGAGGTTGGCGCGCCAGAACAAATACTAAATTTCGTGAAGAGAGGATACTCAGTGGGGGGTGTTTCAGATATTTAATATCTTAGGATAAAGAAAGAGCTGGGAAGTTTTAACTTTGATTTTTTAGATTTTGATGAACCAGTATAACCTTATTTTTCACGAATGAGACCTTTTATTTTTTCGATTTTCCTCTTTTGAAATTGTCGATTAATAAACAATTTAACGGAATTTCCTTATTACAAATTATTTTTGCCAGGAATGCACATTTTCCACCTATAGCCTATATCAGCTTCCAAAATCCACTTGTAGCTGTTGCAATATTACAAGTCATAAACAAATATTTGCCTATGCATATTGCTAATAAAAATTAACCTCTTTATTATTATTTTTTTTTTTCAAAACTTTTGATCCAATTAATGGCTGTTTTATGACTAATGCGAAATATGCATAAACAAAGAATTGTGCTAAATACAAAGACTGTACTTCTATACGCTTTTCAAAATGCTTTGAGTGGTAGTCTTTCATATTTATTTTTGCTTCTATATGAATTTGCACAAATATACATATAACTAAAGAACAAGAGATCCACTCCAAAGAGTGTCTGTAAAGCCTCACTATAAATTCGCGTTGCACTTATAGTAATATCCATGGCAAATGGTACACATATAACATATGTATATGAATAGGCACACATTTGTACATACAAATATGTGTATAAATGCAAATGTTTTGGAAAATAGTAGGCCACAGCCGACAGACGCCTTCGTCTAGCGCGCCGTAAAAATATGCGGTTATTCGATATCAACACACACACACCCACAGAGTCAAATCATTGAGACATAAATATTTATGAGCATATTTCTACTTATGAAATGTAAAATATTGCAGTGCACAATTTTCCTGGAATCGGTGTAATTTCAAACAAATGAGCTACTCAGAACACGAAAGTAATTGAAATCACACGAAGTAATCAGATTAATGTGTAATACAACAACAACATAGCCATTATACCAATATTTATGCGTTTACATCCGTTTTGATCGCAAGTCATTTCTGTTTTTGTTAAGGAATACAATGAAATTAGATTTTCTAATTAGGGTGGTTCTTAAAAATTGGAAAATTAAATTTTTATCTAAACACCACTCCACATATAATTAGTATGTATATACATAAATATGAACTCAAAAATTAACTTTAATTACTTTTTAAACATTAGGGTAGTTCTAAAATATTATTATTTTTCTTTTAAAACACGTATGTACATACATAAATATGTTTGTTATAATCATAATTTCAAAATTCAATTTTATTACGTTTTAAACATTAGGGTTGTTAATTTTTTTCTGAAATTCCACTTCTATAAGTATGTCATACTATTGCTTTAAAAATAAAATTTAAACAAGTTTTTAATATTAGGGTGTTTCTTACAAATATTAAATTCTGATCTGTTTATCTCTGAAAATCCACACCACATGTACACACTTTAGTTTTCATCAATCGATATATCCGTCCATATACATAATCTATTTTATCGCTTAAAATAGCAATAATGTAAGCTTTGAGGCTTCGGAAATGTAATGAAAACTTTTCTTTCGACATATGACACCACCCTAATGTATGTAAATACTATAGCACATCTCTCAAGTGCAATAAGTGCCCCCTATTATTCGATCAAACGATAAAATATTTTCAATTTTCAAATTTCAAACTTTTCAGCACCACCCTAATGTATACCACAACATATCTCTACTCAAGTGCCATAATTGCGTTCCCCCTCCGCCGAGTACAGCAAAGTGCTATCACCATTCAAAGTCTATTCAACCCATTAGTGCCTGAGGGCAGCTGCTTTCCATTTTATTCACTCTCCTCGCATAAATTCATTTCTGTATATTTTTTTCTCCACCATTTGTTGAATTTTCTTTGTTTATTTTCAACATTCAATATTTTTGCGATTTTCAAGTGGTCAACGCGTTGCTTGCGGTCTCATTAATTTTGACATGATTTGAAAAGCAAGCCAACACACACAGCCACAAACTTTTTTTTAATTTTTTTTTGTATTTGTATTTAAAAAATGACTATGAAGTATGGGGTATAAAGAAAATTAATTTCGCTTTTTCCACGAACGCTTCACACTTGCAATTGTGCAATTTCTACTTGCTTCACACACAAGTGCTTGTATTTTATACTCGTACATGGAAAACGACGCAGTGTTGTATTTTATGTGTATATAAATATTTCATTTAAACATTTTACTCTAACCTCAAATTTCATAATACTAATTGTTTTTGCTTTTTTTTTATATTTTTATGTTTTTTTTTTTTGTAAAAAAGACGCCTTGGAATCACTTTTATTTTTAAGTGATCTCTTGCTCACTTGCTGTGCTGCTGTCCACTTAGCTATATTACATTTACATACATACACACACACCCATACATACATATGTACACATATTTACTTTCCACTTGGCATGCGACATTTTGACAATTTCAATTTCTTTACAGTTATTAAATAGCACTTTTCTTCGTATTTTATTCATACATGTTCGCCTGTCTGTCTGTCTGTCTGCCGGTCCACACGCTGCGCCACTTTTTGTCACTCTTGATTTTTGTTTTTATTTCCTTGGCGTGTTGACAGTTGCAGCTGCCAAATTATTATTATACGGTCAAGGTGAGTCGAAAAATATTCGTGTCGTCCACCATAAAATTCCATAGCGCACCCACTCACTCATCTGTATGGGAGCTGCTGTTGAGTTGTGAGTGCATTCGTGTAATTTTTTAACAATTTTCCTTGATTCGTGTAATTTCGTAATTTTTGCTTTTGAAGGTGAGAATATTTTGTATTTTCGTATTATATTTTATTCTGGTTTATTTTTCTTTTATTGATTTATGACTTAATGCTTATGTCTTAATTGATTTAATATTAAGCAGATTTTATTTTTTTATTATCATGTTATTTAAATATTTTTTCAGTTTTTTAATTTTATTTAGTAATATTTTTAAGAAATATAGATTAATAATCGTTTTCAGGTCATTTATTTATTATAAAATTAAATTATTGTTTCCAATTTTTTTTAACCAAAAATACAGGGTGCAACATGTATAAAGAACAGCTCTAAGTCTTACAAAAATTACCAAATGATACAAACTTTTTAATATTTTATAATCCTGTAGTGCAGCCTTTTCGCACAAGAGTTAATTCATCAATTAACAGGCCTTGCTCGATTAAAGCGCTGATTTAGATTTATCATACAAAAGAGAGATCTTATTTTATTACATTAATTTATAATCGAATACAAATCGAGTTGAAACTGGAATGAAACTCTGCGGGTTGTTGTCTACGCTACAAATTTGGCTGTGATTATTGATAAGATAGCAATCAGCTGACGAAACTTGCCAAGAGCAAAGACAAAAATGTCCGTTGATGATCGTTAATTGAGTAGCCAACTGTGCAAAAGTCAAAAACTGATTTCTCAATTATAATCTTAATGTATTAAATTAATCTGGCTGTGTAATAGCCGTTTTATACTTTTTTTTCTCAAAGAAAGAGGCGAACTTTTTGCGGCGATATCAAGAGATATCTTGATGATTTCTGCTGAAAATAGATTATCTTTGCCAAAAATAAAATAATTTATAAGCCAAACCCTAAAATAAGATATGTACTGGAAAATATTAAAAAAACCCTGCTGGAAGGCCTTACCCAATTTGGCGGGGAAAATGGAGTCCAAAGAAACCCATTTATAATAAAGTTATTAACTGAAAATACTTTTTGCAAATTTTACTTTTAAAATTGTTAATAAAATTCCTTCTTACTTTATTTGATTTAATTTAATTTAGTTTAATTTAATTTAATTTAATTAAAATTAATTTTAATTTATTTTATTTTATTTTAATTTAATGAAATTTAATTTAATTTATTTTCTTTTATTTTAATTTAATGTAATTTAATTTAATTTAATTTAGTTTAATTTAATTTAGTTTAATTTAATTTAACTTAATTTAATTTTAATTTAATTTAATTTATTTTATTTTATTTTATTTTATTTTATTTTATTTTATTTTAATTTAATTTAATTTAATTTAATTTATTTTAATTTAATGTAATTTAATTTAATTTAACTTAATTTAATTTAATTTAATTTAATTTAATTTAATTCAATTTAATTTAATTCAATTTAACTTAATTTAATTTAATTTTAATTTTAATTTAATTTAATTTAATTTAATTTAATTTAATTTAATTTAATTTATTTTATTTTATTTTATTTTATTTTATTTTATTTTATTTTAATTTAATTTAATTTAATTTAATTTAATTTAATTTATTTTAATTTACTTTGATTTAATTAAATTAAATTTAATTTAATTTAACTTAATTTAATTTAATTTAATTAATTTAATTTAATTTAATTTAATTCAATTTAATTTAATTTAATTTATTTTAATTTAATGTAATTTAATTTAATTTAATTTAATTTAATTTAACTTAATTTAATTTAATTTGATTTAATTTAATTTAATTTAATTTAACTTAATTTAATTTAATTTAATTTAATTCAATTTGATTTAATTTTATTTTAATTTAATTTAACATTTTTCTTATTTAATTTAAATTTATTTATAATGCAACTCATTTACATTGTAAGCGCAATTTCAATTAATTATATTAAATTTAAATTGTAACTCACAATTTTATATGATTTATGCGCGTCTCATTGACTTAAATAACGACAACAACAAGGAAAATAAACAAATTGAAATAAAAGTAAAATAAATTGCGGTGTCTATAAATTATGCACACATACACACTCTCATTCATAAGATCGTCGCATTGAATAAAGTAAACTAGTGAAATTCGCGCTTACACTCGATGCTATTTTTAAGCTATTACCAGTTGCCCAGTTGCCGGCAGCAACAAAAAAATGGCGAACGGATCACGTAGTTTTCATAAACATATCTACCGATATTTGTTTGCATTAATTTACAGCACTTTTATGTAGGTGTTCATATGTATTTATTAGTGCGTGTAGGTGTGTGTGTACTTTATACAAAATAGCCGTTTGCGAATTCATAGCTTTTCTGTGCGGCTTGATACGCGTTGTTTGAACTTTTGTTTACATTTCAAATTTACGCATGAAATGTGCAAAACGAGAGGAAATGAATGACATGCAAATAAAGAAAGGAATGTAAACAGTGGAAAATGTGTGTAAACAAAATTGCGGTAAATTTTCGCATTTTGCAAAAAATTATTGACGATTTTTCATTAATTTTGAGTGCAGATGCTCAATAATTTTTATAAAAAGCTTAGCAACTGAAACTGAAACTGAAACAAAAACTGAAGCTGAAACAGAAAATCTATTGTCCCACCCTATATATGAATGACGTCATCATCTACCGTTTTTGTGGAATTATTTATTATTTCTAATTGAAAAAGTGTTTAAAAATGTATTTAAAATTATTCGTGATAGTCAGTACCCTTCGTGACAGTTGTGTAATAAAAACAGTTAGAGTATATGTGGTAACGACAAACTAATTTAATAAGTGTACAATTCTCTGAATAAATTTCATGAAAGCGATAAAAAGTCAACTTAATTTAAATACAGTTCCTTCGCTTAGGTTTACACTGTGATTTTTTTCTTAATTAAATTTGATAAAATATAAATAACACATCTGGGACTTTCTTGGTATCATGTAGGGTTTTATAGAAATCTAAATTTAGTTCGATCGTGCTTTAAACGATTAGTTTAATTATTAAATTTAATCTAGGACCATTTTCAATGCATTTCTATGCTCTGAGTCTATCTATTATGATATTATCATTTTGGAATAACTTGGATAATAATACCCACAATTAATTGCTCGATATAGGGATAAGCTAATCTTATAGCCTTTTCGCAATTAATTTAATACATTAAGATTATAATTAAGAAATCAGTTTTTGTCTTTCGCACAGCCGGCTACTCGATTAACGAACAGTTGTTTTGCTTTACCATAAGAAGTTTGTAAGTTTCATCAGCTGATTGCTATTTTATCAGTTACCACAACCAAATTTTATACTTCTGATAAGATGAGATCACAAAATCGGTATGACCTATAGAAACTAATTGAATCGATTGTTCCATAATATGATATTCACTTGTGAAACTCTCCAATAGAGTTTGAAGGAGTACTGAACCTGGCAAGTTAATAATGTTTTTATACAGAACACAATAGCAGACCTACCAAAGCCTTTCAGAATGATTTCAACTTTATTTACAAAGGAAGTTTAATGATGCTTTCACTGGTTGCTCAAATAGTTTTTCAAACATTTTAACATGTCTTAATCGAAAAGTTATTGAACTCTATAACATTTATGATTGGGAAGAGTTTATGTTAAATTATTATTGAGTCATGTCCTTTGACATGTCCAAGGATATTTTGAGCAGAATCAAACGAATTGCCGAAGAACAAAGTGATCTCTCATAAAAATAATGATTGCTGAGTACAGATAATATTTCAAAACCTGTAACTCGAGTACAGATCTGGATCGAATTTAAATGGAATCACTACAACCATTCATATTTTGGACTCTTCGAGAAGATATGTGATACTTTGAGAGAATAAAAAAACTTGGAGAAACCTTAAAAAGAAAAGTGAGAATTTTGCGTTAAAAAATAAAGATCACTGACGTTTTAAACCGATCTCACACGAGTGTAGAAAATTTTTATATTTGCTTTTATTTTAAAGAAAAAGTTTGGAGGCAGCGCACATGACGTTATAAAACTTTTAAATAAACAAAATTTCGGAAAAGTTAATATCAGCAGAAAGTAAAATAAAAATCTTTGCAGCTTTGGTAAAATTTTGGCAATTAAGAAATAATAAAAGCATAGATAATGTGGGTGGTGAAAAAAATTAGAAAACTAAACAGACAATAAAAATTGCGAGCAAAAAGATACCATGAAAAAAAAATCTAAAAAATTGCTAGATAAAATCAAAACGAGGCCAGGAAATATACTACAAAATAAAGATAAAAAAAATATTTCGAAAAAACACAAAATAAAAAACTTTATTAAAAAAACACAACAACAACTGAACATTAATGTATGTAAATATGTTTAACACTATAAATTATAAATCTACAATATACAATGCCCACACAAGTGTTGTGCCTTCGCACGACCAGCCCACAGCAAGATCATAGCGAAATAGACAGACGTTAAAACTCCCACACAAAAACAGTTAAAAGCAAAAAAATATATTATTTATGCTTGTAGCAACGTCATTAATTGTTAGAAGGCGTTAGGAGAGCAACAAGCCATTGACGTTGAACGTTTGTGAAACGCTGACGTCTCACAAATGAGAACGGAAGTGCCGAGAGTGTAATTTATTGAGTGGGTGAGCGTTATTGAGCATTGATAGAAGGAAAGAGAGAGAAAATAGAGGGAGAGAGTGTGAGCATTTTAGATTTTTAATAATTTTTTAATATGAGCGCTTAACTCTTCTGCGATCGGCAAGCGATCTACCACAAAACTACAATTTATTTGCACGCGAGTGTTTGTGAGACGTTTGGGGGGAATAATGCTTGTTGTAAAATAATGAAGTTGATTGAGTTGCAACGCGTAAATGCAATGATTTATTTCTTAAATTATTTTCTGTTGCAGTGCGCTTGTGGCGGCGCCTACACACAACAATAACAATAACAATAAAAATTACTTATTACCAGTAAATTATTGGCATTACTTCTACTACCAAGAAGAAATATTTTTTATTTCCATAAACTTTTTAGAACGCAACAAGTATTTCGAGCTCGTCAAACACTTGACGTTGCATAAAGCATAGAAATGAAAAATAATAAAATTAAAATCAACTTTTAAAACAATGAAATGAATGCGCCGCTAAAGACTCGTTGCTGGCGTCGTGGGTTTCGCAAGCATTGCAAAAATAGTGTCTATGACTCAGTGCCTTAGAGCAGCTTGTGCGAAGTGCCACTGTGTCAATTAGTCAACACACACAGCGACAGACACTCATGTATTCGCACTCGCGAGCGTGTGTATGGAGGCAACAAAAACTTGTCCAATAGTCCCATAGTAAATGCCGCATTTGAAATAACGCTAGCTATATACTAGATACTATAGTCGTAGAAGCACCGGTTCGTAGTGTTTGTGTAGTGACATCCTCATGCGCCAATATCTTAATTGAGAATCACATAAAATCGTGGCAAATTAAATTACTTCAAAGTAAGTAGCTTTAAATGTTTTGCTTGCGAACGCTTTGTGTACTTCCGTCGACGCTCGATAATCTATTTGGCGATTTTTAATAGTCGCCCATAACTTATGGCGAGCGCTTTGAAGATACATATGTATATGGACATATATAGAAATACTAGGGTGTTCTCCTTTTTGTTAGAAAAAGTCTAACAGTTTAGTAATGAGGAGTGTAGTTAGCAGAAAGGCTAGGCTATAAAATGGGTATGACATTTCTTACTAAAGGGTTTAGGTGGGATATCAATTCTAATATAATGTCAATTAGAGTGATCTAAATAAATGTAACCCAAACTAGAATAATATATCATAATTCACATTAAACTTAACTTAACTCAATCAGGTTGTTGGCAAAAATCAGGCGAACAACTACCCGAGGTTGCCTACTGGTAATAGTTACCACAGAGTGGTGACTGGGGTTGGAAACAGTTCGCTTATGTTGCACTCGGGAGGTTTCTATGTAAGTTTTATCTCTATCGTTGCGGTTTCGTTGTTTCTCAATGGCACGTAACCCTACCGAAATTAAACTAGACTACTCTAACCTTTTTATTTCAACCTAATCTCAAAGGAAACATGCCTATCTGTTAAAGTACAAACTTACTCTGAGAGATCACTGTGTCAGATAAATTAACTTGGCCAAAATTCTTAATCGAACCAGTGTTCTTTACAAGGCAAGAGCATTATTTAGAATCTTTTAAGTCTTCAATACATTGTGGACAGATGCTGAACACTTAAACTTAAAAAAACTATATGTTCGGCAAGGTCTAACACTTATTATGTCTAATCATGTTTTCAATGATGGAGACAGAATTTTGACTCAAAAGTCAAGATTGAGTAGAATCTTTTAATAATACTTCTCAGGATTCAGAAAAACTTCTTGTTTTCCAAATTATCCGGTATTCGTTATATCATGATTAGCTCAGAGGCTTCATAAACGAAATCGAGAAAGAAATTTAGTAAATTAGAAACCGACTAACCGAACCGAATAATGCCGACTATTCAATTATTACGATTTATTTGTTGAATTCCAGAGCTTCTTCTTCTTTTCTTATCTACATTATTTTCAGAATTTCTTACATGTCTCTTTACTCGGGTTTTGACTTCTGTATGATAGGTTTCCGTGTGTTTACAATCCCAAAAGGAACACGGTTATTGCTAATAAAAATAAAGTTTATTTCAGTCTGAGTCTGGTATGCGAAATTTAAATCAATCTTCAACTCTGACCGATTCAGTATCAAGTGGAGAGAGTTTAGCAGTTCCAACCTCGGATCGAAGTGATTTCCTACTAATCAAAGGCGTCATTACATGAAACGTTGTTTAATGAACCGTGGGCACCAGTCTAATGTGTACGCTTACACACAAATATATCAAGTAGTCTACGAGTGTCAGCACGCTTCGGTAGCTTCAATGCGCTAAATCGTCAATATACTGCTCATATTTGGATTTAATGGCGCACTTGAGTTCACTATGCCATAGTCGATATTGTTGCTATTGCTATTGATGTTGTTTTTGTATTTGCCGTTGCTCATAGTTAAGCAACTTCGGTGTTGTATCTGTTGCAAATGCAATTAACGTTATGCAATACTAGCGCACTGACATACATATCTCTCAAATGTTCGCATTATACTAACGGCACTCCCATTTATCCATTCACCCATTTTCTATGCATTCTACTCGACAAAGTTTTCGCTTTGTATGAACGCCCCCCGTTGCCACCCCCACTCTTGCAATTCTTTTGTGCCTCCGTCGGTTGTAGTTGGACTTTGTACACACTTGCGATACACAAACAGACCTTTAAAGTATATGTTCGTTGGTATGTATGGGTGTGTTTACGTTTTGCACTAGTTCTCCAGCTAATTTATTGATTCTATATTGAGTAACTGGCGCATTTATCTCATTCGCCTTTGTCGGTTCGTTTCAAATGTAAACTCGGTTAATTTCACTTAAACAACAATTAACTAAATTGACTTGAGAGCTGAGTTCGGCTCGTATAAAGTTTTGCGCAATTACCTTGCAAGGTAATCTCGACTAACGGTTAATTAGATTCGTTACCAATTAACCTCGAATCGGGGTTACGAAGGTCATCTAACTAACTTGTCATGGCTATAACCAAGGAAGTATACGATATTGATCAAATATATACCAAGTGAGACCAAATAGTCTGAGAGCTACAACACAGAAAGTATAAAAGAGCGTGAGAGGTGAGTACGTCAGCGTCTATCAAATATATTGGTAATCCAGATACATTTTTTGTTATATTAAGGTCTTCTTTTTGGTCGGAAGAAAGCATGCCCGACGATTGGAGTCTCTGGGTACTCTGCCCAATCCATAAAAAGGGAGATCCCACAATATGTGCCAATTACCGTGGGATAAGCCTCCTAAATATCGCCTATAAGGTTGTATTGAGCGTACTGTGTGAAAGACTAAAGCCCACCGTCAACAAACTGATTGGACCTTATCACTGTGGCTTTAGACCTGGAAAATCAACAACTGACCAGATATTCACCATGTGCCAAATCTTGGAGAAGACCGGTGAAAAGAGGACACACACCATCTCTTTGTCGATTTTAAAGCTGCTTTCGACAGCACGAAAAGGAGCTGCCTTTATGCCGCGATGTCCGAATTTGGTATCCCCGCAAAACTAATACGGCTTTGTAAGCTGACGTTGAGCAATACCAAAAGCTCCGTCAGTATCGGGAAGGACCTCTCCGAGCCGTTCGATAACAAACGAGGTTTCAGACAAGGTGACTCGCTATCGTGTGACTTCCTTAAGATGATGCTGAAAAAAATAGTACGAGCCGCAGAGCTAAACAGAAAAGGTACAATTTTCTATAAGAGTGTACAGCTACGGGCGTACGCCGATGATATCGATATCATTGGAAGCAACACCCGCGCCATTACTTCTGCTTTTTTTCGCCTGGTTAGGGAAGCGAAGTGAATGGGTCTGGTGGTGAACGAGGACAAGGCGAAATATATCCTGTCATCAATTCGCGTCTTGGCTTCCACGTCACAGTCATAACTTTGAAGTTGTAGATAATTTCGTATACCCTTGAAATCCAACGCAGAATCACTCTTGCCAACAGGTGCTACTATGGACTGAGTAGGCAATTGAAAAGTAAAGTCCTCTCTCGACGAACAAAAACTAAAAACTCTACAAGTCCCTCACCATTCCCGTCCTACTTTATGGTGCATAAGCGTGGACGGTGTCCCCACCTAGGGTATAGACAATACCCCACAAATATTGACTATACCCTAGCGCAACTGCGTACTGGATACTGTAGCAGAATAAACTCCTAATTTTCCGGACTGGATACCGACATACCCAACATATGTCCCGTTTCTAAATATTCTCTGAACGACACTAACCATTTCTTCTTCGATGTCCATTGCGATGTCAACAAATATTGTTTTGAGCTTTTGGAGCAATATAACTTCGAACAGAAATAAAAGTTATATTTTCGTCAAGACAATCTTAATCGTAGTTAAATGTTACACTTCTTGTACAACCGAACCATCATTTGTACGAAGAATATTATGAACATATTTTACCATTTACGGTAAATATTTACGTTCACAGATATAGAAACTTTACTATCTGTACTAAAATATATCATAACCAAGTGATAACAAGTAATGCTCTCTTATCTTATCTCGGCTGGTTGCTAAGAAAACCCAAGTGAGTTGGATTATTTCATACTTAATGTTAATATTTTATTAACACATAAATATTTGTAGACTCTTCAAGTATGTGTACAGTATAATGTCAATAAAGAGGATAACTAAGAAGTATCTTATCAGCTCTATAAGATATTTGTGGAAGAAATGAGAGCTGGTTTTCAAAGAATTAAATACGCTCTCCACCTATAAATATATATCTCTTGAGTTAGTATATCTAAAACCCGTCGCTGTTTACATTTTAAGGTGTACTGCTTGACTGACAAGTGAAATAGATTGAGGTATAATAAATGCAAACACCAGATATTAACTTCTTATTTATAAACGAGTATATTTCTTTCCAAGTAACTACTCTTCTTTGCGATAATTTATTGGAAGTGATGTTATACTATTATAATCTTAGATTGTAAGTAATTATAATCTCTTGAAGGCGAGGCAGAATACGGAACGAATTTCGTCTTCGAGATGAAGGGTGTATAAATGTTGTTTTTTTTCAATGAATAAATAATTAAAGAGCCTCCTCTTGGAACACATAATTATTTCTAAAGATCGGAAGATCGTGGTGAAGACATATACCTTCCACTAAAACACCTCGACTCGGCTGGTGGATGGTTTTCTCAAATATCAAAAACAAAGCTGGAGAGTAGGAAATGTGTACTCAGAATAGAATAGTAGAATACTTTAATGTCTGCAATAAATAGTTAGAAGCTCTTATAAAGATGAAATTTGAGATTTTTTATGAACCGTTCTGAGACAACCCGTCCGAATTTTCTAATGTTGGTGCCAAATTTTGTTATCGAACGTGATTGTGCCACCATGTGCTCCAAAAACGAAGCATGCTTAGAGTCAAATTAAAACTTTTCATACTTATTATTTTTCTAATATCCCCTTCCCTTCAATATTCCCAATTTTAAAACAATGACAAATATGTATACCATTGTAAGAAGAAGTTAGTAATATAAAAACTAGTGGAAATTGGGAGGAGGCTTAAGGAAGCATAAAATGACAACAATGTATTCATCAAAGGAAGAGCTTTGTTTTATCTTCAATAACCTATCGAAATAGCAGCCATCCGTCGGATGAAAAACGAGTTATGACATAATCGTTCTTAGTTTGTTTAATCTAAGGTTATAACTCTACATCTTTTGAAGACGTTTGAGGACAAATATAGGCAATATAGTCTTTCATTAAACTTGGGTGTAATTGATTAAATCGACATCTCACATTTGGTAGTACCATTTCTAAAGTGTTTTAGACAAAAAACATATTCCAGTGAAGTTTATTTGTACTCTATCAGGACCGTCACATAACCTTTGCTCAGTCGCTAGTAAATGATCTTAATCATTACACAGCCACAGAAAAAAGAAATTTGGTTCTGTCCTGTGGGTCTTACTATGTATACCTTTTGTTTTTGGGGTCGCTGAATCCGAATCCGATATCCATTTAACACCATCAGAACAAGGTTTTGACATAACATCAACTATCTTTCGCAAAAATTGATCGGATTCGCTTGGAACTCGCTATAGGGGGGTTTTCGGGGTCACGGATTACGAATCCGGTGTCGTTTCTTCAAAACTCGAAATGCGGGATGCAATATGGCGGACGTTTTTTGGTAAAATGCATCGGAAACGCTTGAAACTTATTACTCTGGGGTTTTCAGAGTCGCTGACAATTTTTTTGTGTGGCTGTGCTATTATTGACTAAAAGGAACTAGTCCGAAAAAAGTGGTGGCACAACTTTATTTCTAAGGTCAACGTTTTGTTTATTATTTTCTTGTCACTCCAATCTTGAAATTATAGATGAAGTAATATGGAAAAAGCACTGATTTAAAGAAAAACAATGCTTGACCTTTATCGTTCCTCAGCCAATTTATTGATAAAGTTTCTTGCTACTATTTCGCCTTTTTCCTTTGCCAGGGATCGCCCATGGGATAGAGATGACTATACCAAAAATACACATGGTCAATGGATGAATATTTGGTAGAATCTTTGGGTAAACATATATTAAGTTCGAAGGAACTAGCTTTGAGGGGGAGATGGTACAAATATTAATGGGAAATTTGGTCCATAAAAATATTTTTTGAACACATCCCGTAAATGTATATGTGGATTTGGATTTTATTTAATCCCACGGCTAGGATATTTTTGGTTTTAAATGGAATTTTTCCACACTTCGTAAGTTTATTGCCAAGTTCTCTAAATGCCAGAACAAAATTGTTGTGCATTTACAAAACAAGTCATAAAATCAATTATATCGTGGAATTACATAAATAAATGTTCACAGATTTTCATATATATATACATATACATGCATATGTATGTATGTATGTATGTGTGTACGTATGCATACACCCATTATTTACATACTTCACCTCCAACTGTGCGCGCGATTGCACAATTCTCACACATAAACTATGAATATAACGAGCCAATCGATTATGTGCGCCAACAACAACTACTACAATAACAACAACAAATATGTCAAAATAAACATTCACAAGTGAAATGAAAAAGGGAAGCAGCCATAAAAAAGCACCCAAATGACCTTGCCACGCTGACGCCCAATTTCTGAAGCTTTGCGCTTGCGGAAAGGTGGCAGTGGCAGCGGTACAAAAACCAAAAAACCAACGAGACGTAACGAAAGAGTGACAGCAATTATATGTGTGACCTTGAGCGCATACGAAACACGCAAAGGCGGTGCTGCACACACACACCAATGCATGCAAATATGCCACCGAAAGAAACAAAAAAAAAAACAAGAACAACAACAAATAACGCAATGGAATGGCTGGGCCACTTCCAGGTATTTTGTTGTTGTTGTTATTGTTGTTATTGCTTGTTATATACTTGTATGTGTACCAACCTGAAAATGTTGCGGCATTTGCTGATGTGGATGTTGTTGTTGTTGCGCCGCTTGTGGCGCTTGCGGATGCTGATGATGGTACGACTGTTGTTGTGGCGATTGTTGTTGCTGCTGGCGTGGTGAACCATACGCTCCGGCATTGGCATCCGCATAGTAGCCGGTGGCTTGCGGGTGTGCGCCACCGCCGCCGACGTTGCCGTAGTCGTGGTGTATGGGTATGTTGATGCCGTTGCTGTTGGTGTTGCCGGCAACAGCGCCGCCGCCACCGCCAACACCCGCCGAGGCGCTGGCATTCGCAGTTGACAATACGGTTGGGCGCATTGTTGTTGTTGTTGTTCTTACTTTTGTGACACTTGACGTTAAAACTTTTTGTTATTGTTTTTAACTTTTTTTATTTTTTGATTTTTTGACACTTAATTGACTGACTTGTCGCTGCTGTTAATTTCGTTGTTGCTTTTTTAAATTTTTATATATTTTTTTGTTTTTTTTCACTTTCGATTTTTTGCGTAGATTTTGTTGTTAAACGTGTTTTGTTTCTCTGGTCGTTCCAAAACTTTATTATTTGTTGTTGTTTTTGTTCACTGTTTTCTTTGTGTTTGTTAGTTAATTTTCGTGCTTTTTTAGAATTTTTTTTTATATTTTTCTAGTTGTTACTATCACTTTACTGGAATTTAAAGAAACATAAAAATATTTATTGATTTTTGAATTGATTTACAGAGCGTAATAAATGATTTATACATTATTTTGTAAGAAATTTTTTAGTAAAAGTTATTGTCTTCAAATTTTTAATAAAAAATAATTTGTAATTTTGAAGGAATTATTTGTCTATTTCAAATTTTTGTTTTGCTTTGCTTTTGATATTTCAAAATAAGTGTTGCCTAATTGTGGTGTTGCCAGTTTTTGATAGTTCTCGAAGTAAAGTGGGGTGAATTTCTCGTACTTTTGATTTGAGTCGCACTTAAAATTTATGATTTTATGAAAATAAAAGCAAACCCAAACAAAATAGTGATTATTTTAAATTTATTTCCAGCAAATAAAATACAAATTATTGTTGTGAGTATTAAAATGTAGTAATTTGCATACAATAAATATTTTTAAATTATAATCTCAATTATTTTGTATTATAATAGTTTAAACACTGTTTCTGATTTCTCTATTTTTCTAGTTGTAAAGAATTTTTTTAATACATATTTGATAAATTCTATGTGATTACGAATAATATTTATCTTTTTCGTTTTGTGATCAATTCTTTTGCTTTGTTTTCTGAAATTAGTATTATAGCCTTTTCGTACAGAAGTTAATTGATCAATTAACCGGCCTTTACTCGATTAAAGCGCTAATTGATATCAATTTACCATACATAGGATGAACTCCTATTTTACTACATTAATTTTTAATCGAATGCAAATCGACTTGAAACTGAAATGCAACTCTGTGGGTTGTTGTCCACGCCATACATTTTGTTATAGTTATTGGTAGTAGCAATCAGCTGATGAAACTTACCAACTTTACAAAAATGTATAAGAACTGATAGTTAATCGAGTAGCCTGCTGTGCGAAAGGCAAATATTGGGTTCTCAATTATAATCTTAATCTATTAAATTAATTAGTCTGTGCGAAAAGGCTTTTAAGATGTTACTTAACTCGTCAATAATTGAGGTGTACTTTAGTTTATATTTTTAAGAGAAATTTTAATTATTTTAAATTTGTATATAAATATATATTATTTATTTTTTTAAGAAGAAATATTCATATAATTTTATATTAAATTTAAATCTAGATTAACATTACTAAGATTATATTATAAATTATATTTTATTATTTCGGGTTTTCATGGCAAGTCTTAATATATTATTTTATTATTATTATTTTTCAATTAAATTTTTATTTATTATATTCCTTCTTTATTTCCACCTTTATTAATTTTCCAGTATAAGGTTTTTATATATTATTTTAATTAACAACAATTTCCGTAAAAAAATTAAGTTGAATATTTAATAAAATCAAGAACAAGAGTTTAGTAGGTTTGTAAAACATAATTTATTGACCAAATTCGTAAAATGAAAAAAATAGTTTAATTTAAAAAAAAATTAAATAAATAAAATATAAGAAATAAAAAGAAATAGATTTTATTTTCAATAAATTTATTTTTTTTTATAAAATTTAATAATCAGCGTCTCGTTTTGTTTATTTACATAAAAGTGTAGATATTATGAAGAAGGTATTGTTATTTAGGTTATATATCAAACTCCAAAAATGCTCTTTTCCTTTTTAAGTCTCTAAAATTTAATTTTTTTTATAAAATATATTTGGGGTTAATGAAAATATTCTACTAAAATGGGTTCTAAAATATGTTTTAAATTTTTTATAAGAATGAAAATGATATACTGCTTTAAATAATGAAATAAATGCTTTTAAGGTTGCCAATTTAAAATAATTAAATATTTATTAAATATTTTTTGCTTTAAATTTTGAATTAATAATTTACTTAACTTTTATATTATTAGAATATATAATTTTATCAATTGTTATTTTTTTATTTATTAATTTGTACTTATTTTATGAAAAATTTTATTGTTTTCAACAATTTATATTTTTTACGGGTTGTTAATAACATGAAAAACCTTCTTCTTTATTTTTTAGTATTTAAATTTTTTTTATTTTTATAGTTCCTTTTTTTCAAATACTTAAATTCTATTTATTTTTATTGTTGTAATATAAAGGTTTTATTTTTATTTTATAAAAATTTGTATTTTACTATTATGTTTTTATTTATTATATATGTATATATTTACATATATTATATTTATTGATTGAAAATGATAAATACAAAAAGTTATTTAGCAATAATTTGCATTTTTTATATATTATACATATATTTTATATAATAAAAATATATATATATATATTTTTTTATATACACATTTAATTTTATTTTGTTTATTTTATTTATGTATGTACTAATATTTTTTTTAATTCAAAATATTTACACTTTTTTAAAAATCGTTATAATAACTGGCAATATTTGTTTACAATTTTTTAATATTTTTTTTATTTCTAATTTTTCTTTTTAATTTAAAATTTTTGAAAATAATTTATTATTATTTATTCATTTTAATAACTATATATGGGGCATTCTCTGGAAAAAAAGCCACTTGAAAAAAAAGTTCTTTATTTTCTTTGGCAATTACATCTCTTATAGTACATGTAAAACCTAAAATAAAACATATCTTTTTTAATATTTTTTTTAATTTTTTTGTATTTTTCAAATTTTAAATTTTTTTTGTTTGTTTTTTTGGTTTTTGCTTTTTTTTAAATTATTACGTAGATTAGATTCAAGTATGTGATAATTTTAAATAAAAAACAAATACAAAAAAAAAAAAATTAAAAATTTGAAAAATACAAAAAAAATCAAAAAAAAAAAAAATAAAAAATTAAAAAAACAAAAAGGGATTAAATGTCTGCTACGTCTACGTCGTTAATCCTGGGGTACGCTAAATTCTGATAATAATAGTGCATAAATCAATGATTTTTCATCATGTTCTGAGTTGGTTTTTTATTTGTAGCTCATACAAATATTGCTGTCCCAAAATTCCCTTTGGGGGGTAAAAAGGTGATGAAATAAGGAACATTTTAAGATATTTTCGAAAAAAATCGAAGGGGGCATAAGTTGTTAAAAATTCCAAAAAAAATTTTTTTTCATTTTTTGCTATGAAATATTAATTTTAAAAATTTTTACGATATACAGTTTCAAAGTTTGAGAAATTCTGTACAAAAAAGTCACATGGTGTTTTAAAATCTGTTCATTAGTTTTAAAGTTATGGCGGTTCAAACATTTTTTTACAAAAAACTTTGGCCCCTTATAATATGGCAACCCCGCGTTACACAGACCTAAAACCATATGTTTTATTTTAGGTTTTACATGTACTATAAGATATATAATTGCCAAAGAAAATAAAGAACTTTTTTTTTTCAAGTGGCTTTTTTCCAGAGAATGCCCCATATATATAGTTATACATTTTCATTCTTGAGTTTGCAGTGTGTACCATCCGTCAACGCTAAACAATTTTCCACAAACTTTCCGCCGCACACCATTTCCTCTGTTTACTTGCAATTTTTTAAAGGAATTTCGCAATTTCAATATTTATTTTTTATTTATTACTACAACAATTGCTATTTAGTATTCGTGACAACTAGTGATGAGCGATATTTCACTACCGGTGATTTTTTCACTGTGATTGAAAAATCGCTTATTGCAACAGCGATCAATTTTTGTAAATATCAGTGATTTAAAATCACTATTGCAGTTAAGTAATTTGAGTTCGATCACAGTAACTATAGAGAAGTTCAGTGCTTTTGTTCGATCACAGTACATATAGGTGTTCAGTAATTCTAATTCGATCACTATAGCTATAACAGTTCAATAACTCTAATTCGATCACTGTAGCAAAAGCAGTTCAGTGATTCTAATTCGATCACTGTAACAGTATCAGTTCGAAAGGAGCAATCACTGTTTAGTAACAATATCAGTTCGAAAGTAGCAATCACTGTTCGGTGGTCACAGTAGAAATTTTAGTTGTGATTTCGATAATTTTGGATACGGTGATTACAAAAGCAGTTAAATGTACCCAAAATGTATTAATTAGTTAATAGTGATTACAAAAGCAAGTAAATTTTGGATATTGTTAAAATTAATAAAAATGTTTATGTAAAAAATAAAAAAAAAATGGAGTACAATTCGTTTTTTTTTTGTTGTGATCGCAATAGCAATAAAAAATCACAGTGATTCAAAAATAGCAATATCGCTCATCACTAGTGACAACCAACTTTGTTGTTGTTGCTGGCTACACTCGCACAGCTGTTGTGTCGCTTACGCCTTCAGCACTACGTTGCTGTGGGTGGCGTATGAGCAACCAAGAATGTGAGCGTTAATCTGCTTTTAGCGTACCACTATTAACAATAACAACAACAACACATGTACTCGAACAAATTTTGCGCGGCTACTGCTCAGTTCAGAACGTACGTGGCGTTTACTCGCCTCGAATGCGACTAGCTCTGCTTAATTCAATGCACAATTGCTTGGCCGCTGGCTGTGGAGCTGCAAACTACAATATCAGCCATCACCGAGAACACCGCTGCACCCTGCTCCACAAGCTGTTAGGGTGCTGAGTGGCGCTCGTTTTTCTCACGGTTGTTGGGGTTGTTGCTGACCGCACGCTCGTTCTAGCTGTTCTAACTATTGTTTTTGTTATTGTTGTTGTTACTATATTGTGTTAGCTGTTGTTGTTGCTGACTTTTGGTGGTGGAAAATGCTTGTTCGATGTTTCTAGTAGCTTTTGGTTCGCAACGGAAAATTTGTGAAAAATTTTGTGTTTTTGGCGTACGCACACACATGCAACAAGAGTTGAATTAAATTTTTTATTTTAATTTTTTTTTAATTTTTTATTTTTTAGAAATCAACTTTTTTAATACAATTCATATTGGGACAACTTTTTTCGTGTTGTATAATGCCAGCGAACCGGAATTTCTGGCGCACCATTAACGATTTTCAGAACAAGAATTTTTATTTTTGCTTTTGATTTTGCATTGTTGTTGTTTTTTTCATTTGGCTACCCTACAAATTGCACGCACGTTCCACTTGTGGCGAAAAAGTCAACTTTTTTTTATAAAAAAAATGGAATTAACCTAAAAGCACTTGCAACATCAACAAATGGCAGCGTGACACGCAAATTCAGCAAATCACGGCAATTTTCATGAGTTTTTCGGCAAAAAAATTTGAAATTCCGCAATGCAGATTTTTTCGGAAAAAAAAAGTCGCAAGTATGACGTCACTATGCGCAGTTTTGCGCTGTTGCTTTTCATTATATTAACTCATCGTTGTTTTTGTTGTTCTTTTAAAAAAAATTAATTTCACAATATTGTTGTAATTGTTGTTGCTGCGTGTAACTTATGCGACCGCACAGCTGAAAGCCGCGTGTTCGTCACACACACACATACAGCCTCACATATATGCCATCTTATCGCGCACACATTCCACGGCACAAGAAAAAAATTAAGTATTAGAAAAAAACAACAACAAAAAATTAAAAAAATTACTTAGCCACACGAGAAATTCGAGGAAAAAAGAGTAATTGAAGAAAGAGCACACAGACACACATACACCTGCAACACTGTAGCAACAAAAAGTGCACTTAGTAAATTTTTTCTAGACTTCTTTATTGCTTTTGTTGTTGTGTTTTTTGTTTGTTGCTTTTTGCACGAATTTCACTTATTTTTTATTTGATTTTTTGTTTTTTTTTCTACACTTTTCCCTTTTGCTTACAATTTCTTTTTTGCCTTGTTGCTTTGGCGCCGTCTACTTATACGTTTCTTTATACAAATACAAATGAACAACAACAATATATAGTAAATATGTATTTCAATTTTTGTTTTTGCTTCCGCCGTACTTAATCGCTTCGTTGTTACTTTTAGACTGTTCGCATTGTCGTTGCCCAAGTGTTACCTTATTGCCAGCTAGTCGCTAATAATGTTAAAACTCACGCTTCTGCCAAACAGCACTCTCACGCTCCGCTCGCCTCGTACCTCCAAAACATGCTCCCCACAAACACTGCGCGCTGGCTCTCACTCTCACTCTCTTTCTCTTTATTACTTGAAAATGAACTTTCTCCCCATTAAAAATTGTTGTTTGTATCTTTGCACCAAGTTGATAGGGAGCGCATTGAGGTTATGTGGTGAGCGTGACAGAATTGGGTAGTGAGTGGAAATGAGCACAACTTGCGTGTCTTTACAGTGGCACAGTGGAATGTTAAGCGGAAATGTAGAAGAATTTCGAGAAGTAGTTCTATAATATTGATTCATATTACTTTAAGTTTAAAACTTTTCTTGGTTCTCTAACGGATATGATTTCATATACAATTATTATTTCGAGTTGAGTTTGTTGTAGCTTAAAAGTTAATTTCCGTTACTTTATAATAATTTTACAGCTTAGAAATGGTTCTTTAAATAAGTTGAAAGACATTTCCAAACAGTTGAGGCATTTTAATGTTAAGATTACTCAAGGTTTAAGACTCCGATCAGAGGTTTTTACTCTGGGATCAAGTGCTTTTAGAAAGCATTTAGTTAAGGCAACTTTTGAAGTGGTAACATGGAAATGGTATTTCAATCCATTTCGTTCGTTGAAACAAAATTATGTCGAATATTTTCTGTGAACTACTTAGAGAGTCCAGGAACTATTTGTTCCTATAATAGTCTGTTACGGTCTATTGATTCCGTCTGAAGTACAAAGCATGATTCTTTCACTCTAGATATGAGGTACTCTCAGATACTCTAACTGAGAATTGAAGAGAATAATTAATTGAGAATAGAAGAATTATCATAATCAGAATAATTTATTATTTAGCGCATTCTTTGCTCTATCAATAATTTTGGACAATAAATACTATACGAATAAATACTATACGAAATTTAGAAGATTATATATTTATCTTTGGATTACTAAATATTTAGTTCAACTAAGAATGATTTCAATAAGCGGTATTATTTTTCATAAATAACGTTCACAAATATCATTCTATTCAGCCCCGTATTTTTATTTGGTAGCGGAGGATCATAAGAGCTCAATTTAAAAAACTCTCTAGTTTCGCCAGAGAAAATTTTACAAAAAGGCGTACCAAAGCTAGCTAGTTTTAGCAGTTTTTCTTTTTTTCTCTTTTCAGTACTCTCACTTGAAAACTGAATCCCTTGGTTAAAATTTCTCACTGTCCGTAATATCCGCGAGTATCCCAAGCGACACAATAATATGCTCAATGACAAAGACTGTTTTAAATCCAGCGAATTTCTTGGGATTAGAAGGTAGCATATGCGGTAACAGTGTTAAAGGGGTTATAAGAATTATATATTTAACATATCCGTAGTTTTCTCAAAGTTTTGTGGGTGGTATTGGTCCATGGATCATTCCAAACTACAGACCGAGTTCGACTAATATTTAGTGGATCGGTTTTTGTTTTATACTTTTCTGCCTATCAAATATAATTTCGTCTATCATGGAACGAGTGATACCAATAAGAATGTCAGCTTGCCAACATGTGCTACCTTGAGATGAGTAGGCAATTGAAAAGTAAAGTCCTCTCTCGACGAACAAAAACTCTACAAGTCCCTCATTATTTCCGTCCTGTTTAATGGTGCTGAAGCGTGGACGATGTCAATATCTGACAAGACGGCACTAGGAGTTTTCGAGAGAAAGGTTTTGCCAGCAAAAGAAGAAGTTTGTTTAATTAGTGCTATTTCTTGTCGTGATACTGCTAATCAGTTTCAGAAATCATTTCTTTCGACATCATTCGTATTTATTAATTATAGAGAAGCAGGAGAGATCGCATTCGAAAAAGTTTCGTATTTAGTTAGAGAAACCTTGAGAATATATATATTTAGAATATATACCAACGATAATTAGGTTTACCAACCCAGCAATATCCATAAGATTGTTCTCTCTTCCTAGCACACTCTCTGAACATTTTATACTCAATCTTATAACTCAATCATTGGTTCACATTTCTCGCTCTGAGTGGTCGAAATTATCCCAAAAGCTGGTATAATATCCTCAATGACAAAGGTCAACTAAATGAAATCCAGCGAAAATTTTGGAGTTAGAAGGTAGCCAACATATCAGATTTGCTGAGCAATACGATACCCAAGGGTGGTAGTAGGGTAAACCGCTTGAAGAGTATGGATTGCAAAATAAGAAAACCTTGAACTGTCCTGGCATATCAGAGAGTCTCATATTTAACGTATCCCAAGATTTGTCTCGTTTTGTAAGTGGTTGTCATAGTTCTCCAAAGTTCAAAGTTATAAACCAAGGAACGGAGAAAAAAAGAAAGATTTCGTTTAAATTAGAAATACCTAACAAGTGCATTTATCTACACAATCGATCGAAATATGGACTTGACCACTTAACCTTCACTTTTAAGGTAATTCAGTATGTGGAAATAGTGGAGAGAAGTACAAGGTCGTGGTGCTAGCTTATTGTACTGCGATCCGATTTCATATTTGTGTCATATTTTTTATTAAAAAAAAAAAAAGCTGAACCGCTAGTTTCCTAACAGCCGATATATTCTGCTAGCGGATCGAGCAACTGTTCTTTGCGGTGGGAACAAGTACACGGGAGCTGCAACTTAGCCAGCCGGTCGGAGATCGAAATGTGGACAGAACAACTGAATTGTCGTTTTCGCATTGAAATTATATGTGTTTATATGTATTAACTTGTATTTGTGCAAGCATTTGAAATGTTGACCACATTACTCGCAACGAAGATACACACATCAGATTTATAAATAGATTCGAACGTGGGTTCCGATGGTTGGCGATGATGAGAGCACAACACGAAAATGCCGAACAGACTAAATACATTTAAACGTCAAATGGTAAATGGCAAATTGGCAAAAACGGCTAACGACGAAAGTCCGAACATGCACATGTACATATGGTACATAACTACAACAAAGGAAAAAATTATAAAAAATAAACAACAACAAGAGACACTTATTGTTGTTTTGTGATCATCAAACTGACGGTCACACGGGCACACATAACACTAACAACAATTTGGTGTTTTGTATTTGCGATTTTAGCCATTACGTGCTGTCAGTGGGACTATATAGAGATATATGTGCTATATATGTTTGGTTATGGGAATATACTAACAACTAAGTTAGCTCAAATTGGACAATAATTCGTTTTTAGTGAGCAGGAATGTGTCTAAAAACTTGCGATCACGCTGAGAGCGCGCTAAGTGAGCGAGTGTAGTAGGTAGTTAGAGAGAGCGCGTAAAGAGCGTGCATTAATGAAGCTTAGTAAATCAGCTGGTAGAACGATTATTCTTGATAAAAGCGTTTTATTTAATTAAAAAAGACTAAGCTACAAAATAATTGAAGCTTTCTTCGCGAATAAGACAAAAATGAGAGAAGAAAAATCACATTTTAATAGAAAAAGACTTCTCAAAATTCTTTTACACTCTCATTGCTCTTTAGCTAAAATTTCACTTTAGCCACTACAAAGCTACAACTGTATTCAAAACAAACATACTTACAGTGATATTTTCACAGATTATTCTCGAATAAAAGCTAATAGCATTTGCACCGTATAAATAAAGACATCAATTTTAGTAGGCGGCTAAAGAGCGACAGTCATCTTTCATTGCTGTATGCTTGTAAAATATTCAAACTTGCTATACGATTGAGAGCATCATGATTGTTTAGTAGCAATGGAAGTGTGTATGTATGTATCGACGTACTAAAATATTTAATGGAATTTTGTTTATCGTTGATGGCTGGTATTTAGGAAATTTATCTCTCCTTTGCTTAAAATTGCGAACCGAAACGATAGCTACTAATATACAGCGTTCATATCCAAGTACTAGTATAGATACATATATGTACATGGATGCACATAAGTATTGTATGTTGCGGAATATATAAACGTGCCCAGAAATCTTGGAGAATTCAATAATTTGGTCCATCGAAATTTTTGCAGAATAAATATTAGCTAACCTATAATCTTTGTGATAAATTACTAACTCAAATGTAAGGTTAGGTTGCGTTTGGTAACTGATCTGGAGATCAATTTGGACAATTACAGTTACATTCTTTTTGATGATATGGGGATGATTACCACTACCCATTTTTGAAATTGTTTGGGTTTTTTCAAAATTCTGACATCAATCAGTCATAATCCCTATAACTAGTGGCAGAAGAACCTGACTGATAGCAAAAATCGCTATAAGTGTGTTGCAATCAGAAATCATTTTCTTAGTAGAAGTATCTAAAGTCGGAGTTCGGAAATTTAATCCGAGATATTCCCGTATGAGTGTCTCGATATACTCTATAGCTATAGAGATGTATAAATGGTGATCCATTTCTAGGTTCCCTACTTTTTTAAAGAAAAAAAAAACACAGAAAATTGAAATTTGCGGGATGGACCGCATATACTTTAGTCTTTAAATATCTCCACAGGAAAAACTCTAAAGGTGTTATATCACACGATCTTGGCCCAAAACGTGAAATTAACTGGTCTGCGAAATGTTCTCTCACTAAATCCATTGATTGATACGATGCGTGGGAAGAAGAGCCGTCTAGTTGTTGTCGCCAAGATCCTGAGCTTCAATTTCAGGCATCAAATAGACGGTTATCATGTGGCGTCGATTATCTCCTGTATAATTTTTAAAGAAATATGAATCGACAATTCCACCGGCCTACAAGCACCCGCCTGTCAATTTTGATTGTTTACATAACCATTGAGCCAGAAATCGGGATCTTTGGGAACTTTTCAAGAGCCCATAGAGGAAAGCGATGTCGGTTGGAAAGGTCGAGCGCTTCAGTTCTTCTACAAGTTGTATTTTGCATGCTTTCACTTTAAGATGTCGACGTTAAATGTGCCAAGTCGTTCCATACGTCAGTCCGAGTTGCTACGAACGGCGTCGCGTCGATTCTCCACGGTCTTCGTGTACATTCTCAGATACAGCTGATATACATTCTTCACTGCGAGCTGGCCGTGGTCTATTCGGTCGAACATTATCCAATAATGAATGTTGGGCCATAAGATGGGTGATGGTATTGCGAATGGTACGCCGAGTACGCCGATTATGTTGCCCATAAGTTGAGCGACGCGCGCGAAATACATTCTTTACAGAACCTGAATTTTCGTAATAAAGTCAGGCGTAAGTCTAAGTAAGCCGACTCACCCGATAAAGAAATATTATAATATTCTAAAGAAAGATAATCAGTAGACTTTTCTGTGTAGACGTGTGCCAAAGACAGTGAGTCTACGAGCTAAAAAGGTCATTATAACCGTTTTCAGTTAACGATAAATTTCTTAATTCTTAAAAAAAAAATTGAATAAACATATTAAATATTCTGAGCTATTAATAAATAATAAGAAACACCAACAACAACGTCACTGATTGCAAATATTATTTAAAGCTATCACAATATTTTATTATATCGATAAGATTTACGCTTATCAGATAGCGACTAAAAGATAAGACTTTACGTTCATTACCGATAAAACACAGAAGACAAAAAATATTAATTTGCTATCTACATGGACTCTTTAAAAGAAGCTGAACCTTAAACCGCGCAACAAATTAAGCAATTAAAAGCGAGTGTGGAAAACAATGTGAATCAACAAAACGGGGTCAAGACCCAAAAACAATCAATAAATTGATAAAATATATTATACATAAAATAAAAGAAAAAAAAATCGTTTTATATTTCTTTCCACACTTCCACTTTTCGCCGTTTTGGCGAGTGAGTCACATAAATTCCACAAAGGTCATTGTCTAATTGCGCGACGGGAATGTGCCGTTGTCTCAATAGGGGAATGGGTGTTGTAAAGTGTGAATCGAACGTGGTAATATTAGAATAGAATGGGCGCATGAGCGCACTTCCGTATTGCATGTTGAACCACAATGCGCGCTCTTCAAATCAATTGAAAATACACAAAAAAAGTCACCGCTCAGCACGCTCACGTGCTCTTCGTGCTAGGGCGCGCTCTCAATTCACACAAGCGCGCTCTTGGCGCTCAACCCAACGCCGGTTGCCATTTATGCTTCATTGGTGTTGTGCTACCGTTACTTATTGTATGAGTATCTGTGCTCCACATTGAGGCACATCAATCTTCGAGTTCCCCTCCACCGGCTGTCTAATGCCCATCAAGTGCTGAATGGAAAATACTGAAGACCGCATAAAGAAAATCTCACATAAAGTACTCTACTTATGTATAGCTATAGCATTTCTTCTCTTCAATTCCATTGTTGTTGTTGCTGTTGCTGATGCTGCTGTGGCTTTCCTATTTCCGTATCGGCAAACCAAATACGTTCAATGGCGTAATTGTAGACAACAACCACAACAAATGCGGTCATACAGTCACATACAGCTGTGTACTCGTACGTCTTAAGAAAGAAAAACAATAACAATAACAGCATATGTACTTCTAAATCGCTTGTGTGAAATAAATCTTAGAGTGTCACCTCAGCAACAATGTCGACGACATCGTGACGATGACATTTAAAATTATCTTTGGAAAGTTCGTTAGTAACAGATGCAATCTATACGATATGTGTACATACATATGTACATTCTATATACCTATGAAGTTATTTTAGCTCAACCAGAAAATTGAAGCCAGAATTACTATTAACGTGATCCAAGTCTCCAAACAGCAGATCACCAATTCATACGTACAAACATGACTTCAGTTACCTTGCTACATAATATCACTAAGAGATTGTCTTGGAAATTTTAGTAGCCTCAGAAGGGGCTTATAAGTTCTTCAAGCGCATTGTAGTAGTTCTGACAACCTTAAGACTTGGCCACATAAAAAAATTTTGTCGTGTCCTACTATGTGTGTCTTATATTTTAGGCGTCGCTGAATCCGAATACGAGGTCCATTTAACACCATTAGATCAGGGTTTTAAGATAACCCTAGAAAACTAATATGGCGGACAGTGTTTTTAAAACTTCATGGGAATCGTTTGAAACTCGCTACTCGAGGATTTTCGGGGTCGCTTATTACGAATTTGACGATATTTTTCAAAAATTCATAATAGCAGATCCAACCAGAAACCGTATCGGGTTTACAACTGTATGTTTGATTGATATAAATGACTTTTGACCTTCTTGAGGTTTATATCAATATCGAGATCTAAGTTGGCAAGTGAGTCCTCGAATCAAGTCCGGCGGGAACTTTTTGGTACAAGAATCGATGAGTCACTTCATTATTAGATATGTGAATCCATCATGCGACGTCTTTGGTGTCACTGATCAGGATAAAAATAGGATCGTCAAAATAGACGAGTCGATTTAACTAGTAACATTATCCTAACGAGTTGGTTGCTACAACTTCAACAATTCTATATTATGTCACAAAAAGCTGCTCAAGAGTATCCTATACGAGATTATTTAAGACAATTCAAGTAAGGGATTCGAGACCATTTTACTTTTTCCTCTTTCAACAACAATACCCCGTGTTGAAATCCATACCACATCTTACGCGGTACGCTCAGATCTATGAAAGTCTACATACAGCTCTTGAAAAATCGATGAAAGATTGTTTATGAGTCATACAAATCTTATTATTATTAGCACATTTTGGTTTATATAAAAAAGTATATCAAATTAGTCCGGACCGTCCCTTAACCCCAATATAGCATTTTTTTACCCCCGCTAGACCTTATGTCATATATATCGATAAATAAGTGTGGTAGATTTATGAAATTAAGTGGATATTATATTAGGTTAGGTTTAGTGGTTTTCTGTCGACGCACCTAGGCCTTTGGAAGACCCATTGTGACACCACCGTCGAAGTCATCGAAGAACCCGCGCCCTTAGTTGTGATTCTTTTCCTATACAGAGCCTTGCATCCGGATAGAAGGTGTGTTATAGTTTCTTCTTCTCCTACCTCTTTGCAACTTTTGCAGTAATCATTGAAAGGTATCCCCAGTCTGCTGGCGTGTCTCACAATTATTTCATCTGCTTTGCAGTTTTCAGGAATATCACTATGTCCTGGAACCCATTACAGGTTTATCATGAAATATGACGTTAGGGTCACTAATAGCTCCAAGCATTCTTTCACAATCTTTGTCACACTCCAGCCCATGATTTTAAAGATAATGATCGTGAGTTGAAAGGAAATTCCAAAATTATTTCAACTCCGAACGTCGCTTCATAAAACACGCATTTAATTGAGGAAATCCCAACTGAAAGCTGTTCGAGCCACAATCAGTTTTTTAAGTAGCAATATAATAATTATTAAATATGCCTGCGCTGCTGGCAAATGACATTTATAATTATTATTAAAATCTCCATTTCGAATCGTGTGATTTTGGCGAACGATAAACACTTCATTACATATTTCATTTGTGTTACAACAACAACAACAATTACAATAAAATATTAAACAACAAAACTACGCCTGAGTACGTGGGTACCGTTGAGGCGTCCAAGTGAACGAACTCCGAGTCAGCCGGACCAAAGCTTAGTATGGCAGGTAAGCGCGGGTTAACGCAGCCCACGTGACGTTTTACATTTTCTTTTGTGGCTGTTTTTTTGTTGTTGTTTCGTGACTTGCCATTTGCATTTGCATGCTTCTAAGCCATACGGTGCCGGCAAAGCGATAGGTGTTGGTTGGTGGTTCAGCAAAACGCGCAGGAAGTGAGTCCAAAGAGGTGACAACGTGGAAGAAACGTAATCAACTGGTTACTCTTCGCTGTAAATATGTTGAAATATGGTATATATGTATGTAGAAATGTCTGCATGAGTAACTAAGCGAGTGTGTAATTGAATTCAATTGATTAGTTGCTTTGAAGACTGTGACGACACAACAATGTGGACACTTAAAGACGACTGTTGTTGTTCTCTTTGTTGTTGTTATACATATTTATATACATATGTGTCTATGCTATTACCGGCGCACCTTTTACGGTTGGCACTAACCAACACACACACACACTCAAATATTCGTTGCGCCAAAGCAAGACGTGCCATGCCAAATCGACGTTATGGCTTCACAAAAAAAAAACGCGGTTTGCAATTTTTTTCGTATTTTTTTCATTTTGTTATTTTCAATACTTTAATAAGCTACTTGATTGGCATAATAATTTGTGTTATGCGAGTGTGACGAATTTTCCTTAATAAAATTTCATTTCATTCATATATTGCTCAATGCAATTTCAACAATTTCAATTGACAAGGCTTGAATGCACTCACACATACACATACACATAAATTTGTATGAAATATAAACCGAAGCATGATGATAATTAATTAACAAGCCGTGAACGGTAAAACTTAGAAGAACATACAAACATACAAATATCCATACATAAGCACCTTTTGAGCTTCTCGCATAACTTTAGGTCAAATTATATGTATATATGTACACATACATACATACATTCATATAAATTTGTATGCATAATTATGTAGGTGAAGCGTTGCGAAATTTACTTGTGAAAAATACAGCACTTAATACTAAAATGGAAAGTGAAATATTTTGTATAAATAAGTGTGATGCCCAATATCATAAGTAATTATTTCATACAAAATGTGCTTTCACCAGCATGAAAGCTCTATTACATAGTTTATTATATAATACTCCGGCGACATGGTATAAAGACAATATAATAGTTTGGACAACCAACGTTTGCTTACAACGTTTTAAAACTGAATAAATATATGTCTGGATGTTCATCTATCTTTTACTATTATTCAAGCGATAATTCGAAGAAAAATCATGGGATGATCAATTAACTTTCATACAAATGGTATTTTTCAAGTGTTGTAAAATAAAATTAAATGAACATTTGAGGATGAGGTTAGGTTAGGTTTATACGCAGATCTCTGCAAAAAACAGATGATCTCACTTAGACAGCCTGGCGCTGTCCATTGTGTTACCAATAAAACTCCCTGTGGATCAAAGACCTTTAAGATTCAGCAAAACGCTTGGAATCCGTTACAAATTTCTTAAGACGGTAAATGTCGATTCTATCCAATTCGCTAGGATCGCCGAAAAAGGGCCTTCCGAGGTGTTTCAACCTCAGTCTAGCAAAAGCTGGACAATGAAGAAGGAAATGCTTAGATGATTCCACCTCGCCTTCCTCCATACAGCTTTGGCAACTTGCATCTGCCACGATCCCGAGTCTCAGCGCATGGGTACCCATTGGACAATGCCCAGTAAGTACACCAATGATTGCGCTGAAATGGACCTTGCCCAGAGAAAGCTGTCGAAAGGATCGCTTACGCTTCACAGAGGGCTAAAAGGACTTCGCCACTGCACAAGTATTGGTAGTTGAACAGCGTTTGACGAGCTCATGCGTAATCTGCTTGTCCAACGCTCTTGCGCAGGTGGACCATGGACTACCAACGCGCTCCCATTCCAACGTCAATGTAGCTAGGGTACCCTCCTTGTTAGCTTGTCCGCTATACAGTTACCAACGATCCCACGATGACCGGGTACCCACACTAGTCGGATCGCAAAATAGCTGGAAGCTATTGATAAGGGTCTAAGACCCTCCTTAACTAGCCCCCAGAGCGTACTGTCATGGATTCCAATACCAGTATTGCCGCTCTGCTGTCGGAGTGAATACATACCTTTCTAAAAGAGGTCACCATACGGAGCAGTGCGTCCACTGCTACTTTGATTGCAGCGACCTCTGCTTGGAAGACACTACAGTGGTCAGGTAGCCTAAAGGTGTTGATAGAGCGCTTTCTGCAGAAAACTCCCCCTCCCACCATTCCCCTTAGCTTCGATCCATCCGTGAAAAAGCTGACTGCACTTCTCCTCCATTGACTTCTTCCTTCCCACATATCCCTTGTAGGTACGTGCGCAGACAAGAAACCTCTAGGGGACGGTTCCGCGGTGCAATGGTCCAAGTAGTCAGGGATGCAATCGAACCGACGGAGAATTTCAGAGTGCCCCTGCTTGGGACCGATCATGTACCCAGCGTCTCTGAGTCTGACAGCGACCTTTGCCGCAATGCACCTACCGGCAATATCAACAGATGCGACGTGTAAGATGGCATTTAGAGCCATTGTTGGTGTTGTTCTTAGCGCAACGCTGATTCCAATGAGAGCCGCTCTTTGGACACGCTTCAGCTGCTTAGCTAGTGTGACTTTCTCGAGTGCCCTCCACCAGACGACAACGCCATAGAACATTATAGGTTTAATAATGGTCTCATGCAACCATAAAACCACTATCGGTGAGAGACCCCACCTTTTTCCAACGGCCCCTCTACAGCAGTAAAGAGCTACCGAAGCCTTTCTTACCCTCTCCTCAATGTTTGGCTTCCATGAGAGCTTCCTATCAAGAATAAGCCCCAGGTACTTCACCTTGTCCGCAGGTTGCAGACTGGAGCCTCCCAATGAGGGAGAGTGGTATTTGGAATTTTGTATCTTCATGTGAATAAGACGAGTTCCGTTTTACTCGGGTTTATGGCTAAGCCACTTCTTTGCGCCCAGCGGGTTAGCACTTCTAGGTAACCTTGGGTCATCTCATTTGAGAATGGTTGAGACAAAATATTGACAAACAGATAACTTCACTCATTTCTAATTTCATTTCATTCTTAATTCAAACAAGTAAAGAAGCTAATTTATTCATTAAGTAAATAAATTCCACCAGAATAGCGAAAATACTAATATATGTTGAATATTTTATGTGGATTGAGATAATTTTTGGACCGATTTCCCTCATTTTCATCACCATAGTATATTATTTCCAAGACTATACGCTCATTGAACTTCGCTATTATATACATATATGATATAAAGGCGCCGGATGTTAGGAATACATTTTTGACACAGAGGATTTCTTTAATTATATATGAGAGATTAACCTATATTTTCGGTAAACATTTATGCATAGGCAGTAAGATCCTCATGTTCGGAACCTGGACCTTTGAACCGATTTCGAAATTTTTTTATCAGCGATGTCACACTTCCAATAGAGTACTAGTGCAAAGTATTATTTCGAAAAGTATTTTTCTTCATTATCGGTTCTTCACTTCGGTATCTAGTGTAAATAATGTTGAATGAATCAGATTGAATCTATATGGAAATTAGCGTGTTGTCAACCGATATCGGCCGTTTTCCATCTTGAGATATGGATATGGGTTTTGATTCGAAAGTGGGGAGCACTTCGCCCATTTTTAATTTCTTATACCGATCTCTATAAAATTTTCTTTTAAATGTAGTTCATTAGTGGGTTAACTCACTTTTAGTAGATTCGGCATAACCTTTGTAGTGGTGGAGGGAGTGGATATTATCCGATTGTATCCCCACCGTACAATGGAGTATCAAAGAGATATATTTAAATCAGCCTAATTGATATAGGTTTAGCAGTTTCCGAGATATATGGAAATTGTTGTGTGTCAGCAATAAACGTTGTTCCGGTGTAGGACTCTTATTCATTACGAAATGCCAAACCAAACTGAGTATAAATCAAGTAACAGCTGTCAACAGCACCAATTTCGAAAAAAGTATTGGCTCATTGAAAACTACACGTCTACAAAACACCCGTAAATAATAATAAAGGTCCAATTTCTCACCTCCTATATCAGTTCAGAACAACTTAGAAACTGCTGTGTTCTCCATTTGTCGGTTAAAATCAAGAGATAGATTACAAATAGAAGTAGATCAGATCACTAGCCAAATTATGACGTCAGTTAACTCAATACGCAGTTCCAAATGGAAGTGTGAATGAGCTCTCCCGCTTAGGTTACCACAATTATTGAAGTTAGAAAAAACTGATCTACAAATTCTGCCAATTCAGACCAAAAATAATCTTTGTACTTAGTGACTAGAACGGCTCTAATTAGTTGGTTGCTAATAAAAACTAAACAGCTGAGCGGATTAGTTTATGAGACATTTAATAAGACAAGTGTCTTACCGTTGAAGGCGATCAGAGTTTATGAACACATATATTTGTGATGTACGTAGATAAAGGCAAACCTGAAGATTTATTTGCGAATATTTGTTTAGTAATATTTATTTATTACCATATTGTTTATTGGCAAGATTCAACGTCATTCTATTGTAGAATTCTTAAGTTTTGCAGAAATAAGCACAATGACTAATGCCAACCGATGAGGCGAATGATCGGCGTCGTTAGAGCTGTGTACTTTATTACATATATACGAGTTTGAGATTTGCATGTAGGCGCGATGAGCTGCCAATTCGCCGGCAGAGATACTTTATATAAATATATTATATATAATATACGAATGCATATAATAGTATATATACCAAGCAGCTGATGTATATACATATGTATACACCAGCCTACAATGGCTGACAGATAATGTGTGGGCGCTTTCCGTATGCCGTGGCAGCAGCATTTGCCAGTGGCAGCCGGCAGCAGACGCCAGACGCTGACAATAGCGTGCAACGCCAATTATCGCTTGCGATCGCGCTATATCGTTTAGAGATCTATGGTTGTGCTCGTATACAATATTGTGTGTGATCGCTCAGCATTTGCGAATATTATATTGCCGTCTTTATGGCGATGAATGGCATGAAGATCTAGTGAATTCATCTATGGAAAAATAGAAAGGCTGCTGACAGCTGAATTTTACATATTTTCTTGCATATTATATATATTTCATATTTATATACTAATGAATAGCATTTGAGTATTATATTTTCCTTAAGAGTTTAGCTTGTTATATCTTTAGATATTAGGTAGTATAAGTATGTAAATACGGTTGACATATTTATTTCACATAATAATAATAATAATATTTCTTTATTTTTCCACTTTTTGTTGCGATCTATTTGGTCGAAAAAGCTTTTGTTTTGATTTATGCATCTCATCAAGACTGTAAATATTTTTATGGTGTTAGCAATACATGTACATGCATTGTTCTCCATTCTCCAAAAAAAGTTATTCATTAATGAAATTTATTTGCGTTTTGTATTTCACAATCTTGAATCCTTTTGTGGCTAAGAACTTATTAAAATGAAACGCATTAAGAAATATTTATCTATAACATACATATACTCAATTCTAATATAAGTATGTATATTTACATAATAATTTGATCGTATGCAATTTTTTGAGTTCATTAATGAAATTTTGTAACTCCTAATTAGGTGCTGGTAAAAAATAATATACAACAATATCAGAGATGTTTAGATTTGGCTTCAAACACAACATGCCACAAAGCAGGAGAGACTGGGAAGGTACTCGGCTAGAATCGACTCTCAAAGTGATAAAACTCTTCTTTGCTTCTCAAGAGCCTGTCATGCCTTTTCCGATTGGAACCTATCCAGACTTTCAATATAAAACCTAAAGATCTTAATTGCCTTTTGATCCAATGTCTTGTATTAGTTTCCATGTATATTTCCTGCTATAGTTTTAATAACTCAAAATAATTTTGTGGTCCGTCTCATAGGGGTGTTGAACCAATAAATTATGTGTACATTTACTGATTGTTTTAATTAAAATTTCCCTGCTTAGAAGATAGTGTCCGAAGCTCCCAAATGCGTCGCAACTGTCTCACTCTTTGGCCTAATATTTTCTGATTGGGAAGCTAGAGTTTTTATTCATCATGTAGTCTCATACGAGACTTAAAAGTAAATTTTCGGAATGTCAAGGCATTTAAAGGCCATTCTGAACAACTCTCAGCTAGTCTGTGACTGTTCCAGGGCTTATGATATTGCATTTCTTCTTTGGTGCTTACTCTCAGGTACAGTGTATATTACATAAGTTTGTCATTGTTACTTAAGTTATATTCGGGTTAGTTTGAAATTTAATAATAAACAAACTAATTCCAGAACAACGTTTAAATATTGGCTCTCTCGGCTGGAATTTATTCGAACCAAACGCGGTGATCACTTGGCCGAAACCATTTTTAAAACATTATGGCAAACCCTTATAGGCTTTTCGCACATCAAATTAATTTAATACATCAAGATTATAATTGAGAAGGCAGTTTTTACAATTCGTACACACTCAAAGTAGTGAAATAAGATTATTCTTTTGTATGGTAAATCGATCTTAATCAGGGCTTAAGTTTCAGACGCCAAAAACAAGAGTATTTAAAATTTATTGTATTTTTTTTAATATATGGTTGGTTGATTGGTTGGTTGAAAAGGGAGCCGAAGAAAGCCTGACCGCAAGCGGCCGCACTTAGGTCAATATTAGGCCCATTGTGTTCCCTGAAGATACTCTGATAAGCATCATCTGAACAACTCGGTCGATTTCTCTTAGAATAGAGTAATGAAAGCCATGGAAGGTATATCTTCTTAACCGACAGAAGGCTGGGCATTCGCAGGGATAATGATCTAGTGTCTCATCATCTTCCGCGCACGCCCTATACCAAGTCTCTGCAGGTGGCCTCTTAGAGGTAGGTGCCCCGTGATAACCCCTGTGATACAGCTTAGTTCTCTTTTGCTTAAAGTAAGAAGTTTTTTGGTCTGTCTATTGTCAACACTACCCCATAGTAGTTTTGTGGTACGACCCGGTTTGCACATGTTCCAGAACCTAAGATGTTCCCCTAGCATCCATTGCTTTAGGCAGCGCTTGAGGGAACTGAAACGTGTGGGGCAGTTTAAGGAAACTGCGCGGGCCAACTAAACCGCCTTTTTGTTTCCTTCCATATACAATCATGTAATTTATTTAAACAATTAAACATATAAAGGATACATATTTTGTCTTAAATGTGATGTCTCATTTATAAAGAATACCAAAGAATGAGTTGATATGAATTTTCTATCAATACTACTTAACGGACAAATCAAATCACTTGAACATATATACGTTCAACACACATTGACCTATTTTGGTGTTAACTCAGAAGAATGTCGACTAAATATGATTCACGAACAATCCAGATCCAGATAAGGAATTTCTTAGAAGAGCAAAGTGTTCATATTATAGTTCTACTTAATATCTATTAGCAATATTTATTATAATTATTTCGTGGTTTAGGAAGTATGAACAATCTTATTATATTACGTTTCATCTTAAAAATAATAATAAGAAATAAACAAGCCAAATATAGCCCACAAATAGCGCGTTGTTTACTTCTGAGCCGCTAAATGCTATGTAACCTACACTTATGAGACTTATTAATAAACACTATTTATATCGTAGTAAATATTTGGAAGAAGCATCAGTATGTTTACAAAAATAAAGCCCACCTTCATTTGAAACTCCTGAATCATGCCGAACAGTAGCTCAGCCGTAACAGCACAGCTTTTCGACCCAAATATGGCAAACGCCATTGCAACGCTCGCTCGTCAGGCTGCTTCTCTTATTCTCTTTAATATTTAGCGCTTATGAATCACCACTATCGATAACAACAAAATTGAACTTATTTAATTGCAATTACAACAACTTGACAAAAATCAGTTTTCACCATAAAATGTCAATTGCTCGCTTTGTGACACGCTTCCAATTCGAATTCCAAAATCCAAGCAACGAACTGCAATTCAAGTTGTGACGTTAAAACGACGTGTAATTATTTCTGTTGTTGTTATTGCTTGTTGTGATGTGATTGTTTATGGTTTATTGCTAAATATGGTAAGATCGTTCGGAAACCAGTAGAGTTGACTTAAGTGCATTTATGTAAGTGTTTATCGTTTATTCAGGTGAATGAGAAAAACGCGCTTGATTGTTGTTGTTTCTGTTTTTGTTTTTTTGTTGAAGTGGGCGAACTTGAAAACGTTCATGACTCGATTACAGGTGAGAACCAGTTGTTGTATAACACACCGTTTTATTACATAAATTCTTTAAATACGCAACTACATAAGTATGCAAAGCAAGAGAGGAGATTCTGGAAGGAGCATCTTAAATTTGATAGTCTTAAAAGAATCAAGTTTGTTTTAGGGATATTGATATTAAGCTATTAGTATATATGAAATAAGTCATAACTGGATGAGTTCTAGAGTTTGTAGAAAACCCTTGTTATGTGTAAGAATGAAATGGTTATTTAAGAAAGAGAGAACTAAGGCTCGGGTCCGTCTTTGGAAGCGACAAAAAATACGTACTGAATGTATTGAATTAAATAAGATTCGAGAAATTCTCTATCAACCCACCACTATAAAGCAAAACGAGATAATAATGCTTAAAATCTATTGAACCCTGAGAAAAGGCCTATACAAAGTTCTAAATCAATAAACAACCAACTAAATTCGCCATTTAAAACTTACTTGGACATGAGCGGAAAACTGGAACAGAGAAACAAATAAATAGTTATGTCCGAAGTTAGACCTCAATTGAGAATACATAAATTTAAGTTGCTTTCAAATATAGAACAAACAGAACGGCATAAAGTCCTATAGAATAACGAAAATCATCATAAATGGTATATGAGGGCTGATGTAATTCCTAAACTGATTTCACTCATTTTCCCCACCAAGCTACACTATATACAAGACGATATGTTCAGTTAATTTTGCTAAGATATCTCACATATTAACCGATATATGCGAAATAAAGCCCGCGCATAATTAGGGACATATATAGGAGCTAGGGAAAGTTCTGATCCGATCCGAGACACACACTTAGGAGAAAAAAATTTTCTCTGGATTAAATTAAAATATCTGAAAGATTTACTGATGTTTTCGGTGAAAAATTACCCTAAGGCATTGAGTTCTTCATGTAGATATCCGGGGCCTTGAAAAGTTAAGTGAAGCCACAGTTGATATACCGCATTTGTGTAAAAAAAATGAAAACAATCGGATAATAACCACGCCCGCCTTCCATACAAAGTTTAGGTTGAAAATTACTAAAAGTGGGTTAACTCACTAACGAAAAACGTCAGAAATACTTAATTTCACATAAGAAATGGCAGATGGAAGCTGCACTCAGATTTTTTTACAAAATGGAAAGTGGGCGTGGCGTCGCCCACTTATGGGTCAAAAACCATATCTCAGGAACTACTCGACCGATTTCAATCAAATTCGGTTCATTATATCTTCCCAGCTTCCCAATGATATGTTGTGAAAATAGGCCAAATCGCTTCACAACCACTCCTACTTCCTATATACCAGAACTTTGAAGACAATTTGAATCGTTTACTTTACAATATATAAAGTAAGCACTAGTGAAGATATCGGAGATCAGATCTTTGCACAAATACTATGTTTATAGTGTGGCAGCCCCATTCTAAAAACCGCCGAAATCGGATTATAGGTTTTTAAGGCCCCATATATCGAACACGAGGGCCTCGGTGCTTCCAACCTAATATTATGGTTTTCAACTTTCAATGACTTTATGCACTATATATGACGAATATGTGGGTCAAATTGTGTATTATATAATATTAATTAAGTTAAATAAATAAATTGCGAGAGTATAAAATGTTCGGTTACACCCGAACTTAGCCCTTCCTTACTTGTTTATTTATGTGTGACACAAACAACCGTTATGTGAACAAAACTATAATACTCTGTGCAACAGGTTGCGAGAGTATAAAAAAAACCACTTGGATGAATAGTTATTTTAGGTTAGATTAGGTCAAGGGGTAAATCTCTACATCTACAGAGAATATCGCTTAGACAGCATTGACTGTCCTTCGTGTCACCCAAATACTCCTGACGGATCGCCAACACACTTATGATTCGACAAAGCACTTGGACTCTTTTACATAGTTCTTAACTCTAACCAGAATGAGTACTTAACGACTTCCGTATTATAATCAATATGCAAATTTAGCTTCTGAATTGGTAAATAAATATCGGAGGAATAAAATCACTGTGGGCAGAAGTCTGGTAAACGAAGGAAAAATTCGTTCACTTGGTATATTAAGCAAGTTATGTAGGACCTGCCTGAATTTGAAATAAGTTTACCGAAATTTTGAAGTGTAGTGTAGTTTTTTTATCCATCATTCGTATTAAAGATTGTATTTCTTCGCAGCTCGCTTTTCATACCAGATAATGGCTAAGCGATTTCCAAGCTTCTTGGTATACGTTCGTTAAATTTTTCATTTGATTACTCAAGATGTGGAGTAGTCTTACCGTCAGCACAAAAAAAATGTATTCTGTGATAAAGACTATTAAAAGTCCACGGTTTTGGTTATGTCCCCTATGAAAGAAGGTAAATGGCAGTGGTATTTATTTTGATAAAACAAATCGTTATGAAAAGAATATCTTATTCCTTTAATTCCCTGTTTCGGATTTAAGTTTTTTTCATTCACTTATTGTCCCAACTTTTTGTAACCAATTAGATAAAGAGAAATTATAAAACTGACATTCCGACATGGATCGTCATGGAAATACACTTAAGGTTATCTGGGATGAGATGATTGTATTGCCTTGGAGAGGTTTAAAGCTAACTTAATTGAACGTTTTAATTTGTGAAATATATTATAAAGAACTTGTCTATATAAATTCTTGCTGATAATTCTAAATTCATTGTCATTGCCTTTTCGGCTTTAGGCATACCTGAATTTGTCATAATTCAAAATCTGAAATCAAAAAGCTTCGTTCTAGAATTTTTTCCCCACTTTTTCCCTGCTTCTATCCGCTCTTTCACTGCACTTACACTTTCTGAATTTCATGCAAATTGCTGTAAATTTTTGGTTTTTGCACAATATTTATGGCACAACTGTCAGTGCGCTTGTCACGTTACTGTGTAGGCGTCACTCGCAATTTGGACATTTGCTCGCCTGCACATGAAAAGCTTAATCGCTCAAACGCTCGCCAGCAAAACAGACGAATCAATTTCAAAATATAAAATTATTCGAGCTATTACGCATTTTTACGTTGAAATTCTGTGTCTCTGTCTATGTGTGTGTATGAGTGTGCAATTCCACCAATAACGCATGAATAAGAACACATTTGTGTCTAACTTTTGTATCGTGAAATCGGTCATAAAATTATAAAAAGTGTCATGAAAAGCGATAAAAAAAAGAATAAAATGGCAAAAGAAAATATTGCGAGTGCAAATGTGTTTTTGTTTTTGTATTTATAATCTATTTTATTTTTTCACCATCAACTCATAAAAGATTCTTTTTGTTTTCTGTATTTTCGATCGCTTTATTTGTCATTTGTCAACAACACAGTGATTCATTGGAACACAACACAGGTGGAACAATCACAGATTTCTTGAAATATGACGAAATACAGAAGACAGTACTAGTGCGTTTGGATAAGACATTGCGATTTTGAATTTGTTGTTGGAAAAATTTAGTGCAATCCTAATATTGTGAAATAACTGATGTATAGATAGATAGATGCATATTGATAAAAAAACGAACTATAAGATCTATAAGTTGAATATATATAAAACAGCCCACGAAATCATCTTCTGCACTTTTCCGTATTTTACTTTAGTATTAAGAGTATTTCGAAAAAATTAACCCTATTATTCTAAAATTATCATTGTACTTCAAGTTTACAATTACTTTTCCTTACTAGATTATAGAGATTATAGTTTCAATTGCTTACAAGAATAATACTGCCTTTACTGTTATCAATAAAGACGGTCCTCTGACTCTGTTAACTTCTTCTTCTCGTTGTATTATTTTGTCATGAGATATCTGTTTGCTTTCCTTTCTCATATAACTAGAATTTATTCTTCGATTGTGGACTACAATGTTTCTTTTTGGTTCCTCTATATATAGTTTCTATTTCCTTTAATATTTATATATCCGATCCTGATGTTTCGGTGCGTAATTCAGAATCACACTTAGCAGTTTAGGTGATGATCGAATTTGTCCAATGAACAGCTTGAAGTTAATATTTTTAATACCCAGTTTAATATTTTCTAAAACTTTAATGATTATAATCAGATATTCTTAGTTCTAGTAAAAGTACCTTCTTTTTCCTTAAGTTCGGTTTTTATCTTGTAATCGTTGAGAGATCCAATAATTTGACACTAACTTCTTGTGAATAGAACGTTACTAAGGGCATCTTCTACAGATCCGATTCTACTGATCTTGTCATTTACTTAGGTTGTCATAGTTATCGTAAATCATTCTTAGAATATGACAATCGAAATGATGAGTCATTTACTCAGATTGCCATTGTTATCATAAATCATTCCTAGAATATGACAATCAAAATGATGAGCCAAATATATTTTCATATTCCTGGTTTAACTTCTGAATGAAACAGTTTGTAGTACTTCCCTCTGGTCTGATATTAATTTTAATTTTCCTTTATCAAAATAGTTTAGACCTTTATGAAAATTTCAAAAATCTTCCAGAACAAAATTTGAGTTGAATGAGCCATTCCGCCGCATATGTCAGGTTTTTAATTCTCACTCTAACACATTTCATATTTTAGACTCACTCTTTAGCATAAAAAAACTATCTATCACCAAGTAGGATGGATTATTTGATTAAGGTATATTTTCTACGCTTCCATAACCCTGGAGTGAGTGAGCCTTATTCCGTTTTGAAAAGAACAACTGAAAAAGAAATAAAGACTACACTTAAAGTTTTGAATTGAGGTGAAAACGAGGATAGGAAATCTCTTATACAGTTAAAATGCCAAATAAGAAAATGTTAAATTGCAACACTGAATTTCCTTTAAGGGAGTCATTGACTTGGTCTCTACATGTACATTTTTAAAGGCTTATGCCTGGCACTGCCTCTCCGTAAGCCATTAATGTTATCCAAAGAGCTAGAGCCCTTCATATATTATAGCTCAATTCCAGATTGAGATTAAGAACTCTCTGTAGTAGTCTTTTCACATAGGAGTTAATTGATCAAATATCCGGCCTTTCCTCGGTTTAAGCGCTGATTTAGATCGATTTAACATTCAAAGGAAAAATCGTATTACTCTAAATTAATTTTTAATCGAAAACAAATCGAATTGAAATTGAAATGCATATCTGCGTGTTGTTGTCTACGCTGCAAATTTGGTTGTATTTATTGATAAGATAGCAATCAGCAGATTAAAATTATCAACTTCTTATGAACAGCAAAAAACTAACATGTATAACAGCTGATCGCTAATCGAGTAGCCTGCTGTGCGAAATGCAAAACCCTGTTTCCCAATTATGATCTTAATGTATTAAATTAATTTGAGTGTGCCAAAAGCCTATAAGCACCAAGAAAAGTTAAAACATGGTAGATCCTTCTTCATTGACCTTTCAAATAGCCGAAGGTTGGAACATTTGTAAAATCAGTAGAACTGAATTTTAATGGTCTCTTTAATGGTCAGTTTAAATTTTCTCAAATATTTCAAATATTTATAGCAAAGTTTAAACAAACCATAAATAATTTCTCAGACATACACAAGTATTTTTATTTATAAATATTCAGACACATAGTATATTTAAAAATAAAATACAATAAATTTACTTGCCTTATCCGCTGTACACAATCTCAATTTGTCCACAATAGTTTTTCTACTCAGACAAAGCGCTTTCACATTTTCATGGCAAAGAATTTAAAGCAAAAGCAATTTGTGTTTTCCCCTTTTCTTTCGCCGTTAAGCGTAATGTCCATAATAGTTGCCACCACAAATTTTATAAATTGCCAAAACGAAAACCAACAATTGCACCAATTACTACAAAAAGGCGTTTGGAAAATGCTGAAAATTGGTGCCGATGAAAGTGTGAAACGACGCTATTAGGGTGGGTCGAAATTCAATAATGCTTATAGTATATTATATATGAGTGAATAAATGATTTTGTTCCATACTAAACTGAAGCGTCTGATATTTAGTGAAATATATACAAATGTACATATTTACTAGTAGTGTATCAAAAAAATTGTTCCTCCAGGAAATTTTTGAACATCCAGAATCATTTCAGTTGAACGAATAAGTGATTTTAAGGGTATACTGGAATATGAAAAAATAGATTACAAAATGTACTTTACTCAGAAAACCTTCCTGAAGAATATAAATATTGGTAGGTTTTAGTAACCTTTATTATAAATTTAAAAATATAAACTATAGTACATTTTGAAATTGCATTAATTCTGCCAAATACAAAATTGCATCTCATTCCTTAACTTCTATCGTCGAAATTTAAGATCGTAGGGTTGTTTAAATAGTGTAGAATGCAGAGTACAACAACACATCGTACGAGCATTGAATGTATTACTTATAATAGCCATGCAAACAACCACAATTTAACTACCTGAGGTTTGGTGTAGTTTCTTTCCACCCTTGTTCGTTTCAAACTTGGTTTTATACCTGCAAGATCACTCAGCATTTCGTTTACCTTTTTGTAGCACCTTCAATTCTCATACGCCTTAGATGTATTTTTACACAAATAGTTCACTTTCAGCGTTGTTTAGTTATCGCTTCTCGGCCTTATGGCTAAGATCAAAGTGTAGTATCTGTTCTTATCAGCTTAACATCTGATAGATCCTCCATCGGAGGACAACAAATGTTAAACTGATTTTTGGAAAACGACGGAGTGTTTTAGGGGCTTGCTCCACCTCTGTCACGGGTTGGCCCGGTATTGCAGTACCACCGGGAATTCGGCCCAAATTATTGAATGCATAACAAATAATTGGTATTTAGAAACGGTTCGGTTAATGATATGAAAGTTTCAAAAATATGTGAGGGTTTTTTGGAAAGAATTAAGATAAACTGTCATGGTTCTTTAAGTTTTATATTTTATAATTTGATTCACATCAAGTTCATGGATGAGTGATTGTAGATTTTTATGATATATGGTCTCAAATAATCTCATTTCTTATTAATATGATATTTTCTACAAAACCCCTCTGAAATGCTTCGAATATATTTTATTTCTATAATATATAACTATATAAAGAATTAGAAAATTTGTAATTTTCTTCTTAACATCGAACTTTTAATTCAGTCAGCTCATTAACTTAGATTTCTCTATTGGGTAGTCATACAGTTCAACTTCAGTAACAGTAATGAAATAGTAAGATTAATGAGCGTTTATTACTGTCGCAATACATATTATTTTATATAAAAAAGCAAAAGAAAGCAAAAAAATAAACAAAACACTCGTCAAATGTCATTAGAGCTGAAATGGCCAGTCGAAAGTGAAATGACAAATGTGAAAGCTAAATGTAAGCTAACACAGTAATAGAGAGTAAAATGTCCTTCGCCTATTTAAACTAAATGAAATTAATTCTCCTAGCCATTTGTTGAACAAAAAGTTTCAACTTTTGTTTGTATGCGTTAAAAGCTTTTAAGCTCTGCGGAAGCTCATATTACGATTTCGTTGAAAAATGTTAAACAGAGCATACCTTTGGGCGTATTCTAAGAAAAATGGTGGGATATAATAAATGGTAGGTGTGGATTTTTTAAAAGTGTGGTTTTTAGTTATACTTAATTTACTACTTTGCTTGGTTTTCACTCTTATTGTGACTTGGAAGCCAGTCCGCAGTGATCATTTGGAGGAAATCTAGAATAGTATAGACCAAAACTTTGGTTCAATTACTGCCTTCCCTAAATAAAAGCGGCAGCGGCAAATGCCTGCCAAAAAATTCTCATGCCCATACAATTTGTATGGCGCTTACCTAAATAACGCGACGGTGACGCTGAGCGGTTGAAATTTTAAGGGCATGCACCTGGAATGCCCGGACCCTTAATTGGGAAGGTGCCTCTGCCCAGCTGGTTGATGTCCTCGTAAGAGTTAAGGCTGACATCACCGCAATCCAAGAAATGCGATGGACGGGACAAGGACGGAAGAAGGTGTGTCCTTGTGACATCTACTACAGCGGCCATATAAAGGAGCGCAAATTCGGTGTGGGATTCGTGGTGGGAGAGAGACTCCGTCGTCGAGTCCTGGCATTCACTCCGGTGGATGAACGTCTAGCCACAATCCGCATCAAATCGAGGTTCTTTAACATATCGCTGATTTGCGCCCACGCCCCGACGGAAGAGAAGGACGAAGTGATCAAAGATACCTTCTATGAGCGCCTAGAACGTACCTATGAGTGCTGCCCCCGCCACGATGTCAAAATCGTGCTTGGCGATTTCAACGCTAGGGTGGGCAAAGAAGGTGTCTTTGGCACAACAGTCGGAAAATTCAGCCTCCATGACGAAACATCGCCAAACGGTCTGAGGCTGATCGACTTCGCTGGGGCCCGAAATATGGTCGTCTGTAGTACTAGATTCCAGCATAAGAAAATCCATCAAGCTACTTGGCTGTCCCCGGATCGAATCACTCGCAACCAGATGTGCGTACGCTTCGTGGTCCCAACATCGACTCGGACCACTATCTTGTAGCAGCTAAGATACGCACCCGCCTCTGTGTAGAAAAGCGCACACGTCAACAAACACAAGGAAGGTTCGACATCGAGAAGCTGCAATCACAACCGACAGCCGAACGATTTTCTACTCGACTTGCACTCCTGCTCTCTGAGAGCACTCATCAGCATCTCGGTATAAGGGAACTGTGGATGGCATATCAAACTCCTTACGTACAGCTGCAACCGAAACCATTGGCTTTCGGAAAAGTCAAAAAAAAACAGCTGGTATGATGAGGATTGTCGTCTCGCAGTGGAGAGAAAACAGACTGCCTACCTCGCAATGTTGCGATCGACCGCTACACGAGCGGGATGGGAAAGATACCGAGAGCTGAAGAGGGAAGCGAGACGCATTTGCAGACAAAAAAAGAAAGAGGCCGAAATGCGTGAGTATGAAGAGCTTGGTAAGCTGGCTGACAGGGGTAATGCTCGAAAATTTTACGAAAAGATCCGGCGACTAACTGAAGGTTTCAAGACCGGAGCACACTCCTGTAGAACCCCCAGAGGTGATCTAGTTATTGATGACCAGATCATACTGAGTTTGTGGAGGGAACACTTCTCCAGCCTGCTGAATGGCAGTGAAAGTGCAACACAAGGAGATGGCGAACCCGATTACCCAATCGACGACGATGGAGCAGATGTTCCATTGCCCGACCGTGAAGCAATTACGAATAGCAATTACCCGCTTGAAGAACAATAAGGCGGCGGAGGCCGATTACCGGCCGAGCTATTCAAATACGACGGCGAAGAGCTGATAAGGTGCTTGCATCAGCTTCTTTGCAGAATATGGTCGGAAGAAAGCATGTCTGACGATTGGAATCTCAGTGTACTCTGCCCAATACACAAATAAGGAGACCCCACAATTTGCGCCAATTGTCGTGGGATAAGCCTCCTCAGCATCGCGTATAAGGTTCTGTCGAGCGTATTGTGTGAAAGACTAAAGCCCACGAACTGCCAGAAGGAGGGATACGTGGCGCGCTGTTTTGGACTCGGCTATAACCGCGTAAGCGGTGTCTACGCCAGTCAAGAAGAAGAAGTTAGATGTAAGATCAAATAGAGAGGGAGTTCAATCTCTGGAACTAATTTTTTGTAGGCTTTGCAAGTCATCACCCTTCATTTTATAGTGCTAAAAGTCTAATTATAGTTCTTCTCACCATTAAATCTTTACAAACCGATTAAGACTAACTAACGTATCAGTAAAGCGCAACCAACTTATAAAAATTCATATTTTCAAGGTCTTACTTTTCTTCTTGGTTGGAGGAGTGAATCTTATATATTAACCATTAATGAAAGGGATCTACAAATTGTAACCTTCTTCGAGGGACTAAATTATTTTATTAGGAGATGAGAATTATCCAAAGTTCAAGTTTTTCATAGGTGAAATTTGAACCACCGTCAAAGAAAGTGTTCTTGAACAGGCTTATAAAGAATGCCTTTTGAAATCTCCTGGAAGTGAGAATAATATTGAACCTGTAGTCTAATTTACCGTTTACAACTCTGCGGAACTTCGAAGTTATTTGCCCATTAGTGGTGTCTGTGATGACATTGTTCAAAAGACAGATAGTTTTCAACCAACTTCGATAGTCTGATAGATTTCATGAGAACAATTTCAAGACAGGAGTACACTTGGAGGTTCAACATTATCTGCCGAGAACGACATCTATAAGAAAAGGATGTAGTATCTGTAGTATTACTATTCGATATAGTGCTAAAATCGGCAAGAGACGCCCTCCATATGAACAACTGAGATATTCATAACATTACAAAATCCTCAAGAAGTAATCCATTTACACTTTCCATAAAAGGAATAGGAATAGATAAAAGAATAATACAATGATCCTAATATTTTACTTTTGATTTTTTAATTTTGAGGTGTTGACTAAAAATATAACGGTTGAATTTGATAAATCGTATCGGAGCTGACTTATGAAATATAGGTTTATGCCGATTAGAGTTTAAAGCTAAGGATATGGTTGAGAAAAAGAAGAAGAATTGATAACTATTGATTGATTACCCGATTACTCATTAACAAATAAGTTCTTCTTCGAAGGAAATTAAAATTAATCTCTTCCGAACACACCTACTTTTAATTCTTTTAGTTTCAGTCATTAAGTAGCACGTAACTGTTTACTTCCATATCATATATAATTGCTAATGACTATATGAAAACTTTCAGGCCCAAACACACACATACTCCCGCTGAGTTGGCTCACTCCTCACAATTTGAAGGTCATAATTACTTTTTTCCATTGCGCTTCCATGCAAACAAACAAATCAGTATTGATCAACACCAACACCAATGCCAGCAATGCCAGCAGCGCCATCAAGAATATCAACAGACACTTCATCAATTACAGCAAAAACAATAGTTGTATTTACAATCGAAGTGTCGAAGGGAGTGTGAGCAAGTTGTCAAGTCACCCGTCAGACGGATGGTCGCACATTGCACATCGGCCGTGATGGCACATCAACGACACCCAATACAACAAAGCCCAGCTGTGCAATCAACTTCCAAGGACGTCGAGTCAATATTCTCACAGTCACTGTAAATGTGTTCGCGTATTTACTATTCATTTCGTTATTGTTGTTGTTGTTATTGTTGTGTGTGTTTGTGTAACAATAAAGCCACCGAATACAGTAATAAATTCACAAATACGCAAATATAAATATACATATTTACATGTTTACTTTACAGATATAAAAATTAAATACTGTCACTTATTGCTCTATTAATTGCCAGCGCGAGTTAATATTTATGAGCTCATAAATGCTTTTGCTTTTGCTGAGAGTCTTGAACTAAGCTGGTTTCAACCCATATTTCAAGATATATGGTGCTTGCGTCATGGAAAGTCGGAAAGGTCAACAGTGTTTGGATAACCAGAGTGGATTAATTGAAATATTAGTATTTAATTGGTTCCATTGGATATTTAGTTGTGGAGAATAGAACTGATGCAAAAAGCCTGTGCCAAATAAGTCTGGACCCGTTCTACTTGTGTCGAATCTATTGTCGAAGGAACAGGAAGGATCGAACAGATCCTTGAAGTTTGATTATTAGTGCAGTATGTGGATGACATCTACTTAGCTTAATTAAATTTGGAAAAGTAACCCGTAAACAATCGTACGAGCGCTACTCGAGTTTCATAAGGTGACTCTAACTCTTGGACCTCTTAATCAATAGATTGGTTTTATCATTAACATCAAAATTTAATACAGGCGTTGATAAGATCATTAAGAATTGGCGATCGCCTGTTTAGAGATCATATATCGTCGATGGTTTTTATAAAGTACATCTTGTTCGTCCTAGAAGGCAATTCTGCTTCAAAAGGTAGTCTAAATGCGAAATTTCTCCTGAAACAAATGGAGATATATTACTTGCAAAGTGATCCACGAAGTTTCTTAACTGGTGTGGGCTTTGTTATGTAGATGGCGTGTTATTGGCAATCAAGATATTATTGTTTGTAATACACACTTCTAACCGATTTGAGGCTTATTAATCTACTATCGTATAGCTCTCAGTTACAATATATGTATTCAGTGGTTTATGAACGGTCAGTTGTTTGCATCTGTCAGACTCTTTAACTTCTACTCTTTATTCTAAGTTGTATAACAGAACTTTTTCTGTTGAAATATGGACTCACATTATGATTTGAAATGGTAAAAATAATCGCTTACAGAAGTCCCTTCCAAAAACAAACTCAAGACATTTCACTTAACTAAATTTAAACTAATATGGTTTCATATGTGGTTGAAATTTTTAAGGCCTAGAATTTATATTCGAAAAACATGGCTGCTCTGGAGTAGAGACAGATTTCAGAACCTGAAACTTGAGTAGGAAACTGTTTTGAAATCTTTTCAGTACATTAATATTAGTCTCTCTATAAACATGACAATTTAATTAAAGTTCTATAATTTTCCTTGTCCTTCTGCGGAAAATATCTGATTGATGATTATGTGAAATCAAGTAAACTTTTTCTTCTTGAAAGTACTCCTTTTGCAAGACTAAGGACGATTTGCAAGACGTTTCAAAGATAAATGAGAATTTAAGGTAACTTCTTTCTAACACGGAATCTATTGAATCAAACCTAAATCTTATATTCATTTCAAAACTTTTCATGGCAATAATATCGGTTTCTCTTTGATCACTAAGATTTAATTGAAATAGATTACAATTTCTCTCTCAAGTGTTGTCAGATATTTAGCTTGATGATGAGGTGAAATCGTCTCAATATTTTTTTTAAGTTCCACTTTGGCGATAAGACAAAGCAAGAGAGTAGTTAATGAGAAATTACTTCGCCTTTTGGAATTATGGTGCATGGTAGATTGTATTTATCTAAGTAACTACTTCTTCCAAAAGGAGAGAACTAACTAAACTATCAGGGTATCGAATTTAAATGGTTTCGTTAAAATGTAGACTCCCACTAACGCACCGACAATAAAAATTTTATATAGAATATGTGTGCAAAAATACATATAAGTACTATATCACCTACTATACTCTCAAATGTGTCTCCCATCAGACAGCATATGACTGGTCGCGAATAAGCTGGCTCATCGCATGATATAACGGTATTTTGTAAATAAATCCTTTTAAATTGAAGGAAAAACAAATAAAAGAGAATCACTATTGAGTCATCTGCGCGAAGAGTGCCAATTCAATACACTCTAACTCAATTACTCTTGAGTGTAATTACCATTTTGAGTGCATAAATTAAATTTTTGAGTATAACCAACAATTGGGTGGGAGAAATAACTCCTGCGTTTGCTGCAGAAGTGTTATATAACCGGCTTTTTCAACAATGACACAATAAAAATAAGGTGTAACTGCCAGGCTCAGGTTATTTAACACTCAGAGAGCAAGTGAGCGCGCGAAGGAATGAGTGAAACCGCAAATGTAGCACTTAAAAGCAAAGGTAACACGTCAAAAAATGAGTGAAAACGAGTGTTAAGTGGCGTGGGTGACGTATATTATAAACTGGCGCTTCACTGATTTTTCGCTCTTTAAATTTTTCACTATTCTAGTGAATATATTTTATTGGCACTGCGAGTCATGGTAAGCCACTTAAGTGTCATATACCGCATGTGAACTAAATAACATGTTAAGCTAGATAAGAGAGTACTGTCATTGACACATATACATTTCGTTGGTATGTTTGGAGATACATTTTTAGTTGTTTCTTAAATATTTATACACATATATTTCTATATATATACATATGTAAGCTTGTATTCATTCGCTTGCTGTCTGGATATCCGGTGTAGCGGCAACGTGTCCTCTAACAGATTAAGTGTTGTGGGAATTTGCCATTTGCGAACAGCTGTCGCTGAAGGCTGAAAGTGAATGTGAAATTGGGTTTGGTGTGATTTCAGGAGCAGCGTGAAAATGAAAAACAAAGCCATAAAGGAGGGAGTAATCATTGGTTGATCTAAACGAATCATCTTGAAAAGGATACACAGACTTAAATGGCAACAATTATCTTAAAAGAGGGACGTGAAGCTTTTAATATTATTCTTATTCAAAATAAGGAAGGATTGAGGTCGAACGGAATCCAAAATTTAGTACAGAAAAAGATGTATAAAATTATGAAAATTTCGACTTTATTGGCTCGGAAGTTTGATCTTTAAGGTCAACCTCCAAAAAGCAATCCTACGATAATGGCATTTTGAGTTGTTTAAAATATAATAATAATTATAGTATATACATTGTTATTTGATGTAGTAGGTATTAAACTGGCTATATTAATATGAGATTATCATGTAATATATAAATATATTTCAGATTCAGTCAAACCCTCTTACTGCCTTACCGATATGATAACGCTAAACAAAAACAAGTGAGGAAGGGCTAAGTTCGGGTGTAACCGAACATTTTATACTCTCGCAATTTATTTATTTAACTTTATTAATATTATATTATACACAATTTGACCCACACATTCGTCATATAAATTGTATAAAGTCCATTGAAAGTTGGAAACCATAATATCAGGTTAGAAGCACCGAGGTCCTCGTGTTCGATATATGGGGCCTTAAAACCCTATGGTCCGATTTCGGCGATTTTTAGAATGGGGCTGCCACACTATAAACAAAGTATTTGTGCAAAGTTCTGCACCGATATCTTCACTAGTGCTTTCTTTATATATTGTAAAGTAAACGATTCAGATCGTCTTCAAAGTTCTGGTATATAGGAAGTATGCGTGGTTGTGAAGCGATTTGGCCTATTTTCACAACATATCATTGGGATGCAAGGAAACTATTACAAACGAAGTTTCATTGAAATCGGTTGAGTAGTTCCTGAGATTTGGTTTCTGACCCATAAGTGGGCGACGCCACGCCCATTTTCCATTTTGTAAAAAATTGTAAGTGCAGCTTCTATCTGCCATTTCTTATGTGAAATTTAGTGTTTCTGACGTTTTTCGTTAGTGAGTTAACCCACTTTTAGTAATTTTCAACCTAACCTTTGTATGGGAGGTGGGCGTGGTTATTATCTGATTTCTTTCTTTTTTGAAATTTATAAGTAGATAGCTAAAAGAAACGACTGCAGAAAGTTTGTACATTCAAATATGCCCCTTCATACTGCGATCCTTCATACCAAATTTTATTTCCATAGCTTTATTTATGGCTTAGTTATGGCACTTTATGTGTTTTCGGTTTTCGGCATTTTGTGGGCGTGGCAGTGGTCCGATTTTGCTCATGCGATTTTTTTCGAAAGCAACCTTCCTATGGTGCCAAGGAATATGTGTTCCAAGTTTCATTAAGATATCTTAATTATTACTAAAGTTATAGCTTGCACGGATAGACGGACGGACAGACATCCGGATTTTAAACTCCACTCATCATCCTGATCATTTATATATATATGTATAACCCCATATCTAACTCTTTTATTTCTGAATATTGGTTCTTCATACTTCAAGAATAACCCTTTGGATTCAAGCTGGACTATAGGCTCTGCTCAATGCCAAATTCTCAACATAATGCGTTAGGAGGCTTTCGTGCATACAATATATATTTGGTTATTTAACCCCAGATGAATACAGCCATTCTTTCCATGAGTTTTTGCTTTCTTTCAAGAATGTTCGAATGAATATTAAACATCTCCTGTGAATCGGAAGCGTACACCTTTAAATGCGTGCGAATTTTGTGGATTCATACCTCCATTGTTTTTTAATGAATTTTGAATCAGACGTCTTTTACTACACAATTTTGGCATAACTGTCCCATCCTATCTCAGTAGATGTTTTTATCCTAGAATTAAAGACTGAAGTAAAGCTAAAGACAAGTGTACTAATTGAACTGACTATTTCAGAGGAGCAATCCTTAAAATAGTATAAAGAACACATATGTATGTACGTTCATACCGAATGATTGCCCTTACCATAAGAAAACAACAACAATCCATAAAGGTGGTTGAAGTTCTTTACCTTCTACTCTTCATCATTTCAGGGTTGGTTGTATACCTGCAAGATCACTCAGCATTTCTTTGACCTTTTTGTAGTTTCTTTAATTCTCAGACGCCTTAGTTGCATTTTTACATAAATAGTTCACTTTCAGCGTTGTTTAGTTATCGCTTCTCGGCCTTATGGCTAAGATCAAAGTGTAGTATCTGTTCTTATCAGCTTAACATCTGATAGATCCTCCATCGGAGGACAACAAATGTTAAACTGATTTTTGGAAAACGACGGAGTGTTTTAGGGGCTTGCTCCACCTCTGTCACGGGTTGGCCCGGTATTGCAGTACCACCGGGAATTCGGCCCAAACTATTGAATACATAATCATTAACTTGAAACAAATCCACGATAAAGAATCGCTTTCGGCGTTGATCACATTTGTAAAATAGGCTACTTTAATAAACGCAACATGCAAAGCAATTTTAAAACAAATGCCATGCCATGCAAAGCATTTTTGCATTATTTATTACTTTCATGCATTGCCAAAATATTCAATGCACTAGTTTAGTGAAATACCACAAAAAAATGCTGATATTGTTACCAGCAAAATACTACATTGCTCACATAGTAAAGTGCTGGTATTTGGTGACACGCATCTGGTATTCGATGTAACGAACAAGACTGACAATTAATGTGTTCGTTATTTCGGAAAACTACTGTATTTCAATTCCAAACCCAAAGTATTAATGGAAGATATAAACAAAATTAATTCATGTTATGTGCAGTTTTGCAATAGCATCAGGAAGTCACAAACGGTTCGGCTTCTTTTGCTCTTAAGAAGCAGTATTATTTGGATGTGAATGCTTGTACCTTTCAATCATAAACAAGTTGAAAAGCTAAAGTTGCTCGAAAAGTCCAGTTTCTGACCAAAATCTATGTAAAAAATCTTTTATAATTTCCCAAAGATCTTGCGAATTGGTCAGCTAGTAGGTGACGAAACATTCTTCGGTCAAATGAAAACAAAGTGAATTTATTAAACTCTGATCAAGGCAGTCGTTCTGTGCAAAGACCACCCAATTCCGATTTCCTACCACAATACACTATAAAAGCTATAAAACATGGCGGCTGGAAAATAATGGTTTGGGGGTGCTTCTCCTATTATGGAACAGGTTTCCAATTTCGGATTGAGGGTACAACGGATGCCTTACAATACTCAGGATTTTAAGTGAAACCATGTTACCTTACGTGGAGTTTAATATTCACCTACGAATTGTGTTTCATGAAGATAATGACCCGAAACATTAACCGAAGAGGGCAAAGGTTTGGCTCAAACAAAATACAGTCGAAATTCTCTAACTCGAATCACTATAATCCACAAAAAAACTTCGAGTTAGAGAGACTTCGAGTTATAGAATTTTCTTTAAAATATAAAATGGTTTAAAAAACTGTAAAATATAGATTTATATACAGTTTTATTTATTTACTTCGCATATAGTTTTATGTACATATGTACGTCAAAACATGTTTTATGTACATAAGTTAAAACATGTATTCTGTAACTTTGTTTGTTGCAGTTTGCGAAAACGGAAATTTCTCTGTTCAATAAAATTTCACAACAACAATTCAAGTCAACATTTTGATATTTGACGTATAGTCGCCGCTTTTATTTAGGGATGGCGCATCGACGTTAACGCTGAGCGGTAAAAAACGTTCCGCCAATGCTTTTAATGAGTTAAATCAATTAAATTTAAAATTTTATTTACTATCGAGGCAGAAAATGATATTACACTTGGGGATTGCATAAATCATGTAACAGAGGCATAGGATACAGACGCCAAGTGCCAAACAATAGCAAAATGCAACAAACAAAATTACAGAATACACGTTTTTACGTTTTTAAAATTATGCGAATTAAATAAATAAAAGTGGTCTTCAGAGGGTAAACCATATAATAAAGATGATCTTTGGAAGCTGCCATATGGATCCGGACAAAAAATTAGAGTTGTTTGGAAAGATATGGTGAGCATAGAGATTCTAGCAGAATCATGGAATGAGAGATTTGAAACCAAGTCGTCTTGTGCGAAATATATGAAAATATTGGAAAAGTTTATGCCATATCAGACATATTAGACGAATCCGAGGCAGAGTTAATACCATGTCCGCTAAGATCGATCAGGAGAGAGCTCAATACACAATTTGACCAATTAGTTGTGAACAGGTGGAAATGTACAACCAAATGCAAATTAACTAAACTGATAAGGGCAAAATAAGACAAGACAAGAACAAGGTATTTATTAAAAAGGTCCAGGAAAAGTATTTTCAGACTTACATCATCTATAACGGGGCGTTTGGAATAAGGAAACAATTTTCCACTATCTCTGTGAATGCCCAGCCTTATCTCAGATCGGACACAGAACACTTGGAATCCATCAGGCATCAAACCTTGAGGGGATGTCTACTAAGAGCATAACGGACATAAGAACGAAAGAACAAAATGGTTTGAACGAAACTACGAAATGTGATCAAAATGGCACATTTAGTGCCTAAATTAACAAAAAGAAACATAAAAATATACATTCCACCTATCTACCTACTGTTAACAAAGAAAGTAAGAGATGTGATCTATTTCATACAAAATATTCTGTAAATTCGATCTCAAAACCTAAAATTTAAAGAGAAATACAATTTTAGAAATCATAACCTCACTTCTTTCTTGCTGCATTACTTTTGCACAGCACTGTAACTTATAAGAGAGTGCATCTGTTTATGCATGTAAACGAGTAGGAAGCTCTCGCGTACATTTGCTGACTTGAGCATCGCTCTGGGCCAAGCCCTTGCTTTCACTTTACGTTTATGTTGCCTTGACGTTGACGGGTGGCAATAATGGCAGTGCACATTAAAGCATATTTAATCAGTAATGTGCAATATTTACACAACGGTTTATTTGTTTACAAATACATACACTTGTAAACCTTAGTAATAAAGATGCATTCACAATGGCTGAAACATTTGCTAAGTTCACTTGAGAGAACTGTATTTGAACTAGTTATTCTAGTGATTATTTAGGAACTAGTTTACAATAAATGCGTGGATTGATAGAGTGGATGAGGTATTTTTGGTAATGATATAGTCAGAAAAAGTTATTGTGTTGTCTCTTTAGATTGGTCCATCCTTGCCCTGTTTGACCATCATTTAAACTAAGAAGTCTCAGATCAGACCTCCTCGATCATAGTTTTTAGTATATTTTAAAAGTTCAACTGTTCGCTTAAATAATATGATTTTTTTTCTTTATTTCTCGGATTACAAGGATTTGTGAAGACCCAGTTCACTATCTACTCGACCTTCGATGTTACGCTGTTTGAGAATTTCAACCAGCAGCTTTAGGGAGACTTCGTAGGGTATAAACTAGCTAGGCTCAAGATGTTTACAATAGTAGAAACTTGTTCAAGGTCTCATCTTTTCTTCAACAAACCAAATTACAGCCTACTTAATAACCCTCTACCAATTGAAGAAAAGTTAACCGACACGGCCCCCATTACGTCTTATTCATATTTCTAGCGCGTGTTCTTTTCCAAGTTTGCGCCCTGTTTTCAGTTTTAATTGCATTTGCATCAACTACTGCATATTTATAGGCGCATTACAATCAACTTGATGCAAATTTTGCAGTCAGCGAATATATCCTCAACAGTTGAGCAATTGTGCTCGACGAATGCTCAAGTGCGATACAGCATATGCACAGTTACATGCACAAAAACAATTCTCATACATATGTATATTTACAGTTAAGTGTATTCATTGCATAATTTCCACTCTAACTTGCGCCTTTTTTGCAGTTTTGAGTTATGGCGTTGATGGGGTGCATCTATTCGGAAGCAAGAAAAGCGCAAATTTCATTTTATGTTTTCAATTTTCTTCTGCTGCTATGTGATTTTTGAAGAATTTAGAAGTACTCATACATCTATCTAAGTTTTTAATCAGATTTTGTGTCTGCAAAGTTTTAATTAACTGCTCACAAATGTATACTTTGTTTTTATAACTTTAGGAAGTCAGTCACTAATGTTTAATGAAATGAGTGTTATTTATATTTGTTAAAATATACATATATACAGATTTAAATATTTAAAAAGAGGTTAAAGAAACAGTACTACCAAAATATATGGGCGGTAAAGCCTTACGTGGAGCTGAAATAAATCATAAATTCAAAGTTATTGTCCAAATTAAATTTTTTTATCTCCGCCTTTTGATTAAGGTTAATTACTATTAAAGGGTGAGGTGGTTTTCAGGAACTAAAAGCAAGGCTATTTTTTAAATTTTTTTGGTAACATTTTCGTCATAAATTTAAGATACGAAAAAAATAGTTGTAATAAAGATACAAAAAAATCCAGATACCGATTTTGAGATAAACGCATTTAAAGTTCTCAATTGATACTAACGCGGCCTGATGGACGGAACATCTCTTAGAATATTAATCGGATTGATTTGATATTTTTGGATAATATTTTACTACTTCATAATACTTCAAATTTCGCAATTTTAAAACCCACCTAATCCCTAAATAAAGGTGATAAATGTTTCTTAATAAATATTATTACGTAAATATCGAGATATTCCAGAGGTTATGAGTGATGATTAAGATAGTTTTGAGCTCAAAACTTAACTTGGAAAACTGCTGATTTACACTAAAATGTTCTATTCAAATCCAAGAGACAAAAAACTTAGCAGCCCTATTATGATAGTTTACCAAACAATACTACGAAACTAGAAGAAAGGCTGGTGCCAATCTGGTTCTGTATGCATGTGATTGTCGTTGCAACCGTTTAGCCGGTTATAGCCGAATCGACGATAGTGCGCCACCTCTCTCTCTCCTTCGCAGTTCGGCGCCAGTTGGAGATCCCAAGTGTAACCAGGTCGCTCTCCACCTGGTCCCTCCAACGGAGTGGAGGCCTTCCCCTTCCTCGGCTTCCTTCGGCGGGTACTGCATCGAACACTTTCAGGGCTGGAGTGTTTTCGTCCATTCGGACAACATGACCTAGCCAGCGTAGCCGCTGTCTTTTTATTCGCTGAACTATGTCAATGTCGTCGTATAACTCGTACAGCTCATCGTTCCATCGTCTGCGGTATTCGCCGTTGCCAATGTTCTGAGGACCATAAATCTTGCGCAAAATTTTCCTCTCGAAAACTCCTAGTGTCGTCTCATCTGATGTTGACATCGTCCAAGCTTCTGCACCGTAAAGCAGGACGGGAATGATAAGCGACTTGTAGAGCTTGATTTTGGTTCGTCGAGAGAGGACTTTACTGTTCAATTGCCTACTCAGTCCAAAGTAGCACCTGTTGGCAAGAGTTATTCTGCGCTGGATTTCGAGGCTGACATTGTTCGTATTGTTGATGCTGGTTTCCAGGTAGAATCTGGTTCTGTATATGTATATAAAATAATTGTATGATAATTACATGATCATCATTTGAAGCAATAAAAGCTAGGGGTGCAATATTTTTAGAACGGTTTTCCACACAAAATCTCTAGAGCATCATCTAGAAAGCAACCAGCACACTCAATTGAGATTTAGTCTTATTGTGGATCAACAAATAAGAAAGTACTCCGGTCCTATATTCTTGTATATATTTTCTTCACTATAACCAAGGTAATCTATTCGGTCTGTGGCATATTTATTTTTGATAAATATATAGAGCGGATTTAATAGAGTCTTTTTGGACAGTCAAAACGTTCAACCAACACTATTCAGCTCTGCAGAATGCCTTAGACATCTTCAAGTAGCTTGCCAAAATCGGCAAGACAAATATGCATCATCTTGTAAATATCATCTTCCGTTAAACAAACCCGATAATTCATACAGATCGGTGAAATTTAATAAACAAATACTTACATTATAAATTACCTCTTAAAAAGGAAGGAATATTGTGTGCATATTTATGAAAACAACTGCAGCTAACTTAACTCAAAAAAATATTATCTGAAAGCACGTGTCGCATTATTATTGCAAAACCATAAGCATCATGGTGTGTTGGTGTTGTAAAATCATATATTTATTAGGAAATTGTAAAAATAAAGTATTTTCAAATCTCTTTTGTTTCGCTCGCACGCGTTCGCGCCATTTCGCATTCGAGTTTCGACTGTTCGCATTATAAAGTGCAATAAGTTTTGCTGGAATTGCACTCATTTCACCATAATCCCCGCCCGATAATGGGCGAATGGCCACAAAGCGGATTTTTAATTTGCTCAGCAACATGTGGCTAACACAAAGCCAATTATGTGGAAAATTTTATTGCGCGTCTTTGTTGGCAAATTATCATATTTCTCTTCGGAAATACGTGTGTGTGTGTGTGGTTGGAAGTAATTGCTTTCAGATTTTTAATTGTAAGGTCAGTTTGTTAGTAGTAAATTTATGCCCTTGCACTCGTTTACTTGAAAAAATTTTAGTAAATATTAAAAAAAAATAAAAAGAGAAGCCTATGAATAGCTCTGAGAATATAACTATTGGAGATAGAAAGAAAGGGCAATATATCTGTAGGAAAGGAAAAAACCCTAAAAAGGGTATATGTGGGTAATATAATAACGAGAAAAAAGAGAGGACATATCGGGATATGCTATGCCTCAAATGAATACGATAATATGGACAAGAGAGACAGAGGGATATAAAAAACTATCATATAGACCACTCTTCTCAAAGTTTTACTAATATCACCCACCGGGGTCTGAGGGCTTTACATAAATATTATACATTTGTAAAACATATACGAATCCTTATAACATTTAAAGAATATCTTTACACGAATTTCATGAATGATTTTTTTGCGATCTTCGGAACCGGGTTGCCTTTTTCTTTACTCGAGCATAGCTCCCTATCGGTTGAGTATTTCGTTAATTTTTTATATCAGAAGGTATTTTTTTTACCTTTCCATTTAATATACCCAAATTTCATCATCAATGTAGCTATTGGTAAAACTCGGATAGTTCTGTCACGTCCTTCTTAGAGATCTGGACTTTCAGTACTTATTCAGCTTAAGGGAATGTGAGCTGAACACCACAGCTCCTGAAAAACCGTCGTGAGTTCGATTTTCGAAAGCTGAATTGGTGCTGAAAGCTTAAAAACTGAAAAAGCTGGTACATAGGCCCAGCTGACTGATATAAAGTTATAAACTCAGCTGATCCTCTCAAATATTCACAATCAAATTACTAGAAAAATTGCCCAAAATTTCATATTTCTAATAATTACGAACACATAACAAATACTCAATGATCTTACAATACGTGATAGCAACAACACTCTGTAAGGGTAGTTATCTGTATAAACATTGCTTACCTTTTCCTTTCACCCTTGATCGTTTCGGGGTTGGTTGCATACATGCACGATCACTTAACATTTCTTTGACATTTCTATAGCTCCTTTAATTCTCATACACTTTATACGCATTTCTACTGAAATAGTTTGTATTTGGCGTTGTTTGGTTATCGCTTCTCGGCCTTATGGCTAAGATCAAAGTGTAGTATCTGTTCTTATCAGCTTAACATCTGATAGATCCTCCATCGGAGGACAACAAATGTTAAACTGATTTTTGGAAATCGACGGAGTGTTTTAGGGGCTTGCTCCACCTCTGTCACGGGTTGGCCCGGTATTGCAGTACCACCGGGAATTCGGCCCAAATTAATAAATACATAACAAATAATATAGATGTTAACATTCTAAAGGCTTACTCGTAGCTAAACTCTTAGCACTAATTCTGTCCAGAAGTTTATCATCTGAGTGTGGAGAACGAGAAGAAGATGAGTATTGTAGATGGATTAAATCGGTCTGTGACCTATGAATTCACTGACCTATTGATTTAAAACTAAAAGAAGTCATAAACAGTTAACATTATTATTGCGCGCAATAAATCTAAATGAGTGTAATTATTTTTAACGACTAAATGTAATTGCTTGCAACGTGCAACATGCGGCACGAGTTTCGCAAATATAAATAAATTCACTGCAACAAAGCAATGCCGCGGTATTTTCGCTTCTCCTCCTTCCGTCGCGCAATATTTTTGTCAAACAAGTTTAATAGAAATTTACGACATTTCCAACACCAGTGAACTGCTGTCTGCAAATTTTCACCAGCAACAAAAAAATAATAAAATCATGAGAGTTTTAAAGAGTTCAAGGTTAATGCCATAGTTTAGTGCGAATAACGGCGCACCACGATTGTGCCACTGGCTGTGTGGCTCGATAGTGAAATTTGAGTTCACTTTTTTATTATTTTTCCCAAAAAACGCTTCACAGAAGTTTCATGGTCAAAGCCACACAAAAATAGTTTGCATTCCGAAATGCCACAAAAGAGTAGCCAAAAAAATGGAATAAAGTGCTCGTAGCTTATCTTTTGTGGGCGACTCGTGGCCGTGTGCTGGGAAAGCAAAAGTGCCAAAAGTGTGACAGGACGCCACTACAAATTCAATTTCAAGGTGATCATTGTGTGAAAGAGTACAGGAAGTATTGCAATTTATGTCAACTGCAAACAAATCCAATCAAAGTCTGTAAAATGCACTTGTGGAATTTGAGTGTAGATGTGTATGAAAGAAGGTTGCGGGAAAAACTTGTTGGTGTAATAGACAATATATTTTTGGGTGCAAATGTTGCCTATATTGCAAGAGAAATGCGTAAATATTTTCTATGTAGATTTATCGTGAACCCATAAAATTCAAAGTAATCTGATCCCACGTGATTCTCAATCCAGGCAAAGAGGTTTACATTTTGATCAGTTTCAATAACCTTTGGCTGGGATTTGTTTACATATTTCGTCGAGGTCAATACCTTTAAAGGGGTTTGTTTAAATTTTTGTCGAGGTCAGGACATTTCGCTGGGGTTTGTTTACATTTTGGTCGCGGTCAATGATTTTTGACTGGAATTTGTTGACATTTTGGTCGGTGTCAATGATATTTGGCTGGGTTGTGACCTTTGCCAGGGGTTGGTTTACATTTAGGTGCGGTCAATGACCTTTGACAGGGGTTCGTTTATATTTTGGTCAATGGGCTTTGGCCGAGGTTAGTTTACATCTTGAAACCTCCAGTAGGGTCAAGTTTATTTAAATTAAGGGGTCACGTAAAGTCAGATTCCTTTATATTTTGATGAGTCATGTAGGTAAGGTTTGTCAAAATTGTATGTATTCTTGTGAAATCAGGTTTGTGTATATTTCAAGGGATAAGGTGGATGAAATCTCCTAAATACTTGCTACACTTAATTTGTGTTATATCAATATCATATTCATTTACATTGCTACAACATTTTCCGATCTTTCTAGCAATTAGCAGATTTTATTCCACAAGTACAGAGCCGGCTTGGGGGCCAAGCTGAAATCGACCGGAACAAATAATAAGGAGAAGTGGCAAGACCTTGGCTGCAAGTCGCTGTTTTCCTAATGGATTGTAATTGGTCTTGCGAGCGTTCATAGGATCCCAAAGAACTTGCGAGCTCTTCTTATTTTTGACAACAATCTTTATCGAGTAATGATTCCAGTTTCTCATCTTAAAATTGTTTTGGTCGCTTAGTCCTCGCCCTTCGTTTTACGAGCCAAAATCACTACTTTCAATACTTACACTGAAGTAGGGTTACCATATATTCTAAATCGTATGTATGTTCAGTAGGCTCGTCGGTCGTCCAGCTTAACCAGATAGGGCATTCTGGAAATCCATTTCAAAACAGCTATATATTTTGACGATCCTAAGTCTATGGATACACATGTTTTGGAAATAATTCCATTCGTCCTTATTATCAAGACCACTTTTGTTAGTTTCGCCAAATTATATATGTAAATCTTTATGTATAAGTCTTTACTTCAGCATGAAAAATATTCTGTTTGACATTCTAGCTCACATGTCAGCTTTTAAAGAAATTAAACTTGGGCATGCTACTTCCTAAACAATTACGAAAACACATAAATCAAAGGCACGGAGTGCTAAGCTCCCGCCATGAACTCATATTTATTTTTGTTTACGTTCTCTTCCACTCGCTCACTCTTCTAACCAACTCCACACCCTCACGCTAACGGAAGCTCGTTAAATGTTTATTTATTTCATTCATTTATTCCATAATTTCAACTTTAAAGTGATGTGCATTAGAGTGGCATATGTGCCATTGTGTGTGTGTGTGTTTAAACGCGTATTAATCTTCGACTCTGTATAGCTTAATTTTGAGATTGATTGCCACTCCGCCAAACGCTTGCCGTTGTCAAGCAACTAAGCGTGTACACACCCACTTTTGACACCATCTCCCTCTTTTCGATCCAGTGAATTTTGGTAAACAAATGTTGCTACTGTTGTTGTTGTGCTCATATTTTCCCATTTACAAAGAAAGCAAGGAATAAGTTGTTTTCACACCCATACTTGCGCACTCATACCAACACACTTTAAAATAATTTTGGCTTTGCAAATAACTCAAAATACATAATAAAGGCGCACAGTATTACCCTTACTCTCGCATAAATATATGGGCATCACATATATTACCGCATTCTTCATTCATTCATGTTTTTGTTATGAGTGTGATTCGAAAGGACTTGGCTGAAAGAGAAAGTGTTGCCTAATTAGGCAAGAAGAGACGAAGTTTGAGTGAAAGTTCAAAGCGCTTGCGCTACATTTGAGTGAGCATAAATTGAGTCATATGTAAAACACTCAGCTTGGGGTTAGTTTGAAGATGTTTTGGGTATTGGGAACAGTTTAATTGTACGAACAGTGAGTACAATTAAGTAATTGTACATTTGAGTGAGCATAAATTGAGTCATATGTAAAACACTCAGCTTGGGGTTAGTTTGAAGATGTTTTGGGTATTGGGAACAGTTTAATTGTACGAACAGCTAAACAAATTAAAATAATTCCTTTTTCTTGATTAGGAGGTTGAAACTTTGAGCTCAGCTCAGCACACGACATTGTTATTGGCTTGGTACTTCTTTCCAGTCTTTTTGATCGTGTACATTAAGCCTTGGTTCCACATAGAAATCACTACATATAATATTTTTTTTGACACAATTTCGAATGTTCGGATATCTGAACTCTGGGAGTAATTAATGCCTTTACTGACTGATCAAAGCAAAGAGGAAACGTTTCAGGTCTGGAACTCTCCATAAAAACCACTGGAGTATTGGTAGATGAGCACGAGGAAGGAGCGAAGGATACCCAGTGAGAACTAGGGATGCAAACATCGTAAAATGAAACATCGATGGTTCGATGTATCGATGATTCTTCAAAACCCATCGAAGTCAAAAACATCGGCCATTAAAACATCGATACATCGATTTTTTCATTGTTTTTTAACTTTTTTAACTTATTTTAAATTTAGTGTGAAAAGCTAAGGGATACAGAAGCAGAAGCATAAATAAATGAAATGTAGTACGTCTTAAGTTGATACATTTTATTTCACTTAGCATTATGTGTCTGTTAAAGTTTTTTCTCAATAAACAACAGAATTTCAAAACAACGACATGGAAAGTTTTTTCACTGTCATTTCTTTTTGATTTTAATTCTGCGTGATAGTTGCCCTGGGTTTAGAAAAAGGTCGTTTACTCGGCACTGAAGTGGCCACAATGTGTAAATCTTAGAAGTCTATTTATACAACTCCGGAAACACAGTATTCATGTCAACCCAAACTCTATTGGCTTCTGATTGGTAGGGGTAACAGCCGAGATACACTTTCTCTTCAACCTTCCGTCCCTGTAATTGTAGATAAGTTTGACAGCTTATATTTCACCTTTTGGTGGACCAAATGTTTCTATTTATCAAACGAGTATTCTGTTTCACACTCATCCGAAGATTCTTTTGTATCAGCGCGATTCTTTGAATTTTTTATGAAACAAAAAACAAGTATTTCATTTAGCCATAGCATCTTTAAAATGCAGTAATTTGAATCTCTGATCTAACGCAGTAGCCAATGCCAGAATTAAATTGTATAAAAAATCATAAAAGTAACCACAGTATTGTCCAAGCGCACATTCCCTTAACGAATTCTCCGTATTCGACAAAAGTCGAATTCCAATGTAATAAAGCTTATCCAAATAGAGGGTTTCGAGTTAATACCCGAAAAAGTGTGAAGTCAAATTTTTATATAAAACATCGACATAAAACATCGTTGAAAGTGACATCGATGCATCTATATTTTTAGATTCAAGCCATCGATGGCGCATTTCGCGCGGGCACTTATGCAAAGTGTCGCAGCCATGCGCGATGTTCATTCGTTGCTGGTTCGACAACGACTGAACGATACAGCGTAAGCGTGCGTGTGATCTGAGTCGGCACAATTGTGCCAAGCAGTGTCGATCACTGTTTTGGATTCGATGTTATCAATAATATATTTTTATAACCATTCTACTTTACAAAAGTGGGAACAGATCACCAGTTTAAGGATGTCTTTGAGAATCGTAAAGTCTCATCTTAATATCTTTCCATTACCACCGATTATTCCACGCTTCATTACGTACTGTTAGAGACATCTTTGAACGTTTATCGTTATAAAATCCCATAAAAGAATTAGGCTCCTCGACACATTTTAAAATTGTTATTTCCTGGCATGTTGGGCGAATCAATATCAGAAATTGTAGTTTTCAACTATAATTACAGACCGATTATGTTTGGTGATTATATTTAACAATATTTCACCTTTTTGCGAAATCAGTTTTTAAGATATACTTTGCCTTGTATATATGCTTCCTTATGTTCTGTTAAATCTTTCAGTTTTCGTTTCAACCTTTGCAGTCATTTTGTCATACTTGAATATATATTTTATTCCAACATTAGACTATTATATATTCTTATCCCTGACTATGATATTATGGGTATAGTGGAATGTTATAACGTTGATATAGTTCTACTTTAACTGATTTACAAAATTGAGCTTATTTTTCTGCGACATACTCTCTCTTCTATTTCAGAATCAATTCAGAAGGATCTCTTGTCTCACCGAAAGCCTTTCTTTATTAGGCACCGAGTGTCTCAATGACTGTTTTAAGCCATAAGACATAAGACTGTTTTAAGCCTACACCTTCCTTGAGATTTGTTCACTATTGAGAAATTATCATATTAAAATTGTATTTGGTACGAGGTTGAGATGGCTTTATTTGAAACTTGTTGAAGTCAGGTCAAAAGTGACCAAGTTTTTCAATAGGGTGCTACAAAAGTAGATCGATAGGGACAGCTCTTTTGACATTTCTCTTTTTCTGCAACGAGTCGAAATTATTAAAATTTGCTACCGAAATTCGGAGTCAGTGGCCTCAACTTTAAGGGCGCTATGATCGAGACCGGCACGCTACTGTGAATGGAAACGTTCAGTGAGAACCGAATATTTTTGGCTCAAATTTTATGATATGGATTTGGACAATGTGTGGTTCCAACAGGACGGCGTCACAAACTACACAGCGAGGTCTATGGTCTATACCAACAAGCCAGCGACGATTGATGAACTTCGTACGAATATCGAATATGAAATTGCAGCAGTATCAACCGATTTATACTTGAAAACCGTCGTAAATTGGGTTCAGTTCGTACATAATGGCATCGAATGTACTTTCGCAGGAATAGAGAATTTCATGGATATCCTAAACCATTTTTGTTTTATTTAAAAACACTTTTGCGCTCTTATTGAAAACCCCTTTATTTTGATCTTATTGTTTTCGGCGTATTTTCTTTCCCCACCAAATGACCTCATTTCTTTCAGATCTGAGGAAAGATAATAGAACTCCTCGAGGAAAAGGTTTTTTCCGCTGCTTTTTATTGTAACCCAAGAGGTGTGACAAGTTGTATTTGCTTCATAATAGGCCATATTCCGACGATTGTCTCTCCAGAGGTTCCAGGGAATAAAAAACTCATCACTGAAAATGCCATATCTCATGAACCAATTAAACCACAGTTGTGAAATTTATACACGAAAATAAAAATTAAATAATTCTACATTTAGAATATTTTTTCTACAAAAGTGAAATAGAATGTTTTAAGCCCAAAACTATTTTATTTACAATTTAATTCGAAAATTTCAATAAATTTTTCCAAAAGGTTTACTTACATCAATTACTCACACTTTTGAGTTTCCCGCTCAATCCAAATGACTCGTACTCATAACTACTCAACGCTCTTACTCAATCAATGCCATTCGTGTGCATTAAACACTCAAATCCTTCGTTCGCGTGCTGCCCGTGCGGCCGTCTGCCGACATGTCTGCTATGTTGACCATAAAAAAATTCAGTTCGTCTTACTCAGCTCAGCTTGCTTGAACGTCGTTTTCCAACTTTGCTTTAAATTCGTTGCAAACTTTCACATTTCAAACATTTCACTTTCAAACGGCAAAACAACAACACCGAGCAGCGACCAAAAACAAAAAATAATAAAAAGAAGCAAAAAGGCCAAAAATAAATAAAAAACAACAAAACGGACGAAGTGTCGAAAAAAGTTTGAAGAAAATAAAAACAAAATGGCTCGCAGCATAATTTAAGGCAACAAAAGTGCAAGTAAAAATTTAATAAAGTCACTTTGTCTCTTGTGCGGGTGTGTGCGCTTGAGTGTGTAGGTGTGTACAGTATTTTGTGTGCGTAAAAATACTACGCGCTGCTTTTGGCTGCAAACAGCTTTCAGCCAGTTGCTGTAAGCAATTTTTATTGCTGTTGTTGGCGCTACTGCTTTCGCACGCTAGCAGTGGCAGGCAGCGCAAAGGACTTCAGCGTGCTGGCGGCTGTAACGGCAGCAGCAGCAGAAGGACGCACAAGGAAAACAGTGGAAACGGCGAAAGTGGAAACGTGTGCGTCGCGTGTGGTGATATAACAACGGTATAAAGTATTTTTCTTTCCTCCACACTTTTTCGTGTGTGGCCTTTTTGTTGTTATTGTGAAAGTGTGATTTCTTACAACCGCTTTGAGGTGCCATAAAGGACATTTGCCGTTATTTGAATAAGGACATTTAAATAAATTAAAGAATTATGTTCAACGCTCGGTCTTCAAATGTACACAAGCAGCATTGTGGATAAAAGTGCTTAAAAAAAGAGGTATGTATACTTGGAATATATACATATAAAAAGTGCCCAGCCTGTGATTTTTTATCCAATAATGCCACAAATATTTAAGCCCTCAATGAACTGTGGCTAATTAGTGTTGCCTTGCATAGCTTAAGACGCTGGCGTCCTTTAAATACCGGCCATTGTGTGGCGTGCATATGGCAAGGCGTCATGTGAGCCAAAGTGAAAAAGTCAAAGGACACGTAAACAATTTGAGGTTAATATTTGTAAACACTTGAAAGCTTACAGGCATTCGACATAGAAATATTTAGCAGATTATCGTTGACTTTATGGGAATTCCATGAAAGGTTAGGGCGCTTAAATATAGTAAAACATACATATGTTTATGGAAATGACAAATATTGTCATTGAGTGTGTATTAGCGAGAACTTGGGAAGACTTTTAAGTTATTTTAACCTCTTAGTTTCATATATTTTGTGATTTTATAATACTCCTAATTAGGAATGTGTAACAGAACCCTTTTTAAAAATGTTTTCTTCAAGCAGTACGTATTAATCCCAATCAAAAAATTCTCACCAAAGAACCTGTTCTTTAGTTTTGAGATAAGTAACACCTTAACATCTTAACATGGTCATAAGAAAGTCAATGCGATTTTCCAGCTCTTAATAAAAAAAAATGTTTGAAATAAGAATTTAATGATAGCCTCATTTCGACCTTACTTGCTGCTAGAACATAAACTGGATCTCACACTTCGAACAACAAGAGATCTACCATTATCTAAGCAAGTCTACTTATTTTCCTTGAAATCCTAGTAATGTAAAATAGAACTAAAATGATAATCATATATTTTGATCCCAGCGTATTTTTCAAAACCATTAGGAACCAAGAATGTCATGTGTTACAAAAAGATGAATCAATGCAGTAGATTACTTTTATGGCGAGGCTTACGATTTTGAAGTTACTGATCTGATACATAAGCCAACTAGGTCTTGACCATTGTTATGCACCACATACATATTGGAATAGTGTCCGACCAATTACAATTTTTAGCCGTTGCCGATGCCATTTTAAGACCAATATTCGAAAATAATAGGTCTAGTAAAAAGCAATTCATTATTTTTCCAATTTAGTTTTAGTAATTTGTATCTCGCATTATATAAATGCGATTGGTATTTTGATGGACCGAATTTCCAATCTACCAATCCCTGCTGAATCCCAACATAATAATACATTGCAGAATCGTATTGTTATTTTTATTGAAAAGTGGTTCGTTAACGAAAACGTCAAGCGAAAATGGTGGTAGTCAAATCGTGGTGAGATGGCACAAACTTTGGCCAAGTAAGGAAGGTTTTTCTATGTCTTGGTGGGTTTGGCTGAAAATAATTGACTTTGAGCTACGGACAGACTTTCTTCAAAACTATACTCTCAACAAAATGACCGTTTGAAGGAAGCAATTGGCCAACGGGGGAAGAATTGTGTTCCATCACGACAACGCCAGGCCTCATGTGTCTATATTGACTTGATGGAAGCACCGGGAGGGTGTTTTGTTTTATTAGACTTCAGTCAAGTATAAATCAAATTTTGTTTCATAAAGTGAAGGAAGAATTTATATTTTAATGTTTAAAGAAATCAAATAGTAAAAGATAAAAAATTGATTTAAGTGACATGCGAAAGGAGTACAACAAAACGGCGAAATATTTTCTATGCTGATGATGAATTTTTTGGCCGATGCCAAGGTCGATTAATCGGTCGGACTCTATATGGGAATCGTGACCATCAGGATTGTGATGCGTTTTATTAACCTGCTGATTGTACATCGGATGGGGTTACAACTTCTTCCCCTTCCTCTTATTAGGGTTTAAGTTTAGTTGAAGTTTCAGCTTGAGAAGCACCTATCGACTTTTAGAGTGTAGACGGGTTCGGTTCTTCTAAAAGCTCTAGTGACCAATATACCAATACACAAACTAACCTAATTTAGAAATAAAGTATAGTTCTAGGATTCTCCTCGTCTAATCTAATATTATATCTGAAGATGACCACTGGAATTATAGAAACGTTAAGTATTTTATTAAATTTTTGGAGCAAGTTTTACATTGAGCTAGCCTAAATACAAACACTCAATGGTTATAGGAGCTTCAACAAGGTGTTAGTCGAAAAATGGGGGAGCCGATAATTTCCCAGTCACAAACCATAAGATCCTTGCTTTAAGATGACGGTGAGATTGAAAGTACGTCAATATTCAACACGTTTCTTCACATCTCAGTAGTTAAAAAATGGTCTGTTAATTAAAGCCGAGTGATAATAACTTCTTCAATAACATTAAATTGTTAAAAAAAAATTTCAAAGAAGTTTTTTTATGTGTTTATAAAGAAATAAAAATAAAATAATAAAAATGTATATAAATATAAATGATTACACACCGAAGTAAAAAAAAGAAATTGTAGTCCACTTTAATGGTCTGCCATTAGTCAGACGAAAGCAGATCTTTTGCATGACATTAGCCGCAAAATTTTAATGCCATAAACAAAGATTGCGTGAGTGGCTTACTAAAGCAGTAAAAGGACAGCGTAGAAAGCGAAAATACGAGAGCTCAGCGAAAGTGAAGAGAATTAAAAAGTATTAAATAACTACAGTTTCTAGGCAAACGAGCCTGTTGACTGACAACCTGGTGGCGATTGACTTTGTGGCAAGTTGGCGGCCAGCTTTGTTTTCATACAAAATATTAGCTCATTGTGGCTTGATGCCATCTGCACGTGTGTTTGTGGAGAGAAGAAGAAGTAGAGGAATTAATGAATGAATGCAAAGCAAGTTGTGGAAAAAAATATAGATTGTTTGGTGGCAAACTGGAATATATAAAATATATAAGGATTACTCATATTTTGTTATGTTAGGATTTGTAGTCTGGCAACCACATATGACACACCTTTTCACATACGGACATACATAATATAATGGTAAGAGATACCGCTTGGTTCCTGTGGTTCGTACTGCTCTGTATGTGATGGTAGGGGATTATGCAGGTGTTTACTGTGTTGAATGGTTATTCAATTGATTTATTTATTTTTTCTGAATGAGCATATTTTGGTATATGTAAGAATGAATGAATGGTGTTACAAATATGGCAAGAGAATTAAGGAAAAGCAAAGAATGGAAGTAATGAAACTGATATGATACTGAGTTGCAAGAACATATAATTTGGTGCTTTCTTTGGCTCCTTCCAGTTACTCCCACGATTTCCCGGAAATATGTGTATTTTAGTACTACATGCATTAAAATTGAAACTAAGTGAGTTATCTAAATAATTAATTATCTAGCATGAAAATTTATGAAAACGGATTGTAACCACCCTTGCTTCTAATGCAAAGGTCATGTTGAAAACTAGAATACTAAAAGTACTTTAACTTAGTAGGGAAAACACCAGACAATCGCAATTTAATGGTAAAGATGAGACAGAAACATTCCGCTAAGATTGTTATAAAAAATGGACGGTGGGCTTGGTGCCGCCCAGTTATGGATCAAAAACCATATCTCAAGAACTACTCGACCAATTTCGACTGAATTCCGTTCATAACATTTCATTGATATCCCAATGGTATAGTTCTACCTACTTTCATTTTATCACAATATTGAAGTCCATCATATACTCGTATCATTTATACATCCAGAACCAATGAAGATATCATAATGTACGCATACCGTATTTTTAGTTTCACATCGCTCGACTAAAAATCGCCGACATCGGACTATAACTTTTCAAGGTCCCTGATATCGAACATACGGAACTCAGGTCGTCTGGCTGATTTTTTATCGAAAATATCGGTAAATCTTCCAGCTATTCTAAACAAATTCGAGGGAGATGTGTTTATTTTAATAGTGTGCCTCCGTGCCAAAAATGGACAAAATCAGGACAATAATTCCTCTAGCCCCACATACCTCATATACGGATTTTCAAAATTCTGGTGGACTTAATATCGCATAGATCGGTTAATATGTGAGATATCTTATCTTGTCTCTAAGTGAACCTAAAATCTTGAATATAATATAGTGTAGCTTGGTGGCAAAACAGTTGAAATCGGTCCGGGAATTACTTCTATATATTATATAGTATTATATTTTGATAATTTTCGTTATGATATTGGGTGATAATTAATATTTATTATTTTATGAGAGAAAGAATTGTATTCATATATTTTGTAGTTAGACCTACCAACTTTTATGGAACAACCTGAATATACTTTTTTGGGCTTAAGTAAGATAAGGAGGAATTCTGAACCGATTTAATCCATTTTTCTAAACAGTGGCCTGTTAACCAGGTATCAAATCTACATAATTCCATTCTTGGTTGGTCTTTAAAGATCATCCAGATCATTTATTGTAAAAAATATTCTACATATGAAGGATTCGAACTAAGTTTTAGAATATTACTAATATATTACATTCCATTTAATCTAAAATATTTCATTGGCCATACCAATGTTGTATACTGAAATTCACTTTCAAATAAAGTTTACTTTTTTGTTGTTAAAGCATAAGTTTACTAGCTTTAGCTATTCTAAAAGTGGATTAAATCAAAATTTTTCACATTTCAAATCTCAAAATCCAACGAGCCACAAAATATGGCCAACACAATAACTATCATCCACACAATGTGGCCAATCGCTGGTGCAAATTGTATGAAATGCAATGCATTTTTCTAACCGAGATTTAAATAGAATCATAAATGCTTAATACAGAGAATTTGTAAGCCAGCTGAAAGCGCATTGCCAGCTAAAAGCTTTTATTAAATCGCCAGTGGTGTGCATTCGCTATAAATACGCGCATATTTTTATTCTTTCATTTTAAATCGACATTCTGCGCGAAATCAACGCCTGATGTCACCCACCGATTACAATTAGAGCTACTCCTCCGCGCAGCATGCCGCCTCTAAGCACGTACGCACCGCAAGCGAGCATACAAACACAACGAAAAAAGCCATCGATTTGCGCACATCGCCACACACACCCCCGGGGCGTATACGCAACCTGAGAGCTAACACGCCTTAAACTGCTATGCGGTAGCTGCTTGTTGTTGTTGTTGCTATTTCTAATGTTGAATTGCAACATGTGTTCCATTGTGCTGAGCCCTGCTAAGCTTTATTGTAATTTGTTTACGCGTCGTGTGTGCGCCGCTTTTTCATTAATTCGATGCAAATCGCGAATTCTGCGAATAAATAATTTTATAAAATTGGCATAAACAGGGAAATACTTTTATGTAGAGATATGTACATGTCAGCATCTGTGTGCGTTAATTTTTATTGAAAGCTATCGAGCCGTGTTAAATTATTAGCGTGTGTGTTCAAAAAGTTAAGTACTCAATTTGAAAATTTAATTCGCATTTGTTACACATGAATGAATAAATAGTTATGGAATTATGTGTGCTCTAGTCGTCGATAATATATGAGTATGTGAGATGTGAGTGCTTTATAAGTATGTATAAATAATTTCGACAGAAGTATAAAGCTTCAAATTCGTAAAAGAGACTCTATGTGAAAATAGTCGAACATTTAGTATTTCCGCAACATTTCAGGGATCAAAGACTAAAGAATTTAATATGTGTAGGAGTCTTAAAAAAATATATTCGCTATCTTATTAACTTATTATATAGGTCATGGACTTACACATCTTCATGACTTTATTTTGTTTTATAAATTATTGTGATCAAGTAAATAATTCATTACATTAAAATATGATACCCGGAAAACTCCTAACGGATCACTAAGGCCCCTACTCTGTAATATAGTTCTTACATAAGTCAGCTAATGTCGATAGCAGTCACTTCGCTGGGTTTGCTGAAGATGTGCATTGTGAGGTGTTTTAACCTTAGTCTGGCGGAGCACACCAATGATGGTGGAGAGATTAGCCATACTATGCGACAGCAGCTGTAAAGACTGTTTTCGATCCACTGTTGGCGAGAAAGACCTCGCTACTGCGCAGCTTGTTCTCCAGCGTTTGGCGAGCTCACTCAAGGACAGTGTGTCCAGCGCTCTAGCGCAAGTGGAACATGGACTGCCCACGCGTTTCCACTCCGGCGTCAATGTTGCTAGGGTACCCTCTCTTGCAAGCAGATCCGCTTTGCAGTTTCCAACGATTCCGCGGAGACCGGGCACCGGGTACCCACACAAGTCGAATTTTAAAGTAGTTCGAAACTACCGATAACGATGTGAGGCACTCTGCTATCGGAGTGAATACACACCTTTCTGAAGGATGCCGCACTTCGATGCAGTATATCTACTGTTAAATTAATGGCAGCTCCACATTATTACTAGATATCAAATCTACCTAATATTAATTAAGATATCTTACACAGCCATAGCCATAGGCACAGTTCGGGAGTCTGAAGCCTTGGAAAGTTATAGTATTCCGAGTTCGATTTAGATGGGCGGTGCCCTCAGTGGCACTTTAACATATGTGATATCAACATACTCATAGTGCCAAGGAACATGTGTATAAATTTTTATATTTTACGGACAGACGGACCCGCATGCAAATAGTCTCCTCTTCACCCATCATACACTCCTTTCCTTTTGGTTCGACCCCGTCGGAACGGCTCATCTATCCGTCCAAATATCCGGAATGCAACTCGCGTCTTGTCGTCCTGATAATTTTGAAGGCCACCCTTAGTTGAAAATAAAATTCACATATACGATATATTTTTATCAAAAAGAAACTTTAAACACACTTCCAAACTCCTTTAATTAAGATTCTTATTAGGAACTTACTGGACTAAACTTCGAGCTTACTAAGAAGTAAAACAATGACTGTATAAACAAACGAGTTTTAACGAATTAAAACATCACCTGAGAGGACGCTGTATACTGACTCGAACGAACGACATGAACACATCTAAAATAAATGAGCGAAGACGAGAGTGAAGCTAAATGACTCAAGTAAACATGTATTGACGGACTTCCAGTATTCTATTACACTTAAGAGATTATGGAAGTAAAATGTTAAAAATTTGAATCAATAGAGTTATGATGTTCACGACAAGAAAATTTTTTTAGACCTCAAGGAAGATGAGGTACCAATGGCTGAGAATTTCACAAAATACTGTTCAAATATTTACCTTCAATATGCTGAATTCTTTATATGAAATATGTTTTTGACTTTATATATTTAAAAAAATTAAAACAACATATTTTTTTTCAACATTTAAAACCCACCCAACTCCTTCAACTACACGTTTTTTTTTGAAATTGTTTAATGCTTATCAATACCTATTTCACGTTTTACTTACATAATTCACCGATCTCTCTTAACAACAGCGAGCGAGTTAGGTTAGATTAAGTTTGTATATGACATCGGAAGATCATACTTAAACTGTTCTTTGGAAGACTTCAATCATCAAACCACAAAGAGAAATCTTAAAACAATCACAAATCTGCTAAGGTTGTAGATGTATATGATTCATGCTGAGAGTTAAATTACAAACATAACCTCTAAAGGAAGTCTCTGGAAATAATAAAAATTAGGCAAACACATTCTGTTAATTCGCATGCTAATTTCGTCATCTTTGGCACATTAATAACTAATGAGTTTTATAGCCTCCTTTCAACACCGAAGCAACAAATTTGGCGCACTTTATGTCACAACTTTACTTCCGGTGGTTACAGTTTTTATTTACTCCCAGCTTTTTGACCTAATTTGCTTCGCGTTTACTGTTCAAACGACGAAGTAAATTTTCTCAACCACCGTTAACAAAAGTTTTGTGGTTAATTTGTCTGGCCTATGTTACGGTTATATGTTAGTATGTATAGACATTCATATATTTTTGTACCGATGCTTAGTAAGGTGAGTATTAAAAGCGCATTAAATAAATTAACGGCACTGGAAACGGAGGTGAAATTTGATTACTTTGTTTTCCTACTTTTGGCTGCTTTGGCTCCGGTTGCTGTACTCACACTTGAGAACTCTGGTTACTTTGCTTTGACCAACAGTAACACACACCCAACGTTGACGTCGACGTCGAGTGGGTCGCAAAGAATATTTTCCCAATAAAACTACGCCATTTTATGACTATTATATTGTTGTTGTATTTTTTCGCATGAAATCAGTATTTTGCACGCTTTTGGCGTCAAACTCAAACCGCCACAAAGTGAATGGTAGAGTTTCTAAGAGCATTTAATTGGTTCTTCAAGCTTATAATTATGACTGCTACTTCGCCTAGACTTTGAGTCGTCGCTAAATTTCGTAAATTTCGCTTTGTTGCACTGCAATTTCCCGTCTACGAGCATGAAATTATGGAAATAATTGGAGAATTTTTGTGAAAAGATTATTTTAATTGCAAAGGAAGTGAACTCAATTTTCTAGCTGGAAAATTGAAGTAACTATTATTTTTCTATTGCTGTCTGAAGAATACTCTTAAATGCATTTATATAATATGAACAAAATATAGAATCACTAATTATCAAAGTCACCGAAAGAAAAGCTCAGTGATTTCTTATTCGTGACTAATCTGAAATAAAAAAAATTTCGTAAAATCGATCACTTCATTTTCGTAAGGTGACAAATCAGTGACACAACTTGTTTTTAACTTGAGGCTTGCTTATAAAATATTCTATTGAGATATAGGCGATCAGCTTTATGATTTTGTAAGCTCCAAGCTCTTGTGAGCTTTAGGCCTTGGTAAGATTTCTAAGTATTAGTTTTTGTACGTCAAAATATTGACATGACTTAATGAAACGAACATATTTGAAATGATAATCAATCTTCTTCTTCTTTACTATTCATTGAGAAGCTCGAAGGGAAGCCTAGTCCTACTCTAATTGTCGGTTTCTATATTGAAAACTGTTTACTGTTCTTCATCACATTCAACAAGTAATACTTTGGAATATAGTACAGTAGTATATCCTAAACCTTCCAAGAACCATATAATCCGACGCTGTTCTCTATAGTACATTTATGTTATCAAGATATCCACAAAGTTATAATGATATATTATGAGTGCATTCTCCCTTTGAATTGTCTATTGGGGCTCTAATAACACGTTGACAAAAGTGGTTCTACGCTGGAATTGTAAACATATATTCATTTGGGTAAATATTTTGGTCTCATGATTGACGAGCTTGATTAAAACTCCAAAATCAGAACTGGTAGCAATAACTAAGGCTCGAGTATGACAAGCTTCTTAATCCATTTAACTCTCTTTTATTCAGCACGCATTAGAGAGTAGCGAATTGAACAAACTTACTTACGATGTAATTTTGCGCTAATGTGTCTTCTACTACATATTGTTTCTTTCTTAGTTGAAGGCATTCTTCTTTCTTCTTTAAGTCTTAAGTTATTATATCCAGATCGCTCTCTACCTCCACAAGCATGAGCAGCATCAAACACTTTTAAAGCTGGAGGGCTTTCGTCCATTCGGACAAAACGACCTAGCCAGCGTAATCGTCTTTTTACTATAAACCCTTCGCAAAACCTTTCTTTCGAAAACCCCTAGTATCGTCTCATTGGATGTTGTGATCGTCTTCGCTTCTGCACTTAAAGCAGGGCGGGAATAATGAGGATGATAATCAACGGCATACGCCAGTATCTGTACACTCATAAAGTAGATTGTACCTTCTATATTTAACTCTCCAGTTCATATTATTTTTTCCAGCATCAGGTTAAAGAAATCAGACGATAAAGTAGCTCTGCTTGAAATCTCATTTGGTATCGAATGGCTCAGAGATAAAAAAATCAGCGAAGATGGACCTTTTCTCTTGGGTCTTTTCCAACATTTGGTGCATAGAGAATATCTGCTCCATTTGAGTCATTCACAGTAGTAAAAACTTGTCAATAACCTGCTAAAAGAACTTGGTAGCGTCGAAGAAAGTGGTTTTAACACTTTAGTTAGTTCTATTGTTTCGAATTCCACTCACTTACGTTGTTGTTGCATTCACATGTAAAATTTATTGGCAAGAAAGAGAAAGCGAGTAGAGAATTCGATGGCTTTAAAGTATCTTAACAGCTCAGTTCTTGTGGTTTCTAAATTTCCTAAAATTCTAAAGTTGCATTTATTAACGAATGATCCAGAGACCTGTTACCCAATTCTCTTTGCTTTAAATTTCACTATAACCATACGAATATTTCACTTCCACACATTTGTAATTCTCAACTGATTTATTTCCAACCATATTTCCGCTTTAAATTCAAACAAACTTAAGCTCTCTAAACCCGTTGCAGTTTGTAATAATCTCCATCCGGCTTTCGGACAACTCAATGCTTGAATAACTTAATTAGCATGTAGTAAACCGCTATGTGTACGGTAAATTCGCTTATTTAAAATGCAGTTATTTATTATTTACAAACAAACACACAATCATGCCAACTCCCATTTATGAAGTGGCGCACACACTAACACACACTTAAAGATAAAATATTTAAACGTGATCAGTTTCAGTTGCAACGACGGCAATGGGCATTTTATATGAGTTTCCAAAAGTGCTGGACACCAGTGTAAGATTGTATATACACACACAAATATACATGAGCGACTGCACTCCTACAAAAGTGAGCCCAAAACGGAACGGATGTGCACTGTTGCTGCATTTTAAATTTTACTCATATCTGCATTTGTGTATATTTGTATGTGTATGTGTGGCGAGTTATCGTTACCAGTCGTATATTCGTTCAACCAAAAATTCCTCGCTTCCTTTGGCCTTTTGTGGCGGTTTGTTGGCATTTCACAGTCGTTCAGTTCGTACGGCTCGGAGCAAATAAACGCTACGATTCACTGGTAACTTGCCACAAAGGTAACGGTATTTGCGCAAATAAAACGGTAAACAGTGTTGGTAAATAGTATTTGTACTCTGTAGTATTTTCCGCATTTTTTTCTCATGGCACTCACATAGCTTGCACTCGTTTGTATTGGATCTCCACTTGGTAGTGGTAACTTGCCACATCGCTCCGTATTCCCAGCACGTTTGTCACATATTTTAACGCTAATCAAAATTAGTTTATTTCATCTGTATCCGCAAGTTGGCTAAACTCTGCTCGCTCAAGTAGTTTTCGGTGCAACGAAAAATATAAGCACTGTTGCAACATTGTTGGAGTTGGTAATAATGTGGCGCCCTCCAAGGAATAACTGTGTTTTATTTTGCCTTCATGCATCAAGAACTCCTTGCGGTGTCTTTATGTGCAGGATTTCAAGGTCTGTTTTCTAATTTTATGTTTTTTACTGACAGCTAAGTGGATTTTAAATCCCACATTGAAGCCTTAACCTAAAAATTTGCTACACATTTTTGGAATTAATGCCTGAGAAATGTGGATAATGACTAATAGGACTTGATAAGCTTCAATATACAACTGTAAAATACAAGCTAGCTATATGACTAGATTAGTGAATCTACTACTCGACCTGTAACCAAAATCTGTGACAGAAATTTTTTCGAGATATTGCGTCAGAACTGTTAATCTATTGTTATCTGGTCCAAAATTTTGAAAAGCTATAATCGGGCTTAGCAGATTAGTACATCGTCAGAAATACCTTTTCCATGTTTCTCATATATTTATTCAGCAAGAGGTTAAGCTTTAGAGATCTCATACAATGGCAGTTTCGAAGTAAGGTATGAGAATCGGTTAAATAATATTTCTGTTACACAATTTCTCAATGGAATGAAGCTTTTCTTAAGAAATAGTGGACTTTTAGAGTTGTTATTTCCATAAAAATTGTCTCACAAGACAGAGTCATTTAGCAAACCGCATTATATGGTCGCCTTCGCTTATTCGAATTGGCCGTGGGTCGGTCTGGGTTATGAACACAAAACTTTGCTTGATTCTTATATTTGATATTTACCCATCGGTAGAAAGAGCTTTTTCGTTGAAGCATCGTCTTCCATGCGTGCGACATTGCCAAACCTTCTCTCTAGCTGGAGTTGTGCTAGAGTCCACGAAATCCTCGGATATTCGAACATACAGAACTAGTCAAATTAATGTTCTTTCAAAAATGTGGAATTATTTTAGGTCGGTGGTTGGATATTGATGGAATTTCTTGTTACTACACCATGAAACTGAGATCGATATTCAGTAAACGTAGATTTGTACTATTCGTTTAAGGTAGCGAATACAATATAGATCTTCTCTGAGTTTCTGTTCTGATATTACGACTATATCTCTATATGTTGTCTTGGACTATTTTCTTTACGCATTTCTCTGGCCATCACATCACGTTTTTATCGAATGTGGTATTTCGAAGCCTTGTCGCTTATTAAACACTTTGGGATAATATTACCAGCTGTTCCAACCCCATGATTCAGTAGTCCCATAATTTTATTAAATTCCAAAAATTACCATTTCACTCTAATTCTTAACTCGAAAGCGATGAAATCCGAACAAACGACCAACTCATTCTTGACTTAACAACCGTAAATATTTTATTTTGAAGATAAAATTTTTAACGTAACCCTGTGTCTCTTGTTCAATTTTGAGATCATATTTATAATATGCATATGTTTCCTGATCCTCTCAAACTGTTATTGAAGGATCTTATCTTACCGTGCAACTCATCGACGATTACTGATGAGTATACCATTTTTGGGAAATCTGACTCTCGAATATGTTTTACTCAAACGTCAGTTTTCCAATACATTACATTCATGAAGGATCTGACCGATATTTATGGTCAAAAGGTATTATTGAAAGACTTCAAAATGACCGCGATGTTAACTCACACATTATGACTGAGCTTCGTATAAGAAAATTCAAATTATGCATTGTCAATAAAAAATATACTCACTTTAATTGCAATGCCTCAATCACTTGATTTCTAGGTAAGTTCCACTACTGCAGCGATTAACTAAAATATTCAACGATTACTTTGATAGAGTGTCATTAAACGCAATTGTTCGTGAGCCCAAGCAAATGATGAAAAATTATTGTAAGAGAGTGCACTGGATTTTTTTATTGCGTCGTTTGTTTTGTAGCGGGTCAATGGAACTCACGCAAAAATACAAGAAGAAATTTTGAATTATAACATTGTGGAAATACTCATATGTATATGTGTATTGTGGACTCATTTGAATAGTATGCGGTCACCGTAAGTTCACATGTTTGCATGGACTCATAAAAACGCCAAGCGTGCCACTCTTCTACGCGTCTTAAGACACGGGTATTTGCTTTAGTTCTTCGGCACACGCAGTGATTCCCATTTACAATTGTTGAGTTGTGCGCGTATTTTTATTTGTTTATTGACTTGCATGCATTAACCCGGGGTTGGAGTGCGTGAGACAAAGTGGCGATGTGGTGTGTTAAAATGCGTCACAATCGTAAGGAGCTAAATTTGGCTCTCGTATGTATGTGCGATTCGCTTGAGTGTACTATCAAATGTTACTGTGTAATAAAATATTTACTATTTTTGGTTTAAGTTAAGTTCGTATAATAATACATGTTTGACATTTAATTTCGGTTCCTGACACTGAACCGTAGAAACGCACAAATTAAAAGGCTTTTAAGTCAAATGTCATACAAATGTCATTTGATTGAAAATTGCTACGAATAATTCTATGGCTAAATGATTGAATAAAGTTTCCAAATCACATACATTGAAGTAGAGTTTGTGAGTCAAATTCTCCAAGAAGTACGGACTCACTCCCTCAATTACACTCCATTTAAGAATAATTGTTTAATGATAACTCACAATTTGACCCATATTCGGCATAAATCCCACTAGGAGAACGAAATGAATTATATATAGTATATGTAAGGGGATAGTCCTGGGGTAATTCTTTACCGATTTCACTAATTTTCGCCACCAAGCTAAAGGGTGATTTTTTAAGAGCTTGATAACTTTTTTAAAAAAAAAAACGCATAAAATTTGCAAAATCTCATCGGTTCTTTATTTGAAACGTTAGATTGGTTCATGACATTTACTTTTTGAAGATAATTTCATTTAAATGTTGACCGCGGCTGCGTCTTAGGTGGTCCATTCGGAAAGTCCAATTTTGGGCAACTTTTTCGAGCATTTCGGCCGGAATAGCCCGAATTTCTTCGGAAATGTTGTCTTCCAAAGCTGGAATAGTTGCTGGCTTATTTCTGTAGACTTTAGACTTGACGTAGCCCCACAAAAAATAGTCTAAAGGCGTTAAATCGCATGATCTTGGTGGCCAACTTACGGGTCCATTTCTTGAGATGAATTGTTCTCCGAAGTTTTCCCTCAAAATGGCCATAGAATCGCGAGCTGTGTGGCATGTAGCGCCATCTTGTTGAAACCACATGTCAACCAAGTTCAGTTCTTCCATTTTTGGCAACAAAAAGTTTGTTAGCATCGAACGATAGCGATCGCCATTCACCGTAACGTTGCGTCCAACAGCATCTTTGAAAAAATACGGTCCAATGATTCCACCAGCGTACAAACCACACCAAACAGTGCATTTTTCGGGATGCATGGGCAGTTCTTGAACGGCTTCTGGTTGCTCTTCACCCCAAATGCGGCAATTTTGCTTATTTACGTAGCCATTCAACCAGAAATGAGCCTCATCGCTGAACAAAATTTGTCGATAAACACATTTCGAACCGAACACTGATTTTGGTAATAAAATTCAATGATTTGCAAGCGTTGCTCGTTAGTAAGTCTATTCATGATGAAATGTCAAAGCATACTGAGCATCTTTCTCTTTGACACCATGTCTGAAATCCCACGTGATCTGTCAAATACTAATGCATGAAAATCCTAACCTCAAAAAAATCACCGTTTACATTATATCCAATACTATACCGTAACTTAATTTTGCTAAGATATTTCACATATTAACCGATTTACTATAAGCTATGAAGCCCACAGTATGTTTGAAAACCTTAATCTTAGGAACATATATGGGAGCTAAAAGAAGTTATGATCCGATTTCACCCATTTTTGACAGAGAGAGCACTGAGGTCTTCATTTTCGCTATATGGGGTATTGACAAGTTATAGTACTATTTCGACACTTTTTGGAGGAGAGATGGTACACCTTCAACGTTGTGTTAGTGGAAAATTTCATTCCGATATCTTCACTTCACTTCACTTTTAATAATGGAGATCTTGAAGGAATGCATGAATTTTTAACCGTTCATCACAAAAAGAACAAGTTTTATATTTTTTAACACTGAATATTAAAAGTTCAGTTTTGATACTAAAAAAGGCTTGTATTTCCTAAATTTTTAAAGTATTGCACTGTTGCACTGATTTTAGACAATATACCCTAATCATAAAATATGGATTTCACCATTTGGAACCTTGGGAACAATTTATGAATTTATAGAAGAGTGTTCGTAACAAAACAGTAAATTATAGACATCGGATAAACATTAACTGTTTCAGCATTGACATCACATACGGATTTTTAAAATTGAAACAAAATAACAAAAAGTATGTTTGAACGATTAAAGTCGAGAGATATCAGCAAAGTATAAGTGTGGTCACTGCTGATTTGAAGTTTCGAAACGGGGTCAAGTGACCATCCAACGTTTGTGAAAATCGGTAGTAGTCTGCCTGAAAAAAAATCTAGAAAGCTCTACTGTAATTCCTGAAGTGCTGAATAAAACAGAAAAAAGTGTATGAGGTGCCGCACTAAAAACAAACGTAAGCGTATTTCATAGTCTACTTTCATGCGAACATGCCATTCCGGTTCACTGACCAACTTTGATTGATACACATTTCATAGCACATGGAAAACAGTAGTCAAGGCAATAAAATACATGTGAAAGCATAACAATATGTTGCCAGCGGCCACCAAAAAAAATCAACCCTGTGTGTTTACAGCTATTTTTCTACGGTATTTTATTGACCTGTTTTTTTCCATAAATTCATACGCTTTCGCACAAGCGACCAACATTTAATGGTCACATTTAGTGTAAATAAATGAACGTGATGACATACAGACAGGTTTACACACAAATATATACATATACATATGTACACACATAACGGTTTTGTGGCCATTTTTATTATTATTTGTAGCTTTGTAGCCTACAATCTTTCTTCTTTATATACACCTTTCCCTCTGTTTGCCTGAGCTTTGTGTTTATCCTTTTCGTGTCATTTAATGCCTCGCATTGTTTGCATAGACCAGCGCACCAGCTGCGAGTCCTGCACCCCTCCGGCCCTTTGCTGTCGCACTTTTATTGTTCCTCGCTTTACGCTCACAAAAAGCTGGTCGGCGGTAGCCGCTTGCTGCTTTAACTACTGTTGGCTGTTGGTCGGTGACTGGTTGCTTAACTATTGTGACCGCTGCCCGCGTCGCTGCTGCTGCCTTTTTCGTCAAAACAAAAGGCTGTTGCATATCGTGTTGTTGTGTCAGTCCCTCTGTTGCACAAAATACATAATTGCACTTGTTGTTATTGTCCACATAAATGTATAAGTGCTGCTTAGCCTTTTTTGGTAGCGAACAATTGTGATATTAAGACCTGAACTTGGTTGTTGCTTGAAGTGTTTTAAAGTAATTGCTTTTTGAAAGTAATTTTTATGTGGAAAAGTTTTGTTCGAATATAATCATTTTTCCTATTTATTTATTAAACATTTGCAGTAAAAGCTATTAGATTTATGATATGTGTATATGCTTAGATATGTATGAATTTACATTTATTAAAGAATTCACATAACCTAAAAGCAATGGATATACAAAATTCGTTGCCTATCTCAAGGCGTATTGAAGGAGTTTTAGTAAAGATTTATTATATTTATATTCATTTATATTCATTTAAATACATTTTTTTTTTAAAAGACCTCTATTAATAAATATATGAACTAGCATCCTCAATTGCAGTCAAATTTAAAAAAAATGTATAAGTCCGAAACAGAAAGTGTTCTACGGATTTAAAAATATTTACAGTTCTTGATATTTCTGATGGATTGAAATAATTTGGATTTTAACTTCAGAAACATGTTAATTTACTTCTAGACTATGACTGTGCATCAATAATTTTATAAGCCATTTTAAAGCGATACCGATTTTCTTCGGTGCAAACAAATGTTAAAAACAAGTAAGGAAGGGCTAAGTTCGGGTGTAACCGAACATTTTATACTCTCACAATTTATTTATTTAACTTTAATTATATTATATAATACACAATTTGACCCACATATTCGTCATATATATTGTATAAAGTCCATTGAATGTTGGAAACCCCAATATTAAGTTAGAAGCACCGAGGTCCTCATGTTCGATATATGGGGCTTTGAAAACCTATGGTCCGATTTTGGCGATTTTTATAATAGGGCTGCCACACTACAATTTATTTGTGCAAAGTTCTGCACCGATATCTTCACTAGTGCTTACTTTATGTATTGTAAAGTAAACGATTCAGATCGTCTTCAAAGTTCCGGTATATAGGAAGTAGGCGTGGTTGTGAAGCGATTTGGCCTATTATCACAACATATCATTGGGATGTAAGGAAACTATTACGAACCAAGTTTCATTGAAATGGGTCGAGTAGTTCCTGAGATATGGTTTTTGAACCATAAGTGGGCGATGCCACGCCCATCTTCCATTTTGTAAAAAAATCTGAGTGCAGCTCCTATCTGCTATTGCTTATGTGAAATTTAGTGTTTCTGGCGTTTTTTGTTAGTGAGTTAACCCACTTTTAGTACTTTTCAACCTAACCTTTGTATGGGAGGTGGGCGTGGTTATTATCCGATTTCTTTCATTTACCTTTCCTTACTTGAAAAAACGTCAGAAACACCAAATTTTACATAAGAAATGGCAGAAGGAAGCTGCACTGAGATTTTTTTACAAAATGGAAAATGGGCGTGGCGTCGCCCACTTATGGGTCAAAAACCATATCTCAAGAACTACTAAACAGATTTCAATGAAATTCGGTATATAATATTTTCCTGACACCCTTATGACACTGGTAGAATCTGGGCGAAATCGCTTTACAACTACGCCTTCTTCCCATATAACTCAATTTTGAATCCTACTGATAACATTTTTTTTAAACAATTCCAAATTGATGACTTTCCGAAATGTATGTATTTTTGAATGTCATAACTTTCGAGACATTTTTTAGCATTAAGTACTTTACCTTTCATCATTTGTAACGAATATTAGGCTTCCAGAAAGTCGTTTGCCTTTTTTATAATATTTTATGAAATTACAACTACAAGCTAGTGTCGGTTTTAGGCAATGAGCCTTTGCCAGTCGCCTTTGTATTATGCACGACGACGACAGGTGAAGACTTCAAGTTTTGTCATATCTACTTTCACTTGATACTACCAACTGAGTTTAGGTCGTTCTTTTCTTCGTCAGTCACATTTCGCCAGCTGAAGTGTTTTCTTCCATTCGGGCGATATTTCCAAGCTGGCGCAGCTGCTCTATTTTTTGTACCACACTATGTCCACATCGCCGCAGATTCCATACAGTTTACCATATGATCTAATCTGTAGCGGGTCAAAAATCCTTTGAAAAACTTTTCTCTCAAATACTCCTAAACAATGCTCATCGTTGTTCGTCATCGTCAAAGCTTACGAACTATACATAGGCATGTGTGTAATGAGTGTTTTATAGAGCTTTTGTTTAGTTTTGTCAGAGAGGGCTCTAACGTTCAGTGGATACAGATCCATCTGCTTCGTTTCTTTTTGTAGGCTTGAGAATGCTGCTCACACGGCCCTATTGTTGCAGCAGACTATATTGTTATCATCGTCACAGGCCATTTACTTATCTTATCAAGCATTAGATTAAAGAAATCGCTTGAAAGGGAGACACCTTGGAGAAGTCCTTCCCCATTTATTTTTTAATCAATATGGAGCAACTTTACACCTATATAAAAGTATGTCGTAAATGTGTTATTTAGAATATTTGTAATAAATTCAGTGACATTTTTCGAACGACGGTAACTCTCAAAAAGTGATATGATTGATTTGAAACTGACCAGAATACTCCATTATAACTATATTGCCAGTTAACATACAACAATATATGTAGTTTACATGAAGAATAATAATACGGAAATCGATTGAAGTTATAAAATAACCTACAATCGTGAGTTTTATCTCATATAATACACATAAATAGTAAATGGATAGAAGAGGTTTGCAACACAAATACGGTAAAGGATTTTATCAACTATGTTAGTCAGATGATCAATCATATGATGGTCAGAGTTAGAGTCAGAGTTATTTGAACTATTACATTTTTATGCTATTAGTATTTAGATTCTATGTCTTTCAAAAGAATAGTCAATATCTTCTCCTCTCCCTCAGTACCACCTACAAACTATACAAATAGGTTTTAAAAAATTCAAATAATTTCTCTTTCATAACAATATTTTCGTAATCATTTGGCTTTGTTCATGAAGCTAAGTTTACATATAATACAATAACGAAATTTTTTTATAATCTTCATTATAATTAAAATGCCAATTTTTGGCATTTAAGCGCTCCATCACATAAAAACTCACACAAATTACATTACATTGCCAGCAGTTAACCACTGACAATTTACAGTTATAGCCACAAAATGACCACCAAATATGCAAAAATAATGCGCTATCACTGACCTTCCGAATAATATGTACGCCCGTTCGCCAACTCACAGCCACCCACAAAAGCCTTGTAACGAGTTAAAGCGCGCCGCATAACTGATCAGTGTCAGTGTCAATGAAGACCACAAAAAAGATTTAATTTATTTTAATTTCCCCAGGCCAGCATAAATTGCAAAAGGCGCACATCAAACACGATTACGAACACTCGGAGAAAGGCGGCGGCGGCGGCGGCGGCGCTAACTGCAGACTGCACTTCCTTGAACGAGTTGAGTTCGCTTCTAAAGAAGGGAGGTAAAGTGGAGTGGTGTGTGGTGGTTAGGCTAGGAAGGAACTCAGGCAGGAAGGATGCACGGAAGTACAGGGAATGTGTGTGGCGCTGCAAAACTAATGAACTTGACACAATATAGCGCAAGTGCAGCGAAATGAAAGCGTCGCTTGTTTTCCTTACACCAACACACACATTATATATAGGGGAGTCTCTGCTTTGCATTGCATATCCACAGGCGCGCGGGACAATTCACTTTTCACGTTCACTTTAATATGCATAAACTAATTAATATGCAGCAAACTGGTTAAATTCGTAGTCTGCGACCGAGTGTGTGCATATTTTATGTGCCCGTGTGTGTGTATGAGTGTGGCAACTGCCATAAGCACTTGCCGTTATTGAAAAGCTTTCTACAATGGATTTTGTGATTTTACTTTGCTTTGCTTGGCAAAATATTAACTGTCAGTTGAAATTCGTTTTGGCCTTTGACGCTCGCCTTCTCATGCGCTGTTGTTTGCAGTTTTCCTCACTCACTTTCGTTTTAACTGCCTTGTTGCCTTTATTGTTTCATAAATTTGTAATTTTCATAGTTTCTTACGTGCGAAGTACCTTTTGCATAATTAGAAATGTTAATTAAGGCCACTTGATGGCAAACACGCTGGTAATTAGCTCCTTTGTCACGTACGCAAGATAAGCGACTTTTGAACTTGAGCAAGGCGACATTTTGATTGAAATACTTCGGTAAAGTAGTGTTTAGCGCCTGAAAGTGTGTTAGGGTTTGCCAGAGTTTGTTCATTATTGACACATTCAATGCATAACTTGGACGTTAATGGATCAGTTAAGTGGAATAGTACATTTCTTGTATAATTTTTATACTCTCGCAACCTGTTGCACAGAGTATTATAGTTTTGTTCACATAACGGTTGTTTGTGCCACCAAGAAATAAAAGAGTTAGATATGGGGTTATATATATATAAATGATCAGGATGACGAGTGGAGTTGAAATCCGGATGTCTGTCCGTCCGTCTGTTCCTTGGGACCGTGAGAGGGCTTTCGAAAATAAGCAAAATAAGTCCACTGCCACGCCCACAAAATGGCGAAAACCAAAAACACATAAAGTGTCATAACTAAATAAAGATATAATAGTAAAATAAGGATCGCACTAGGAAGGGTCATATTTGGATGTAATTTTTTTGGTGAAGGGGCCGTGGCCCCGCCCCCAAATCGGCTATTTGTACATATCTCGGAAACCAATAGAGCTATATAAACCAAACTTTCTGCAGTCTTTTTTTTAGTCACTTTTTAATACAGTCCAAAAATTAAAGAAATCGGATAATAACCACGCCCACCTCTCATACAAAGGTTCGGTTGAAAAGTACTAAAAGTGGGTTAACTCACCAACGAATAACGTCTGAAACACTAAATTTCACATAAGAATTGGCAGATTGAATCTGCACTCAGATTTTTTTACAAAATGGAAAATGGGCGTGGCGTCGCCCACTTATGGGTCAAAAACCATATCTCAGGAACTACTCGACCGATTTCAATGTAACTTGGTTTGTAATAGTTTCCTTACATCCCAATAATATGTTGTGAAAATAGGCCAAATCGCTTCACAACCACGCCTACTTCCTATGTACCAGAACTTTGAAGACAATCTGAATCGTTAACTTTACAGTATATAAAGTAAGCACTAGTGAAGATATCGGTGCAGAACTTTGCACAAATACTATGTTAATAGTGTGGCAGCCCATTTCTAAAAATCGCCGAAATCGGACCATAGGTTTTCAAGGCCCCATATATCGAACATGAGGACCTCGGTGCTTCTAACCTGATATTAGGGTTTTCAACTTTCAATGGACTTTATACAATATATATGACGAATATGTGGGTCAAATTGTGTATTATATAATATTAATTAAGTTAAATTAATAAATTGCGAGAGTATAAAATGTTCGGTTACACCCGAACTTAGCCCTTCCTTACTTGTTAATATTAATATTTCCTACAAATCAGCTTATCAGTAACGTAAAAATATTTATCACGGCTGCTGCCTCGTCTACTCATGATATGAAGCCTTTGTGGAAGTCTAACATCTGCAAACTTAAGTCTCATATGACGATAATCTTCAGCGTAATAAGTTGAATAAGACATGACCTTTCTACCTACAGAATGCACCGTCAATAAATAATTAATTCCGATCGAGTGACGACACGTTAAACACCCATCTCTCCTGCGATCTGACACCAAAACAATATACAGCTCACTTGTCCTGCACTCAAAGTTAGTTAAGGAATGCTTATTGAGGAAGGACTCTTCAGTCTTACTACCAGTAGTTAAGAGTGGACAACGCTTAGCTGTTTTCTTGCAGTTTACTACTACATGGAGGAAACTCACGTGAGATTTGCAAGCACTGATCAGCTATTAACACATGTGCTTTAGTAGGATCTTTGTACCCCGCGGTGAATTGCAAGATGTTTAAGGAGCTCCTCTCCCTCAGCATTTTGCACTCTTTAGTAATTGCAGAATAAAGTAATCATTATACGATCGGTGTCCACTGGGTACTTTTGAAAATATGCCCCCTTACGAATTGCTTTGAAGAACTAGAAACAAAATCATCTCAACACTACTTTCTTAACTGTACCACCTTTTCGAGATCATGTCTAAAAAAAGTTGGGATATCCTGCCTACAGGCATCCAGAAAAAATAAGGGAAATATATATAAAACCTGTAAACAGACAGATATATGATGATTTTAAGGTTTTTCTTGAACCATGAAATTGTACTACAGTAGGTAGAATTCTGTTTTCACTAAGGACTGCATTAAGAGTGATTCCTATTTCAGGTATTAGCCATAGATGCTAAATCTAACCTAGCACTACATTTCTTTAACTAAAAATAATTGTTTAAGGCATTGAATTAAAGTTGAGCTCGAATTAACTCAGTTTAAATTTACTATTTATCAACGGTTAATAATTCTACTTGAAGTTTTATAGAATTATTTGTGAATCTCTGGCATTACAACGATCCATGTTTAACTCGAATCAGCTATAAAGTTCACACTCCATGAGTATGAAATTCGAATAAAAATCCCTTACTCAAAACTCGCAAAAAATTAAAGTTTACTTTTCACTAAAGTTCTAGTGACACATTATTCTAATTCTTTTGTGCATACACTCTTCGCATTTGGCTTATTATCCTAACTGCTCATATTTACATGCACCGAACAATATGTTACTCATACGCCCCGACACAGGCACGTCGTAGCCAAATTCAGTTGGCAAAACAACAACATATGCATTCAAATTTGGCAGCTGCTAACAAAACAAAAATCTGCGCCAAAACTCAATGAATATTTGGCGCTTTAACCCAAAACAACAATAAGAACAACAACGAAACAAACAACAACACCAAATAAAGTAAACAAAAAAGCTCACAAAATATGACAATATCGTACAGCAAATATTTACATATCCTTTTAATGGTGTGTCAAATCTCGGTGCACAACGGCAGTTGGCAATCAGAGAGGCGAAACAGCAAATGCGGTGAAAACTGTACAGAACAGCTAACAACAGTTATTAGTCGAGGTGTGGCAAAAGAAAAACAGAAGTGTTTAAACACACATATTTATATTTACACGCATTTGTTTGTGTAAGTGTATGTGTATGTAGTGTTTTCATAAACATTGTTAACGCACACGTTCACACTTAGAAGTAAACAGACAATCAATGTAGTTTGAGGTGATAAAGAAGCGCACAATGCAAAACGTAGAATGCTGATGACAGCAAGAGCTCAGTGAGTGAACAAGGCAAACTCATGTCACTGGTTTTATTTTCAGATGCAAAAAGAATTAATTTGTACTATAAAGGCTTAAGGCACCGAACGAACATGACATTGGACCTGCAGAGCACATACTGAGTATTCAACAAAACAATTTGTAAAAGTTTACTAGAATAAAATATACCAGAATAGAATTATGTTGTGTGGTTTATTTCGGATATATAGCTGTTGTCAGCAAATTAGCAACGACACTTAGTACGATTATAATATAAATAAAATTATACACATATTCCCTCTGAATTAAATTAAGATAACTGAGAGATTTAACGATATTTTCGGTACAAAAATACCCTTAGGCACTGAGTTCTTCAAGTTCGACATACGGGGCTTTGAAAAGTTGTAGTCCGATTTCGGTTATTTTTCTACAACTGAAGCCACAGATGATACGCAGTAATTGTGTAAAATTTTATTCCGCTATCTTTATTGGCTCCTTATGTATATATTATAAAGTGAAGGAATCGGAGGGAATTAACAATTGGGTTATATGGGAAGTAGTCGTGGTTGTGAACCTATTTCGCCCATTATGCACACGTGTCATCAGGGTGTCAAGAAAGTATTGTGTACCAAATTTCATTAGAATCGAACGAGTAGTTTCTGAGATATGGTTTTTGACCCATAATTGGGCGACGCCACGCCCATTGTCTACTTTATAAAAAAGTTTGAGTGCAGCTTCTTTCTGCATTTCTCCTGTAAAATTTAGTGTTTCTGATGTTTTATGTTAGTGAGTTAACGCACTTTTAGTAGTTTTTAACCTAACCTTTGTATTGGAGGTAGACGTGGTTCTTATCCGATTTCTTCCATGGTCAGACTGTATAAGGAAGAGGCGAAATAAAACGACTGTAGGGAGTTTGGTTGATATAGCTCTAGTAGTTTACGAGATATGTACAAAAAACTGATTAGGTGGCGGGGCCACGCCTTCTTCTTGAAAAGTATTACATCCAAATATGCCCTTCCCTAATGCATTTATACCAATTTTAACTTTTAGAACTTCATTTATGATTAGTTAAGAACCTTTGAAAGTTTTCGGTTTTCGTCATTTTGTGGGCGTGGCAATTTCATCAAGATCGGATAAGTATATATCGAGATCTTGATATACATATCTTGTCAAACAACTATGAAAACACTGTTATTTTTATTGGTGACACTTTAGTGTGCGTCTTCCTCAGACTGTATCTCTAAAACTACTCGGATGACTTGAAATTGTATGACAATATTTCAAAGATGTTTTGGAATTTAATAAGACAATATAAAAATAGTTGTATTTATTCCTTGAAAACTATGTAAATCCTTAATACGTTTAACAAGTAGGAGATACTAAGTACGACCGTTGCAACGACAGGGTCTGCATCCAACCGGAGACTATCAACATGGCAGTATGCTTTTTTGGCAACAAAAAGATGACATTTTGGAAAAAGAATATAAATAAAGAAAATATGCTCTCAGAATGTCATCGTGGTTACTTTTAAACTTCTGAATCTACTCATAAAAAATTACAAGAAGCTCAGTCAAATGTCTTGCATTCCATCTTCTTAGCTTAAAAATATATTTTATTATAATCTGATTCATAATTAGACCATTAGAAGGCAACTCGGACCTCAGATTTTCAGGGCTTGTAATTCAAGGTTGGGCCTCATAGTAATTAGGTTCTTTTGAACTCAAAGCGCTGAAGTTATTAAATATTGTAGTTGTTTACATCTATAACTAGTTCCATATAATTCACTTAATCAGAACTGTCATAAACTTTGGCTTTCCAGAACTGCAAGTGGTTGGGCCTTAACATCAAAGGAGTTATTATGAAACATTCGACTTTTTTGACTCAAATAAATATTTGAAAGCTATACCATCTTAAATGGGTGAAACTAAGACACCCGTAAAATTGAGCACATCATGTGTAAAATTCTACTTTACACAGATTTTAAAAGGGAAATATGGAGTCTAAAGCTCCAGTGATAACCCTTAGCATACTTTTAGATTACGTCCCTATATTATTTTCGGTATTTTTAAAGATTGTCTGTTAAACCTGTATAATTAACGTCCTCTTTTTCAACGAATTTGACAACGAATATCTTCTAAATATTTACAAGAAATTGGATTAAAAAATTAAATCTTCTCGGTATGTTTGAGGAACACATTATTGGAAGCTAGCAGCTGTTATCTTGTGAATGAATGAAAGTACTATATAGGAAGAGCGCAGAAAGTGTTCGGCAGCTGGTGTTAGCAGAAGAACCTGCTTTGTTCTGCGAAAGTGCAAGCAAAGGAAAAAATTATTTCCCTGAAAATGTCATGAACAAAGTAAACACAATGCGGCGCCAATTTCCAGGAATCACTTGCAATACAAATTACAGCAACTCATATTTCACCACACAAAGAACGAGGCTTTGCACGATTGCACACAGTTACTCGCATATCTGTGGGTCTTTGTGTGTAAATAAATATGCGCAAGTGTAACCTGTCTATTATCATTGGTTCAACGTAGCCAAGAGCAGGATAACAGCAAGGATAATGCGAGTGTTTACAACAGACAACCAAGGCCGACAAACGGTAATGTTTGTTTTACCGGCGAATGCCATTAGCACAGCTGCTCACTCGGCTACTTGGCTGAATCGAACGCACACACTTCGCACACAATCGCTCTGCAAAGGGGCAGCAAATTATAACTTTCACCGAGCGCATAATGCATTTCAACGCTTCATATTAGCGGGCATGAGAGTTTAATTGGAGGCTAAGCAGAGGATTTTGCAACTACTGGCTGTATTACTATGAGAGCTAAGCGCATATATGTTACATGAGTATGTCTGTATGTAGTGCAAGTAAACAGTAATGAAGAAGGGGCTTAACTAGTTAATGGCAACAATTCTGGCGTTAGTCAGTTAGTAGCCCTTGTTAATTAGTGGGCGCGTTACACACTTGATCACACACATATATACTTTTGTGGGAAAAACGCCGAAATTCTCACGTAATATTTGTTGTTTGCCAACAGAAAGCGGAGAAAAATTAATGACTATTTGTAACGCCAAAAATTTTGCGGTTTCTCACACCGTAAATATCTTTCGGTGCTGAAATGAAATCTTTTGCATAAAAAATGCCACGTTTTGACAAGCCTTTTTTGTCTGTGCACGCTCTGTCCTCACTTATCATCAGACAATTACCTGAAATTTGTTGCTATTTCTGGTGGTGTTGTCACTGAGTTCCCGGTTAAGTACACAAATTTTGAATAAGGTGTGCGCAGTAATAAGCAACTGCGGTGTATACTTCCCGGAATATGATTGAGGGGTTTGTGAGTGAAACTAATAATGCTAAAGAGCCGCAAATGTTGTTTACTTTGGCTAAAATATTTGCATAATGATGAAGAAAGAGGCAGACATGGTTATAAAAATTAACTGAAAAGTAATGGTATGGTCCAAGGTTATTTTAAATATGCTCTATTAGTCACATTTTGTAGAGATCAGTCTCTATAAACTCGCCAGTAATTAGACTTTGTCTGATAAATAATAAGTTTTTCGTGCTTTTAGACCTTTGAAAAACATAGGTTCGAAATCTGTCTTTTATGAAGCCTAAAAGCTCCTATACTTGGATCTAACGTATCGACAAGGTATTGGTGTTCTTTTTTATTCACGCTAGTTCAAAATAATGATTTAAGAGATGAACTTCTCAAAGTCGGCACAGTTATTGACTCAAGATGATTTCCCGTCGACATCGATTGGACAATGTCCAGTTAAAACTTATATAATAAGAGAAAAAATAGACCTTACTGAGAGCGAAGAGCTCACTAGTCCTCCTGCGATATACCCCTTTACAAAACACTTTGCGACTGTTCAAGAGCTAATAGTTGATCAGCACCCGCCAAACTCAATAGAAGTCCAGGCATTTAGAATCGTAAGTAAACAATGGAGCTCCGTCCTGTTCCCGTTCAATTGATGGTTTGCAAGCTCATCAGTTTTAAAATTCCCTTTGATACCGCGGTTACCAGGCATCGATTCTTGAAGATTGCTTAAGGCAGTAGTCTGCTTTAGAAGCTGAAAAAAGCGTTTTTTTAGCAATTTTTTTGAAAGGGAAGGAAATGATTGCGTAGTGTACTATATTTTAGGCTTAAAAAACAATATTTATTATTAAAAAATATTGAAATTTTTTCAAAGTTGTAAGTATTTTTCTGGAGCGCCTGGAGTCTGCACTTGTAAATCGGTGCCGGTGATGGAGGTCGTGCGATGCATCTGAAACAGTCGAACCAATTTTTTTTTATTTTTATAAGTTTCTTTTGAACTAAAAAATTTCCGAAGAAGTTATTAAAAAAAAAATTTTCGAAGTTTGAAAAAAATGCACTTTTTTAAGAAAAAAATTGATTTTAAGTTGCAAAACAAGTAGTTTAAAAAATACTTTTGTCCAACTTTTTTAGTTCAAATAGAAGATAATTTAATACTGAAGCTAGATCACTTTTTTTCGATCGGACATATATTCTTTTTGATATCGCCGGCACCGTTTTCTAACACTTGTGAAAATGAAAACTCGAGAAAACGAGCTTTAAAGTTTTAGTTTTCATTCGCACCTGCTCGACGCTCGGCCACTAAAACTGCTCTAGCTTCGAAAATATGTCGAATTGGCCTCTGGAATTTTAAAGACATATTCTTGGATAGTTTTGGAAGAGATTTGAAACAAAAAAAAGAAAATCGATATTTTGAAGCCTGTTAAGGCAGTACTTAACTAATTTCGAGCTTACGACCAATAAGCTCAAGGCAAGTATTATTACCATTCTGTCACCGAAGTAGAATATTACTTCTCTAAAGAAAGCTGCACGTGAGAATACTAGATATACTGCTACCTCAAATAAAACTTTTAAACTTTCTATAGCTGCATTGATAATGATGAATGGACTAAGAAATTACGAAACTAAAATGATATTTGAACCGCATCATAAAAGAAAATGAAGATTCTTGGTCTCAAGACAGCTGTCAGTGTTGTCGAGATTATCTGAGCCGGTTTAGAACTTAACTGATAAGTAGAAGCTTTAAAATTAAAATATATAGTGTAAGGAGTATTTGTACACACAACTGACATGGTTCAATATTTGTTCTTTATAATCCGAATATCAGCAACCGTTCGTTGAATAAACTTTTTATCTTACCAAGTTCATACTTATTAGGATAAAGTGACCAATGAATTCTTCAAATTTTTTTTTATTTTTTTATTACAATTGTACCTAGTATACAATGATTAAATACTAACAACAATTCAATTCTAATAAGTTAAAAATAATAATTAAAAGCTAAATGTTAGAGAAATTCATTTGTTGTCAGTTGCCTTGCTAAGTCTGAAGGCCTCTTACGTTTCAGTCGGTATTCTCGTTCAGCACTACCGATGAGCCTCTTCATTTACATGCTGTATAAGCCTCATTTCGTGAGTCTTTGTAAGTTTGGTTATTTCGTTTACTACTGAATTCACACCAAGATCATGGTTAAGGTCAGCAGATCTGTTCTTCAGATACACAAATTGTTGAAGTTTGACAATTTAAGAGCAATAAATGTTATTAACCACAATTATCAGTCCATAACCAAGCAAATCTTTCACTAATAACCGTTTCGCATAGCAGTTAAGTGATCAATGGACAGGCCTTTGATCGATTAAAGCGTTGATTTAGATCGATTTACTATACAAAAGAAAAATATGATTTTACTGCATTTATTTTTAATCGAGTCAAATCGAGTGGAAACTGTAATGCAACTCTGTAAATTGATGTTCACACTGTAAATTTGGTTGTGGTTATTGATAAAATCATAAAATCAGCGGATGAAACTTACCAATTTCTTACAAGCAGTAAAAAATGTAAAACAGCTGTTCGTCAATCGAGTAATCTGCTGTGCGAAAGTAAAAAAATTGGGTTTTCAATTAAAATCTTAATTTACAAAATTTATTCCGCTTTGGCTATAAAACGTTATTTTTAAACATTTTTATATACTTTAAATAACTAATATTTGATTTTTGTCGTTAGAACAAACGATTTTTGTATAATATATGAACGTACCCCCTTATCCCTAAATTTTAAATTTACAAAGTCGCCCAATTTTTTTCAGCACAACCGTAAATTCATTTAAATATAAATGAAAAAGCAAAATAAGAAAAAAAAATAAAAATTTGCGTGAAAACATAAATTTTGCACCATTAACCGAGTAACACAAATAATAGGCGCAAAAGCCCGTCCGCGTGCAATTATAAGCGGCACACACCTGTCTGCGAGGCATTTTAACGCCACTGACGCACCTGAGTGCTTAATTTTAATGCTCACAAAAGTATGTAAATACTCATGTATCTGCTTTTATATTTGTATGCGTATGTGTGTGTGTGTGAGCGCATTAAATTTTCGCGAGTGTGCTGTTTAATTGCCAGCCAACAAGTGACAAAATGTATTAAAACAAGCGAAAATATTATTTTGACGCAAGCACGTGAAAGTGATAAAATTCAGAGAGACACACGCACACACACGTATATATACATACATGCATAATTATATTGCGATTACATTTAAAACAACACACATTTGGCTGTACTAGCACGCAGGACATGCCGGGACATGCTGAAAATGGCTGTCGGACATGGCGTATGAGTAATTTCAATTAAAATTAACTTCATAAGCGAATTATGCATAAATACCTATTTATATATATTATATTCACTATAAACGAGTGTTTACGGGCAAATTACCAGCTTGTGTATTCAGTCAACCGTCTGGTATTCAAGCTGGCAGTTTGCTTTTCCGAAGAATTCTTTATATTTGCATAATTGCTTGTAGTTGTTGTGGCCACAGGCTGGATTTGTTTGTGCGCTAATGTGAGTTAATTATTCTAATGATTTACGTTGAATTTACTAAATATTCTCAAGTGATAAAGTGGCAGTCAACATACTTGTGCGAAGTAAATATGAAAAGCTGCAGTAAATGATTGGTATTGAAGAGGATTGTCTTGAATGACTGTTGAGTTCCTCTAAAACTTGAGGAATTTTGTGATCAGTTGTAAATTGAAGTGGAGTTTGTTGTTAAGAATGCCATTAGAACTGAATTCGAGAGTCATTGCTTGCAATTAGCTTTTATTTGAGTATAAATGAGGCTCTTATAATATGAATATAATGTTCAAATATTTTCCGAGAGATTATAAAAATATGTAAGGAAATATTACTATATTAAAACAAGTAAGGAAGGGCTAATTCGGGTGTAACCGAACATTTTATACTCTCGCAATTTATTTATTTAACTTAATTAATATTATATAATACACAATTTGACCCACATATTCGTCATATATATTGTATAAAGTCCATTGAAAGTTGGAAACCATAATATTAGGTTAGAAGCACCGAGGTCCTCGTGTTCGATATATGCGGTCTTGAAAGCCTAAGGTTCGATTTCAGCGATTTTTAGAAAGGGGCTGCCACACTATAAATGCAGTATTTATGCAAAGTTCTGTTCCGATATCTTCACAAATGCTTACTTTATACGATTTAGATCGTCTTCAAAGTTCTGGTATATAGGAAGTAGGTGTGGTTGTGAAGCGATTTGGCCTATTTTCACAACATATCATTGGGATGTAAAGAAACTATTACAAACCAAGTTTCATAAAAATCGGTCGAGTAGTTCCTGAAATAAGGTTTTTTTTTGTAAAAAAATCTGAATGCAGCTTCCATCTGCCAATTTTTATGTGAAATTTAGTTTCTGACATTTTTCGTTAGTGAGTTAGCCCACTTTTAGTAATTTTCAACTTAACCTTTGCATGGGAGGTGGGCGTGGCTATTATCCGATTTTAACTATTTTCATGGTGTGTGGTAAGGTGCGTAAGAGAATCGACTGCAGAAAGTTTGGTTTATATAGCTTCATTGGTTTGCGAGATAATTACAAATAATCGACTTGGGGGCCACGCCCACTTCCCCAAAAAAATTACATCTAAATATGCTCCTTCCTAGTGCGATTCTTTATTCCAAATTTTTCTTTTAACGGGTGATTTTTTTGAGGTTAGGATTTTCATGCATTAGTATTTGACAGATCACGTGGGATTTCAGACATGGTGTCAAAGAGAAAGATGCTCAGTATGCTTTGACATTTCATCATGAATAGACTTACTAACGAGCAACGCTTGCAAATCATTGAATTTTATTACCAAAATCAGTGTTCGGTTCGAAATGTGTTTCGCGCTTTACGTCCGATTTATGGTCTACATAATCGACCAAGTGAGCAAACAATTAATGCGATTGTGACCAAGTTTCGCACTCAGTTTACTTTATTGGACATTAAACCAACCACACGAATGCGTACAGTGCGTACAGAAGAGAATATTGCGTCTGTTTCTGAGAGTGTGGCTGAAGACCGTGAAATGTCGATTCGTCGCCGTTCGCAGCAATTGGGTTTGTGTTATTCGACCACATGGAAGATTTTACGCAAAGATCTTGGTGTAAAACCGTATAAAATACAGCTCGTGCAAGAACTGAAGCCGAACGATCTGCCACAACGTCGAATTTTCAGTGAATGGGCCCTAGAAAAGTTGGCAGAAAATCCGCTTTTTTATCGACAAATTTTGTTCAGCGATGAGGCTCATTTCTGGTTGAATGGCTACGTAAATAAGCAAAATTGCCGCATTTGGGGTGAAGAGCAACCAGAAGCCGTTCAAGAACTGCCCATGCATCCCGAAAAATGCACTGTTTGGTGTGGTTTGTACGCTGGTGGAATCATTGGACCGTATTTTTTCAAAGATGCTGTTGGACGCAACGTTACGGTGAATGGCGATCGCTATCGTTCGATGCTAACAAACTTTTTGTTGCCAAAAATGGAAGAACTGAACTTGGTTGACATGTGGTTTCAACAAGATGGCGCTACATGCCACACAGCTCGCGATTCTATGGCCATTTTGAGGGAAAACTTCGGAGAACAATTCATCTCAAGAAATGGACCCGTAAGTTGTCCACCAAGATCATGCGATTTAACGCCTTTAGACTATTTTTTGTGGGGCTACGTCAAGTCTAAAGTCTACAGAAATAAGCCAGCAACTATTCCAGCTTTGGAAGACAACATTTCCGAAGAAATTCGGGCTATTCCGGCCGAAATGCTCGAAAAAGTTGCCCAAAATTGGACTTTCCGAATGGACCACCTAAGACGCAGCCGCGGTCAACATTTAAATGAAATTATCTTCAAAAAGTAAATGTCATGAACCAATCTAACGTTTCAAATAAAGAACCGATGAGATTTTGCAAATTTTATGCGTTTTTTTTTAAAAAAAGTTATCAAGCTCTTAAAAAATCACCCTTTATAACTTTATTTATAGCTTAGTTATGACACTTTATGTGTTTTTGGATTTCGCCATTTTGTGGGCGTGGCAGTGGACCGATTTTGCCCATTTTCGAAAGCAACCCTCTCACGGAACCAAGGAACATGTGTTCCAAGTTTCATTAAGATATCCCAATTTTTACTCAAGTTATCGCTTGCACGGACGGACGGACAGACGGACGGACAGACATCCGGATTTCAACTGCACTCGTCATCCTGATCATTTATATATATATATTACCTCATATCTAACTCTTTTATTTCTTGGTGACACAAACAACCGTTATGTGAACAAAACTATAATACTCTGTGCAACATGTTGCGAGTGTATAAATATAACGAACGTATTCGAGTAATTCATAGCAATCTTGATTGGTAGCTCCATCCCAAGCTCCAGTCTCTTTCGACTCCTTCCATTTGCCTTATGAACGTTCCTTTCTTGAATTCCTGGGCGGTATCTAATATTATGTGTAAGTTATGAGAAATATTTAGAGGAATTCTTCAATAAAAGAGTATAAAAATATGATATTTTCAACACATTTCATTCTGTGAACATATTTTCCAAAAAAAAACTAATATTTTGGAGCAAGTAACACTAATTTCAGTAGTAGTAGAGTCATCAATAGAGTGCAAGCTATTTTCTATGTCAAACTCAAATTGATAAATGGACTGTGAGAGTATAAATAGAGATAAATATATAAATGTATATATGTAAATATATAAACATATATACATATATGACCATGAAAGAAGACTGATAGTCAATATGATAGTGAAAAAGTTGGTTAGTCGCAATAAAAATGCAGAGATAAGTACTGATTTATTTGAAATAATATTGATTGAATAAAATTAAATTAATTTATATTGAAAGGATTAAAAAATTGTATATTTTCAAGCTTTGAAGTTCACTGGAAAATAACGGGCAGTCGTGGCCGAGCGGTTAAGGCGTCTGACTAGAAATCAGATTCCCTCTGGGAGCGTAGGTTCGAATCCTACCGACTGCGAACCACTTTTTAATAATTTGACTTATATAATAATATAAATAAATATCTAAATGATCAAAAATTTAAAACATAAAAATGTTAAAATTTGCAAAATTTTAACGGTAATCAATAATATACTATTTCGCGAACAATGTATGTTGTTAGTATAAACTTAAAAAAATAAAGAAATAAGTAAAATAATTAATACTTATCTAATCAGTAAATTTGTGTTTTAATATATCACTCAAATATCCCAATTTGTGATTAAAATTTAAATTAAACTGATTTGTAACCAGTTTCAAGAAGCGAAATCCTCTTCGTTTCCATTTTTGAATTTCTAGCAGTTTGAAACAAATATTTAAAACATCTGTAAAAAAATTGCCTGAAGATCACATAAGAGAAGCTAAAATCCTTCAAACTAATGAGAATTGATTAAGGAGGACGTTTAAACTTCCGAGATATTAAGAGTTCTTCAACACGAACAACAGCTCGACAGAACTTCTCCAACACACTCAGCGAAATACAGAAAAGCTTACAAAATATAAAGATTCATAATTGCAACCATGTATCTGCTGTCATAATACAAATACACACATACATTTCGCTAATATTTTGCTTTCTGCTAGGGGTGTTCTTGTGCTATTGTATATTGTGGTGTAGCATTTTTGCATTCCGTGCAATCTTGCAAGAGCAAGAGAATGTTTCTGAGCTCGTTTAATCCTCTTAGAAAAACTTGTAGAAAAGATAAAAAATATTTGGCAAAACGCATAGTCTGATATATCAGAGGCAGAAAGTGAATAGTAAATAAATATTTTTTTATTATATTTGCTTTAACGTATACCTGATGGGTAAGACGTTAATTATTTGTACTGCATTATATATTTGTTTTTATTTACTTTGAAATGCATCTGATAAATATGTTATTACTACTCATTTATTTAAAAAATAAACATTAAATCAAAAAAATTCTTAATTTTTTTCAATAAAACAAGCTTATTATACAAAGCCAGTAAAAGCAAAATGCTTTTAAAATATTTTTAAGCGCCTAAATTCCTAAAATCGACCTACATATATGTTAATCGATAGGTAATCTAAACATGAAAGTAACATGAACAAGTAAGGAACATTTTATAGTCCGACACAATTCGTCGCACATTTTCGGCATAAAGTCCACCAGAATAACGAAAATTATTATATATAGCACTAGAAGACCGCTCCGGCTTCGACGGGTTTACACAAACATTTCAAAAGTTATAAGTTTTTACACACTTATACACACTCTCCCATAAATATGTATGTACTTTTCCGTTTCCTCCGTGGGTTCATTAAAAAAAGTAAAATTAGGAAAATTTGAACATGAAATTATATTTTATTTGTAATTAGCTAAAACTTATTACGGCCTCTAGTCTTTGATCTGATTATGAAGGCGTTGGGAACGCTCAGACCTCGACTCCCTAGTGCGAGCTTTTATATTTCTAATATTGTTCTTCAAGCCGCTGCACACACACCATACTCGAACCTCAAGCGCGTACTTGGTAGGTTTTGAAATTTTGTCCAGCAAGCAGCTGCGAGCGCTTGTTATTCGACTTTCTGGCACGCGATTGCAATGCGAAGAGAATGACTTGCAAGACGATTTTCAGTTTCAGATTAAGATTCTCCATCACGGAGTATTTTTGATACCCTCACCTGGGAACTATTTCCAGAAAGTTGAGATTCTAGCAATAAATATAGCCTACGTTACTCGGGATGAATGTAGCTTTCTAATGGGGAAAGAATTTTTGAAATCGGCACAGTAGCTTTTGAGTTTATTCATTACAAACATACGTACAAATCTTTCCTCTTTATAATAGTACTATAGATATGAGAGCTAGTGTTATTTCTCGTTATTATTTTCTAGTTCTCTATATTTTTTAAAGACAAACCACAACAAAATCGAATTTAATGGGGAATGTTTACTGTCATTGGCAAGAACATTTTTTGGCATTTATTTTTTAAAGATTAGCTCTTTCAAAGGTTGGCCGCGGCAACATCTCCATCCATCCGTTAAGTCCAATTTTCGATGACCCGTTCGAGCATTTTGACTGGTGGTTACTTCCGAATGACACGCGTGATGCTTTGCTCCAAGGTCTACCCAAAACGTGAAATCATCTGCTCACCTAAGTGTTCTCTCAATAAATTCATTGACAGATGTCGCCATATTGTTGAAACCAAATGAAACCTACGGCTGCTATATTTTCTTCATTGCGTGCTGGACGTGGTCTATTCGGCCGAATAATATCCAATAATGATTAATGGGTCTCAAGATAGGTACGAATAGTACGCTCAGTAGGCCCATTATGTTAACCAGAAGTTGAGCGAAACGCATTCTTTACTGAACGTGAGTTTTAATAATAAAGTTTAACAATCTATAAACGTTGTTCAGACGTAAGTCTTTCCATGATGAAATGCCAAACAATACTGAACAAAAATAATATGACAGCTTGACACGACTCACGCGTTGGCTGTCAAAAAAGGCTATGTATAATGTGTCAGTCGCTCACAGTTTGCCTCCATAAAGGGAGTGGGAGGGAGTGGGAAATGTAAGTAAGCAGATAACTTACTGATTTCTACGTTGATGCTACTAGCAATTGGTAAACTTAGAATAGTAGCTCATCAAGTTTTCGCTTAAATGCTAGGGTATAATTTAAAAAATGGTTCCAGGCATTGCAGTCGATTGCCCGATCTAAAATACAAAATGTACGAAAAGTCAACGGGCAAACAGTTTATTGGAATGTCTATTACTTAATAACAATCTAAAGGCGCTAAATTAGTTTCTTCTAACAATAATAAACAATATACAAATTAAACTAAAATATATATTACTCAAATCGCTTGTATTTTAAGATGCATGCCACTTTTGGTATTGTTTAAAAACTGCTTGGGATCCATTACCAAAGGAATATCCGTCTTCGGACAAGTACAAAATTCAAACTTTCGCAGCAAATAAGTCAGCGCGATGCGTATCTGCATTTGACCAAAACGCAAGCCAATACAATTGCGTGGACCATCGCCGAAAGGCAGCCAATTAATGGCGTCACGTAATTGCATTTGCGCCGGTGCAAAGCGTTCCGGATCAAATTTGTCCGGTGCCGGATAGAACTCAGGATTATGGTGTATTCCCATAACTGGTATGTATACGGTTGTACCTTTTTCGATTACATAGTTCGGATGTCCAGGTACATTATAATCAGCTATAGCCTTGCGCTGCAAATGTGGTACTACCGGATATTTGCGGAGAGTTTCTAAATTGTATCGGAGAAAATAACTGTTATAATAGCGTTCGTTAATATGGCATTACTCACCTGATATAACCTGTTTCATGTATGGCATCGAGTTTATACATTCATAAGTGACCTTGCCGCCATGATGCTCAACCTCTTCTAGTATTTCGGCGCGCAAGCGCTTTTGAATGTCTTGATTGACAGCCAACTCATACAGTAAAAACGAAAGTGTAGTGGATGATGTCTCAAAACCAGCGGCAAAGAATACAAACGCTTGCGCCGCCATCTCCTCCAACGTAAGCCCCTTCTCATCGGCATTATTATCAAACTTGAGCTTGCCTTTATTCAATTCCATTAGTATGTTCAAGAAGTCGTTACGCTGCACCTCGTTCTTCTCTCTATAATCAACAGTTTCCCGTACAATATTCATGAAGAAATCGGTTATCGCGTCCGGTCTCAAGCGCACATGAAAATAGCGTGCCACAGATGGCGCTGCATTTATCATTGCAAGAACGAAACTCGAATGACGATGATCGTTAAAGATACGAAGTCCCATTTGCCGGAAAATAACATCAGGGTTCTTGAGACTGTTGCACTCAATGCCAAAAGCACAAGAGCCAATCACATCGGTGGTGAAGCGTGCCAGTATATCCTTGATCTCGATTACATTACTCTGCACCATTTCGCTATTTAAGGTGTCGACAAATTGCTCAGCCACCGCAATCACATTGGAAAACATGAACTTCATTTGACCCGAGGTGAAAGTGGGCGTAAGTTTGTTGCGCATTACACGCCATTTAGGGCTTTCTAATTGAAACAAATGTCCACTGAGTGGATCGTCTTTCTCGTTGGTGTAGAGACCACGATCGGTGAAATTAGCAAAGTCTTTAATTAACACCTGTTTAGTCAACTCCGGTGTGAGCACTAGTACCGAAGGATTTTGTAGAAAATAAATGCCGCAAAAGGGGCCCGATCCCACATAACGGCGGTAGACTTTCGTAAAGGCTTCGCCAATACTCATAGTCTTTGCGACACCGTATAGATTCCCATGTATCCAGTGGGGCGTATCACAGGGGATGCCCCGACGTTGCCAATATGTGAGGTTCCGATATGTGATATAAATGACCGCGGCAACGGTGGCCAAAATAATACTCAATAACACTTCTGTTACGATCATTACATCGATTTTTTTCGCTGGATTATGCCCCCAGTTTATATACACATTGTTGTAAGCAAACGGAACATTGAACTTGAACTGATTATAAGTATTCGTAACTCCAACATTTATATTAACTTTGCTTTAGTAAACAAGTTGACAAATACTGAGCATCATCAACAACAGTTATCTTTATATAAACTGGTAGTACATATGTATATGCATTTAAATGACTTGGAAGTTTTACAATCAATACTGCCTATGTAAATATGTATTTATAAATGAGCGTGATAAGAATATTTGCTTTCGCATCAAGCATTTTAAATTACGAGTGTCAAGTACAAGAGCAGCTGCATTATTGTAGCTTGTAATATTTTTTGCAAGTCATCATTTCATTTCGCTTTATGGATAATAATATTTTTACCGTACTGACCACTCTTAAAAAGGCGTTTTGAAGTCGAAGACCTCAGTTGTTTTAAAAATATTTTATATCTAAATCTGTACGAACATTCACGAAAATAGCTGATGGCAAACATTTCTTCATCGGAAGTGGCTTAGACTTAAAGTGCTCCCCCACGAAAATTGGAAAAATCGGATAATAACAACGCCCACCTCCCATACAAAGTTTATCTTGAAAACTAAGTGCGTTAACTCAATAACGAAAAACTGCCAGTAACACTAAATACAGAAAAAATGATAAAGAAAGACTGCAAAACTGGAACATGGACGTGGCGTCACCAACGCTGGTCTCAAAAACTATATCTCAGGAACTAGTCGACCGCTTTCAATATAATTTGATAATACTATTTTCTTCATTTACTAATATCAACAATATAAAATGCGCGAAATCGGTTAACTTCCCATTTAATAAAATTTTTAATTTCAACTGATCATTGTATAATTCAAGAATTAATAAAAATAGAGGAATGAAACTTTACAGAAATACTGCATTTGAGGCGTAACATCACTCATTAACGTTGAAATCGAAGTATAATTATTCAGATATGGAACATGAAAAACTCATTGGTTAAGGGTAATTTTTCACCGAAAATATAGGTAAATCTCTCAAATATTCTAAGGATATTCAAAGGAAATAGTTTTTTTTTTCTAAATATAAGTGTATCTCCGTACCAAAAATTATTAAAATCGGGTTATAACTTTCCCCAACTAGTTCCCATATACCTAATTATATGTTTTAAAAAATCCGATGTGATTATTACCTTATAGATCGGTTAATATGTGAGATATCTTAGCAAAATTAATTGAGCTTATTTTTTTTGATATAGAGTAGCTTGATGACGAAAATCAGTGAAATGATAATATAATGATTTTCTCTATTCTGGTGGACGTTATGCCGAATATACAAATCAAATTGTGTGTCTTAATAAAAGTACAACAATAAATTGCGAGAGTATAAAATTTTCGGTTACACCCGAACTTAGCCCTTCTTGTTATAAATCCAGTTAACTAAACTAACAAACCTTACAGATGAAAATGAATAAGTAAATTTGAATAAATAAATCTGATAAACTTATGAAATGAAAATGTAATGAATTGTAAATGAAATTGTTGAACAGAGTTGCCAACATGCAGTCGTGGCCGAGCGGTTAAGGCGTCTGACTAGAAATCAGATTCCCTCTGGGAGCGTAGGTTCGAATCCTACCGACTGCGAACAATTTCGCAGCTTTTTATTCATTTGTTTAAAGTAAATTGAATACATAATATTTGAGAATTTGAAATGTTTTAAATTTGCAAAAACTTGCAGATATTTAATTAATACATATAAGCAACTATCACTGTGATACATATTCATTAATGGTATTATAAAAGTGAAAACAATTTACTAATGTAAGAAATTTAGAGATGAGTATTGTAGATATATTGATATTGTCAGCAGTATTGTATATATACATATATGTATATGTTTCATTCATTTTCTTATTTTTATATACGCATACAATTGGCATTTTCATAAATTTAAAACAACAAAAATCAAAGAGTGCTTGAATTTCAAATAATTTTCATTTATTTATGTACTCGCAGCAGAGCAACTATTCGAATAATCGTAGTAGAACTACTAGAATAATCGTAGTAGAACGACTATTCGAATAGTAATACTCGGTTAATATACATTTGAACGATTACAATTATCATTTGGCTCTACAGCTCTCTGTGAGCTTTGTCCTGCTGAACAATACGCCTTCAAGCTACTTTGTCTTTTGCGGTTTCTCTCCGGTTTTCTAATCGGAGCTTCTTCAGATCCTCGTTTCTTTCATCCTTCCATCTTGTTCTTGGCCTTCCTCTTGCTCTGCCGATGTATTTTTTTGCGTTCAATACCTTCTTTTGGGCTCTTGAATCCATTCTTGAAATATATCCTAGCCCTCTTATTCGTTGCTTTTTGATGAATCGCACCATGTTTTCGCCTTGAATTAGCTGGTCAAGTTCGCTATTCCAACTTATCCTCCATTCGTCATTTCCATTTTTCTTTCAAAGGTTCAATTTGGTTTTGTCCTTTTCGCTCCATAGCACAATACTGGGGTTACTACCGTTTTATACAAGACAAGTTTGCATGGTCTGTTAATTACTTTGGACTTAAAGAGTTTTATAAGAGATGCGAACGATCTATTTGTTGCTTGTATTCTGTCATCGATCTGAAGATTCAGCTGCATCATTACCTTCTATTGGTAAATTATCTTCCTTATTGTTTTCGTCAATATTCCGGGCATTCAGTAGTTCGCTAAAATACTCGGCCCAACGATCTACATTCTTTTGTTGGTCAGTGAGTATTTCTCCGCTTTTAGATTTGCAGATATGTATGTACTTGTACGAGGTTGGAATTCTCGTTTTTCGGTTTCTATTTGACTGTAGAACTTTCGAGTATTACTCGAATTAAAGTTCTCGCATATACTCTCTAAGTTTCTCTTCATAAGTTCACGCTTGTTCCTCTGTCACATTTTTGTTGCAAATGTTCTTTTTTCGTTATAAATGTTTTCTGCTCCTCTAGTTTTATTTCCGATACCACAAATAGTTCAATGTAATAATGTGATGATAAAATGCCATTTCATATTCAGGAAATTAATAAATCTGGACATGACTTGGGATGAGCTATGCACTCGATTGATTCTTAGGGTCAGAAAGAATATAATACGAATGCAAGAGAGTATTATTAGATTGCAAAAATTAGACCTCTTTATTTTGCCAAATTCAAAACTCCAGAGAGTTTGAATTGTAAGTGAGGTTCTACACTCTCATAATGTTAATTAATGGTTTTATATGGTTACCATAATCGAATACGCGCCTTGAATATCACCACTGAAAATGTGTGACACAGAAGTTATCCCACTTACTATACAACAGTATTATTTAAAACTAATAGCTAAAAGCTTACTGCTTCAATTTGGTTATTGACTGTAGACTAGTCAAGATCTTATACTAAGTTTACATAGTTCGCTTGATTTTGAAGTATGTATATGTATATATTTTTGATAAATGTATTATGCATACAATATCATTAATTAAAGTAACCACAAAGTAAGTCCTGAATATAAAGCCATTTGAGTCCCATATAACGCAATTCTGTTAAGATTTGGGTATGAAAATCTATATTTACAAATATTATCATATTTTTTGTTATCTGTTTTCATAAATCTATCAATTAAAATTAAATATATTTCCAAAAAGAAAGCTAAAGATTTGATAAATCAATTAAATTAAAATTAATTGAACTGTGAATGAAATTAGTGAGCAGAGTTCCCAACGTGCAGTCGTGGCCGAGCGGTTAAGGCGTCTGACTAGAAATCAGATTCCCTCTGGGAGCGTAGGTTCGAATCCTACCGACTGCGACAAATTATTTTGTTTTTTAAGTAAATATTTAATAATTAACAACCCAAAACACATTTAAGAAATCGATTTCCGCAATAAATCTGAATTGATGTTGTAAAAATAGGGGATGAAGTTGCATATTTGGGATATACGAATTTAATATGTTAAAGCCTATTATTGATGACGAATTATTAACCATTTTGTCGCTTTAATAATTTGGATTTTGTAATTTTGGTTTAGTAATTTGTTTCGAAAAAATATAAAATTATGTGTACTGAAAAATTCGAAAATTTAGGTCTCACATTCTATCAAACTTCTTAATTATAAAAATAAAAATATATTTCCTTTTAATAAATTTCTAAACTCTACTCACAACACCGTCAAAAGTATACACTAAAACACTTAAGTCCTAATAACCGTAAACACATATTACAACAAAAATGAATTCACAAGTAATACCCGAATAAAGGTAGAATGAGAATTTCAATAACATTCTCATCACTGTCAACTGTAGTAGGCAAATTCCAAATTTTTTATCGCACAAAACAGCCATCAAAGCTTCAACTCACTTCCTCCTTCCTTCCTTACGAGTATTTGCCACTTATTTATTTATTTATACACCCATCTATGTATATATGTGTGCGAGCCTAACTCAAGTGATGCTGTGTTGGTGCAGGCCACCGCATGGGTAGGTGTGCGTGATGGGAGTCCTTTGAGCTGTAACGGCATAAAATAACAGTAGCGTCTGCCAGTCTGCCGATGATTTTGTCTGCCAACATGTCTACTCGAAATGACGGTAAATATGGGAACAAAAAATTGAATTCCGTTAGCTGAAATAAGTAAGAAAACGAATATGGTGCGTGTGCACTCAAAGAAGCTGGTAAAAATAGCTAAATGAAAAAGCACCAGACGCGCGCCTTTGAGACTTTCATTGTTGTAATGTGTAATATTTTCAGCTTTTGTATCTATTTAAGGATATACATATGAAGTCACTAATGTATATATTCACATGAGTATTTAGTAAGCGTGTTGCTATATTTGCCCTTGTCAAACTCTTACCAACACTTTTCATGGTTCTCTGCACATAGGCCGAAAAGCATAGCTCACAATAAAAACATTTCGAATTTAGAAGAGCTCTACCGCAGAATATGAAATTGCAGAAAAATATTAAGCGATTTATGGATAAAGTAAATTTTGCGTAGCCAGCGAAGCAAATAAAGCGTTCTTTTGAGAACGAGCCACCCAGAAATGGTCTCTTGCTAAATTATAATACAACAACAATTGAATACAAAAAGGATGATCCGATACAGTGTAAAAATCTAAAATTTAAAAGCTAAAATCTAAAAGCTAAAATCTTAAATCTTAAATCTTAAATCTTAAATCTTAAATCTTAAATCTTAAATCTTAAATCTTAAATCTTAAATCTTAAATCTTAAATCTTAAATTTTAAATCTTAAATCTTAAATCTTAAATCTTAAATCTTCAATCTTAAATCTTAAATCTTAAATCTTAAATCTTAAATCTTAAAATTAAATCTCAAATCTTAAATCTTAAATCTTAAATCTTAAATCTTAAATCTTAAATCTTAAATCTTAAATCTTAAATCTTAAATCTTAAATCTTAAATCTTAAATCTTAAATCTTAAATCTTAAATCTTAAATCTAAAATCTAAAATCTAAAGTCTTAAATCTTAAGTTTTAAATTTTAAATTTTAATTCTTAAATCTTAAATCTTAAATCTTAAATCTTAAATCTTAAAACTTAAATCTTAAATCTTAAATCTAAAATCTAAAATCTTAAATCTTAAATCTTAAGTTTTAAATTTTAAATTTTAATTCTTAAATCTTAAATCTTAAATCTTAAAATTAAATCTCAAATCTTAAATCTTAAATCTTAAATCTTAAATCTTAAATCTTAAATCTTAAATCTTAAATCTTAAATTTTAAATCTTAAATCTTAAATCTTAAATCTTCAATCTTAAATCTTAAATCTTAAATCTTAAATCTTAAATCTTAAAATTAAATCTCAAATCTTAAATCTTAAATCTTAAATCTTAAATCTTAAATCTTAAATCTTAAATCTTAAATCTTAAATCTTAAATCTTAAATCTAAAATCTAAAATCTAAAATCTTAAATCTTAAGTTTTAAATTTTAAATTTTAATTCTTAAATCTTAAATCTTAAATCTTAAATCTTAAATCTTAAAACTTAAATCTTAAATCTTAAATCTAAAATCTAAAATCTTAAATCTTAAATCTTAAGTTTTAAATTTTAAATTTTAATTCTTAAATCTTAAATCTTAAATCTTAAAATTAAATCTCAAATCTTAAATCTTAAATCTTAAATCTTAAATCTTAAATCTTAAATCTCAAATCTTAAATCTTAAATCTTAAATCTTAAATCTTAAATCTTAAATCTTAAATCTAAAATCTAAAATCTAAAATCTTAAATCTTAAGTTTTAAATTTTAAATTTTAATTCTTAAATCTTAAATCTTAAATCTTAAAACTTAAAACTTAAATCTTAAATCTTAAATCTTAAATTTTAAATCTCAAGTTTTAAATTCTAAATCTTAATTCTTAAATCTTAAAACTTAAATCTTAAATCTTAAATCTTGAATCTTAAATCTTAAATCTTAAATCTTAAATCTTAAATCTTAAATCTTAAATCTTAAATCTTAAATCTTAAATCTTAAATTTTAAATCTTAAATCTTAAATCTTAAAACTTAAATCTTAAATCTTAAATCTTAAATCTTAAATCTTAAATCTTAAATCTTAAATCTTAAATCTTAAATCTTAAATCTTAAATCTTAAATCTTAAATCTTAAATCTTAAATCTTAAATCCTAAATCCTAAATCTTAAATCTTAAATCTTAAATCTTAAATCTTCAATCTTAAATCTTAAATCTTAAATCTTAAATCTTAAATCTTAAATCTTCAATCTTAAATCTTAAATCTTAAATCTTAAATCTTAAATCTTAAATCTTAAATCTTAAATCTTAAATCTTAAATCTTAAATCTTAAATCTTAAATCTTAAATCTTAAATCTTAAATCTTAAATCTTAAATCTTAAATCTTAAATCTTAAATCTTAAATCTTAAATCTTAAATCTTAAATCTTAAATCTTAAATCTTAAATCTTAAATCTTAAATCTTAAATCTTAAATCTTAAATCTTAAATCTTAAATCTTAAATCTTAAATCTTAAATCTTAAATCTTAATCACACTAATTAATCCCAATTTTTTAATGATTTGTACTACAATCTCATACACTATCCGATCTTTAGTGTTGAGTGAATATTTCGAATCATGCCTCTTTTTTCAATCCTCAAGCATGTAGTATTAGTTGACAACAGAGTCTCAAGTTGGTATACTACACACAAAACAACAACAGCGCAGCAATCACGAACACATTTCGCGTCCGCAGGGTATAATTTTAGGCGCAGTTTTACTGTCCATTCACACTGATAATCGCAAAAGTGCGCTGGCTTGACGTGGCAAAATGCAGACATGAATTGTGTGTGTGTTCCTCTTCTCCAGTCACATATGTAAATGTGCAAGTGTATGCGCCTAGAAACACTCTATGGGGGATTTCCATTTGTATATGCAGTCATTACTGCTCACATTTTATATGTGTCACATACACATATTTCTCATATTCCTTATTTGTTTACATTTTCTGCAAGAATTCCCTCGTTCCGTTATTTTTTCACACTTGCAGGCATTCTCTTATAGTCACTTGTGTGTGCTGACGTTCTTGTTGTGGCGGAGCGGGCGTGTCGCTTGCATATAATTTACAAAGAAAAAACATTGTACCGTTATTTATGGCATGAATGTGTGCCAATTTGTGCTTACTCATAAATATGCAGGCAACTAACATCCTCCGCTTTTTGTTGCTATTGACCGAGTTCAAGTGCCTGTGTGCGCTGCCAATCAGCTTAACCTGCCTTAGAGGCTTTGAGAAGTCAATCAAGTGTGGCCTTTGCCTACTTTTTACATCTTTCCATACACGAGTGTTTAAATAATCGTGTGTCGGCAACACACGTATTACATGAGAAGAACAATATTTCAACGCTTGTCAAAGGAAAAAGCACGGTGCTAAAAATTTAAGCGAGTATCATAGCTAGAAGGCTTCAATATGTGGAAATTTCATGCATTTTTAGAATAAAATCTCAACTTCTTTAAATCTGAGAAGAAGAGTTCCTGAATTTAGAACAGAAACATAGATTTTGATTTGTACTCTTTTTCAGATATTGTAACGGATTAGCCGGTTTTAAAATTCCAAAATTTACTTAATTTTTTCGACAGGATTGATTCTAAAAAAAATGTATATTAAATGAACCGAAATTAATAAATTTATTATTGGAAGTTTGTCCCAACCTCAGTTTTTAACGGTTCAGCTAACTTATTTTGACCAAGGCTACTATTGATCGTCATATATGTGTATTGCATCAACTATTAGAAACAACAGTACATTGAAAGAATTTTCATGGAAACATACATTAACACATTGAAACTCATTAACCATTTGGATATGAAAGAGATGAACCATCACACGTATGCCATGAGTATCGGATAGGGTTGCCAAATTTGTCTTAAAGTCTCTTAACATTAATTTTCTGTCAAGTATACATGCATTATTTGGCGCAGAGTTGAAAGCATACACAATCTGAATGTTGCACTCTTCGTTGAGCCCTGGTCGAAATTTTCCGATTTTGGTAAAATTTTCAACTCATTAAGCGCTGTACACGTTTATTACTTTATGATTTAGAGCTCCTTCCAAATAAAAAATAAAAGGAAACGAATTGTGTAAAGAGTTTCTGGACACTAACAGAATTGAGTGATACTTATTTTTAGTTGTTCCTTGTTTGTTTTTGCTTGCAGTTTGTTATTTTGTTTTTTTTTGTTTTTTTTTGTATTAATTATCTTTAAATATGTATGTATGTAACTATCATTGATTACAAAAGAATGTGGTAAAAGTAATATATATTTTACTGCGCAAAGTAAACAAGTGTATTTACTTTCAATGGGTAAACAATTGACAATTGACAAATATGTATAATGTAAACAGTGTTTTAAGTGGTTAGATGGGTTTCAAAATTTCCAAATAAGAAAAAAATTTATTGTCTTATTAAATAGTGTAATATATTATCCAAAAATATCAAATCAATCCGAATAATTTTCTAAGAGATATACCCTTTGGAAGTTCCGTCCATCAGGCCACGTTAGTACGAATGGAAAACTTTAAACGCATTTATCTCAAAACTCTATTTTTCAAGTCGGTGGACACGATATCTCAAAACGTTATTGAGCGATTTTGTTCAAATTTTGCAGACATCTTTGGATTAACATTATCTAGTTAATGTACGAAGGATTTTTTTATATTGTTATTATAACTTTTTTTTATCAATCCAATATTTGTATGCCGAAAATATGACCAAAACAGTGAGTTTTTTGGTTAAAATTCTGTCGAAAATTGAAATTTCAATATATTCTTTTTTCCTTCGTTCATTAACTAGATCTATCCATGTACTATCGACATATTTTTAGTTATTGATTTTAGATGAACCAATCATGATGTTCACCGCAATATCTTTTTTTTAGATAAGGTGCCAACGGCTGAGTTTTCGGAATTTTAAAATAAAAAATTCATAAAATACTGTTTAAATATGTATCTGTGATATGCCGAATTACTTAAAATAAATATATGATTGCATATATTTAAAAAAATTGTAAGAATACGCTTGCCTCTGAAACCCACCTAACCCCTTAAAGAAATAAGCAAACCTCAATCGTTTGTGGAAGTAAAGAAAACTTAATCACATTCATATCTCCTGCAAAATTCAACAAAATATAAGAACTTGCAGTTCTTCCGTACCAAGTTTTACTAAAATACCAAATTATTAATTTAAGTTTTATTTATTTTAAGATTATGTATTTCAAACATATTTATATATGTAAATATTTTGTATATTTTCAGGAAACAACTATACAATCCTAAAGTAATCTAAATTACACACAGTGCATAGCTGTAGTGCTCAGTAGGTGTTGAGGTGAGTGAAACTATTTACAAATGATTCGGTGTTGGTGTTAATTTGTTAGTATTAAATTGCAATTAAAGTCGCTGTAGTGTAAAAATCAGCCGAGATATACTTAAAAATTGCGCATATGATGTGATGTAACAATAATTTCCTCAAATTTTTATTTTTCAATGACAGAATAATAATTATGTTATTTAAAAGAGTCTTAAAGGTCACTTAAGTTAATAATAATGACTGAATGTTTCTTTAGAAGCCATATATCGATTATATTGATTGAGGTTGCTTTGATACGTGATCGGACAAGGTATGAGAAGTAATTATATTAGAATTGCCGTGCAACTTTAATTTGGTGTCAAAATGAGTATATTCGGCAAGTTCTGTTAGATCTTGTATAATGAATATATTGACTTACTTCACTTATTTTTTTGCTGCATAAAGAGTGAAACTCGAGAACTAAAAATCTTAAACAAACAAGAGTGTAAGAGCTTATTTAGCTATATATGTATGTATCTATAAGTATTATCAGTTTTCATAAGGGCTTCCGAAAACCCTGCGCTTTAGAAAGAGCTGAAATTTCCACAATAATTATTGAACCATAAAAACCCATCAATATTTGCTAGTTTTCTTTTTTTATTAAAGCATAGAGGTGGTTAGCTCAGAGCAAAGCTTATTCGTTTTAGATACATATGTGCATTTATATATACATATATAGAAAAGTATTTACCTTCAGTTACCACTAAAGCCAATGAAATCAGATATTCTTATTATTTGAGTACCAGTAGTTCGTATAACATGCGGGTATATGTTTACATATGTAAATTTATACAGGTTATTTATGCATTCAAGAAATATTTTTGCGTTAAATATTCCTTCCTATCAATAAAAACACGCAGATATATTGATGATAAACAAACTCCTGCCATGAGCTCAGTTATAAGGTACTTTGGCGCATATCGAATTCTCCACAGTATACGCATATTCTGATGTCAAGTTTTACACATGCTGGTAGAAACATATATACAAATATATATGTATTAATATTGATATAAGTATGTATATAAAGATATAAGTGTACGTCTGACTGCCATAAACAATTTGCTACTGGCTTTCAATATCAATTCCCTTACTAAACCCCTACTAAGCAGATTACTACCAACCACACAGCAATTGCTGTCACCACACGCATACATGCCAAACGCGTATATAACTGTTATTTCCACACAATGAAGTCATAAAAATATTGAATCCCTTGCAGCAATGTTTGGGTCAATGTAATTTCTCAAACTCCAATCCACAGATATTAATATAACACGTGCTGCTCACTTTTGCTATGCCAAAACGATAGCAAAGCGGAAAAAAATATGAAAAAGAAAACCAAAAAACTGGTGAAGCAGAAAAACATACAGAAATGTTAAATGAGGCAGTAAAATTGGCGACCGGCGTTATGTAGGACGGAGAGTGAGAGAGAAAGCAGAAAATAATTTTTTTTTCATAACTATTTATACATACAGATAGATCGATGTCTTTATATATGTCTTAATATACCATGAGCATAATAAATACCGAAAACTATCATAAATTATCATTTAAAACTAAGAACTGAACATAGATGTTGATGAAATAATTTTTTTTGTATTAAACAAAATCTATAAAATTAACGCAATGAAAATGAAGAAGATAATATTTAATAAAATAAAATATTAAGATAAAATATAAAAATAAAAAATAAAAAAAAAAATTTGAAGAAAATCTCCTTCGCAGTCGGTAGGATTCGAACCTACGCTCCCAGAGGGAATCTGATTTCTAGTCAGACGCCTTAACCGCTCGGCCACGACTGCTCCATATACTCTTGTCCCCCAGTTGACGCCACAGCGTCGCTGCCAGCTAAAAGAGCGCAAGAGAGCACATCAATTTGACAAAAACTAAAATTTAAGCAGATTTTAATGTCCCAGCAACTTAGTTAAATTGATTTAAATAAAAATGCAGACTTAATGAATGCTTGGACTCACAGTTATTTATAGACAAACATACATATTTGTGTATATATAAATGACAATGTGTATTTATAGCCACACTTTAGTGACTGAACTGAGTACCCTCATGCTTAAACAAGTGCTGTTTGGCTGGCGTTAATGAAGATTAGCACAAGCACCTGTAATCAATTGCGCGCGTCAAATAAATGTCAAGTGCATTCAAACACCTTTATATACATAAACATACACATACGTACATATATAAACGCATACATATCATCACGCATGTCGAAATATTTGCTAATAATGTTCACTTTCGGCATTTTCGTCCAAATTGATTGATAACTCAAAATGCTTACAATTCAGCATGCTCGAGTTGATAAGCAACAACAATAACGACAACAAAATTTGAGCACATAAATAGAATTGACTTTATTGACCTCTCTTCACTATATTAATGCTATTTCTATGCTAAACACCTACAACTACAACAACAACAACAGCAGTAGAGGCGTGTAGTCATGCAGGTAGAATACATATTACTGTAGGTGGGTTGGCGTCACACAGATTTATTGAGTGTTGCAGATTAACGTCAAGTGATAGATCAATAAAGGCACGCTGTGGCGAACAGTTAATCAAACTGAAATGCGAGAAAACAAGAGGAAACAATTTATATTATGTTGTTGGCGTTGAATTGGAAAGTCATTTTATTCTTCTGAAAATATTCAGCGATGTTAACAAGTGCTCAACACGACAAGGTATTTCAGGTGATTATTTGTAGTTGATTGGAGAGAGAATACTAATAAATGTAGCGAAATGACATTTACATTTTTTTAACAAAATTTAATGCTATTTTTAGTCAATAATACAATATATTTCTATGCATTTTTTAATAATTTCAATCCTATAGCGGATTCTCTGTTGAAGGAAGCAGTATCAAGAGAGCAGTTTTATTTACTATTTTATTATATTTGTAAGATAATTCTTTTTAGTTATTTTTTTAATATTTTTAAATTATTTTTTAAATTATTTTAAATCGTTAATTATATTGATTGATTGATACGCATATAATACTACTTACTAAACTAAAAATTTTATTTTACAAAATTTGGATACAAAACTAGGTGAAAATCTTCCGGCTTTGATACAGTAACTACTCGTATTATTGAACTCACCGTTTTTCTTTAAATATCTTTATAAATAATGAAAATAAGTCAATAATAATTGATCAAGCATTTGTTTTACCATCTCTGTTCGATTATGCCAGTTTACGAGATGCGTTCAAAAAATAACGGGAATTTCGGTTATTCGAAAAAAAAATATTCATTCATTTGTCCAGACTCTATATTATTGTTGTTGCCTTTAAAATAGTCGCCATTCGATAACATGCACTTATGCCAGCGCTTTTTCCAATTGTCGAAATACTTTTCAAACTCGATCTTCAGGGGTCATTTATATCAATTTAATACAAACTTACTGAAAAATTAAATTTTACATTTTACATTTCCAAAAAAATTTTTAACACTCATATTTGATTTATTATGGTTTGTTCGATTCGCCATTCTCCAAGGTTTAACACATAAAAATCATGTACGAGGGCTGCTATATATATTTCTGGCCTAGGCAACACTAAGTGTAGCCAGGTGCAATCTGACATTTCCATTGGAAAGTTTGACATTGTTTAGCATAACATCACTCAGAACGTTTTGTCATTTAATTAATTGTTTTATTTACAGGGAATTAAATATTCATCTCGGCCAAAAAATGAAATTAACTCGTGAACATTTGATTGTGCGATCATTTCTCACAACTTTCGACGTGGATTATCGCGACAAGAGTGCATCGATGAACTAAAATCTTTATATGGCTATGAAGCACCATCCTATAGCACTGTGAAAAACTGGTACAACGAATTCAATCGTGGCTGACGCTCGCTCAAAGACGAATTCCGTGAAGGTCGTCCAAAAACAGCCGTTGTGCCAGAAAACATCGATGCCGTAGGTGAACTGATAATGCAAGACCGTCATGTAACATACCTTCAGATAGAGGCATGCCTATGCATTTCTCCCACCAGCATACATTCGATATTGCGTGAACACCTGGCCGTAAAAATGGTTTGTTCTCGTTGTTTCCCGCACAATTTGACAATCGCTCAAAAAAGGCTCAAAAAAAAGTGCTTCGAAAATTGGTTTGAGCGCATGCAAAAGTGCATAAATCTTGATGGAGAATATTTGGAAAAACTATAAAACCATTTTCGTTGATAAATATTCCTATTTTCATTATTAGGCCAGAAATATATATAGTAGCCCTCGTATAATAACATAAAGAGAGTATAAACAATTTGCAGTCAACGGAAACAAATAATAATGAAAATCTATTAATGAAGACAAATTCAAATAAACTATGTTTATAAATATTACAGAAAACTGTGAGAAATTTCATTCTAGAGACAGCTAAAGCATTCTATGGAAGAGCATGTTAAGGGTTGTTCTATATGTCGTTAATCCCAGTAGTCTATCCTATACAGAACAGATGCTTTAGTAATCAACAATGCTTGAAAGAAGTGAAAGAGTTGACTTCCCAAATTTTGTTGGGATACATTACATGGACTTCTCGGATAGAAAACCAGTTGCTTAAGGGCATGATAGAGGTGGCATACTGGACATTGAAGTTGTTGATATGTGTAAATACAGTTGAGCATTAATAATTCGAACTTTTGCATTGGCAATATACATAATTCAAATTTCATAGAAATTTCCTTCCATAAATCGAAATTTTCGAACAGGGCAAAAAAAAATTAAAATTTTACTTTCAAAGGCTTGGGATACAGACGTCAAACTATAGCAAACTTTACGCGAAGTTAATAAATAAAACTGGGCATAAATCTATATTTAACAGCTTTTCGAAAAATTGTATGTTTTAATGATCTATTCTATAACACGAAGTCTCTCTAACTCGAAGTTTTTTGTGAATTATGGCGATTCGAGTTAGGGGAGTTCAACTGTATATATGGAGCACATTTCTGCGAAGATTTACTTGTCACATTTAATAATTAAAATGTCCATCATTCAGCATTTAACTTTCGCTGGCTACCTTCACATCGGAGTATTAAATATTTAATGCAATCGAATGTTGGCGTAAAATGTTGACAACGAAAAGTACTCGTGTGAAATTAATATTTAAAAAACGACAACAACAATAGATAGGGCATGGAAATTATGCAAATATTGTTGACGACAGCCTACCGGCTTTTCATATCGCACAAGAACTCTGCAACTCTGAATGCACATCAATTTTCGGTGTATCTGAGAAATTTATAAATCTTAAATTTTGGATTTCTAAAAAATACCGTTATATTTCCTAGTTGTAGACAGCGTTTTAGGTATATCTTCGATAAGACGCCTACATCTGGATATATAATTCGAGGTCTGCATAACAACTACAATTATGGACTAAGCAAACTTATTAAACCTTTTGTCTCAGTTGAACTACCATAACTTGAACTTCTATAACCCGAATTTCTCTATACTCCAGCTCTTAAATAGAGAGAAGTAAAATTTCATACAAACTACCTTCTGTAACTCGAAAGTCTCTCTAATTCGAAGTTTTTTTTGTGGATTATGGGGTTTCGAGTTAGGAAAGTTCAACTGTAGTTAAAATTTCTACTTTATTTGGTATTTTATTTTTTTAAATTTTAACAAATATATTATAGTACTTGTTGAACTATGGCAATGAGGCATGCGAAATCCCAATATTGCATGTTCAATTGCTTTGTAATCATTGTTGTGGCTGAATGGATTAATGAGCGGTAAATGAGTACGGTTAAAGGATTGCACAAAAACACGCTCACAACTGCAAGTCAGTCAGACTCGTCAGTCGTCTGCCGTTCGTGGGTCATACGTCCTGCCAGACGCTGTCGCGTGGTAAAGTATGTGGTCAACGTACAATTAATTGCAGATAAACACGTACAGGTGCAATTATAACTGTATTAGACGGCTGATTATGACTAAAATACGTATATATAATACCAAGGCACAAGCTTATAGCGCAATCCCAGGCGACAACGCATGGGAAAATTTATGGGACATGGGAATATTCTAGAGCAAAAGCGTGTAAAGTTGCAAATGCGAAAATCAAATTACAGAAATGTTCAAGCCATTTGCGAGGCAACAATAAAGTCAACAAATGATTGCACCTTTATGGATATATGTATGTATATAGAACTATATAACGGCTTGTTATGTTGATATATAGTGAAAGTAAACACTACTATTTATTACCGTTGACGGTAAATTATTTAATGGGGTATACTCTTGTTGAGTCATGATCTAATTACAGTTATTGCCTTTATGAACAATAATAATAAAAATGATAATGAAACTGGTTTAACTAGTTGCAACAAAAGTAAGAGAGATCTGTGATTATTTTCTGCTATGTGAAAATAACGAAGTTAGAAGAAAAATATTTTCTGAAAAAGGATCATTATGAAAAAATCTCCGCCATAGCCGATCCCAAGCCCGTGTTGGAAAAGGAGGAGGGTAGGACGGAGCACCCCGAATGGCTTCTAGTAAGCGTCTCGGGAAGTAGGAGGATGAAGCGAAAAATGCTTCTGAAAAGCCTCGTCAAAATGCAACCCAAAAAAAGATGAGCGAAGGTAATAACAAAAGGATTATTACTCCAGGTGGAAACAACGGTTACTGGCTGCCGGAACAAGCCTTCAGGGCAGCGGGATCCCCTCGATCGGTACGAACGAAATTCCTCCGGAGTCAGGGAAAAGACTCCGCACACCTGAGGAACCAAAAAGCTCTATTAGAGCTAAACGTCAAGCTCCTTGCAAAGGATCACCAGAGCGGAACAGCACTGGACCCTCAGGTTCGGGGACCAGCAAGAAGAGCAAAGTTAGTGTAGAGAAGGAGAAAAGGTCGTACGCAGAGGTGGCCCATCCTTTTCACTATGCTGTCATAGACACGGGTAGACTCGGGAGGAGCATTTCAACGGAGCAGCAGTCCCTGTTTGAGGCGGCTTTCTACGATCTAATGGACCTAATCCCATCGCCGACTTCCAGCAGGTCTGTCTTCAGAATAGACATGTCCCGCTTCGAGAAAGGCGTCTTCCATCTGGCCAACAACTCCGTGGAGGACACTTCAGCAATTCGTTCCATGGTGGAGAGTCTGCCGGAGCTATGGGACAACTGTAAGCTGCGCATGGTGCGCGACGATGAGGTCCCTAAACTCCTAAAGACTCACATCTTCGTTAGGGGATGGGCGGCGGTAATGTCCAAGGAGTCCATCGGGAAGATGCTGGCCAAACAAAACACGGCACTGAGGACGGATCTGTGGGAGATATTCCATCGCAGTAGCACTCCGGAAGGGGACGTTATCGTGATGGGTATATACTCAGATTTATCATAGTTTTCCAGTTAAAATGTCGTCATGCTTATATTCCCTCAGGCTTTAGTATACAACATCCTTAAAATACAATAACCATAAATAATAAACGAATTTTAAATAGAGAACAATTGCAATTTACAACAATTACAAGAATTGTCCTTGTGCCCTTTTAATACGCCACAAAATGCAATATTGACAGTGGTGCACTTCTCAGGCACTACATGTCAAGCAATTACCACTTTAATTGCCACATAAGCCACGCCATCAAAAGTGAAATTGCTATGAAAGTGGAAAAGAGCAGCAGCATCAGAACGTCTCTTCGCTTTGGCCTAACGAAAATGACATTTTCAAGTGCGGCTCATTGAGCATTGCAGTGACAGAATTGCGAAATTATAAATAGCAAGCTTGTAAGGGCGAGCATACCTTTATCGGTACATACACATAGATGTATACTTTGACATAGATGAACACACATATGTACATATAAGGTAGGTAGGTAATATATATATATATATACTCGTATGCCTTTGTAGGCTGCGAGGTGCTAGTTGAAGTGTCAATTTTTTAATGGAACTTTTCATAAATAGCACTTTTCTATTGCTGTCACCCAGTCTATGCTCGTTCATCGTGTCTACACACCTTTGTACGTGCCCAATCGCTGGGAAAATCAAAGCTATCGCGGTTGGTTGCTGTCTGCCTGTTATACCAGTGATGTTCTTTTCGAATATAACGGGTGATTTTTTTTGAGGTTAGGATTTTCATGCATTAGTATTTGACAGATCACGTGGGATTTCAGACATGGTGTCAAAGAGAAAGATGCTTTGACATTTCATCATGAATAGACTTACTAACGAGCAACGCTTGCAAATCATTGAATTTTATTACCAAAATCAGTGTTCGGTGTTCCGCTTTTTTATCGACAAATTTTGTTCAGCGATGAGGCTCATTTCTGGTTGAATTGCTACGTAAATAAGCAAAATTGCCGCATTTGGGGTGAAGAGCAACCAGAAGCCGTTCAAGAACTGCCCATGCATCCCGAAAAATGCACTGTTTGGTGTGGTTTGTACGCTGGTGGAATCATTGGACCGTATTTTTTCAAAGATGCTGTTGGACGCAACGTTACGGTGAATGGCGATCGCTATCGTTCGATGCTAACAAACTTTTTGTTGCCAAAAATGGAAGAACTGAACTTGGTTGACATGTGGTTTCAACAAGATGGCGCTACATGCCACACAGCTCGCGATTCTATGGCCATTTTGAGGGAAAACTTCGGAGAACAATTCATCTCAAGAAATGGACCCGTAAGTTGGCCACCAAGATCATGCGATTTAACGCCTTTAGACTATTTTTTGTGGGGCTACGTCAAGTCTAAAGTCTACAGAAATAAGCCAGCAACTATTCCAGCTTTGGAAGACAACATTTCCGAAGAAATTCGGGCTATTCCGGCCGAAATGCTCGAAAAAGTTGCCCAAAATTGGACTTTCCGAATGGACCACCTAAGACGCAGCCGCGGTCAACATTTAAATGAAATTATCTTCAAAAGTAAATGTCATGAACCAATCTAACGTTTCAAATAAAGAACCGATGAGATTTTGCAAATTTTATGCTTTTTTTTTTTTAAAAAAGTTATCAAGCTCTTAAAAAATCACCCTTTAGTATTTTTAGATAATATATATCATTATTCGAGCCTAATGTTAGATGTCTCAATGCTATTGATAGTAAAAATCAAATTAAATTCAAAATTCTTCAGAATCATCAGTAAAAAAAAATGTATTATAATTTGGTCTATTTTCTTAATCAATGTAAAGCTTTTCACATCATTTGTATCCAGTAAACTGATGGTAAAAAGACGAAAATCATAGGATCTCAAACTATTCAGTTATCTTTTGTGAGGTCCTCTACCTATCCAACGGATAACCTTGTGCTATTCGAATGCAGGTACATCAATCATATTTTCTTTCAATATCGGTTTTTGGAACAAAAGCATAGCAATGAGTACTCATAAAATCTTAACTTACCGGCTGCTACAGACAAAGAAATCAATTAATAAGCTGATTTTTTCGTACCGTAATTGTTTGAACACATCACGTATACAAATTTATGCCATCTAATAGAGATGCTTGACCAAGCTTTAACTCAACGTGCAACTTAATTTTAAGCCACCTGAAAAATGTTTACATGGCTACCGCTATTATACATATATTTGGTGATGTTGGTCGGAACTGCAATATAAAGCAGGTCTGTTCTTCGTAACCGTCATTGTTGACCAAATATTTGAAAAATTCGGGGTCCATACACATAGATTTAACTACAGTAGTTTTCCGAAATAACGAATATTCGTTTTAACGAAAACCGCTTATAACGAACAAGCAAATTTGTTACATTGAGTACCGTAAATAACGAACATCGAGAATTTGTAAGTACTCAGTTTAACGAACAACATCAAGAAGACATATGAAGAAAGAGGAAAAAAATCAAATAACATCGAACCAGAATTAAAAATAAAACTGGAAAAAATTCAAAAAAAATGTGCAAATTGAAAAAATGTTGAATTTTATAAAAAAAGCTTAAAATTATTGATCAGCACCAAATAGAAGTATGAGTGTCAGAATTGATCCATTTTGGAAGAATTTATTGGATTTGAATTGTTTTGTTATGGTTTTTAATTTTTTAACAAATAATTAATAAAACAATTCATTAAACTGCAATTTACGGATATATAACTCATTTTAATTGATAACAAGTAAGGAAGGGCTAAGTTCGGTTGTGACCGAACATTCTATACTCTCGCAATTTATTTATTTAATATTATATAAAAGACAATTTGACCCACATATTCGTCATATATATGGTCTACAGTCCATTGAAAGTTGGAAACTATAAATGTAGTATTTATGCAAAGTCTGTTCCGATATCTTCACTAGTGTTTACTTTATATATTGTAAAGTAAACTATTCAGACCGACTTTAAAGTTCTGGTATATAGGAAACGTGGTTGTGAAGCGGTTTGGCCTATTTTCAATCATTGGGATGTAAGGAAACTATTACAAACCAAGTTTCATTGAAATCGGTCGAGTAGTTTCTGAGATATGGATTTTGACCCATAAGTGGGCGACGCCACGCCCATTTTTCATTTTGTAAAAAAATCTGAGCGCAGCTTCCATCTGCCATTTCTTATGTAAAATTTAGTGTTTCTGACGTTTTTCGTTAGTGAGTTAACCCACTTTTAGTAATTTTCAACCCAACCTTTGTATGAGAGGTGGGCGTGGTTATTATCCGATTTCTTTCATTTTTGGACTGTATTAAGAAGTGGCTAAAAAACGACTGCAGAAAGTTTGGTTTATATAGTTCTATTGGTTCGCGAGCTTTGTACAAAAAATCTATTTGGGGGCGGTGCCACGCCCATTGCACCAAAAAAAAATACATCCAAATATGCCCTTTCATAGTGAGATCCTTCATACCACAGTTTATTTCCATAGCTTAATTTATGGCTTAGTTATAGCTCTTTATGTGTTTTCGGTTATCGCCATTTTGTGGGCGTGGCAGTGGTCCGATTCCGCCCATCTTCGAACTTAACCTTCTTATGGTGCCAAGGAACACGTGTTCCAAGTTTCATTAAGATATCTCCATTTTTACTCAAGTTACAGCTTGCACGGACGGACAGACGGACGGACAGACAAACATTCGGATTTGAACTTTACTCGTCACCCTGATCACTTTGGTATATATAACCTTATATCTAACTCGTTTAGTTTTAGGACTTACAAACAACCGTTATGTGAACAAAACTATAATACTCTCTTAGCAACTTTTGTTGCGAGAATATAAAAATACCTCTAAGTGAGTACTCGAATTAACGAAAAATTCGATATAGCGAACAGGCCTGACAATTAATGTGTTCAGATAAAAGACACCTTAGATATTCATTATCTTTGACGATAAGTATGTATTCATTAAGATTACAGATATTAGTAAAGTTATTCATCATTTACGAAATATGAAGTTTCCGAACACCTCTTCTTTACTCGTGATTGGATAACAATTTTCTTCCAAAAAGTGAGATCTGTGCAAGAACTACTCTGAAATTTCAAAAGTACATATATGGGGCATGGAAGAAAAATGATCTGACGGGGAGGGATTGAACGGTACGATAAATACGATATTTAATAATATGTGGTACTATGTATATAAATGAGTTTAGCAGAGTGCCTAAGGCTTAGTTGTTTAAGATTGAGCCATTAGGAAATGTTTGTTTGAATATGAAATAATCAATATCTTGTGCATTAAGCTCTAAAAACCCAAGAGTCCGATAAGAATATATAGTAGATACGAACTTCTAGTACCAAAAAATTCACAACAAGACCTTAAGAAAAATCTGGCCACTTAAATCATTCCTTCTACATTACTTTGATACTTTTGATACTTCAATTATTTATTTTTAAAATAATAAAGTATTTCGCATGCCATTGTATAAATTTATAAATTTAAACAATTTAAGATCATCATTATAATATGAACGATTTGGCAATACATATTTGACCGAAAATATAAGTTTTACGTATAATTCGACTATTGAGCGTTAAATAGAGAAATCTCGATATAAATCGAAGAAACAGTATGGCAAAGATTAGTAAAAGGATGGAGGTTACATTGAGTTGAATTTTTGTGAGAGATAACTCCTAAGAATAAAAAATGTATATGAATACTTAAAAATATATTGTCCAAACCAAATAAAGTCTATGTAAGTAAGGAATAGTCTAATTGAGAGTCAGCCTACTAAATGTGTCTCCAGATAAGTTTCAGACATAAAATATTAGTTATAAGGAGTAGTTCTTCGGTGCAATTTTACGACGTCATCAACTATCAACGCAATTCTCTCACTAAAAAAGGTGCTAATCAAGTCATTTTAAAACACCCACTACGAGTTACCATCTTTTGAAAACTCACAATATCACTCATACGCCATGTACAACCCTATGCTTACCGCCTGCCAAATCGCTTGAGGACACAATAAATTGCATTGTAATCGCTTCAATTAAGTAAAAACGATTGTAATTATTGCATGAGCACTTCAGTACCGCTGTCAAATTTAATAATCCTCAATTTACGGTAATTCAATCAGCGGAAGATTTAAATAATTCATTTGGGCATTTCACTGTCAACAGCAACAACAGTAACAATGTTAGCCCCAACTAATTGAATTCACTCATTAAGTTTTAGTGCAAGTTTTTCACTTTTTAATTCTGGCATTATCAACACGATGCTATCGCCCACGCTGTGCATAAATATATACGTATGTATGTATATGGGGCAAAAGTTGCAAGTGATTACTTTGCTATGCAATCGGCATAGCCTTGTTGTTCTGGGAATTCGCCTGCCAAAGATTTCGCTGATTGTGCGCTATGCAAATGGCAGCGTAGTTTTTGTGCATTTTCATTGTTGTTGGTGGTACTATTTTCATGTTTCTTTGGTTTCTATATACATTCTTGGCATTATTATAATTTTTATTATTTTTTATTTATTACTTTTTTTCTTTCTTCAAATTCTTTAGTTTGCTTTTGTTATGAGTGTTTTTCTGTAATCCCGCCATTGACATGAGCTTGCTCATATTTTGGCACTGCTTTCCACCAACAACTTGTATATGAATGCACCTTCTACATCCATCCATCCCTCGCGCTCCACAGCAGCCAGCACCAGCAGCAGTGGCAGCGTCAGCACCGCTTTTTAATTATGCAAAATCATGCGCTCGTGCCGGCATTCTTTCCACACATTTCATTTGTTCATTTTTAGTTTTATAATATTTTCATATTTTAAAGCACAGCGCGATATTTGACTGCTGCCAGCAACCCACAACTTCCTCGTGGACCCTGAAACACAACACAAAAGAAAGGGTTAAAGGCATTTTATTGTGCGCGCTGCCACTTCCGACCATGCCCACGCGCCCACCACAATCACCACAACCAGCACATAGCTGACGGCCAACAGCAGCCAACAACCGGTTCGTCTGACAGTCTCTCCTTCGCCTTTTTGTTCCAAATAATTTCTCATTCGTCCAAATGCTGATTTTTATTATTCATTCATTCATTCATTTCGTGCGCTTTAAGGCATTTTAAATGCAAATTGCAGCGCTAACGTCACGGCACGCCAGCAGTCCAGCCGAAATAACCGTTACAGTTGCAGGATATAGTTGTACAGCGTGGCTGCTTTGTTGAGGCGCGTTTGTAAAGCGCTCAATGCTCGGTGCTCGCGCTCACAATGAAAATAAAATGCAGTTTGTATGGAATTACGTGGGCTACGGGCTTTAGTAATACCTTCAAATAATCTAAAATGAAAATAAATAAAATAAAAATTGGTCAGCGTAATTCATTAATTTTCCCCTTTCATTTGCATTGTGTCGAACTTTTGATTAATCGATGACCTTTTTAGTTCAACTCAGAGCGCTGATTGAATCTAAATTGAGCGGCAATAAAAATAGCTATGACTGTCAGGAGTTGAATTATAAACAAGTAAGGAAGGGCTAAGTTCGGGTGTAACCGAACATTTTATACTCTCGCAATTTATTTATTTAACTTTATTTATATTATATAATACACAATTTGACCCACATATTCGTCATATATATTGTATAAAGTTCATTGAAAGTTGCAAACCATTATATTCGGTTAGAAGCACCGAGGTCCTCGCGTTCGATATATGGGGCCTTAAAAACCTATGGTTCGATTTCGGCGATTTTTAGAATGGGGCTGCCACACTATTAACATAGTATTTGTGCAAAGTTCTGCACCGATATCTTCACTAGTGCTTACTTTATATATTGTAAAGTAAACGATTCAGATCGTCTTCAAAGTTCTGGTATATAGGAAGTAGGCGTGGTTGTGAATCGATTTGGCTTATTTTCACAACATATCATTGGGATGTAAGGAAACTATTACAAACCAAGTTTCATTGAAATCGGTCGAGTAGTTCCTGAGATATGGTTTTTGACCCATAAGTGGGCGACGCCACGCCCATTTTCCATTTTGTAAAAACATCTCAGTCCATCTGCCATTTCTTATGTGAAATTTAGTGTTTCTGACGTTTTTCGTTAGTGAGTTAACCCACTTTTAGTAATTTTCAACCTAACTTTTGATGGGAGGTGGGCGTGGTTATGATCCGATTTCTTTCATTTTTAGACTGTATTAGGAAGTGGCTAGAAAAAACGACTGCAGAAAGTTTGGTTTATATAGCTCTATTGGTTTGTGAGATATATACATAAAACTTAGTACGGGGCGCGGCCACGCCCACTTCCCCAAAAAAATTACATCCAAATATGCCCCTTAATTGTACGATCCTTTATACCAAATTTTGTTTCCATAGCTTTATTTATGGCTTAGTTATGGCACTTTATGTGTTTTCGGTTTTCGTCATTTTGTGGGCGTGGCAGTGGCCCGATTTTGCTCAACCTTCCTCTGGTGGCAAGAAATAAGTGTGCCAAGTTTCATCAAGATATCTTAATTTTTACTCAAGTTACAGCTTGCACAGACGGACGGACGGACGGACAGGCAGACATTCGGATTTGAACTCCACTCTTCACCCTGATCACTTTGGTATATATAACCCTATATCTAACTCGTTTAGTTTTGGGTGTTACAAACAACCGTTATGTGAACAAAACTATAATACTCTCTTTAGCGACATTTGTTGCGAGAGTATAAAAAGGAAAATTCATTAAGCGCTGCCTTTTACTCGCTATTGTGACGTCATCATAGCTGATGAGTATAATATTAAATGTTTCATATTTATAAATTGTCAAGCGGAAATTACGCTCGCTCTATATTCCTTCGCTTGTTTCAACTAATCGTGTAGGTTTCTGCTGCTATTCAATAATAATAACTATATTGATATTACTCCTGGTAGTTAAGCTGATTATCCTGAGTTCTTCATATCGCAGCTCATGCCTTCTAGTGTATAATATATGGAATGATTTAAAATTAAGCTAAAGGGAAAACGCTAGATAAATCGATCTAGGTATGCTACATTCTCACGTCATAGGTTAGATTAGGCGAGGTTCAATGGCTGCTCACCACCGGAAGAAACACACTTCGATTATTGAAGACAACCCTTTGTGATGGCAAAAATTTACACCCTCACATAAATTGAAGAATCGACAAAGCGCCTAGAATCTACCACAAACGACGGTTTTTTATTTCTAAATTCGTTAATTCGCCAGTATGCAAAAAAAAAGTGAGATCCAAGATACTTGTGCCTAGATCTCGCAATGGCCGTGCACTCCAGAAGTAAATGTTGGAAAGATTCTACTCCATCCTCCTCCAAGCAGCTTCGCAGCTAGCGTACGGTAAAATTTTGAGTTTGACCGCGTGTATTCTAATGTGGAAAGAACCCCTATGACTAGGGAAAGATTAACCTTACTGAGGGCGAAGAGTTCCATAGACCTCTTGCGATTTATCTCGGGCCAGAAGGATCTTGCGACAGAACAAGTGCTAATGACAGTCCAGCGCTTCTTCAGCTCAACTGAGATCCATCCATCCAGAAGCAAGGTGTAAGAGAATAGTTGTTCTCAATATTTTTAAAGGGAGGAATGCATCTTATGTATGTGATATATGTAATTCATTATTTGTCTTTGTATTTCGATCGTGTTCGAAGATAATAAGTATTTAACCTTTCCCATTCCTCAATTTTTATTAAGTTTAACCTTTTCAGAATAGGGTATTTTTTCTTCTTCACAATTCCTTCATACGAGAAGAATTGCCACGACCTAAACGATGAATAATCATAAGTCAGAGTCCCTTCTATGTTCTCACTCATGTCATTCTATAAAAGATCATGTTACGATCAGAAGCAATGTGTCAGAATCCGCGTGTTATCGAGAGGAGCAGTGGCAGGAAATTTAGATTTTAGTAAGAGGAGAAAATTTTAGAAAGTTGTATAAGGGGCCCCTCGGTTAGGTTAGGTTAGGTTATACTGGTAGGCCAATACGCCTCACATAGACCTATTTACCACTCTTGGCAATTTCGTCTACAATCTCGTTGCCTTCAATGCCTTTATGCCCTGGCACCCAGTAGAAGTGAAGACACGTGTTCCTAGCAGCCCTCTCCACTGCCACCCTGGTATCCAAAACACTTTTGGCCGAAATGCAAACCGAGGTTGTTGCCTTGATTGCAGCTTGACTGTCTACGTAGATATTGACTTTGGAGTAGCCGGCTTCTGTGTTGAGGGCTAGCTCTGCGGCTTTCCCAATAGCAAACACCTCCGCCTGAAAGATACTGCAGTGGTTCGGAAGTTTAAAAGGCTGCCTTACACCTAACTCCTGATAGTATATTCCCGCACCTACTCCGTCCTCCATTTTCGAACCATCCGTGTAGATATTCAATGTGCTACGCGAGGTTATCATTCCCTACGCCAGCCATCTTTCTCCAGGTTCACTCGGAATCTTCTTTCCCAGTTCATGAGTGGGGTTAAGTAGTCGGTACTTGCCAAAACTCCCCTACCCACTGAGCTGTGCCCATAAGTTCTATACGTAAATTCTCCTACCGCCAGTAGTCGTTCCGCAGATTTTGCCGCATAGGTTTCGGCAAAGAGATCTATCGGCGGCAGGTTAAGTATCCATTCAAGAGCTGCCGTAGGGGTGGTTCTTAGAGCTCCCGTTATGCAGAGCGCTGCGAGTCGCTGAACCCTTTCCATTGGCTTCCGGTAGGTTGATTTCTTTATGCCTGTCCACCACACAATAGCACCATAGAGCAGTATTGGTCTCACTATTGCTGTGTAGCACCAGTGCATGAGAGAGGGAGAAAGCCCCCAGGTAGCGCCGAGCAGCTGCCTGCATGCATAAAGAGCATTACTGGCCTTTCTTACCCTTTCTTCCACATTGTGCTCCCACAGCAACTTACTGTCCAAGACGACTCCTAGAGAGAGAGAGTACCACGTGGAACATTTTGTAGCATGGCTGGGATGATTCCATCCCTTCCTGGTGATTTGAATGGACTGAACGAGCGAATTGCCCATTCAATCTTGTCATCCATGATAATGTGCTCAGGAAAGTTCATAGGATATTCCTCTACACACTCAGGAGTGACTGTATTCCTACAACCTGGGAAGTGCACACTAACAAGGTCCTCTAATGAGTCCTCACAGTTGTGTGTCCATTCTCCGTCATTTTTGCGAATCAGACCCGGTGGAGCGGGGCTCTTTGATAACAACCTCCTAAGTCTTGCCGCCTCATTGGTCTTTTCAAAACTTCCACAAAAGCTTTTCCAGGACTGACGTTTGGTCCTACGCACCAGCTTTTTGTAGTCTCGTAGAAGATCTTTATATTCGCCCCAGCATTCCTCATTCTCTGTTATTTTGGCCCAGTTGAACATCTCTCGTATCTTGCGTCTGCAGGATCCGAGTTCTTTGTTCCACCAGGGGGGCTTTGTGTTGTGCTTCAGTCGTAATTGAGGACACGCGGATTGAAATGCCTTGTCAAGAGCATTTGTAAATACGTTTACGCCCTAGCGAATACTACAAATTTGGTACTACGTTCCATAGAATCCTCCTCTTCCATCTACCGGCTCAAAACTAGGCAGAGTAGTCTCATCGTAACTTTAACTATTTAAAAATATTTTGAAATTGTTATATTAGTCCGTTTTATATAAAAAAATCCCCTATGTTACGAATTAAATTAAATTTACACTTTGGGCAATTTTCACCACTTGCAAATTTCCAATTTAGAAAGCAATTTAAACACTTTGCACACTCGCCATATTCAACAGCAAACACAATGGTAAATATTTTACAGCTAACCCATTGGCAGGTGGTTTCATTAAACAACATTTACATATGAAATTACCATCGATTGGCTATCGATTCTTTTCGCAGGCAATTCGCGTCAACTGACGTCCCTGGTAACAGGATATGTCAGACACCTTTTTATTCGCAGGTGTCATTTATTTACATGCAAATGGGCTTTGCAATTGGATGCTTTGGTATGCGTGAGGCAGATAAACAAATAAATTGGAAGGCTTGCATGCGAAGTGCAATTCCAGTATGTACATATTTACTTTTACTTTTATGTAGGCCAGCTGCCAACGCTTTAAAAGTGATTTAAGTGAATTTTTCATGTTAGTTTTAATTTTGAATAAATCAATTTAAAACAGATGTATTTCTTTATATTTAGATCATTCCTTATAAGAGCTTTAATTGTCTAGAAATCTCGATAAAGTTATAATCTGAAAATGAAATATACCTTCTACGAAATGACCTCATAAAGTCCCGTCTTTTAAATAAACTTTGTTCGCGGCATGCATCTAACGAATCGTTCAAGATATAATATGATATATAATCTGGAATTCGTAGTCAGTACGGCAGATTTTTATTCAGAGCAACAGATTACCGATAAATAACCAATAAGTATTGTGAAGAAACTGAAGCCTGTGAGCACGATATGGAGACCTTATTTTTGTACTATTACGTTAGGTTAGGGTAAGTTAAAAAGGCGACAAGTTCCGCGATGGACCTCACTTGAACAGCTAAAGGTGCCAGTCCGTTGTGGTGACTGCGACTCATAAGTATGGACCGAAAAGTAGACCTTTAAGTATCGCCGAAGCGCTTTGAACCTATCACAAATTTTATGAAGCGCTAATGTCTATCCGGTAAGTTCATATTGTTCGTCTACATACTCCAAACTCAGTCTTGCGAACGAAATTTGCCAGTGGAGCAGGAAATGACTTGGTGTTTCCACATCGCTTTCCTCCATACAACTATGGAAGTTTGCGTCCGAGAGGGTTCCTAGTCCCATCGCATGGGTTCCCTACTGCGCAGGGTTCGATGAGTACTCTCACTATTCCGGCAGTGTGAACATTTTTAAGTGTACACAGTTCTGCCGACCTCTTGCGCTCCACTCTGAGGTAAAATGATCTCGCAACCGCGCAGGTTCTAGTTGTTAACCTACGCCTACTATGCTCGCGTCCAGTGATCGAGTGAAAGAGCACAAGAGGACAACGGAGCCCAGACTCGATCCGAGCAGAACAGAATGACGGGTTCCTCATCTTGCGAGCTCATTCGCTCTGCAATTCACAGCGATTCCGCGTCCAGTGATCGAGTGAAAGAGCACAAGAGGAAAACGTAGCCCCGACTCGAACCAAGCATGGTGAAACAGAATGACGCGTTCCTCAACTTGCGAGCTTATTTGCTCTACAATTCGCAGCGAATCCGCTGTGACCCGGCGCCCAAACGGTCTTGTTATTTCGACACTAATGTTCTTTTTTAGATCCTTTGCAATTTCAGATTAGTTTCAGATTTTCATACTAGCATATCTCTCAGATTGTTTTCACCAGATACCACATCGTTACACTCTTTCTGTAACTGATTGTTTTCTTCTCAGTCCAGCACTTTTTCCATAATCAAGCTTTAAATCAGTTAATTGTCCAGCATAATTATGAGATTTCGCTCAGCGCACCGCAGCTGAGGCGCACACGAACCTCATAAACCATAATCTTTGCGCTTGGTTTGTGAAAGCGTAAATCCCACACAAGCTCACGGGAATTTACTGCAAAAAAACGTCCCTTCCCTTCATCCGCTCGCTTTGCACACACCCACATAAATGTACGGTAATCGCAGTTTATGCTTTCGCTGCAAGTTTTACAACTCTTTAAACAATTTTCCTTTTTTCATTCAAGGCTACAGCGGCAGTTAAGCGTAAGATAACAAAACCAACAAATGCAATATGGTAAAAACTAGAAAGAATAACAAACACAAGCAGAGTTGCTCATGTATGTATGTAAATATTATGTGCCACGCCCACACAACAGCTTAACACACGAACACACACACCTACATAAGTACCAAGGAGCTCTCAAGCAATCAACACCAAGTTATGCACAAACAAAGCAAAACAGTCCGTTATGAGCAAATTGCGGTGCAACAAAACAATTCAAGTAAGTTAGCAACAAAGCGGGCGGTGAAAGTGAAATAAAATAAAAATAAAAATAAAAATTTAAATTCAAGTGGGGAGTGTGGAAATGAAATTATGCGCGTGAATGAGAAATGCAATTTTGCATGCGAAAGACAACAAAAGCAGTTGCTGTAAATATGCAGGCGCATGGCTTTCAACAGCTTTCAAGTCTCCAAGCGCTTATAGTACAGTGGTGTTTGAAAAAAATGGCAGAACACAAAATGTTGAGTTTTCCTTATAATAATGGAATGAAGGGATCCCCAGGCAGGAAACGGAAATTTTCTTTATATAACTTCGTGATTTTGAGCTTTTTTAAAATGATGTTTAATGTAACACTGCTTCCTTAAATTTTGAAAATTCTACGTCGACAATTGTCGACTGGTTCCTCCTTTTTTTATATAGACTAATTAATTAGACTGGACCTTAAAATAGATACTCTGTTCATTAGAAACATGAACGACTACTTTTAAAGACGTGTCCAAAATGAACTGCGGTGTAGGCACTGAGATATATTCTGATGCTCTTGTAATATCCCTCTCTACCCGACTACCGAACTCGTCTAGCGTCTACCAAGCAGAAGTGCTGGACATAGAGAAGGCCTGTGAAGCTCTATTGAATAACTACGAGAGGATACATAAAGCAACCATATACACAGATATCCAGGCGGCACTCCTGGCCTTGTCGTCGTTAATGACTAATTTCAGCGTAGTTCATAACTGCAAGATTGCATTGAGCTCACTGGGATACAAACTCCACCTAGACTTAATCTGGGTTCAGGTCAGGAACATTTTCGGTAAGGAGAATGCAGACTTGTCAAAAGCAGGGGCAACGAATCCGAGGCAGAGTTAATACCATGTCCGCTAAGATCGATCAGGAGAGAGCTCAATACACAATTTGACCAATTAGCTGTGAACAGGTGGAAATGTACAACCAAATGCAAATTAACTAAACTGGTAAGGGCAAAATAAGACAAGACAAGAACAAGGTATTTATTGAAAAGGTCCAGGAAAAGTATTTTCAGACTTACATCATCTATAACAAGGCGTTTGGAATAAGGAAACAATTTTCCACTATCTCTGTGAATGCCCAGCCTTATCTCAGATCGGACACAGAACACTTGGAATCCATCAGGCATCAAACCTTGAGGGGATGTCTACTAAGGGCACATTTAGTGCCTAAATTAACAAAAAGAAACATAAAAATATACATTCCACCTATCTACCTACTGTTAACAAAGAAAGTAAGAGATGTGATCTATGTCATACAAAATATTCTGTAAATTCGATCTCAAAACCTAAAATTTAAGGAGAAATGCAATTTTAGAAATCATAACCACACTTTTTTCTTGTTGCATTACTTTTGCACAGCACTGTAACTTATAAGAGAGTGCATCTGTTTATGCATGTAAACGAGTAGGAAGCTCTCGCGTACATTTGCTGACTTGAGCATCGCTCTGGGCCAAGCCCTTGCTTTCACTTTACGTTTATGTTGCCTTGACGTTGACGGGTGGCAATGATGGCAGTGCACATTAAAGCATATTTAATCAGTAATGTGCAATATTTACACAACGGTTTATTTGTTTACAAATACAGACACGAGTAAACCTTAGTAATAAAGATGCATTCACTATAGTTGAGACATTTGCTAAGTTCATTTGAGAGAACTGTATTGGAACTAGTTCTTGTTTTGATTACTTAGGAACTGGTTTATATTAAATGCGTGGATTGATAGAGTGGATGAGGTATTTTTAATATGATATAGTCAGAAAAAGTTATTGTGTTGTCTCTTTAGATTGGTCCATCCTTGCCCTGTTTAACCATCATTTAAACTAAGAAGTCTCAGATCAGACCTTCTCGATCATAGTTATGAGTATCTTTTAAAAAGTTCAAGTGTTCACTTAAAGAATATGACTTTTCTTCTTTATTTATCGCATCACAATTATTTATGAAGACGCAAACCATTATCTCCTCGACCTTCGATGTTACGCTGTTTGAGAATTTCAACCAGCGGCTTTAGGGAGACTTCGAAGGGTATAAACTAGCTAGGCTCAAGATGTTTACAATAGTAGAAACTTGTTCAAGGTCTTATCTTTTCTTCAACAAACCAAATTACAGCCTACTTAATAACCCTCTACCAATTGAAGAAAAGTTATCCGACACCACCATTACGTCTCATTCATATTTCTAGCGCGTGTTCTTTTCCAAGTTTGCGCCCTGTTTTCAGTTTTAGTTGCATTTGCATCAACTACTGCATATTTATAGGCGCATTACAATCAACTTGATGCAAATTTTGCAGTCAGCGAATATATCCTCAACAGTTGAGCAATTGTGCTCGACGAATGCTCAAGTGCGATACAGCATATGCACAGTTACATGCACAAAAACAATTCTCATACATATGTATATTTACAGTTAAGTGTATTCATTGCATAATTTCCACTCTAACTTGCGCCTTTTTTGCAGTTTTGAGTTATGGCGTTGATGGGGTGCATCTATTCGGAAGCAAGAAAAGCGCAAATTTCATTTTATGTTTTCAATTTTCTTCTGCTGCTATGTGATTTTTGAAGAATTTAGAAGTACTCATACATCTATCTAAGTTTTTAATCAGATTTTGTGTCTGCAAAGTTTTAATTAACTGCTCACAAATGTATACTTTGTTTTTATAACTTTAGGAAGTCAGTCACTAATGTTTAATGAAATGCGTGTTATTTATATTTGTTAAAATATACATATATACAGATTTAAATATTTAAAAAGAGGTTAAAGAAACAGTACTACCAAAATATATGGGCGGTAAAGCCTTACGTGGAGCTGAAATAAATCATAAATTCAAAGTTATTGTCCAAATTAAATTTTTTTATCTCCGCCTTTTAATTAAGGTTAATTACTATTAAAGGGTGAGGTGGTTTTCAGGAACTAAAAGCAAGGCTATTTTTTAAATTTTTTTGGTAACATTTTCGTCATAAATTTAAGATACGAAAAAAATAGTTGTAATAAAGATACAAAAAAATCCAGATACCGATTTTGAGATAAACGCATTTAAAGTTCTCAATTGATACTAACGCGGCCTGATGGACGGAACATCTCTTAGAATATTAATCGGATTAAATGTTTCTTAATAAATATTATTACGTAAATATCGAGATATTCCAGAGGTTATGAGTGATGATTAAGATAGTTTTGAGCTCAAAACTTAACTTGGAAAACTGCTGATTTACACTAAAATGTTCTATTCAAATCCAAGAGACAAAAAACTTAGCAGCCCTATTATGATAGTTTACCAAACAATACTACGAAACTAGAAGAAAGGCTGGTGCCAATCTGGTTCTGTATGCATGTGATTGGCGTTGCAACCGTTTAGCCGGTTATAGCCGAATCGACGATAGTGCGCCACCTCTCTCTCTCCTTCGCAGTTCGGCGGCAGTTGGAGATCCCAAGTGTAACCAGGTCGCTCTCCACCTGGTCCCTCCAACGGAGTGGAGGCCTTCCCCTTCCTCGGCTTCCTTCGGCGGGTACTGCATCGAACACTTTCAGGGCTGGAGTGTTTTCGTCCATTCGGACAACATGACCTAGCCAGCGTAGCCGCTGTCTTTTTATTCGCTGAACTATGTCAATGTCGTCGTATAACTCGTACAGCTCATCGTTCCATCGTCTGCGGTATTCGCCGTTGCCAATGTTCTGAGGACCATAAATCTTGCGCAAAATTTTCCTCTCGAAAACTCCTAGTGTCGTCTCATCTGATGTTGACATCGTCCAAGCTTCTGCACCGTAAAGCAGGACGGGAATGATAAGCGACTTGTAGAGCTTGATTTTGGTTCGTCGAGAGAGGACTTTACTGTTCAATTGCCTACTCAGTCCAAAGTAGCACCTGTTGGCAAGAGTTATTCTGCGCTGGATTTCGAGGCTGACATTGTTCGTATTGTTGATGCTGGTTCCCAGGTAGAATCTGGTTCTGTATATGTATATAAAATAATTGTATGATAATTACATGATCATCATTTGAAGCAATAAAAGCTAGGGGTGCAATATTTTTAGAACGGTTTTCCACACAAAATCTCTAGAGCATCATCTAGAAAGCAACCAGCACACTCAATTGAGATTTAGTCTTATTGTGGATCAACACTTACTCATATTAACAAATAAGAAAGTACTCCGGTCCTATATTCTTGTATATATTTTCTTCACTATAACCAAGGTAATCTATTCAGTCTGTGGCATATTTATTTTTGATAAATATATATAGCGGATTTAATAGAGTCTTTTTGGACAGTCAAAACGTTCAACCAACACTATTCAGCTCTGCAGAATGCCTTAGACATCTTCAAGTAGCTTGCCAAAATCGGCAAGACAAATATGCATCATCTTGTAAATATCATCTTCCGTCAAACAAACTCGATAATTCATACAGATCGGTGAAATTTAATAAACAAATACTTACATTATAAATTACCTCTTAAAAAGGAAGGAATATTGTGTGCATATTTATGAAAACAACTGCAGCTAACTTAACTCAAAAAAATATTATCTGAAAGCACGTGTCGCATTATTATTGCAAAACCATAAGCATCATGGTGTGTTGGTGTTGTAAAATCATATATTTATTAGGAAATTGTAAAAAAAAAGTATTTTCAAATCTCTTTTGTTTCGCTTGCACGCGTTCGCGCCATTTCGCATTAGAGTTTCGACTGTTCGCATTATAAAGTGCAATAAGTTTAGCTGGAATTGCACTCATTTCCCCATAATCCCCGCCCGATAATGGGCGAATGGCCACAAAGCGGATTTTTAATTTGCTCAGCAACATGTGGCAAACACAAAGCCAATTATGTGGAAAATTTTATTGCGCGTCTTTGTTGGCAAATTATCATATTTCTCTTCGGAAATACGTGTGTGTGTGTGTGGTTGGAAGTAATTGCTTTCAGTTTTTTAATTTAAACGGAAACAAGTTGTAAGGTCAGTTTGTTAGTAGTAAATGTATGTCCTTGCACTAGTTTACTTGGAAAAATTTTAGTAAATATTAGAAAATATGGAAAGAGCAGGCCGTGAATAATTCTGAGAAGTTTCTATTGGGAGAGAAAGAAAGGGCTATATATATGTAGGAAAGGATAATAACGAGAACATATCGGGATATGCTAGGAAGAGAAGACCTTAAATGAATACCGTAATATGAACAAGAGAGGCAGAGGGATGTAAAAAACTATCATATAGACTGCTCTTATAAAAGTTTTACTAATAACACCCACCGAGGGCTGAGGGCTTCACACAAATATTATATTGGTAAAACTCGGATAGTTCTGTCACGTTCTTCTTAGAGATCTGGACTTTCAGTACTTATTCAGCTTAAGGGATGTGAGCTGAACACAACAGCTCCTGAAAAACCTTCATGAGTTCGACATTCAACTATTCTTTTCGAAAGCTATTGGTGCTGAAAGCTTAAAAAACTGAAAGAGCTGGTACATAGGTCCAGCAGACTGATATAAGGTTATAAACTCAGCTGATCCTCTCATATATTCACAATCAAATTACTTGCAAAATTGTCCATAATTTCATATTTCTAATAATTACGAACCCGTAACGAATACACAATGATCTTACAATACGTGATAGCAACAACACTCTATAAGGGTAGTTAACCGCATAAACATTTCACACTTGATCGCTTCAGGGTTGGTTGCATATCTGCAGGATCCCTTAACATTTCTTTGACCTTTTTATACCTCCTTTAATTCTCATACGCCTTAGTTGCAGTTTTATACAAATAGTTTACCTTTGACGGTGTTTAGTTATCGCTTCTCGGCCTTATGGCTAAGATCAAAGTGTAGTATCTGTTCTTATCAGCTTAACATCTGATAGATCCTCCATCGGAGGACAACAAATGTTAAACTGATTTTTGGAAATCGACGGAGTGTTTTAGGGGCTTGCTCCACCTCTGTCACGGGTTGGCCCGGTATTGCAGTACCACCGGGAATTCGGCCCACATTATTGTATACATAACAAATATTTTATAATTTTGGAATAGTAAAACGGATTTTTGTACGAATCTAAAATAGTATGTAGAACTCTTCAAAAGATGTTTGTTTGGTTCCAGCTTGATAGAAGTATACAAATCTTTTTAGAATTGCGGTGATAATCACTGCGCATGAAACTACCTTCTTGAAACTCGAAAGAAAAATATTTTCACTAGAGCTAAATGAACTCCTTTCCTTAATTAATAAGTTCACAAACCGAGCATATATGTATGTGTGTACCTTTGTAAAAACCTTAATTCCGTAAAACTATTATTTGACTTGGCTTTGTTTGCACACTTTTGTTAAACAAGTTAAGAGCCAGCAGAATTCTTCAGTGCTCACCACTAAACTAACTTCTGTTGGCTTTTGGAGCTTTCAACCAAACTAGCGCTGCGTAAAAATTGATGAATAAAAGTATGCTAAGAAAGCGGTAAAACTTTTCACACACTCACACAGGCATCACAGTTTGCGGTAAAAATATTGAACTTCGCATACAAAGTGCTTTCCAAACTAAAAGAATCCAGCATTCCCTGGCGCCCACGTTGTTACTGAACGTATGCGAAGGGAATATGTAATGGCATTATTCAAATGTAAAGGTTATACATATGTATATGCAACCTGAAACATAAATTTTCAGTAAAGTCAAAGTTTTTGCTGCATTCTCATAAGTACTAATTGGGCTCTTGACACTTACAAACATTTCGAATTTTAAAATTTTCTTCAGTTGTCTTCTACTTCACATATAAAAAGTGAAAAAGTGGAAACGAGGATGCATACTAATAATTTTTAAAGATACATATTCATTAAAATACATATATTTAAGACTTACATGAAGATAACTAGTTGGTAACTAACAAAAAAGCATATCATGGTTTTCTATCCAAGAAATATTGGGATACTGAACCTAAAGTATTTAAAACTCCAGATCTATTGATTGATTTTAGTGAAGATCCAAATATTACCGGAAAAGTAGATAGATTTTCTCCTGCCGCCCAGCGTTCTAAAAAAATTTTAGATTATATTTGAAGATTAATGATCTCTAATTGTTTTTTTTTTTGGATTTTTAGGTCTGTGAACTATAGCGTGAACCAGCGTCAAGTAGTCAAGATATACATATGTATATGCTCGGGTTTCTGCCGACGAATCTAAGGATCCATCTCTCTTATTTTTTTTAAATTCTTCCTTGATGCTGTGAGAACTCCAACCGAGCAGTATGTAGTTATCATTAACTATGTTAAAGACTAACAATTTTAAAGAAACAAGATTAGAAAGAGGTTGATAAATGCAGTCGAAGTAGAAGTTTATGCCCACTGTATGAAACATCATTTTTCGTATAACTTAAAAGTCCAAAAAATGTTAAACGGAAAGGGTCTGAAAATTGAGCTGGGTCCTTAGTCATAGCAATGTTAAACTCAAATATGATTGATAAGTTATATTTAATAATATAGATCTTGAGCCAATATGGTATACATAAATTCTTGTTCAAACGGAATATTTAAAATTAGAATGTTTTTGTATGGAAACATAATACTCAGAATCCTATCAAAACAATAAAATCGGTTAGTCGAAGCATTCCTAACCAAAAATGTTGATTAGCCGCCTTCGATTCGCCACTTCTCTACTCGTTATGCTTGAAGTCGAAAAATTTACATCAGAAAACAAGAAAAATGTTAACCAGTTATGTTCAATACAAGAGAGTATTTTTGATTATGACACTCTTTCCAATTTATACCAGTTGTTTGTTCGATTCACCACAGTTTAAAACTTTAATCTGTGGCAATTATTAGATTTAAGTTACAAATACGCGTATACGAGATACATAAGTAAGTATATTGCATACATATCGCTGATTTACTTGAATAGTGTCATAACTCAAAAAACACGATTTTTGAGATGAGTATGCAGAAATGTACGCAATTTCATGGTCCATATTGTATAAAAATTACATTCCGATGTGTAGGAAATTAAACCGTGATATAAGAATGTGCCGTTCTTAAATTTGTTATGTTGCATTCGTTTTTAACTACAGTAACGACACTTCTCAGTTGTGCCAGAATTAGTTATATTTTTTTTACGAAATAACTACATATTTTGTGTTTCAACACATATTGTGAGAAGGTGAATTTGAATTTGAATTTGGTGCCACTAGATTTGTCAATAAACTGATGGGATTTTTCTATATTTGCTAAATAAGAGACAGTTGGAAACTTTAAATCGCTCTCCTGAAAATCGACTTTTTTGAGTTGTGGCACTATTCAAGTAAATGAGCGATATGTTCATATACATATTTCAATCAAGATAATTAGCAGCATACGTTTTTTTGTGAGTGAATTAATTTGGATGAAATTTTTAGAGCAAACATATATACTTTGTTTAACTACTAAAATTTTTTTTAATTTGAATATACATATACATATGTATATACACATACAATTTATCTTACTTTACCGAGAAAAGTTTAAATGAAAATAATATATAGAGCACGCACCAAATATTTGCTCATTTACCTCCAAGGCCACTCAAAATGCGCAAATCGAGACAACAATGGTATGAAAAATTCCACTGAATATACACCTTTGCATACTCACATGGATATATAATAAATTCAGTTGCATTTGTTAATATGTTTCCAGGAAAAGATGATTGCTGCATTTCCTTACATTATTATGCATCTTAAATAAAGAGCTCAAATGAAAAGCAACAACAATGGCAGACTCTACTGAATAGATATTTAAAATGAAAATCTGAAAAGCATTTATAAAAAGCTCAGTGAATACTAAACCATTAGCTTAATGACTACAAAAGTGTCACTGAAAACAAACTGTAGAAAGATGAGTTTAAAATTGAGTGATCTTGATTTGATTATGTAAATTGTTGTAATTAATTGTTACAGAATCATTTTTACTAGTAGTAAGACTCCCCTGAACAGCTGTTGAACTTCTATCAGTCGGCGTAGTTTAAAGAATAATAGTTTTCTCTTGGATAAGAGTATGTTTCGAAGCTTTGAAATGTTTATATCAAGATCTAAGGGAAGCATTTGACATCGATCAGGAAAATCTGAAGCCAACCATTCCCGTTTAAATGATCTATTTCGTGTACAAAGATCTACTAATGTAATTCAAAGTAGATTCATATATAAAATCTAGTTAAACGTTCAAAATAACCGTAGAAAACGGTACCGATCGCATCTCAAAATCCTTAAATCTATCATGATTTTGAGTAACAACAATACACATGAAATGATAAACAAAGCCAATCGATAATCATTTTTTCTAGTCTAGTCTAGTTACACATATTATGTCCAAAAACCAAATGTTACTAATAATCAGTAGAGTAGAGTACTTCAGAGTACTCATATACTCTCAAAGCAGCACTTTACATCAGAGGATTCAGGGTGATCCATTTCGAATTTCCCTACCTTTTTAAAGAAAAAAACACAGAAAATTCAAATTTAATGGGGAATATTTATTATCATTCGAAAGAACATTCTTTGGCATTTATTTTTTTTAAGATTATATCTTTCAAATATTGGCCGCGGCAGATGGTCTATCCGTTGAGTCCAATTTTCGATGACTCGTCGAGCATTTCGACTGGTAACTGACGAACGACACGCATGATATTTTGCTCTAAGGCCTGAATCGAACCGAGGTTGTCCGCACAGACTTTAGACTTTACATATCCCGACAGGAAATTTTCTGTTCACCGAAGTGTTCTCTCAATAAATCCATTGATTGATGCGATGTGTGGGAAGTACAGTAGTTCCGCTTGTATGAAGCCGCGGCCATAAATATTTTCCGTTGAGATATCGCTATGCAATTTTCACCAAAAATCTAGAAAAATATTCTAAATATATTATAAAAGAATTAGCCACATCGAGCGACCATATCCTATAGTTCCCATAGGAACGATCGGAACAAGTTATAATTCTTTTTTTTTTGTTTTGTCCAAAAACCAAATGTCGCCGAGATCACGAGCTTCAATTTCAGGCATCAAATTATCATGGCGCGAAAACGGTCGCCATTCACGGTTATGTTCTCACCGTCATCATTTTTGAAAAATTTACTCGCACTTAGGATGAGTATGAAGATAACATAGTTTCATAGTTTCAATTCTGGTTCTATAAGCTCTTCATATCAGATTGATTAAAAAGTTCGCATAAAATAATATTATGGCAAATTTTGATTTTATTGTTTTGCAGAGTCGCCATCGATCTTCCAATTTCTCTGTATATTCTTCAAAGTACAGTTTGTCTTTTGCTTTAAAATAGGTATCAGTTTCGGTGATTACTCTTTACACTTGAGGGCTGAAAACAAAAAAGTCGCTAAGGCCAAAATGCAGAGATACAGACATACCCTCTATTGAGTTTCCAGGCATACTTTCAAATTTGGTATAACAAAAAAGCCTAAAAAATAGTATCACAAATCACAAAATCCTCAAATTCACAGAAATATATTCAATGGGCTTACTTATGCACACTCGCGAGCAAACACTTATGCTCGCGAGCACTCACACACGAGTGTTTTCAAAGCCCCAGCATGCAAGTTCCATAGAAGCACTTTATTAAGCTGATATTCGGCGAAAAAATAACCAAAATTAAGGAAAGAAAATGCAACGCATGGCACACAACACCAATAACAAACACAAATACACAGGCATGTGGGGAGAATAGCTAACTGTTGTTCCCGGCGAGCGTGGGCCAGACTCATGCGTGAAGGCATGCGATATTTGATGTTCGCATATGTGAGTGTGTGTATGCGACGAATGCAATGGCATGTGGAGCAATCACGCCTGTCAGTTTTTCGCATCAATAGCCACATCAATAACAAAAGCAAAAACAAAAGTCTCGCCCACTCGCAACCATTCATCAAGAAAAAGGCCGAAGGGAATTTATACGGCGCACAGATACTGGCGAATATGTGGACACATAGTGCCGTTAACTGTGAGTATAACAGCATTTTTGAAAGTCACAGTTTTTCGCCAACCAGTTGCTTGCCATGTGTGCATGGATTCCCTTTTTACGCCGTTTACGGGTAACGGAATTTGCATTCGTCGCACTCAGTCAAGGTTGTCACATGCGAGGGTGCGCTCAAGAGTAATCGAACTGAGTAAGAAACAACTAGTTTTTGTTTTGTACATAAATTTATCAAATATTAAGAGAAAATTAGGAAAATAGTGTAAAAGTATTTTTGCTGTCCTTAATTAAAGTATTTATGATGGGGTTCAAAAATGAGTTTAGAAAATACTGACATTTATCGATTATCGATTTTTCAAAGGAATAATATATTTTTATATTTTCAATTCTAATATATTCAGATAGGTATTCGATAAGTTTTTCGTTTTCAAAATTTATCGATATCGATAAATTGTTTTTATCGATAAAATTTAAATATCCACTGCGGAAGTTATTGAGATTTAAGTATGGCTTATAATGAATATACAATTTGTTTCATTGTTATTTTTTCGATAAATGAAAACATGATACACGATTGTGTAACTGAAATAACTAAAAAATATTTCAATGGCATAAACATTCCTTAGAGCTCTCTGAATTTCAATTAATAATTATCGACTATATATAAAAAATATCGGTGTAATCGATATCGATACATTATTTTATTATTAATAGAATAAGATGGTACACAAATATACAATTTGCCTCATTCTTAATTTTATCGATAACTTAAAGCATGGTAGTGGAAACAGAAGTTATAAAAAATATTCCAGTTGTTGTTTTTTAGTAATAA